>NC_061818.1:14131275-14731275 GCF_021462225.1 Girardinichthys multiradiatus
TACAAACGTTTTGATGGATTGTCGCAGGGGTTGGACCCTGCGTGGAAGAGGGGAATGTCAGAATAAAGTAACATGGGGATATTGCCAAGATAATTTTTTTCCACATCTTTGTGTGAAGATAGGATGTTGTTTTACTGTCAAAAACTGTCCACTGTGTTTTCTCAAGTTTCACAGACGGTGAAGGCTGCATTACCAGAAACAGCCACTTCAACCCTCCAGTCCTTTATTTCTGGCGACTGGATTCTGGTCAGAGAATCTAGGAGAAAACACTGGAAGTCCAGGCGCTAGAATGGCCCATATCAGATCCTACTAGACACCCAGGAAAGCTGCAGGAAAGCTCCAGCTCCTCCAGCTTCATCTGGCTTCCAGGACACAAGTCATCTTACAACTGGATCATCCACGGCCCGAAAGGTGTGAGGACAGCGGACCACCACAAGATAAAGAACTGTAAGCTGATCACTGGCGAGTGATTGAAGAGGTGGTTGAAGAACACTGTTCTTACAAGGGCACAATCTCTTGGGCAGTGCAACGTTATTACAGAATCTACTTAAGGCCATCGCATTGCTTGAAAGTTAGAAATCATAAGGTCATTTGCCTCACTGCACACACACCACAGTGAGACACACATTAGGAAAACATACAGGGAAGACCTCTACACATTGCACATAACCTTTCTCTGGATGATGGACTGGCGATGTCTGCAACAGAGAGACAGTCAAACATGCGCCATGATGCTTATTCTCCTTAATTTCTTAACATTTGGTGGCTACTAGGCCCTCCTTTGCCTGGACAGCGAGGGTCAGCCAAATTCTTTTCTCCCACTTTGACAGCGAAACTGACTCTGAGGAGGAAATCTCGGATGCTTTTATCTAACTTTCATGTTTATTGCTTGATATCTATCATTATGGTATTATTACAAATTTGAAATGTGTTCATTTCCACCGTTGTTTAGTTGGACTATGGAAGCCTAACTTCCAGCAGGTTAGAGTTCCTGTTTCTAAACAGACAGGTCCTTCTCAAAATATTAGCATATTGTGATAAAGTTCATTATTTTCCATAATGTAATGATGAAAATTTAACATTCATATATTTTAGATTCATTGCACACTAACTGAAATATTTCAGGTCTTTTATTGTCTTAATACGGATGATTTTGGCATACAGCTCATGAAAACCCAAAATTCCTATCTCACAAAATTAGCATATTTCATCCGACCAATAAAAGAAAAGTGTTTTTAATACAAAAAACGTCAACCTTCAAATAATCATGTACAGTTATGCACTCAATACTTGGTCGGGAATCCTTTGGCAGAAATGACTGCTTCAATGCGGCGTGGCATGGAGGCAATCAGCCTGTGGCACTGCTGAGGTCTTATGGAGGCCCAGGATGCTTCGATAGCGGCCTTTAGCTCATCCAGAGTGTTGGGTCTTGAGTCTCTCAACGTTCTCTTCACAATATCCCACAGATTCTCTATGGGGTTCAGGTCAGGAGAGTTGGCAGGCCAATTGAGCACAGTGATACCATGGTCAGTAAACCATTTACCAGTGGTTTTGGCACTGTGAGCAGGTGCCAGGTCGTGCTGAAAAATGAAATCTTCATCTCCATAAAGCTTTTCAGCAGATGGAAGCATGAAGTGCTCCAAAATCTCCTGATAGCTAGCTGCATTGACCCTGCCCTTGATAAAACACAGTGGACCAACACCAGCAGCTGACACGGCACCCCAGACCATCACTGACTGTGGGTACTTGACACTGGACTTCTGGCATTTTGGCATTTCCTTCTCCCCAGTCTTCCTCCAGACTCTGGCACCTTGATTTCCGAATGACATGCAGAATTTGCTTTCATCCGAAAAAAGTACTTTGGACCACTGAGCAACAGTCCAGTGCTGCTTCTCTGTAGCCCAGGTCAGGCGCTTCTGCCGCTGTTTCTGGTTCAAAAGTGGCTTGACCTGGGGAATGCGTCACCTGTAGCCCATTTCCTGCACACGCCTGTGCACGGTGGCTCTGGATGTTTCTACTCCAGACTCAGTCCACTGCTTCCGCAGGTCCCCCAAGGTCTGGAATCGGCCCTTCTCCACAATCTTCCTCAGGGTCTGGTCACCTCTTCTCGTTGTGCAGCGTTTTCTGCCACACTTTTTCCTTCCAACAGACTTCCCACTGAGGTGCCTTGATACAGCACTCTGGGAACAGCCTATTCATTCAGAAATGTCTTTCTGTGTCTTACCCTCTTGCTTGAGGGTGTCAATAGTGGCCTTCTGGACAGCAGTCAGGTCGGCAGTCTTACCCATGATTGGGGTTTTGAGTGATGAACCAGGCTGGGAGTTTTAAAGGCCTCAGGAATCTTTTGCAGGTGTTTAGAGTTAACTCGTTGATTCAGATGATTAGGTTCATAGCTCGTTTAGAGACCCTTTTAATGATATGCTAATTTTGTGAGATAGGAATTTTGGGTTTTCATGAGCTGTATGCCAAAATCATCCGTATTAAGACAATAAAATACCTGAAATATTTCAGTTAGTGTGCAATGAATCTAAAATATATGAATGTTACATTTTCATCATGACATTATGGAAAATAATGAATTCATCACAATATGCTAATATTTTGAGAAGGACCTGTATTTCTAGAGGAGCTTCCTACGAACGCCCACCTGTACCAGACTGATAACCTGGCAGCTTGAAGCGCAGAAGCCACTCAGGAGAGGAAGCAGGATTTTTGAATTTTGTTTATAATTAGTTTTCTTTGGAAAAAACTGTTTGTTTTCTGTACCAGAAGAAAGGACATTCCACTTCAAGGTTACGATGCAGTTATATGGAAGATGTTCTGTTCTGATGATGATGATTGGTATTGCAAGTATTTTTATTACCCCTGACCCGAGGACGGTTTAGGGTCGTAAAGCACAAACTTTTTTAAGTTGAGATAACACCCACATACTCTTTAAATACTGTGTGTAAATGTTGACACCACACTGAACCCAAAGCAGATGACTATGCTGACACAGAAAAGGTTTATTTTACCGAGCTACAAAATAAAGACCACTACTCCTATGATGACATGTTGTAAATGAAATGACGCCTGAGTGTACTCATAATTGTACCTCATAAATTGACTTTATAGCAGAAAATCGAAAGAAGTTGCTATTTAATTGAAATGAGACAAAGTACACTGATGACATGAACAAGGCTTGTTTTAATTCTTTTATTTTTATTACATTTTGTTTTCTTTGATTTGTTATATTGTTTTATTATTATTGTACTCTACCATGCCCCTTAGGGGGAGGGGCGTGTGAGTATTTTTCCCACAATATAATCTGCTTCCCGTCCGTGGGTTTGTGCTCACACAGAGTGTTTTCTTTTATATGTATCTAAACATGACTTTCTTCATGATAAAAAAGGGGGGACTGTTAGGGTTTGAAAACTTTTGTATTGTTTATCACTCATGTCTGCTCTAAGTGTCTTTCCCTCCTTACATGTCACAGGAAAGGGAGATGGGGAGAGGAATGAGTTATGCTTTTACCAGCAACATGTAGGGACTGGTACCAAGTCCTCACTCCCTCTCTGTTTAAAATCAAGACACATGAACCCTAACCTTTCTGACCCCACACACACACACACACACACCCTGAATGTTTGTTGAACTGTGTGTGAACCAGCATGTATAAATAAAGAGAGAAGGGTGCCAACACTTTGTAGTCTGTACTGCAGAGCTACCCTTGCAAGTAAATTGACTGTATCGTTCTTGCCTCTGAGTTGACTAAATAATACCTAACAGTGAAACATACTGCAAACCGAATAAAAAACAAAACATAAAGCAAAAATGTAGATGTTTATGTCAATGGTACTTTATGGATTTTTAAACTGCTTTACTTTTCTATCAGATAGTTACTTTGACTGGAAACTCTTTATATCTTAGCTCATGTCTTGTCTAAATTTACCCTCAAAAAAGAGTTTGAAAGTCAGGCTTGGTTAGCCAGATGACAACCCAAATAACTTTTAATCATGTTTACACATCAATAGATGTCTGCTTGTTCATTGGCACCTGATTCTGTCACATCAGGGAGCAAATGTGAAAAAAAGGTACCTGACCCCAAACCCCTGTCCCTTCAACCATCAAACTGGCAAGAAAGTTCCCACATTAACCTTGGTGAAAACTTTTTTTATTTTCTGTTTTAGATTGGTTTTTCACTGTATTACTTCTATACTGACTTAAAATGCATATTTAAAGAGTTCGCAGCTAGATTTTTTTTGAAAGTTGTTGCTGTTTATAGGAGGGGTGAGGAGCAACAGAAAGCTGCACGACACCTGGTGTAATCTGGTCACAGGTCTGCAGCTCCACCCACATAGTGCAATGTCCTGTAAAGATATTCTACTTTGATTTACAGTACATTAGAGGGATGCATCACTATTATAACACTCAAAATAGAGTGATTTACTTTCTGTTGATTTTACCTTTCTGTCAATGTCTATGGAAACTGTCTTACTAAAGAGATCCTTCTGAAATGAAGAGACTTTTATTTCCAAATCTGACTGTGGCATACATATGAGATGAACTATTTCAAACTAATTCAGAGGGATAGGAGAATGGCGCTAAAATTTAGCAATTATTTACAATATGTATTTTTGGCTTTGTAGTTGAAGGAGTGTAACTAGGATTTATGAAGACTTTCTAAATTTGTCAGATGCAGAGATTGTTTAGATTTTTTTGGGTGAAAAAGTGGGGAAGCAAAAACATGAGCTTGTTCACCCACTTTTAAGGCCCTGCCCCCAGGGCCGTGTTGCTGCACAGGCATCATAGGCAATTGCCTGGGGCGGCAGCCGTGGAAATGGCGCTGAAAGAAATTATGTTTTTAAAATAAAATGGTTTTTAAAAAAAATATTAATTACGCTTTTTTTTTTTCTGTGATGATACATCATCCTAAACCATTCTATAACGACAGACTCATGTTCTAAAATTCCAAAGAAGTCTGTAAACTAAACTTAGATTAATAACCAAGAGGCCAATTTATTATTTACCATGTTTCGGTACCTAAATGCATCATTGTTGCACAGAGGGAATGGAAGAGTGGGCAATTTTCCATGGTGGACATGAACACAGCATTGCACGCACCATAGTGTGATGACGTCAGAAGCCGCTGCTACAGTAAACAAAGCAAGCATGGCTGATAGAAAGCGCTGAAGAGGAGGGCTTCACTTTTCAAAATGCGATGCAGATATTTGTGACGCAAAGTGCAAGGCCAGCGGCGGGAATACTTCTAATCTGAAGAAGCATCTGGTTAAGCGCAAGATTTTTCGCAAGGCTGAAGAGTGCACAATTTTCAGCAACCTCAGATCCATGGCTCCAACTCCTGCATTGGGCACCGTTACCATCCGTTAACTAATCGTTGTCTGCAGCCAGCAACATGGGTGAGGCAGCCGCATCATCATCATCATCATCATCTTCATCTTCTCCAGGTTAATAAGCCTAGTGTTTAAGATGATGTTAGCATGGTACAGAAAATAGGTACCGACACCAATTCCGCAACTAAGTACCCAGGAATCGGTTCCTGGGTACCGAGGGGACAGGATGGGGGGCTCTCTGTCCATCTGTCCGTCCATCCCATCTATGGCAGCAAAAAAGCACAAAACGTCCATGTCTGTTCCAATACTCACACTTCCATCTTTGTCTCCCTCAATTGCGCCTTGATGGGTTCAAGTGTGTAGTGTGCCCCCATTCTCCACAATGGTCTTTCGCACCGCTCCCTTTGTGCCCTTGATCCACACTTTGGCTAAGCGTGCATTTCTTCTCCTCAAAACTGCTTGTTGTAATTTTATATTTTTATAGCAGCAAGACAGTTATGTCACAGTTATGGCGCAGAGGTGCAAGTCGATGATGTAACCCCTACTGTCCCAATTCTCCAATTTTGCACACTTGTAACCTGCACACTTCACCCCAATGTGCACCTTTACTAAGTACACACTTCATAGAGGGATGTAGGTGTATTGTGGGTATTGGGACGGGGCCTTGAAATGGGCTGGGGGGCTGGGTGGGTCCACTTGCTCTGTTGTTCAGGCATGTATCTCCATGTGGACAGCTTTTCACCTTTGACTTCTTAACCATATGCACTCCTTGTTTATATGGAGATTTGACCTATAAATAAAATTTTGCTCAGGTCAGTATACATCTTGGTGACCTTTGTTCCTCAACTGTTTCTTGTTTGGGTGAGCTCTGCCTTTTCAGTTTGATTTAATTTTGTTTTGAACTGATCCTATTGGATTTTTGTGTTGGATCTGCAGCTCGTATGTTTTGTATTAAATTATGCTGTCATCCTCATACATCAGTCTTCCATATGTCGCTCTTAGTTATTAAAACTGTGCTGTCTCCAGTGTTTTACATTGTCACATATGCCGTTGTGCTGTGCAGGTGCTGTTCTGAAATGAGGACCTGATTGTGTTTTGCACAGAGCACAATGCTGGTAATCACAGCTTTCAACCAAAGTAAAGCTTATGCAATACTTGGTTCTCCATCTGCAGAGTGTATGTGTACAATAAATAGGTGTCAAACACAATGCATCTGACAACCATTTGTTTATATCCAAGAATCAAGTTAAATTAGGCGACCGTGTTTGGCCTATTGCCATAAATATGTTACTTTAGCAACATACAGACACTGCATTCACAACAGCTTTAGATCCAACAGTTCATTCTTTTTAGACATAACCTAGCTAGTAACTGTTAATTGTTAATTATCAGTTGCTTCTTTCAAAACAAATCAATCAATGGTTGAGGTAATATGGAAAAATTGTACAAAAGAGCAGGAAAATGACAAATGAGGGCAAAAGAAATTCCTGCAACGCATACATAAATGAAGTAACATTTTGCTAGCTCTTTTAAGGACTTACACTGAAATGACAGTTTGCTTTCTTGTGTCTCTATGGTTGTGATCTGCCTGTTTTTACCCTATTCTTCCTCCGTACTGCTATGCTGTTCGTCCTCCAAAATCCAGTGAACCCTTCGACATAACATCACTGTTGTAATTATGATTATTGATTAATTAATATTTATCAATACTTATAATTAAAAATCATAATTTGACTAAATTAATTTCTTAACCAAAAATCCTCATTTATGAATCGAGACCAGAGATGTCTTCTGGTGTTGTAATTGTGGCTCAACGCCTTTGATAATTATAACGTTAAATACCAAGTAATAATTAATAACTATTACCAGAGATGTCACTGTTTAATCGACCGTTTCTGCTGAAACGTGTGGAACTTTAACCTTATTTTGACTGACGAATCACTCTTGCACAAAATAAACACCCACGACTTCTCTTTATCTATGTGAACATTTATTAAATTGATCAGCCTGATACACTCGCTCCTCCGATTCAATGATCTTCACCTACTCAAACATGCAAAGTTCTACACAAAAAGGTGTAAAATATCTAACTAAACAAAATAAAGCAAAACAGCAGTATGGGATCAAACCAGCAGTTATGGCAAAAATGATAATATGACAAAGGGATGTGGTGGTGAGTGGAGGTTGGGAGCGGAGCTCAAACTGTAACTCGGTTATACTCAGTCATAAAACATCCCCCAACTCTGGGCGGGGTTGATCACACAAAGAGTTATAAAACTTTTGGCGGCAAGCTAGTAAGCAGTAAAGTTGAAGACAAAGAAAATGGTGAATTTCCCCATGAGGTTATTATAACAGTCCGGTTCCACAGCGCACCTGCGCTTGCTCTCAGGTGTTAAATAACTCCGCAAAGCACACACAAAGATGGGTAGCACAGCGGCTTCCAGACATCCAACACATCACATCAAAGTTTCAATAAAAGGTTGCATGCAGATATAATTCCGAACACATTAGATTAAATGGCGAATCTAATCGCACTAAAAATCCTACTCTACCCTGCCCACGCTATTCCTAATAAAGAAAAAAATAAATAAATAAAAGGATGAGTTTTACTTTGTGGAAGTCTTCATTCTGAGCAGCGAGTGAAGAAAAAAAAGGGTTGAAGAGCACCTGTGCGTCCGCAGTTAAACTCCAAGAAAGTGGTCAATATCCGTCCTTTGGCCTCCTTGGCAAAAAGGAAAAATATGATCTGATCATCAGCAGTCGACTAGAACCAAGCAAGGAGGGAAAGTTGCGTCTCCTTGAAACTCCGTGGTTTTGCTTATGTGTTAAACTCACGTCTTCGATTGGCAAAGTGAAATTTTTGGCCTTCTCATTCCAGAAACCTCTTTTGTGAATTTTTTGTTGGCAAACGAAGGAGAATAAAGGAAGACTCCCCGTGGGACCTCTTCTTCTCCAGAGAGAGATGCTTCAGTTGTGTGGTAACCGTGTCAAGGTCTCCAGCTGAAGGCGTTCTTTAAAGGGGGTCACCTTTCTTTATAATCTCCTGTGACGTCAGACTTGGTACGCCGCCGTCATATCAGCCGCAGTGGCCGACGGGATTTGTAGTAACGGACTGTCCTGCATACAAAATGGCCGATGAGGTTGGAAAGGCATAGTGGCATCCAGCAACGTGCAAATGGTCCAATATTCAGCAGACAAGTGGTCCAAAAACTCATGGTCCCTCTCCAGCTTTTATTACAGTCAGTTCCCCCTTCCCACCATCCCAATAACTCAGGGTGATGAACACTACAAGGATTTCTTGGCTCAAGAGCCGAGAGGAAGAGTGGGAGAGGAAGAGTAGGGAAGAGATATGAATGCCAGGAAGCAAGCGTTTGGTTGATGCATCAGCAGATTTATAAGAAAGATTTTTTTTGTTTTAGTTTTTAAAAGGGTATCTGAAGTTATGTTTAGTTGTTCTGGTTTTGGTAATGTTATCTTAGTTTCATGGTTCTTTACTCCTGTTTTTTTTCTGTCTCTGCTTTAATTTCTTGAGATGATTACTTCAGTCCTACCTTCTGCTTTTTACATTCTCTTAACTCTTGTTAACCATTACCGCACCTGTGCTGTGTTTGTCATTTACATTTATTTAAGAAATATTCTCCAGTGGATAATATTTTAAAATAATTTTGTCTGGTCCTGTTTAGTTGTGCTGTCACCTTATGTCTTTTTTGTACTGTATAACCCAAAGCACTATGTCCTCTTGTTTCCAAGACACCACAGAACATTTTTTCTCATTTAGAAAACAGTTATTTCCAAATAACAGTAAAGGGGCAAAGTGCTGCAAGAGACAGAAATGGAGCAAGGATGTTAGCCCCGAGACATTTTGAAGTTCTAGCTTTCAGCCTAAATAGTTTTGCTAGACAATTTTGAACGTACCCCTGGTAAAGATGTCTGGAAAATTGAGAATACTACCATCCCCACCAGAACAGTAAGATGCTTCCCCAGTAACAAACCCTGGATCACCAGTGACCTGCAGGACCTGCTTAAAAAGAACAAAAGAGCCTTCAGAGAGCGAGACAGGGAATTATTGAGGAGTATACAGAAGCAACTTAAAATTAAGATAAGAGACAGCAAAGAGGTGTACAAGAAGAAGCTGAAGAGAAGCTCCAGCAAACAAGTCATATCAGAGATATGTGGACAGGAAAGAAGATCACAGGCTTCAAGCAGAAAGAAGATTGGACTGATGGATGTCTGGACAGAGCCAATGAACTGAACACATTCTTCAGTAGGTTCAGTTCAGAAACAAGCTCAGCATCCTCCTCTCCTGCTCACAGCCAAACAGACATCCCGCCCTCATTTGACCCACAGCTGTCCAGTAACACCTCAAATGTTTTATCTTCCACGTCAGCCATGGACCCTTTTGCTTCTACATGTTTGTCTTCAACCAAATCAGAAGATGCTGATACTCTCTTTTCCTCCCCCTTCCACCTGTGTGTCTCAGGAAGTCAGTTGGAGGGTCAACTGGAGAGACTGAACAGCAACAAGGCTGCGGGTCCAGATGGTGTCAGCCCTAGAGTCCTGAAGGCCTGTGCAGAGCAGCTCTGTGGGATTCAGCAGCACCTCTTTAACATTAGCATGGCCCAGAAGAAGGTTACAGTGTTGTGGAAAGAATCATCTCATCTCGAACATGAATAAAAAAAATTAGATGATTGTAGATTTTAGGAGAAACAGAAATAAGTCAAAAACTATTTCCATCATGGAGGAAGAAGAGGAGGAGGTGGAGGAGTATAAATGCCTTGGTGTTCACCTGGACAACAGACTGGAGTGGAGATGCAATTGTGAAGCCATCTACAAGAAGGGACAGAGCAGATTGTACTTCTTGAGCTTCTTGAACTTTCAGAGCCAGGGACTAACATTTTGCAATGAAGGATTCTTCATAAAATGAAG
This sequence comes from Girardinichthys multiradiatus, assembly GCF_021462225.1. Taxonomy (NCBI): domain Eukaryota; kingdom Metazoa; phylum Chordata; class Actinopteri; order Cyprinodontiformes; family Goodeidae; genus Girardinichthys; species Girardinichthys multiradiatus. The sequence continues at coordinate 14,141,535 of NC_061818.1, forward strand.
AACATTATAGAGAACCCTGATCATCCTCTTCATGAGACTGTTGTACAACAACAGTGTCTTCCGGCTTCATCAGATCTGCTGTAAGACAGACTGCTACAGGAAATCCTTTCTGCCCACACCATCAGCATCTACAATGGCTCTTTGAGGAAACCTGTATAATATGAGCAACAAAAGAACCAAAAGAAAATCCAGACATATAAAACCATGCACAGCAGCAATCAGTTTCCCCTTTATAAATCCTAGCTGCACCTCAATGTTTGTGTACAAGATTCTGCCTCATGTTCTGCCCTCTACATGCCCACATTCAACCATAAATGGTTAATGCAAAGCACTTCATGAATGTCAATTTGTCTTTAAATAAGCCAGTTGATCAATGTTATTTTATGGTTAACAATGGTAACCAAGGAGCAAAGAGCGAAGAAATACAATTTCTCCGATGCGGAAACTCGATTTGACACCATCTGAGAAATGGATGGCCTCCATACTAGGAAAGACAAGCTTTTGTGGCATCGTCAGAGTAGGAGGGAGACGCTGATTTGTCTGAGACCTCAGATGCCAGGCAAAGCACTGTTTAATTTGTATTAAATTGGTAAATCAGAGGTACAGACACAGTAGGCTAATGTCTCTATGTCCTCAGGTCCTCTTGAGTTGGCAGGAAAGTTACGAGTGACAAGAGTCCGAGCAATGTGGCAACCGGCACCGAGGTCCCCAGCAACAGTGTGCCCCATGCACAAGGTGCTTCTGGAGGACGTGTTCAGTCAAATGCTGTTCTGCAAAATCAGAGAGAAACAACTGATGTATTGAAAGAAATTAGAACAGTACTGAGTAACTTGTAAAATGTGAACATTATTGTTGTCCTTAATGTCGCATGACATCCTCACGCACATATTCCTTGGACACTTCCACACACTGCCACCAGCATCTTAGAAGGCCAACGGAACACAGGTATGGGCAGTAGTAAAGCGCACCTGCTCTGCGCTCTGGGGCTGAGGAAAGGGGGTTAGGAGCCAGCGCCTCAAGAGGTAACCACTGTCCCCTGCAGGTTTTAGCGGAAGATTGCATCATTAAATCAGGCCCAAATGGTTAGAATTTCCAAAATAAGTTCTTGGATGTGCCAAAATGTTTTTCAGCTGAATCAAAACAAAACTGAAGTAATAATTCTTGGACTAAAGGAAGAGCGTTTAAAAGTTAGCACACATGGAGTTCACCTGTGGGGGTGTTCCCCTGTGGGGGAAGGGATTCGTGGCGTTTGGGTTCGGGGGCATGTGTTCGATATCGGTGTCCTTGTTGGGGGTGGCCCTGTGGGGAGGTTCCTGTTGGGGTTCACGGGGTTGGAGGCTCATGGGGTTGGGATCGGAGCTCATTGGGGGGTCGGGACTGCTCCGTCCTGGGGCGGCTCTGGTTGGCGGGCTGGCTTGGGCCATGTGGACCCCTCTTTTGTACATAGCCCCTCTCCGGAGGTGGATGGGTATGGCGTCACATTCCTGCCAAAAATCAAAGGAGTGTATTAAGCAATCACAACAGCGCATCTTTTAATCGAGAGAGCGCATAGCTCTGTTCGCGGGCGTACACCTTTATTCGGAAGTGTCTGAACACAGCACTGCGAGCAGTAAAAAATGCCCCCTGCAACCATCTGTTCGCTCTCTGAGAAAAATTACGCTCTCTCGCTCTGTTTAGTGGGCGTATTTGTCAGTTGGGGGCAGAAACTCTTCTGATTGGCCGGATTTTCACCTCATATCCGGTCGCAGCCCGCACAGGACATTGCCTTATAGGAGAAGAAGAAGAGCAGGGAACGTGACGTGGATTCAAAGCGTTGAAGAAAACGAGGAATAAATAAGAAGGTAAGGAAAGGAAAAGTTGGTTGATTGCAACACTTTTTTACCGGTGACATTTATTTTATTTATATTTTTTAAGGGTGTCCTCTAAGGATGCTTATTTTTCTTTTTCTATGTGTTTTCTAAAGGTTTTAAATATCTGACTGTATCCTATGTGGCATTCTGAGTCGGATGTCTCAACTAAATTTTATTATGGTCTCATAATGCAATCGGTTAGCTGTGGATATGTTAAATTAATTAGCCTGAGACAATTTCTAATTGTAGAAGTCAAAATCTCAACACTAACAGTATGTCGCTACATGCATGCTCAGTATGAGGGATTGCTGTAAAGTCAACGCCAGTGACTGTCCACTGTCTCTACATGCTCATCCAGGAGGAGGGAATGCTGCAACTCACTGACTGGATGCAATCTGCTGGGATTCCTTAGATAGAAAAACCTTTTATCCAAATTGAATAAATAACTAACTCTGACTGCACTGTTCAATGGTTAGGATTAATTGGAATGTATGTACCTGACGTTTGTGAAGTGCCTTGAGACGACATGTGTTGTGAATATGCGCTATATAAATAAAACTGAATTGAATGTTGTTGCCCTGCGATGGACTGGCGACCTGTCCAGGGTGTACCCTGCCTCTTGCCCATAGACTGCTGGAGATAGGCACCAGCTTCCCCGCGACCCACTATGGAATAAGCGGTAGAAAATGACTGACTGACTGAATTGAATGTCTCTGAGAGGAAGTTTTCTCTTAACTCTGGATGCTGATTATAATAACCGTTTTATTGACATTGTTGTTTGATACAGTTGAGGACAGCATTGAAGATTTTATTTTGTGGGATGTCAGATGAAGTGAGCCTCACTCCACTCTTAACATCTGTAGGAATCTTGATTTTTTTTTTGGATAAATCTAGGTACAGATTGCATGTAGTGTTTGCATACTTGTTTTGACATGACTTAAGTTTGCTTATGTTGCTTAAATTTGTCTTGTGTTATGTTTGTTTTTGTCCACCCAAGAACAGTGTTATTGTTTTTAATGTATCTTCTTGTCAACAGGATATCCTCAGACAACAAATGATTTCCAGGCTGATCAGAAAATTAAAGTATGGCCTTTCACAACAACCTCTGGACATGGGCTTTCTAGTATTTACTTGCAGGCAAGAGCTGTACCTCTGGGAAGCACTGTCGAGGCATATAAATATCCAGCCAGAGGTTGTACAGGCCTTACAAGAATTCCTCACTCTTGTGATGGACCACATTGATCACGCTAATGTTACATGGACCACAGTTGAAACTCTAACTGGAGCAAGGGGGCGTCCCATGTTTTCAATAGATAAAGAGAGACTAGTTGAGCTTCTTGAATTAAATCTGCCGGTGAACAGCATTGCAAAATTACTGGGGATTTCAGCCAGAACAGTTCATCGACGGATGGTGGAATTTGGCCTGTCTGTCAGCCAGAATTACAGCAATCTCACTGATGAAGAGCTGGATGATGCAGTCCAGCGCATACAGAGTGAAATTCCAACAGCAGGCTATCGGATGGTGAAAGGAACACTAAGGTCAATGGGTGTCAATGTCCAGTGGAGAAGACTTACAGCATCAATGCATTGCGTGGATGCACTTGGAATTCTTTCCAGACTGACTGGACTTGGCTGCATTGTACGGAGAACTTATACCGTCAGAGGACCCCTTTCACTGTGGCATGTGGACACTAACCACAAGTTGATAAGGTAAGTATGCTACTAATTGCATTTAAAATTTCATGTCCTCATGTTAGATGTATGAAAAACAAAAAGTATGTTGTCTTGAAATAAAATAACTTCACAATGACCTTTACAAATGACACCAGGTACAACATTGTCCTTTTTGGTGCAGTTGATGGCTACTCCAGGAAAGTAAGATTTAACCTATCTTTTCACAACTTGGTGTTTTCTTAGTAAGCCTGTATTAAAGAACATTCTTGCAATTGTGTAGGCGATGTGCTTGCAGGCTGCAACAAACAATCATGCATCAACAGCTTTTGCAGCATTCAAAAAAGCAACAGAGATACATGGCATACCATCAAGGGAAGTTTATACAATTTTGCAATATGCAGACAAAGGATTTGACACCCGTTTGAAAATGGGTATTCATATAAGTACATATTCTGATGTGCGAACTTCTACATAGCATTTTTTGTATTTGATGGACTGATTGATCTAAAAAAAAACTGTCTTATGAGCTCTGTGGGGCAAAGACGAAAGGTAGCACTCCTCAGTTTCAACACAAATAAGTTAAATGGGAGACACCTAAAGAAATACTAATGGCTAAATACATAGGTCATTTTAAAGGCATTAATAAAAGTTTAGGACAGTCAATATTTTATTCTCAATTTGTTTTATTTTTTACTTTGTAAACTTTTTCTTTTATAGAAGATCTGTTTGCAGTCCACCTGACATTCCTTACCAGACTTCTGAATGACCTGGTTGCTTTTGTGGAAGGTTGGAACCACCATCCACTCAGAACGGAAGGAAACCAAACCCCTGAACAGCTCTGGCAAACAGGAATGATGCTTCAGCCTGTCAACCGGCCTGAGAATCTTGAGGTTTTTGATCTTTAAAACCTTTTTCTTTTAAAACTATGTTGATACTGTGTTTAAAAATAAGCTAAAAGCACAATAACTCTACTTTCAGGATATTCAGGAGCCAGATATTGACTGGGATGTTGCAGTTGATTTTGGAAAAGATGTGCATGGAGCAATGGTGGTTCCTGAATTTGACGGCCCAATAACTGAAGACCAGTTGGTGGAATATCAGAATCTCATCAATGACAACGAAGATCTGGACAGCAGGAGCTTGTACCTCCTGTGTCGTGAATATCTGGCAACTTCAAATGCGTAATTCATAAATTGTTTAGATTTGAATATTTGGTACTTAGTAATCATTTGCAATACTTTGAAATCACAAAACCCCACATGTAGTTATTTTCCAAATACACCAACCTCTGCATGCAGTCAGTGATGTCAGAGGTAACTTTTGGATACCCAGACACATTTGCTTGTAAATACTTAATGTAAGATCTAAGTACAAGTGCACATGTAACAACAATAAAACTGCACAGCAATTCTTTGAAAACTTTATTTTCTGAAAATGTTTACACCTTAAGTATTTTCCACCCTTTTTAAATACAACAATAGGGTTGAAACAATCACAAGCTAGCTTTAGCTGCAAAACAAAACAGTACTCAAGCTAAGTTTTTAAATAGTTATTTAGTACCTGCTAAATTCATAACTGAACTCTAATGCAGTGCTCAATTTCTTCTCAAAGTCACTATATGTCCGTAAGTGACATATGGGAAATGTCACACTAACCCCACAGGCATTGACAACTGGGTAACACACACCATGTTCCCCATACAGGTCCTTCTCAAAATATTAGCATATTGTGATAAAGTTCATTATTTTCCATAATGTCATGATGAAAATTTAACATTCAATGTTCAAAATAGGCTTAATATGCCATGTCTTACCTCGGTCTTCAAGACTGCAGGAAACTCAACTCAACAACACATAAGTTTCACTGTTGAATTAATTTCTGGTGCTGTTTAGTGACACCTTAACTACAGTCACGTTCTCCATAGCTGAAAAATTAGCAACTGCAAGTGATACATACTTGTTGCTGGATTATTCAGTGTTCTTCTTAGCATTTCTATTAAGTTCATTGCAGCACTGTGCACTTCATCCTAAAGGATTTTGGAAACGTGAATTAATGCACTAGTAGAAAACGCTAACTCTATTTTTTTCTTTTTTAGATAACACCAGCCTCTTTTGGGTCTGTCATTTAGAGATTTGGAAAGATGATCTGGAGGTACACAAAGACAAAACTTAAGTAAAATGAACATGTGGCTACCGAACTACAACCCGATATACATACATGAAGTAAAAAAAAGCTACGTTATCGTCCAGTTGTTGTCTCCATTGGGAGATCAATAAATTCAATCTTATCTTAATACTTAAATACCAACTCAACCTACAACTCAAATGTGTCACACAGCTAGCTACAGAACTAACGCGGTAATATTTTCTCAGGCTAACGCCGGATAATTAATTGAACAAATACACAGCTAACCGTAACCTAATAAAATAAATGTCACCGGTAAAAAAGTGTTGCAATCAACAACCAACTTTTCCTTTCCTTACATTCTTATTTATTTCTCGTTTTCTTCAACGCTTTGAATCCACGTCACGTTCCCTGCTCTTCTTCTTCTCCTATAAGGCAATGTCCTGTGCGGGCTGCGACCGGATATGAAATGAAAATCCGGCCAATCAGATCAACCAGAAGAGTTTCTGCCCCCAACTGACAAATACGCCCACTAAACAGAGTGAGAGAGCGTAATTTTTCTCCGAGAGCGAACAGATGGTTGCAGGAGGCGTGTTTTACTGCTCGCAGTGCTGAGTTCAGACGCTCTCGAATGAAGGTGCACGCCCGCGAACAGAGCTATGCGCTCTCTCGATTAAGAGATGCGCTGTTGTGATTGCTTAATACGCTCCTCTGATTTTTGGAAGGAATGTGACGCCATAGATGCAGGTTGTTGGGGACTGGGTTCGGGGCCGGGGCCGCCCGGGTCTGGGCGGTGCCAGCGCTGTCTACCTGTCTCTGCCCCAGGAGGGAAGGGGACAACCTCCTGGGGCAGAGAGCTGGTTGCCCCTAGGGGGTACTGGCGCCTGGACCTGGGAATATAGAGTATGCATGGGAAGTGTGAGTGAATGTATGACGTCCATTGTTGTTTGTCTTTACGGTGGGTGCGAGTGATTTTATGTGTATGCATGAGGGTGGGAGTGGGTGATGGCGACTGTGAGTACCTGTTTTTTTTTATTTTTTTATTTGTGACAGGTTGGGTTTTGGACTGCTTCCCCCTTATGGGGGGCCTCCCCGCTACACTACCTGCTGGTGGTTGGAGTCTCTGCCCGCTGGTGTACTTGTGGTTCTCGGTGTCCGGGGCTGGGTGCTTTGGTGTGTGCTGGCTCACTCCCGGTGGCTGCTTGCCGGGGCCTGGCCCCCTGGGCTCTGTCGGGCCTCTGCTGGGGGGGGTGGTGTGTCCCGGGGTCTTGGGTCTCTGGGTCCATGGCTGGGTCTGCTCGGGCGTGGACGGCTGCCGGCGGGGCTTCTGGGCTCGTCGCTGCGGCTCCCTGGGGCTTCTGCATTGTCGCTGCTGGATGGTTCCCCTGGGACTCTCCACTGCTCTTCTCTGGGGGGGTTGCGATAGTCCCGGCGGTGGTTCTCCTGAGGTTCCTGTGCTTTGGGGGGTCTTTGGATGTCTGTGGCTTGGATCTCCTCAGTGTCTGCCCAGGGACCACGGGGCAGGTCGGTGGGTCCTCACACTCGCTATTGCATATTTTTGTGGAGAAACCTTGTTTACAAAAGTGCGTCCACACCCAGACTCACAGGTGTTAAGCTTCAGGTGTTGACAGATACACAGATGTTCTATATTGGGCTGCACCTCTCACTAAATACATATTACATTCATAAATACCGTGTGTTATTTTGTAAAAAATAGCAAAAACAAAAAACAGCTGCAGGTGTATAAGCAAGCAGGGTGTAATCTTGTATTCTCTTCATCCTTCTTTCTCTCCTCCACTCTTTCCTCCTTTTCTCCCCTTTTTCCCCCATCTCTCTCTTTTTTGAGCTTCTTTTTTCCTTTTCATTTCAGTCTTTGTGTCCGTAACAGTTGAAATATTCCCAAAGAAGTTTATGATGAAGTTTCTTTTATAAATATCAAGCAGAGCTTCAAAGCATTAGCTGTGATGCTCTGCTTGTGAAAGTAAATCTGTTGGGCAATTTCTTGGCACTCAGACAACAATTCTGAGCGATACTCTGCCGGACAGGACACAGTAGAAAATAAATAAATAAATAAAAGTTAGCACACAGCTAGCAACCACCAATCAGGCTTTAAATATAGGTGTAGTAATTGACTCAGACCTGAACCTTCAGAGGCACATAAATGATCCAGAATGCTGCTGCCTGCTTCCTCACTAAGACTAAGAAAGTGGAGCACATCACCCAAGTTCTAAAGTCCTTACACTGGCTCCCCGTATCTCAAAAAAATGGACTTTAAAATACTTCTGTCTATAAATCACTGAATGACTTAGCACCAAAATACATCACAGACTTGTTGTCAGTGTTTCAACCAACCAGACCTATCAGGTCTTCTGGCTCAAATCTACTCTGCATACACAGAACCAGAACCAGACATGGAGAAGCAGCTTTTAGTTCTTATACTCCATTAATCTGAAATAAACTTCCAGAAAATTGTAAAACGCTGAAACCCTAAGTTGCTTCAAATCATAACTATCTGTACCCTTCTTGTGTTACTAAGAGCTGCTGTAACAAGTCAATTTCTCCATTGTGAGATCAATAAAGTATCTTATCTTATATTACATGATTCCATATGTGTTCATTTACGGTTTTGATGCCTTCAGTGATAATCTACATACAATATAAATAGTCATAAACATAAGGAAAACCAGTAAATGAGAAAGTGTTTCCAAATATTTTTGAAAGGTAATGTATAGTGCCTCCAGCCTATTTCCCAGACCTATGGATTGTTTGACAGAATTACAAGGGTTACATCTACAGGGGTTGGACAATGCAACTGAAACACCTGTCATTTTAGTGTGGGAGGTTTCATGGCTAAATTGGACCAGCCTGGTAGCCAGTCTTCATTGATTGCACATTGCACCAGTAAGAGCAGAGTGTGAAGGTTCAATTAGCAGGGTAAGAGCACAGTTTTGCTCAAAATATTGAAATACACACAACATTACGGGTGACATACCAGAGTTCAAAAGAGGACAAATTGTTGGTGCATGTCTTGCTGGCGCATCTGTGACCAAGACAGCAAGTCTTTGTGATGTATCAAGAGCCATGGTATCCGGGGTAATGTCAGCATACCACCAAGAAGGACGAACCACATCCAACAGGATTAACTGTGGACGCAAGAGGAAGCTGTCTGAAAGGGATGTTTGGGTGCTAACCTGGATTGTATCCAAAAAACATAAAACCACGGCTGCCCAAATCACGGCAGAATTAAATGTGCACCTCAACTCTCCTGTTTCCACCAGAACTGTCTGTCGGGAGCTCCACAGGGTCAATATACACGGCCGGGCTGCTATAGCCAAACCTTTGGTCACTCATGCCAATGCCAAACGTCGGTTTCAATGATGCAAGGAGCGCAAATCTTGGGCTGTGGACAATGTGAAACATGTATTGTTCTCTGATGAGTCCACCTTTACTGTTTTCCCCACATCCGGGAGAGTTACGGTGAGGAGAAGCCCCAAAGAAGCGTACCACCCAGACTGTTGCATGCCCAGAGTGAAGCATGAGGGTGGATCAGTGATGGTTTGGGCTGCCATATCATGGCATTCCCTTGGCCCAATACTTGTGCTAGATGGGTACGTCACTGCCAAGGACTACCGAACCATTCTTGAGGACCATGTGCATCCAATGGTTCAAACATTGTATCCTGTGTATCAGGATGACATTGCACCAATACACACAGCAAGACTGGTGAAAGATTGGTTTGATGAACATGAAAGTGAAGTTGAACATCTCCCATGGCCTGCACAGTCACCAGATCTAAATATTATTGAGCCACTTTGGGGTGTTTTGGAGGAGCGAGTCAGGAAACGTTTTCCTCCACCAGTATCACGTAGTGACCTGGTCACTATCCTGCAAGAAGAATGGCTTAAAATCCCTCTGACCACTGTGCAGGACTTGTATATGTCATTCCCAAGACGAATTGACGCTGTATTGGCCACAAAAGGAGGCCCTACACCATACTCATAAATTATTGTGGTCTAAAGCTAGGTGTTTGAGTTTCATTGTCCAACCCCTGTATGTTGTTCCTGAAAGAGGCTTCAAGCAGAGAGTTCATTGACTGCTGATTATATTAAACACACCTGTTGGCTAATTTGTGGTGGTAAAAGCTGGAACACCAGGCTGGTTAACACCTGTAATTGCACAGGGATGGTGCGGTTCTGGCAAGTTTATCTCTCCAATACAGAAACCAGTACAGCACATAGATCCAAGAGCAATGCTCTAGGGAGTTTAAATCGGCATATTAGCCAGTAAATATCATGGACCAGGAAATTTTGGTGATCCCAGAAAACGTGTTCCCTCCTAATTCTGTGGTACACATCACACTGGTGATCATCAGGGAGAGGAATGTGATGGTAAGGAAACTTTGATGAAATGTTGTGACTTTAAGTTATGATTTAAGTTGGCTTATAGGCCTTTTTGTATTTATTTGGAAGGTCCCTATGTACAGATATGGCTCACCAGCGCAAGCATAAATAACACTGCGGTTTTAAAATCTATGATTAAAGTTTGAAATGAAGTGAATGTCTGAGAGAAATCATGATGCAGTGTGGTTTCAACTCCCCACCTCACCATCTGCGTCGCCAGTTGCATCGCCAACACCCATGGGTCAGAGTCTCCCGTCAAATTTGTTTTTTATAGATCACAACCTTTGTGTGGAAAGTGATGCACACCAGTTTCAGGCCCGTTTTGTGTGTTTATACCCTGATGAGGCTCAGGTGTTTAAGATCTCATAACAGGGACGGATTCACAAGGGGGCAAGGGGGGGGGAACTGCCCCCCTGTTGTGGAACCTAGCCCTTCCAGCTGCCCCCCTTCTTTTATGTCCTCAATTACTAATAGCTTATTTGTCCAAAAGCCTCTTACAGGCTTCAAATTAAACATTATTTACCAAAAAGTATATAATTGTAGATATAATCTGAGGTCCCTGAAAAATGTAGTTACGGCCCGGCATCAAACAATGTCTGCCTACCGCTCCGCCACTGCACGTGCGTGTGTCACAGGCACTTTAATGAGGCAGTCTGTCTGCAGCCCAGCAGAGTGGAGCAACTGAGCTGTCTAAGTTTCTGCAGTTAAAGTCAGTTTGTCCAAGTGATGTTTGAATAATAATACATTTTATATAAAATGCATTAGAATTCTTTTATTATTATTAACACACAACAGTAATGTTAACTTACGTTTGCAATTAAACAAATGTTTGCTAAAGTGACTGACGTTCATGGTATAATACGTTTATTAATCATTTGATGATAGTGACTCACTCTCGCGTGATTTGTAAGAGTGTTAGCATATTTCCCTTGTTAGTTTAGCTTACAATGTTTAAATGAATAACATACTGGCACCAGTCTACAAGTGTGTTATAAAGAAAACTGAATTAGATAATTCTAATTGTCACTGTATATTTTTTTAGAACTATGAACTTCAATGAAAAGGTCCAGCATTGCCACCCTGCCTAGACCTTTCGGCCTCATTTGCCCCCTCTTGTAAAACCTTCTAGATCTGCCATTGTTTGACAATAATTGTTTTTTGCTGTCACCTTTAGTTTTGTGGTTTATTTAGTTTACACATTACAACACTCACACAAAATTCAATTCAATTCAGTTTATTTATATAGCGCATATTCACAACACATATCGTCTCAAGGCACTTTACAAAAGTCAGGTACATAAATTCCAATTAATCATAACCATTGAACAGTGCAGTTAGATTCAGTTATTTATTCAAATTGGATAAAAGTTTTTCCGTCTAAAGAAACCCAGCAGATTGCATCCAGACAGTGACTTGCAACATTCACTCCTCCCAGATGAGCATGTAGAGACAGTGGACAGTCACTGGTGTTGACATTGGAGCAATCCCTCATACTGAGCATGCATGTAGCGACAGTGGAGAGGAAAAACTCCCTTTTAACAGGAAGGAACCTCCAGCAGAACCAGGCTCAGTGTGAGCGGCCATCTGCCACGACCGACTGGGGGTTTGAGAGAACAGAGCAGAGGCACAAAGAGAACAAAGAAGCAACAGAGAGGGAAGAAGATGGAGGTAAAAAAATAAGGAAGATAGCTCAGGACAACCTAAGCCACTCTAACTATGAGCTTTATCAAAAAGGAAAGTTTTAAGCCTAGCCTTAAAAGTAGACAGGGTGTCTGCCTCACGGACTAAAGCTGGGAGCTGGTTCCACAGGAGAGGAGTCTGATAACTAAAGGATCTGCCTCCCATTCTACTTCTAGAGACTCTAGGAACCACCAGTAAACCTGCAGTCTGAGAACGAAGTGCTCTGTTAGGAACATATGGAACAATCAGATCTCTGATGTATGATGGAGCTAGATCATTAAGGGCTTTATATGTGAGGAGGAGAATTTTAAATTCTATTCTGGATTTAACAGGGAGCCAATGAAGGGAAGCTAAAATAGGAGAAATATGATCTATTTTTAATTTTCATCAGAACTCTTGCTGCAGCATTTTGTGCATTTTGTGGACATCATGATAGTAAACAATTACAATAGTCCAGCCTTGAAGTAACAAATGCATGCACTAGTTTTTCAGCGTCACTCCTGGACAGGATATTTCTAATTTTGGCAATGTTCTGGAGGTGAAAGAAGGAAATCCTAGAAACCTGTTTAATTTGGGATTTAAATGACATGTCCTGGTCAAAAATAACACCGAGGTTTTTTACTTTATCGGAGGTCAATTTAATGCCATCCAGGTTAAGTGATTGACTAAGCAGTTTCTTTTTTAAAGACTCCGGTCCAAAGATGACAACTTCTGTCTTGTCTGAATTTAGAAGCAGCAAATTTAAAGTCATCCAAGTTTTTATGTCTTCAAGACATGCTTGTAGTCTATCTAACTTGTTGGGCTCATCAGGATGTATGGATAAGTAAAGCTGAGTGTCATCAGCGTTACAGTGAAAATTTATTCTATCCTGCCTGATAATTTGACCTATTGGAAGCATATACAGGTCCTTCTCAAAAAATTAGCATATTGTGATAAAGTTCATTATTTTCCATAATGTCATGATGAAAATTTAACATTCATATATTTTAGATTCATTGCACACTAACTGAAATATTTCAGGTCTTTTATTGTCTTAATACGGATGATTTTGGCATACAGCTCATGAAAACCCAAAATTCCTATCTCACAAAATTAGCATATCATTAAAAGGGTCTCTAAACGAGCTATGAACCTAATCATTTGAATCAACAAGTTAACTCTAAACACCTGCAAAAGATTCCTGAGGCCTTTAAAACTCCCAGCCTGGTTCATCACTCAAAACCCCAATCATGGGTAAGACTGCCGACCTGACTGCTGTCCAGAAGGCCACTATTGACACCCTCAAGCAAGAGGGTAAGACACAGAAAGAAATTTCTGAACGAATAGGCTGTTCCCAGAGTGCTGTATCAAGGCACCTCAGTGGGAAGTCTGTGGGAAGGAAAAAGTGTGGCAGAAAACGCTGCACAACGAGAAGAGGTGACCGGACCCTGAGGAAGATTGTGGAGAAGGGCCGATTCCAGACCTTGGGGGACCTGCGGAAGCAGTGGACTGAGTCTGGAGTAGAAACATCCAGAGCCACTGTGCACAGGTGTGTGCAGGAAATGGGCTACAGGTGCCGCATTCCCCAGACCTGGGCTACAGAGAAGCAGCACTGGACTGTTGCTCAGTGGTCCAAAGTACTTTTTTCGGATGAAAGCAAATTCTGCATGTCATTCGGAAATCAAGGTGCCAGAATCTGTAGGAAGACTGGGGAGAAGGAAATGCCAAAATGCCAGAAGTCCAGTGTCAAGTACCCACAGTCAGTGATGGTCTGGGGTGGCGTGTCAGCTGCTGGTGTTGGTCCACTGTGTTTTATCAAGGGCAGGGTCAATGCAGCTAGCTATCAGGAGATTTTGGAGCACTTCATGCTTCCATCTGCTGAAAAGCTTTATGGAGATGAAGATTTCATTTTTCAGCACGACCTGGCACCTGCTCACAGTGACAAAACCACTGGTAAATGGTTTACTGACCATGGTATCACTGTGCTCAATTGGCCTGCCAACTCTCCTGACCTGAACCCCATAGAGAATCTGTGGGATATTGTGAAGAGAACGTTGAGAGACTCAAGACCCAACACTCTGGATGAGCTAAAGGCCGCTTTCGAAGCATCCTGGGCCTCCATAAGACCTCAGCAGTGCCACAGGCTGATTGCCTCCATGCCACGCCGCATTGAAGCAGTCATTTCTGCCAAAGGATTCCCGACCAAGTATTGAGTGCATAACTGTACATGATTATTTGAAGGTTGACGTTTTTTGTATTAAAAACACTTTTCTTTTATTGGTCGGATGAAATATGCTAATTTTGTGAGATAGGAATTTGGGGTTTTCATGAGCTGTATGCCAAAATCATCTGTATTAAGACAATAAAAGACCTGAAATATATCAGTTAGTGTGCAATGAATCTAAAATATATGAATGTTAAATTTTCATCATGACATTATGGAAAATAATGAACCGTCAACTTAACGTGGTGGAGGGGTTTGAGTGCTCAAATGATCCTAGAGGCTATGTTGTCTGGGGCCTAAATGCCCCTGGTAGGGTCTCCCATGGCAAACAGGTTCTAGGTGATGGGTCAGACAAAGAATGGTTCAAGAACCCCTCATGAAGAACACAATATCGAGGCACGTGACGTCGCCCGGTACGGCGGAGCCGGGGTCCCACCCTGGAGCCAGGCCTGGGGTCGGGACTCGTCGGAGAGCGCCTGGTGGCCGGGTTGCTCCTCGCGGGACCCGGCCGGGCCAAGCCCGAACGAGAGACGCGAGGCCATCCCCCAGTGGGCCCACCACCTGCAGGGGGAACCGTGAGGGACCGGTGCAAAGAGGATTGGGTGGCGGACGAAGGTGGAGACCTCAACGGCCCGATCCCCGGATGCTTAGGCTGGCTCTAGGGACGTGGAATGTCACCTCGCTGGGGGGGAAGGAGCCTGAGCTTGTGCGGGAGGTCGAGAGATATCGACTAGAAATAGTCGGGCTCGCCTCCACGCACAGCGTGGGCTCTGGAACCCATCTCCTTGAGAGGGGTTGGACTCTCTTCTACTCTGGAGTGGCCCATGGGGAGAGGCGGCGGGCTGGTGTGGGTTTGCTTGTTGCCCCCCAGCTCAGCCGTCTCGTGTTGGGGTTTACCCCAGTGGATGAGAGGGTTGTATCCCTGCGCCTTCGGGTTGGGGAGAGGTCTCTGACTATCATTTCAGCTTACGGGCCGAGTGGTAGTGCAGAGTACCCTGCCTTCTTGGCGTCCCTGTCGGGGGTGCTGGATAGCGCCCCTCCCGGGGACTCCATTATTCTGCTGGGGGACTTCAACGCCCACGTGGGGAACGACAGTGACACCTGGAGAGGCGTGATCGGGAGGAATGGCCTCCCCGATCTGAATCCGAGTGGTGTTTTGTTATTGGACTTCTGTGCTAGTCACGGATTGTCCATAATGAACACCATGTTCAAACATAAGGGTGTCCATCAGTGCACTTGGAACCAGGACACCCTAGGCAGGAGGTCGATGATCGACTTTGTTGTCGTATCATCAGACCTTCGGCCGCATGTTTTGGACACTCGGGTGAAGAGAGGGGCTGAGCTGTCCACTGATCATCACCTGGTGGTGAGTTGGATCCGCTGGAGGAGGAGAAAGCCGGACAGACTCGGCAGGCCCAAGCGAATAGTGAGGGTCTGCTGGGAACGCCTGGCGGAGCCCTCGGCCAGGGATGTATTCAACTCCCACCTCCGGGAGAGCTTCGACCAGATCCCGGGGGATGTTGGAGACATAGAGTCCGAGTGGACCATGTTCTCTGCATCTATTGTCGATGCTGCTGCCCATAGCTGCGGCCGTAAGGTCTGCGGTGCCTGTCGTGGCGGCAATCCCAGAACCCGGTGGTGGACACCGGCAGTAAGGGATGCTGTTAAGCTGAAGAAGGAGTCCTATCGGCTGTGGTTGGCTTGTGGGACTCCTGAGGCGGCTGACGGGTACCGTGAGGCCAAGCGTGCTGCGGCCCGGGCTGTGGCAGATGCAAAAACTCGGGCCTGGGAAGAGTTCGGTGAGGCCATGGAGAAGGACTACCGGTTGGCCTCGAAGCGATTCTGGCAAACCGTCCGGCGCCTCAGGAGGGGGAAGCAGTGCTTTGCCAACACTGTTTATAGTGGGGGCGGGACACTGCTGACCTCGACTGAGGACATTATCGGGCGGTGGAAGGAGTACTTCGAGGATCTCCTCTATCCTGCCATCACGCATTCCGTGGTGGAAACAGAGGCTGGGGACTCGGGGTTGGATTCTTTCATCACCCAGGCTGAAGTCACCGAGGTGGTTAAAAAGCTCCGCGGTGGCAAGGCTTCGGGGGTGGATGAGATCCGCCCTGAGTACCTCAAGTGTCTGGATGTTGTAGGGCTGTCATGGTTGACACGCCTCTTCAACATTGCGTGGCGGTCGGGGACAGTGCCTCTGGACTGGCAGACTGGGGTGGTGGTCCCCCTTTATAAGAAGGGGGACCAGAGGGTGTGTTCCAACTACAGGGGGATCACACTCCTCAGCCTCCCTGGTAAGGCCTACGCCAGGGTATTGGAGAGGAGAGTCCGACCGATAGTCGAACCTCGGCTTCAGGAGGAACAGTGTGGTTTTCGTCCCAGCCGTGGAACACTGGACCAGCTCTATACCCTCTACAGGGTGCTCGAGGGTTCATGGGAGTTTGCCCAACCGGTTCACATGTGTTTTGTGGACCTGGAGAAGGCATTCGACTGTGTTCCTCGTGATGCCCTGTGGGGGGTGCTCCAGGAGTATGGAATCGGGGGCCCTTTATTAGGGGCCATCCGGTCCCTGTACGAGCGGAGCAGGAGTTTGGTCCGCATTGCCGGCACTAAGTCGGACCTGTTCCCAGTGCATGTTGGACTCCGGCAGGGCTGCCCTTTGTCGCCGGTCCTGTTCATAACTTTTATGGACAGGATTTCTAGACGCAGCCAAGGGCCGGAGGGGGTCTGGTTTGGGGACCAGTGGATTTCGTCTCTTCTTTTTACGGATGACGTGGTCCTGCTGGCCCCCTCTAGCCAAGACCTACAGCATGCGCTGTGGCGGTTCGCAGCCGAGTGTGAAGCGGCTGGGATGAGGATCAGCTCCTCCAAGTCCGAGGCCATGGTACTCGACCGGAAAAGGGTGGCTTGTCCTCTTCAGGTTGGAGGGGAGTTCCTGCCTCAAGTGGAGGAGTTTAAGTATCTCGGGGTTTTGTTCACGAGTGAGGGAAGAATGGAGCGGGAGATCGACAGACGGATCGGTGCAGCTGCCACAGTAATGGGGGCGCTCTGCCGGTCCATTGTGGTGAAGAGAGAGCTGAGCCGAAAAGCAAAGCTCTCAATTTACTGGTCGGTCTACGTTCCTACCCTCACCTATGGCCATGAACTTTGGGTCATGACCGAAAGAACGAGATCACGGATACAAGCGGCTGAAATGAGCTTCCTCCGTAGGGTGGCCGGGCACTCCCTTAGAGATAGGGTGAGGAGCTCGGCCATCCGGGAGGAGCTCGGAGTAGAGCCGCTGCTCCTCCACATTGAGAGGAGCCAGTTGAGGTGGCTCGGGCATCTATACCGGATGCCTCCTGGACGCCTTCCTCGGGAGGTGTTCCAGGCACGTCCCACCGGGAGGAGGCCCAGGGGACGGCCCAGGACACGCTGGAGGGACTATGTCTCTCGGCTGGCCTGGGAACGCCTTGGGCTCCCCCTGGAGGAGCTGGAGGAGGTGTCTGGAGAGAGGGACGTCTGGGCGTCTCTGCTGAGTCTGCTGCCCCCGCGACCCGGTCCTGGATAAGCGGAAGACGACGAACGAACGAACATTATGGAAAATAATGAACTTTATCACAATATGCTAATTTTTTTAGATAGGAATTTTGGGTTTTCATGAGCTGTATGCCAAAATCATCCGTATTAAGACAATAAAATACCTGAAATATATCAGTTAGTGTGCAATGAATCTAAAATATATGAATGTTAAATTTTCATCATGACATTATGGAAAATAATGAACTTTATCACAATATGCTAATTTTTTGAGAAGGACCTGTATAGTAAAGAGAATTGGCCCAAGTACTGAACCCTGTGGTACTCCACAATTAACCCTGGAGTTTAAAGATGATTTATCATTTACATGAACAAACTGGAATCTGTCAGACAAATAAGATTTAAACCAGCCTAGCGCTGTTCCCCTGATCCCTACAGCATATTCCAGCCTTTCTAAGAGAATTTTGTGATTGACTGTATCAAATGCAGCACTGAGATCTAACAGGACAAGTACAGAAACAAGTCCATTTTCTGAGGCCATAAGAATATCATTAGTGACTTTCAGCAGAGCTGTTTCAGTGCTATGATGAGCTCTGAAACCTGACTGAAACTCTTCAAACAGGTTATTGCTGTGTAAATGCTCACACATTTGATTAGCAACTATTTTCTCAAGAATTTTAGATAAGAAGATTGGAAGATTGGATATAGGTCTGTAATTTTTCAAGTCATCTTGATCAAGTGAAGGTTTCTTAAGTAAAGGTTTAATTACAGCTACCTTAAAAGCCTGTGGTACATATCCATTTACTAAAGATAGATTAATCATATCTAAAATGGGGCTGGTAATCAGAGGGAACACCTTAAATAATTTGGTTGGGATTGGGTCTAACATGCAAGGTGAAGGTTTAGATGAAGCTAATATTTCTGATAACTCAGGAAGTTCCACAGAATCAAAACAGTCCAAACACAAATCAGGTTCTGCAATTACTTCCAATGTTGTCTCACTTGCTGAGGATGAAGTAATCATCTTCGGGAGTATGTCAAAGATTTTCTTTTAATAGAATCAATTTTATTTAAGAAGAATCCCATAAAGTCATGACTGCTAAGAGCTAAGGGAATGGATGGCTCAACAGAGCTATGACTCTGTGTAAGTTTAGCAACTGTACTAAAGAGAAACCTAGGATTATTCTTGTTCTCTTCTATTAATGATGAGAAATAAGCTGTTCTAGCTTGGCGA
This sequence comes from Girardinichthys multiradiatus, assembly GCF_021462225.1. Taxonomy (NCBI): domain Eukaryota; kingdom Metazoa; phylum Chordata; class Actinopteri; order Cyprinodontiformes; family Goodeidae; genus Girardinichthys; species Girardinichthys multiradiatus. The sequence goes on from NC_061818.1 coordinate 14,160,222, forward strand.
AGTGTCTTTTATACAACAGTAGGCTATTTTTCCAGATTATGTAGGAATCCTCTAGGTGTGTAGAGCGCCATTTTCTCTCCAATTTTCTAACATTGTGCTTTAAAGTACGCAGCTCTGAATTAAACCAAGGAGCTAGCCTCCTATTAGTGATTACCTTCTTTTTCAAGGGGGCTGCATTGTCTAATGCACCACGCAGTGATGTAGTAACACTATGAACAAGAGAATCAATTTGTGAAGGAGAAGAAACCAAATTATTGCCCTCCACTGTGATTATCTGTAATAATGAGGAAATTAAAAGGGGAACAGATTCTTTAAAGGTTGTTACAGCATCGCCTGATAATGATCTACTATAATGAAATTTTCTTTCAGGTGTGGAGTACTCGGTTAAATTAAACTCAAAGGTTATTAAAAAATGATCAGACAGGACACGGTTATGAGAAAATATTGTTATGTCTTTACACTCAATGCCATATGTCAGCACAAGGTCCAGAGAATGAAGACAAAGGTGGGTGGGTTTGTTAATGATTTGTGCAAAGCCAATTGAGTCTTAAGATAGCATTAAAGGCTATATTTAGGCTATCACATTCAGTGTCAACATGAATGTTAAAATCCCCCACTATAATAACCTTATCTGTATTTAACACTAAATCAGATAAAAGGTCTGAAAACTGATCTAAAAATTGAGAGTAAGGACCTGGTTAAATTAAATATTCAAAAGAGTTGTAGCTATTGATTGGTCTGGGACTAATCAATAAATCGGACTGAAAGATGGTTGCTACTCGTCCTCCTCGCCCAGTATTTCGAGGAATGTGAAAATTTAAATAATTAGTAGGAGCTGACTCATTTATAGTAACATAATCCTCTTGCTGCAGCCAGGTTTCTGTGAGGCAAAATAAATCAATGTGATTGTCACAAATCAGGTCACTAACTAGCAAAGTCTTTGAAGAGAGAGATCTTATGTTCAGTAAGCCGCATTTAATTGTTTTATTTTTCTTTTTAGTCTGAGTTGTGTTTATTTTTATTAGATTTTCCTGATTTTCTCGTTTTAGATTATTTTTTAATCTATTCAATTTTGGCCGTGGGCGAGACACTGTCTTTATAGGGTAATGGGTGGGTAGCAGTACAGAAGCTGCAGAGAGGAGTGTTAAACTACGACCCTGCTTCCTGGTCTGAACCCTGGGTTGTCAGAGGTTTGGAGAACTAATAAATTCGGCCAGATTCCTAGAAAGAAGAGCTGCACCATCCAAAGTGGGATGGATGCCGTCTCTCCGGATCAGACCAGGTTTTTCCCAAAATGTTCGCCAATTATCAATGTAGCCCACATACATCCCCACTCATGAGTACAATACACCAATTATTTAATTGACTTTTACACCCCATATTGGAATTTGTTTTTTATTTCCTAAAATGTCTTTCATAGCTAAAGAAAGTGTTTGGATGCAAGATAAATTGCACCGCTCAATATGTGAGTTCAGTGTGATTGATTGACAGCAAACAGAGCTTGACCTCGTGGGGGGGAGCTTTCCAACACAGAGGTACTTGCACATGCATAAAAGATATATAAAACAGATTTAGGGTGCAAATGACAGATAAAGACATTATTTTTATTTTATGGTGCTTGTGCGCCCAATCCTCTAGTGCCACCCTGGGAACTGCCCATATGGTCCATATCAAAAGGCACAGCTAAATAATGTACATGGTGTTTCTCCATTTTTCTTGCGGCCTTTCAATGGGATCATAACAGCTTATCTTTTTCTAAAATGCTGTTTTAGACTGGGTCTCAGTATCTGGTAATGGCTAATGTTAAATGACCTGTACTCGGGCTAAAAATCCTTATCAGGACATCCTGAACCTGGAGAGAACCCATGTATGGATAGGATTGTGTAGCCCCGTGGCTGTGTAGTTTTTCTTTTTACATTTGGCAGCAAATTTTAGGATTGGTTGGTTTCAAAACATTCCTATCTAAGAAATATTTATGAAGTTCAAGAATATATAACTTCATAAAGGAACAGTTTTAGCAGGATGTAAAGCTGACTGAAAACCTTCTAAAGGATTAAAAAAGCAGGAAGCTCAGCAATACCACAGAAACTCAGGTCGGCTAAAGACGTCACACCTCACAGGGTGATGTCTGCCTTTTTCCCACAAGGCATCCAACCTCTGTCTTTGACCAATTGAAAATGTGGGTGGTAGAGAGTGGGTTGGTTCTGAACAGAAAAAGGACAGATTAATATTTTATTATTGTGCCTGGCAAAGTAAATGCTGAGTCCTAGCCACTGAAAACAACCCCATGAAGCCCCAGCAGATATAAAATACTCATTTTGATATAACGAAGGGGCTGTAAAAAACCTTAATGCATCTTTGAGTCACTCTGGATAAGATGCTTGATTAAATGCCAAAATGCCACTTAGACAACCTGCATTGCTTGCTCAGTAAAAGAGTGACAAACCAATCTGCATTCATACAGTGAATCATCTTCCCAATCCTCAGTCTGAAACTTCATTTATCCCTTATTTTTTATTTCTAAGACATAACACCTTCATCTCCAATCATTACCAGCCAAGGTAAAGGCATGTTAGCTGATTTCCTTTGGGACATTTTGTCTATATGCTCATTTAGAGAGCATCCTGAATAATATTTATGCATGTAAAAAACACCAGGGAACAACTTAATAAGTCTTGGTGAACAATTGTAGAAGCAGTGCCAAACACTGGAAGATAAATGGCAACTCTTTGTGTCGGTTTGATGTTGAATGTAGACACAGGGTTGTATACTTCACTTTCCATCATCATAAATTATTTTATTCTCAATAGTCAGGAAATAATAAAAGGTTTTCCTCAGATTACAAACACACACCAGAACAAGGCAGTGCAAAATTGTGAACTTTTCTATTTTTTTTAGAAATCTGAAAATCATGCATCAATTTTCTTCTGCTTTATAATTCTGCCTTGTTTTATCATAAAATGCCAAATAAAATACATTAAGCTTTCGTGTTGTAACGTGAAGAAATGTGATAAAGGGTTGTAAATGATTTTGGACGGCACTGTAGATTACCATTGTAGATTTTAGTTTTTATATATTGAGCACCAGCTATACGTTCAACTGCTGCTCAGTCCAGCAGAAGCAGCAATAGGAGAGAAGAGAACAGCCTGTAAGAACCCTGAGGAGCTGGACGGCATCAGACAAGCCTGTGTGGAGCGCCAGCAGCAGTGTGGGTCATAGAGGGGAACAGATCCCGACCCAGCTACCCCACCATACCGCCACCATATGGCTGTGGTTTCTCAGGCATCCCTCTCCTCTCGTGTTCTGCTCTCCCAGGAATTCCTGCGGGCCTGGGGAGGCAGGGTGCCAACTTGTGTGTGACAGCAAAGTGTACATGCAAGTGTGACATTTCAACTGTCCAAAGGAAAAACTAATAAAGACACCTGATAAAAGACATAATAAATCATTTCAATTTATAGGCAAAGTCAAAACCAGTGAAGGCCTAAAAAAAAAGTCAGTGCCATCCATCTGAAACTTATACTTTTTATTATTAATACTCAACACTTCATTTTGTTCATCATGTACAAACAGAAAGAATAGTCTTATTTGAGCACTTATAATGGTAGATATCAGCATTATCCTTAGAAGTACCTTAGTGATATTTTTTTCTTTTTGCAATTTTGTCATGACATGGTTAAATTTGCTATTGAGAATACGTCGATCATTTCAATACAAAAAAAGGTGAAGGTAAATACTTTTCCCCCAGTATTTGGTATATACATAACCTGTACAATTAGCTGTTTTTGTGTGATTTTTCTGCCTGTACGCTGTAAAAATTTTGGCATTATTTGAAAGAAAATAGCCAAGAAAAGAATGGCCAGGAATAATGTTCTGTATATGATTATGTATACAAGTGGTCATACTCATATGTTACACTTTTGTCACCCACAGTTACTATAATCAAGCTATTTAGTTTCAGTAAAGACTTGTGATTTCATTGACTTCATCTCGCTTTGGGAAATACATTTTGTAGCAACCCCTTATGCAACACTGAGCAAATAACTCAGAAATTACAGAGGATGAAGATGGAAAACAGGAATATTGACAAACACCAACTGTACACAGCTGAGTAGAAAATTTTGTGTGCGTCAATATGAAGCAGTATCGATAGATGGTACACATACAGCACATTGAAAAAGTATTTCGACCCCTAGACTTCCACATTTTAGGGTTTTATGCGATAAACCAACACAGAGCGGGGCCTAGTTGTGAAGTGGAGGGAAAATGATAAAGGGTTTTAAACATAAAAAATAAATAAATAAATCTGAAATATGTGCTCGGCATTTTAATACGGCCCCCTTTACTTTGATACCCTAACATAAAAATATTACAACCACTTGACTTGAAATGACACCCAATAGTTAAATAAGGCCCCCCTGTATGCAATGTGACAATTGGTTTTATTTAGGGGTATCTGAGTAGATCACTGCAAATATGTGCCACATTTTCAGATTTTTATTTGTAAAACAATTTTGCTAAGGATTGTTTTCTTTAAAATGTGTGGCACGCCTTTGTATTCAACCACCTCTACTCTGATACCCCTAAATAAAAATAGTGCCTCCAATTCCCTGTAGCTATCACTTAAACAGTAAGCAGAGCCAACAAATTGATTTAAAATCATATATCCTTTAAAAGTCTAGCATGCATTTGTATTTAATCCCCTTTGCTCTTAAATAAAAACAGTACAGCCAAGTGTCCTCAGACCTCCCCTAATTAGTAAATACAGTGCAAATGTATGTAATTTAATCTCACAATAAACAGTGTTTTATTTAGGGGTAGCAGTGGGGGCTAACACCACATATCTTTTTTGTTTAAACATTTGACATCCATTTGTATGTCCTACAGCTCTGAAACCTCAAAATAAACATAATTCTAAATACCCAAAACTTTTTTTGGTCTATCAGATAAAATTCCAATCACATGTATTGCAGTTTGTGTCTGTAATGTGACAAAATGTGAAATAATCTAAGAGCTACACATTCTTTTGCAAGGCACTGTATAAAGAGACAAACACATACAGAGGTTTGTAACAAAAATATGAGAGAACTTGTTTTCAATGAACAGAGAGGAACTGAAAAAGTGTGAACTGCTCACTTACGTAAAGGTTCGGAATAATCAGTTATGTAATATCACAGTTTAATTCTTCCTGTCTGTATGGGATGAAGTCACACTGGTGACACATTTTTTAATAAACACAAGCAGTTTCAAAGTCAAGAAACATTAAAGTGAAGCTCATCAAACACCTGTTTGTTTCTTTCAAAATGCTAAAGAGCACAGATGAACTGCAGCCAACTGATTCTTGGCCTTAGTTGGTCCCACAGGTCAGTGTTATTGATAGAAAAAAAAAAAAACATCCACCGCCATCAGGATGTTGTTACAGCCATTTTTCCTTGTGTGTTAAAACCAGGGGAGGGGACACAGTGTTTTGCCCTTCATGAACAAATCTGTTGTGACATGCTCGTTTGCAGAAACTGGAGACTGGGACCAATTTGGCTTTGAGGGAACTAAAGACTCCTGACAAGCCCAACATAATCTGCTTCACAGGCAAATCTGATCATGAGGCTGCCGAGCAGCTGTAGGGTTGAAGACCTGATGGTCACATGTTTTTAACAGTATCAGGTACACCTCTGTGTCATGGCCCACAGGCATGAACTAGCCCTAGCTAGTCATCCTCATGCCTAAAAGAAAAAAAACAAAAACAAGAACTGATAAATTAGCATATTTAGTGTACAATATGAACATTATCTGTTTGGTTGTGCTGTTTATTGCAAATGAGTTGAATTATTTCAGTGCTTTGTAGGGAAAAAATGGACCACTAACAGAGTTTATGTGCATACTGATACATTTTTCATTTTTCAATCAACCCCGTGGACACGAAAACAGTTAAGGAGAAAAAAACAGTGGAGAGATGAATTTCTTCTCTCAGGGTGGAGGAGAGGATTACATAGACTTGTTGGAATTAGAACCACACAAATAAGTGGAAGGAAAATCATTCCCGAATGCATGGGGCTAGCGTTCCACATGCACCCGTGCAACTTAATAAAGATGTATCCTTCTCTAATGCAGAGGAAAACACAAGAGTTGAGAAAAACAAATGAGAATCCAGACTATTTAGTGATTTTCGGTTGTCGAGTAACAGTTTAGCAATACAGCACGTGAGTCTAAATAAAGCAACAACAGTTTAATTCCTCTGCAGCAAAACACAGCACAATATGAGACATGACAGAACAAATGTTTCACCTTTTAATAAGGGGTTGCACAAATGCATTTCAGCCTCACTTTCACTGAGATTAATCTGCACTCCAGTTTGGTATTGTGCTGAAACTCTCAGCAACATCAACACTGGAAAAAGGTCCAGCATCCATGTGTGTGTGTGTGTGTGTGTGTGTGTGTGCATGTATATATATATCTTCCATTACCACAGTGATGTCTATCCCAAACAAAGAGAGGGAGCAGGATAGACTGGGCCGATGATGGCTCTAAATTCTGTGTGCAATTACCATTAGAGCCCAAGTCAAAAAATGGGCAACAAAAAACACAAACGTCTTGAAAACGTTTAAACCAGAATGTCTGCTTAGAAATTAAGGATCACAATATACTGCCTCTATATGCAAATATCACCTCTGTATACATGTAATATCGTATTACATAAATGTTTACATAATTGAATCTACCCTGAAAAGCATGGAGAAAGAGCTTATATTAAAAAGAGAGAGTCTAACACAATCCAAGGGAAACTTAACAAAGACTCCTAAAACTAAACCTTCCCTTTTTAAACACTAAACATCTACAACTACAGTAAATTATCCTCAGTTTTCAACAATTTAGAGAAAATAAAGAGAAATTATAACTCTTAACATAGTCCGTATTGGTAAAACTATTATAATCAAGTAAACATGAGATTTAAAGAAATAAAACGTTTAAATTATATCACTTATGATTAGTAATGTTTGTGTATTATCTATATTTTGCATATTTTTATTTTTATTTTTGGATTTTACAAGTTTTTATCACAGTTTTATTTCTTAAATTATAAAACATACTGAAAGGTACATCCTGTCTGTCTGTTTACTGTACAAAGTGAAAAGATTCTTAAATATATATTATTTACAAGAAAAAGATTGAACATACTAATGCTGACACTGACAGATGTCCATACCCAAGTCTTTCAAGTCTTAAAGGGATAGTTTCGAGTTTTTGAAGTGAGGTTCTGTGAAGTTATTATCAGCAATAGTGACCTTACCAGCTCTAAAAAAAGTCTTATGGCAGTGAGTTTATAGAAAAGTTAAGCAATCAGGAGAATGGAAGGCTAATAGCTGATTTTACAGACTTTAACCAACTCAAGAAGAAAACGTTCCAGTACATAAGACACATCACCAGATTAGCAGATATTACCTGTGTTGACTTTTCCAGGAGACTGTTGCCAAGGCTGTTGCAGTTTTCTCAGCCTAACAACATCAATGTAAGTTTGCATGTTATTAGCTGTTAGCTACCACCACTCTAAAACTGCTTTGATGCTATGTATGTTGATGTGTCAAAAAAAGCATGTTACGTGGGTTTAATGATGAAGAAATAAGCACATTTTGTTTGTCAGAATACACCCCTGGATTGTATAATGGACATACCACTGGGAGAAATGTGTAAGATGTCCAGAGTGTCAGAACAGGGTATATTTCGTGTCACCTTCTTGTTTTTTTCATACTTTATGATTGTCTAAACATCTTGGGCTGAAAGTTCACTCTGGGAACAGCCTATTCATTCAGAAATTTCTTTCTGTGTCTTACCCTCTTGCTTGAGGGTGTCAATAGTGGCCTTCTGGACAGCAGTCAGGTCAGCAGTCATATCCATGATTGGGGTTTTGAGTGATGAACCAGGCTGGGAGTTTTAAAGGCCTCAGGAATCTTTTGCAGGTGTTTAGAGTTAACTCGTTGATTCAGATGATTAGGTTCATAGCTCGTTTAGAGACCCTTTTAATAATATGCTAATTTTGTGAGATAGGAATTTTTGGTTTTCATGAGCTGTATGCCAAAATCATCCGTATTAAGACAATAAAAGACCTGAAATATTTCAGTTAGTGTGCAATGAATCTAAAATATATGAATGTTAAATTTTTATAATTACATTATGGAAAATAATGAACTTTATCACAATATGCTAATATTTTGAGAAGGACCTGTATGGTATCTCAGAGCTCAGAGCTGCCATTAAGGTTTTTGGCATGGGAAAAAAAACATGGCAACCTGGCCTGGCTGGTGATGAAATTTTGATTGCTACGGTGTCAAATCTATAGGAAGGTGATGTTAAAACGCAAGGTAGATACATAATAATGTGATAGAGGTATAAGGATTTATTCACTTTTCTTTAAACTCACTGCAATAATACATCTTTCTATTACAGGCAAGGGAACTACTCTTGACAACTTTACAGAACCTCACTTCAAAAATCCAAACTAGCCATTTATTTCTGTGTCAAACCTTTATTCCTTCTTGCTGATTATGTTTCACCTGAACTTTCAAAATGTGTATAAAAATTTCAGAGATCCCAAGTTATTTATTAGGGGTATCTTGGGGTGTGTGTGTGTGGGTGGGTGTAGGGGCATCTGATTTAAGGCCAACTCGATCAGTTTCACTGTTATCCGAGGAGTTAGAGAGTACAGGCTGTTGAAGTAATGAATATTTAAAAGCGTGATTGGAGAAAGCACTTATTGTTGAATAATGGTCTGCCTTTCTTCAAAAACACAAACACACATAGCCTATCAACCTATTCCATAAGTGCTTTTATATTGGGATGTGATATAATTACTAACATCAAATTCCACACAGTCCAATAGGTCTTCTCTGTGTCCAGTACTCCTGCATGATCTTCCTCAGCCCTTGAACTTGTGACACCAACCAGTCATAGATCAAACCTTGAAATAACTGTAGTCTGTACATGATAAGTCATCATCATACAACTTGGGGGAGGGGAACAATAAGGCATGTCTACTGAGTGCCTGAACCTACACTGAGTAAAATGTCCTGTGCAATAAATGAGGCCTCCTTAGATAAAAAGACTATCTACAACAACCCAAGTGAAAAAGAAAAAACAATCTTTCACAAGATAGCCACCTTCACAATGCCTAGCCAGTTCCTTAACTCTGCCTTTCATCAGCTTCTCCTACAACTTTGTTGTAGTAGTTCTCCTACACAAGTGACTGCATAATATTAGTTTTACACAAAGTCAAAACAAAGATTTTTCTGGGAGCCTCCCAGACTGTTTGTGTGATGTAAAGTAATGCTAGCAAGAACCAGGTGAGAGGTTGAAGAAAACAGGTGGTCTATAGGCTTAGATTGCTGTGATCTGAGACAGCTTATGAGTAACAGTGGAACATCCTGATTCACTGGATCATAAAACACCGCCCATACCTAAAATATGAAATATTTTCACGAAGATATAAAAGATCTTGGACTGTGTCTTGTATGGAAACCATCATTATCAGCAGCCTGCTGTCAAATTTCTACAGCAGGTTTGGCTCATGTGTTCGTCACATAACAGAGCAGCTTGAACGAGCACTGGTCCGTCCTGGTGTAGTTGCATGTCAACTGGAGGACACTTCCACTGGAGACCTTTAAGGCACGACCTTCCTCTCAGTAGCTTCTGTTGAAAACATTGTTCTTCACAGTAACGCAAGTTCAAACTGACAAAAAAAACCGGTGTGTTTTGAAGTATGTGCGTGCTTGATTATTAGTAATGTCTTAAAACATCAACAATCTCCCAGCACCAAATGTGTCTTTGAAATCCTAGATCAGATACACAAATGGTCATGGAGTAAAATATTCTACAGAAAACAGAAAGCAAACAGGAATAAAAGACTCAGTCTTTCTGGCTTGTTTGCCGAACCAAGAACAACCTTCCTGGCACCACCAGGAGCAGATGGAACAGGAACACTACTACAGATACTTAGAGAATAGTCAAATACTATACCAACAGAATACAAAACAAAATTTGTGGTCTCACAAGCAGAGTTACCATAAACAGCAGTCTTTGTTATTCACAATGTTATTGTTGTTCTTATACCCTGTTTTTCTATAAGAATATCTTATTATCATTCATGATTGTATTTCTCATAAGCAAACAGCTCTTTAGGTGTCGGGGATGATGAGGAAAATCGGGGGCAGAGAAGAAGAGGAGTGGACCGGGGTGCAGGGAGAGAAGAGATGTCCAGACCAGGCTGTTTTGTGGCACATGCAAATGTGACAATGTCTAATTTCTGAATTGTCAGAGAGGCAGACGGGCGGTTTGCTCCCATTCCCACTCTTCCTGTGGTTCCTCAAGAGCACATGACAGGAGCCCTCAAACTGTGGCCCTTGAAAATAAAACAAACTGTTGCTTCATTATGAAACCAACCAAGCACAGTGATTTCTAGCACACTGGTGAGTGAGATGATTTGACTTGCTGAGGTTGAGGGCTTTTGTAAGATTAAGAACACTGTTGATTGATTGTGTATGTATGTAAAAGTTGAGTAGCTTTGGCCATTTTCAAGAGAGGTTTAGCATCCTTAACCCCCTCAGGATGTCCTGATTTCTTATCCATATTTTCAATCTTTGTTTCTTTTACAACAGTCTCAACCTTTTTTGTCTCTATCAATCATTTGAGCCCTCTTTTAATCATCTGTTTGTGTCCCCATTAACTTGGGCTGCTTTGTGTCTGCTTTGTGTTTTAAGAAATAGCCCGATCTAACACTTTGAACCTCTTTTGCTCTCCTCTTTCTATACCTTTATCTTTTACACGTCAGACTCAATGCTGGAAAGTTTCTCGTACACATGGCCATTGCTTCCATTGAAGGGACCTGGGGGTCCGACCGCCAACATGGATCCATGATGATTCATCCCACCAAGGCCCAGCTCTTTTGGGAATCTTGGGGACACGTTGGACATCAACCCGGATGTGGCAGATGCTGGCACATATGACGTTGCGCTCAACTGACTCCTGAATTCACTTCTGCTGTTTGGGGCAACTTGTTGCTGCTGCTGTTGCTTTGTCAGGTAATATTGTTTGGCTCCATGCATCAGACACTGGTCATCGCCGAAGGTGGGTATAAAGGGGTTTTGGTTTACCCGATCAGGGTAAAGGGATTTGGATAAAGAGAATGCTGCCCCACCTCCACCTTCCATCAACGATCTATCTCTCCTGTCTCTCTCTCTGATGGAGCGGCGGTGGAGGCCCTCATCACCTCTGAATAGGCCAAATGGCGACTCAGAACCTTTCTGACTCTCACCTCCATAAAACAGTGGGTCTCTGTCCCTATCTCTTTCTCTCTCTGAGCCCCCATGACATTCAAATATGTGTGCAAAGGGGCTGTTATCTTCCATGTAGCGTTCTTTCTCCTTCAAACTAACACTCCTCGGTGGGGGCACCATTCCTCCCATGCCAGCTCCACCGATGCCTCCCCCTAAACCTCCCATCAAACTTCTCATGCCACCGGATTCTTCTTTCTGAAGGTCAACAAACGTGTCGTACGAATGCTGCCGCCTTAGTTGCTTCCCAAATCCTCCACTCTTTCGCCTCTGCTGGGCCTGAGATTGAACCTGAGGGCCTGCGGCCATACCACCCACTCCTCCCCCACCTTTTCCTCCCCCCATTTGTTCCAAGGGGTGGTTATTATCCTCGCTAATATCGTAGAGGTTTCCTGTCTTTTTACAACCTTCACAGCGCATGCAGGTTGCAGAGCTAGGGCGGCTGCTACCTGCTGAGGACCCACAGCCCATACCACTTGAATACCCACCACCTCCTCCATGAATGGACATCTGCTTTCCCCCACTAGCTCGACAGTTCCTGCACTCCCATTCTCCCCCTGCCAAACCAGAGCCTGCTCCGCCCTTTGAATCAGACTTTTTAGGTTTGCTTTTAAGAAAGTCTTCAACTGGTACCAAGGAGGTGCAGGTTGGCACTCCATCTCTGTTTCCAGGGCCCTCTGTCAAGTCTACATGTTCCCATTGAGGGACACCCTCTTTGGGTCGAAACTGGTCCAGGTAAAAGTCCCTTACACTCTCCTTTTCCCTGAAGAGATAAGAGTTCCCATTGTTGTTTCCTCCAACACCCCCTCGCTTGCGTTCAGCGGGCAACAGCGGGGGGGAAGCAGAGCGCTGGCTGTGGTAGTGGTGGTGGCTGATGTGGTAGGGTTTCCTCCTATAGCCCAGCTCAATTTCGTCCAGTTCCCGTCTGGACTTTGCAGAGGCCGGCCTCTTTTTTAAGCTGTCGCAGTACTGTTTGCGCTTCTTGGCATTACCCTCCAGGTTCCCGTATGTTACAGTGTGTGTGGAAATGTCTGAAACATCTGAACGTATATTTCCCTCATCATCTCCTCTCCCCCCACAGTAGCTATGTCCAGGAATGAAAGTGGAACTCGAAGCACCACCTTTGAAGGAGAACTTCCCGTAGATGTCAGGCAGACCTCCCTTGAAGCTCTGGCCTGAGGGAGGAGTCTGTCCGGACAGCAGGTCAAACTTGCTCATGTTCCTGTGGGTCAGTGCTGAGCAGGGCTGGGTGGTAAAGATAGGTGCCACCCCCCCACCGAGGCTGTCACAGTCAAACATGCCACCCTCCAGAGAGCTAGCACTGCCCAAACTGTGGGGTCTGTTGGGGGGAGGGCCACTGAGCCCTGGGGTTGAGCCATGATGGTGTAGATAGTGATCCTGGTACAAATTACTGTCCTTGAGATGGATGTTGCCAAACGTCCTCTCCACCTCACTGATGTAGTCACTAAACATGTTGTCTTCTGGCATGTATGGAGGTTTGCAGTCAGAATGGCCTGCCAAGCTGCGGCGATGCTCAGAGATGTCATAAACAGAAGAGTCTCGACGGATGAAGTCCAGAGCGCTGTGTGGTGAGCCGTTTACTCCTGACAGGGAGGCCATGTTCTTGGCAGTGCGTAGGAGGCGCATAATGTTTGAATGGGTGTTGTTCATGGTGGCTGACGGGGAGTTCAATGCAGAGCTGCTCTTCTCTTCGATTTGGACCCCATGAATGCAGCTGTATATTCCCTGTACAGACGAAATATAAGGAAGAAGAATTGTCAGTGATGCACTCTAACAAAGAAGATTTGGACAGACTTTTCTTGCACACCAATGATAAAACACTTCCGCCTCTGACTACAAAGTTCCCATTTTTACACATGCAGTGTTTTGCATAAGTATTTTTAGTTGGATTTAATTTTGGACTTTAACTAGGTTATTCTGAAACATGAATTTGCTTTGACCATTCCATTGTAGTTCTGTCTGTATGTTTAAGGTTGTTCTACTGCTGGAAGGTGAACCTCTGCCCCAGTTTCAAGTCTTTTGAAGCCCCTTAAAAGGTTTCCTTCCAGCTCTGTCCAATATTTGGCTCCATCCATTTTCCAATAAACTTTGAGCAACTTTCCTGTCAATTTAGAAAACAAAAAGCATCCCTACAACATGATGTTGCCACCACCATGTTTTACACTGATAATGTTGTGTTGAGGGTCAGTTTTGACGGTTTGACAGTTAGATTTCCACCACACAGAGTTTTGCCAAAAGGGTTAATTTTTGTCTAATCTAAATTGAAAACCTTCTTCCATGGAAAGAATGTGTTAAAGCTTTTGCCAAACTACAAATGGGACTTCTGTAAAAACTCACTTTTGCAAGGCACTGTATACAAATAAAGGAATTACATTAAAAACTTTCCACCAAGTAAAACAATGCAATTTTTCATAACTTTAACTGCTTTATTGTCTTTGAATTGAATTTATTTTATTAATTTACCCCATGATGCTTTTGTATGTCTATGTAAAGCTTACATTAAAATAATGGTTCTCATGCCACTTTGAATGTGATTTTCTCTCTTTTTAACAGGCTTATGTATTGTCTTTTAATTAGCACTGCCGTTATTCCACATAGGCATCCAGTAGCTTTCTTAAAGGGGATGTATTATGCAAAATACACTTTTTGATCATTTTTATACTTCAATTTGGGTCTCTGTTGCTTCTACAAACAGTCCAAATGCAAACAAAAATCTAAATAATTCTACTATGTTTTGCCTATATATGGAGCCTGTAGCCTGGAAATGTCTCCTTTCAAGTGTCAGCAGGTAAAAACCAAAAGCCGGTGGAAATCCGTGCTAACGCTTTACTAAACCGTGGGCTCTGTTTTGCAATCCACACGTGCAGATTAATCAGTGACATCTGTCAAGTGTTTGGACGCATGGCCCACACCTGCCAGGTAAGTTCAGTGGATCTGTTGTTATATATTGTCATATATAAACTTAAAGCACTACCATGTTTTAATCAGCACACTCCATGCGTCCAAACTCACAACAGATGTCACTGAGTAATCTGCGTGCACAGTTTGCAAAACGGAGCACACAGTCCCTACTGATCGTGGGAAATCTGCAGATGACATAAATGTAAGTACTTATTGTTGTGTCTTATAAGTTTCAGTTTAGTTTTCACGGACGAAGTGCTGGTTAGGGGCGCGGCCAGATACAGCTAATTTGCCTAAAATGACAGAGCCCTAAAACAGCTCATTCTGAAAGGAGCTTAAAAAAGGGGCAACTGAGGAGGTGAAATCTCATTATCTGAGAAGGATTTTGAGCAAAAAAAGTAATTAACATGTTTTGTGAAGCCCATAGATCTATCCCAAATGTTTAAAATGAAGTATAATAGGTCACCTTTAAATATGTAAAGAAATATTTCAAGACAAGTGCATAAAAAATGAACACGTCAAGAGACAACCTCATAAATGCACAGTAACATTTATAATTTCTTTAAAAGTATTGTTAGACTGCATATAAAACAGTTAAAATTGCATCCTGACAAATCAATTTAGAGTGTAGATGACAGAGTTAGAAGAGTTGTATATTGTATATATTAGGTAATGCGATACAGCTTTTTTGTAGTTGTGAAACAGAGTGCAAACAGCACAACCCTTGTGAGAGAGTGGAGTAACTTGATGCCAGATGATTGATACTGGCGTAGGGATTATAAAACCCTTTCGGATCCACTGGTCAATACTTTCAATCAATGTAATTAGAATCCAGCTCAACAATTTCCTCTGGCAGTTATTAAAAACTTCAGTTTCACAAGCCTCTCGGTGCCACTGGCCCCAACACAATTCCTACTGTAACAAAAAGGCCTTGCTAAGGCGAGACTAGCTGAGCCTCTCAGAGACAGAAAGATAAACTGCTCCATTTGCATTCAGTGATGTACGATTCAGTATTCAGATAAAAATGGATGTTCAGCGGAGGGCAAACCAGGCGTGACAGATGAGGACCTTAAAGGAAAAAATCAATTGCAAATACTGATTTTTCTCAGGTGGTGCTCTGGAAAATGTAAAAGCAGTTGGATCTGCAGGATCAGAAATGTTTTACTGTTTGGCATCTTCTCACTAAGCCCCTCTCTATTTTTCCACAAAAAGATCCTCTGCCCTCCTTCCACAGGTCATGTGTTTCTGGTAATCAGCCAGACTGCTGCATTGGCGCAGAAAAGCTTCATCCTAATATTTATTTTACAGGCTATGTTATTGCTTCTTTCAATTTCACAGTCTGTTAATAGCCAAGTAGGTGAGGCTATTGTCAACGAAGTAAAGCTGAAAAGGTACTTCAAGAAACCAGGAAGAGGAAGATGAAAACAAACCCAATCACCTGGTTTGATGGTATTTATGTCTTTTTCAAAGCAGAACGATCTTCTCCTGGTTACTGAATCCGTAACACTTTCCCAACAACAGGTCTACAGGTCTGCTAGTTTTTTCAAGCGTTTATTGTCTGGCAAAAGTATTCATACCCCTTTAATTTTTCCATATTTTGTAACGTTAATCGTGTTTTTATTGGGATTTTATGCAATAGGTAAACGCATAGTTATGCATGATTGTGAAATGAAAGGAAAATGATTATATTTCCGACACATTAAAAATCTGACAACTGTGGACTATGTTTGGTAGTAAACAGAGTCCACTTGTGTGTCATTTAACCCCAGCGTAAATACAGCGAAGGCCTGAGGGGTTTGTTAGACAACGTTAGCTGTAGTGAGCCATAGTAATGCTGGATGAGCTGCTGAGATCCACCGGTGGGGGGATCTGTCAACAAGACAACTATTAATTGTGCGCTCCACAAATTTATCCTGAATGGAAGAGTGGCAAGAATAAGCCCAGTTTTTAAAGAAAGTCAGGAGAAGTCACATTTGCCACAAACCATGTAGGGGACATAGCAAAAATGCAGAGTGAGGAGCTTTGGTTTTTTGGAGAAAAACTAAGACTTGACATCGCTCCAAATATGCCAACCCCATGTTGAAACTTGTTGGCAGCATCAAGTTGCGGGGGATCTTTTTCTCAGCCAGGACGGGAAGCTCGTCCGTGTTGATAAGATGGCGCAAAATACAGGGTAATCCTAGAAGAAAACCTTTTAGAAGGTAAAACAAACTCTTGAGACTAAAGCAGAGGTTCACTTTCCAGCAGGATATTGATCCTAAACAAACAGTATGAGCTACGATGGAAAGGAATAGACAAAGCATATCTATGTGTTAGAATGGTCCAGTCAAAGTCCGAATCTGTGGCAATACTTGAAAAATGAACTTCACAAATGCTCTCAATCAAATCTAACTGAGTTTGAAATATTCTACAAAGAAAAATGGGAAAATAAGTTAAGTAGATGTGCAATCCTGGTAGAAGTATGCCCTAAAAGACTGTAATTGTAAAAACAAGAAAAGTAGTTGTACAAAGCACTTTTCAGGGGACTGGGAATATTTCCAGGATACAAACCAAATCAAATCTAATAATTTTCCTTAAACTTCATAATTATGCACTACTTGGTGTAGGTCTACACATGAAACACTTTGATTTTGGGGGTTGTAACATGACTAAATGAGAAAAGGTTCCAAGGGTGGAAATACTCTACCTTAATCTCAGAATGACTCTGCTTCCATAAATTTAACAGGTAGAGAAAACCTTTAGAATAAAAATTTTTAAGCTCGATATGCGTGAATAACAGAGGAAACCTTTCAAGTGATCGGACTGTTAAGGAGGCAGGAAACTGCCGTTGCAAACTGTAGATCATGGACTTATAATAACTCCTACTTTATCACTGTTCAAATGTGACATATGTGTATGGTGCTAAATGCAAATTTACTTACAAATAATTTAGTGAGAGAGCTGTGTAAAGTGTACTAATTAAACCTTTAATACATTTACAGTTCTAAAGTCATTACAGGATTTTTAAATCCATATAACTAATTTGTCTGAGTGTTTCAGGTGGGACCTGAAGGAGCAGGTAGCCAGGGGAGAGCTTCTCGCAAACCCTGCAGAGGGCGGGAACACTAAACAAGCATGGAGACATGTCTGAGGCCACGTGACTCATGCCAGCTGTGACAGATGTCATTTTTCACGTTTCCAGGCCTAAATGTTAATTGCAGCAATAACAATAAGCTTTATTGGATTATGCTATAAAATGAAACAAAACAGAATCTGTCTGAGAAGCAGAACAAGAAAGAAAAAAAAAAAAGCAAGAAATGGCTGCTGCTGAGGAGACAATGTTACAGGAAATGAGACAAAGATGATCCGATGTTTTGGACGTTGAGTTGTGAAAAGATGATGGAGAGTCATAACTCCTGTTGATGTTTTCCTGCTCAGTGCTCCAAATGCAAATGATTTCTTTCTATGATAATATTTTATCATATTGAATCATCTCACTGTATTTGTGAACACACACAGCTCATTCATTTTGCCATGCTGCAGCAAAGACAGACATAATTTTTTTCCATTAAGAACAATCACTGAAGGCTACACAAAGCTTAATTGGTCTCAGTTTCAGCCAGCTGTAAAAAGTTTAATGATGCAGTTATCAAAAAAACAGAAGCGAACACCTTGCCTTGGAAAATGAGAAGTCAAATGACATAGCAGCAAATGGAAATCAGGGTTCCCACACATTTTTCATGAAAAATTCAAAACTTTTCCAGGTTCAACTTTTTTGAATCTTTAGAACATCATTTAAAATACCAAAAGTTCACTATGGATTTATGGCTGATCTTTCTACTTTGGGCACACTTCAAATATGGAACCTGGCAACAACAGAAAGTGGGAGGAAGGACGGAAGGAAGAAAGGAAGGACGGACGGATGAACGGACGGACAGACGGACGGACGGAAGGAAGGAAGGAAGGAAGGAAGGACGGACGGATGAACGGACGGACAGACGGACGGATGGAAGGAAGGATGGAAGGAAGGAAGGAAGGAACAAACGGACGGACGGAAGGAAGGAAGGAACAAACGAAGGAAGGAACAAACAAAGGAACGAACATAAAGAATAGTAGGAGAGAGGAAGGAAGGAAGGAACATAAAGGATAGTAGGAGATAGGAAGGAAACAATGAGGTAAGAACGGATACAAATATACAGGAAAGAATGGAAGGATACAAATAAGCAAAAACCGAATTAAGAACACAACTGTTTGTCAGTGGGATAGGTGATAAAGTTTGGAAATGCCAATATTTTCAATACTACTTCCATATTTTTGCAGACCTATGAAATACTAAAATCAGACTCCTTGCTTTTCAAGGCTGTAAAAGAAGACAAGAACAACATAAAATTAAGATTATACAGAATAATGAAAGTTGGACACGCCAGCATGATCAGAGAGCATTGTGGAGTTTTTTTCCTAACTTTGCTTTCTGGTTGCAAACCCCTGTCAAGGGCACACCAAATGGAGAGAATGAGCAGCAACATGTGGCTTTTCTGCTGTAAATTAGCCATGTGGTTCAGCCTGCAGTGGTTCACCTTCAGAGACAAGCAGTGAATTACACCATAGCCATGTCAAAACAATTGGAATGCAAATCCAACACCTTGGGGTGACTTTGGTCTCCTGGTAAGTGGTAATCCACCCTCAACGGTTCAGGGGCTGATTTTTTTTGTTGAGTGAATTATTGATTTCAGCTCAGCATTTTGTAAATGTTTATCTCATGGGCTCGAGGAAGGCCTACGAATGAAAACAAAAACTAAAGGGGAGAGCTCCTTGTTTTTTGTAAAGGTTGACAGAGAGAGCCTGCCAGCCTATAGCGATCACAAAATGGAAATTAAATATAGGGCCTTACAAAAATGTTAATATTTGTTGAACTTTTCTACATTTTGTCCTGTTACAACAACAAACTTTATGGTGTTTTGCTGGGATGTTTTGTTATAGCCTAACACAAATTAGGCTATAAAAAAATGAAAATGGTGGAATGTTTTCCCCCCTGAGTCAATACTTTATAGAACCAACTTTTGCTCAGTTATAGCTGTAAGTCTTCATTTTCACATTTTCAGGCCTTGGCCCAGATTCTCAATAGGATTTATGTCTGTACTTTGGCTGGGCCATTCCTACATATAGATATGTAATAATGGCCCAGTCTAAGTCTCAAAACCATTGCAGCCTGTAAAAGGTTTTTATTCAGGGTTGTCATGAATTTAGCTCCATCGGCCTTCCCATCAATGACCAGTTTCTTGTCCATGCTGAAGAAAAACATCTGACCAGAATAGCTTCTTTCACATGTTTGCTGTGTCTCCTAAATGGATGTCTTATGGCTTTCTTTGAGCACTGGTTGCTTCTTTCCACTTTTCAGTAAAGGCCAGACCCGTGGAGTGCAGGACAAATGTTTTTAACATCAGCAGATTCTTCCATCTGAGCTGTGGATCTCTGTGGCTTCTCCAGAGTTACCAGGGATCACTTGGCTGCTTTTCTGATTGCTCTCAGCCTACAGGTCCTTCTCAAATAATTAGCATATTGTGATAAAGTTCATTATTTTCCATAATGTCATGATGAAAATTTAACATTCATATATTTTAGATTCATTGCACACTAACTGAAATATTTCAGATCTTTTATTGTCTTAATACGGATGATTTTGGCATACAGCTCATGAAAACCCAAAATTCCTATCTCACAAAATTAGCATATCATTAAAAGGGTCTCTAAACAAGCTATGAACCTAATCATCTAAATCAACGAGTTAACTCTAAACACCTGCAAAAGATTCCTGAGGCCTTTAAAACTCCCAGCCTGGTTCATCACTCAAAACCCCAATCATGGGTAAGACTGCCGACCTGACTGCTGTCCAGAAGGCCACTATTGACACCCTCAAGCAAGAGGGTAAGACACAGAAAGACATTTCTGAACGAATAGGCTGTTCCCAGAGTGCTGTATCAAGGCACCTCAGTGGGAAGTCTGTGGGAAGGAAAAAGTGTGGCAGAAAACGCTGCACAACGAGAAGAGGTGACCGGACCCTGAGGAAGATTGTGGAGAAGGGCCGATTCCAGACCTTGGGGGACCTGCGAAAGCAGTGGACTGAGTCTGGAGTAGAAACATCCAGAGCCACCGATCACAGGCGTGTGCAGGAAATGGGCTACAGGTGCCGCATTCCCCAGACCTGGGAGACAGAGAAGCAGCACTGGACTGTTGCTCAGTGGTCCAAAGTACTTTTTTCGGATGAAAGCAAACTCTGCATGTCATTCGGAAATCAAGGTGCCAGAGTCTGGAGGAAGACTGGGGAGAAGGAAATGCCAAAATGCCAGAAGTCCAGTGTCAAGTACCCACAGTCAGTGATGGTCTGGGGTGCCGTGTCAGCTGCTGGTGTTGGTCCACTGTGTTTTATCAAGGGCAGGGTCAATGCAGCCAGCTATCAGGAGATTTTGGAGCACTTCATGCTTCCATCTGCTGAAAAGCTTTATGGAGATGAAGATTTCATTTTTCAGCACAACCTGGCACCTGCTCACAGTGCCGAAACCACTGGTAAATGGTTTACTGACCATGGTATCACTGTGCTCAATTGGCCTGCCAACTCTCCTGACCTGAACCCCATAGAGAATCTGTGGGATATTGTGAAGAGAACGTTGAGAGACTCAAGACCCAACACTCTGGATGAGCTAAAGGCCGCTATCGAAGCATCCTGGGCCTCCATAAGACCTCAGCAGTGCCACAGGCTGATTGCCTCCATGCCACGCCGCATTGAAGCAGTCATTTCTGCAAAAGGATTCCCGACCAAGTATTGAGTGCATAAGTGTACATGATTATTTGAAGGTTGACGTTTTTTGTATTAAAAACACTTTTCTTTTATTGGTCGGATGAAATATGCTAATTTTGTGAGATAGGAATTTTGGGTTTTCATGAGCTGTATGCCACAATCATCCGTATTAAGACAATAAAAGACCTGAAATATTTCAGTTAGTGTGCAATGAATCTAAAATATATGAATGTTAAATTTTCATCATGACATTATGGAAAATAATGAACTTTATCACAATATGCTAATTTTTTGAGAAGGACCTGTATGTGGACGGCCACGTCATGGTAGTCTTTTAGTTGTGTCATACTCTATTCTTGGACAATACATTAAACAGTCCTGTGAGATGTTCAAAGCTTGAAATATTTTTTTCTAACCAAACCCTGTATTAAACTTCTCCAAAAATTTATCTCTGACCTGTCTGTTGTGTTTCTTGATATTCATGATGTTTAGTCACTAATGTTCTCTATTAAACCTCTGAGGCCTTCGCGAAACAGCCGGATTCATAATAAATAGAATAAATTACACATAGTTGGACTCTTTTTGCTAGTAAGGTGAATTATAAAGGCAAATGACTGAACAGAATTGGGTTCAGGAGTATCATAGTAAATTGGGGTGTTTGCAAACGCACGCTACACTTTGTAGATTTTTATTTGTAAAACATTCTGAAAATCCTTTTTTCCACTTGCCAATACAGTACTACTATCTGTTGTTCTTTTACATAAATCCCAATATTGGACTTTTTGGTTATAGCAAAAAGAAAAAAAAAATATCAAGGGGTATGTATACTTCTGCTCTGTTCCTGCTACTCCACTACTCTGGGTTACTCTGCTTTCCCTGTTATATTTGGGATGTTAATTGTCTCTCACCCTGCTGACGCTGAAGACGAAGCTGGGCTGGCCGGAGCAGACGCCCATGAAGTAGAAGCGCAGCTGCCAGTAGAACCAGTGCTCGCAGATGAAGGTGATGAGGGAGAGAGCCATGGCGGCGCCCAGCATGTAGAAGACCCCGGCCATGTTGTCCACGTCCAGCTGGCTGGACATCACCTCATTCTTCTCATGGTGGCAGATCCCAGTCAGCCACAGGGACTCCAGCTCCTCCATCTCACCTGGAGGGAAGACACGTATGACAATGGAGAGGGGAATATTAGAGGAAGGACAAAGGTAGGGATAAGGTGAGGGCTGCAACAGATGGCATGGAGGGGGGAGGAGGCAGCGAGAGATGGATGAGGGGGAGGGAGAAGCATAAGGAGTTGATGGAGCACTAAAACAGGCAGTAGAGGTGTACATCAAAGGCCTGGGAAGTGGTGGGAATGGACATAAAATATAAAGCTGAGAGGATGGATGTGATGTAATAAAAGAATGGTATAGGAGGGCCTGAGACATGGAAGTGATGATGCAACAAAAGGAAAAAGCAGGGAGGATCGCGGGGGAAATGGTTTGTGTGTGTATGGAGAAGAGGGTAGTAGCCTTCACAGCAGACCAAGGAGGAGAAACATACACATAAAACACGTCACATGTTGATGACATCAAACTCCTCTGTCCAAACATGTGTCTTCAGGTGTCTGCTGTGCGTCTGATGCTGATCCGTCAGTTAACGGTGTCGTTTGTGGGTCACCTTCTGTTTCATCACAAGCTGCTCTCAATCAGAGCAGAAAGAGGCATGGTGGGAATCGCTTAATTAATCATACAGTCAGCCGCGGTAGCTGCACCATCAGAGGGAGGCAGAGATATAGAAACACAACAACGTCCACTGTGCATATGCCGATGAACTGATAAAGACACCTGTAACCACTTTATAGCTTTTAGCTTATGTTAGAAATTAGTTTTTCCCCTTTTTCTAATTTTAAGGTAAGGAAATTGTTTTTTAAGAATATGAATTGAGATTTTCCTGATCTGCATCAATTATGATGCAACAAGTGATAGGATGCTACAGTGCAATTACAGGCAATTACAGGTCCTTCTCAAAAAATTAGCATATTGTGATAAAGTTCATTATTTTCTATAATGTCATGAAGAAAATTTAACATTCATATATTTTAGATTCATTGCACACTAACTGAAATATTTCAGGTATTTTATTGTCTTAATACGGATGATTTTGGCATACAGCTCATGAAAACCCAAAATTCCTATCTCACAAAATTAGCATATTTCATCCGACCAATAAAAGAAAAGTGTTTTTAATACAAAAAACGTCAACCTTCAAATAATCATGTACAGTTATGCACTCAATACTTGGTCGGGAATCCTTTTGCAGAAATGACTGCTTCAATGCGGCGTGGCATGGAGGCAATCAGCCTGTGGTACTGCTGAGGTCTTATGGAGGCCCAGGATGCTTCGATAGCGGCCTTTAGCTCATCCAGAGTGTTGGGTCTTGAGTCTCTCAACGTTCTCTTCACAATATCCCACAGATTCTCTATGGGGTTCAGGTCAGGAGAGTTGGCAGGCCAATTGAGCACAGTGATACCATGGTCAGTAAACCATTTACCAGTGGTTTTGGCACTGTGAGCAGGTGCCAGGTCGTGCTAAAAAATGAAATCTTCATCTCCATAAAGCTTTTCAGCAGATGGAAGCATGAAGTGCTCCAAAATCTCCTGATAGCTAGCTGCATTGACCCTGCCCTTGATAAAACACAATGGACCAACACCAGCAGCTGACACGGCACCCCAGACCATC
Organism: Girardinichthys multiradiatus; assembly: GCF_021462225.1. Classification (NCBI taxonomy): domain Eukaryota; kingdom Metazoa; phylum Chordata; class Actinopteri; order Cyprinodontiformes; family Goodeidae; genus Girardinichthys; species Girardinichthys multiradiatus. Next base: position 14,183,951 of record NC_061818.1, read on the forward strand.
ACTGACTGTGGGTACTTGACACTGGACTTCTGGCATTTTGGCATCTCCTTCTCCCCAGTCTTCCTCCAGACTCTGGCACCTTGATTTCCGAATGACATGCAGAATTTGCTTTCATCCGAAAAAAGTACTTTGGACCACTGAGCAACAGTCCAGTGCTGCTTCTCTGTAGCCCAGGTCTGGGGAATGCGGCACCTGTAGCCCATTTCCTGCACACGCCTGTGCACGGTGGCTCTGGATGTTTCTACTCCAGACTCAGTCCACTGCTTCCGCAGGTCCCCCAAGGTCTGGAATCGGCCCTTCTCCACAATCTTCCTCAGGGTCCGGTCACCTCTTCTCGTTGTGCAGCGTTTTCTGCCACACTTTTTCCTTCCCACAGACTTCCCACTGAGGTGCCTTGATACAGCACTCTGGGAACAGCCTATTCGTTCAGAAATTTCTTTCTGTGTCTTACCCTCTTGCTTGAGGGTGTCAATAGTGGCCTTCTGGACAGCAGTCAGGTCGGCAGTCTTACCCATGATTGGGGTTTTGAGTGATGAACCAGGCTGGGAGTTTTAAAGGCCTCAGGAATCTTTTGCAGGTGTTTAGAGTTAACTCGTTGATTCAGATGATTAGGTTCATAGCTCGTTTAGAGACCCTTTTAATGATATGCTAATTTTGTGAGATAGGAATTTTGGGTTTTCATGAGCTGTATGCCAAAATCATCCGTATTAAGACAATAAAAGACCTGAAATATTTCAGTTAGTGTGCAATGAATCTAAAATATATGAATGTTAAATTTTCATCATTACATTATGGAAAATAATGAACTTTATCACAATATGCTAATTTTTTGAGAAGGACCTGTATAACTCTAACGAATATATCAGAACAACATCCAGCTGTTGGTAATGTAACATCTCAGTTGTTTCAAACATTTCTTCTCCCATGTTGCTGGCTGCAGACGACGAGTCGCTAACAGATGCAGGCCTGCTAACGGTGCCGAATGCTGGAGTTGTAGCCATAGATGTGACGCTGTCAAAAATTGTGCACTCTTCAGCCTTGAGAAAAATCTTTTGCTTAACCAGGTGCTTCCTCAGATTAGAAGTATTCTTGCTGCTAGCCTTGCACTTCGCATCAGAAATATTGCAGCGAGTGCAATCTGCATCGCGTTTTGAAAAGTGGAGCCATACTTTCGACCACTTTCTACCAGCCATGCTTTGTTGACGGTACTGGTGGCTTTTGACATCATTACGCTCTTCTGCGTGCAATGCCGTGTTTATGTTGCTTGGAAAATGACCCACTCTTCCACTCCCTCACTGACACGATGATGCGTCTAGATACCGAAACATGGCACCATTTTATTTTACGTGAATAAGTATTTGGTATTACCAACGGAATTTGGTCGGTACCTATAAAAGTACCGAATTCGGTACCGATCCCTTATTACAGGTTCAAAACAAAAAATGTGACTGAAATATACAAATTTTCTGTCAGTTTTCAAACAAAAATATTTTAAAGATGTGAAATTAACATTATAAAATGAAGTAAATATCGTGTATCATCATTGATCTTTGTCCAATATTAAGCAACACGTCTTTTTCAGAGTTGCCAACTTTTAAGAGAGCAGGGGGTGAAGAAAAAAGCAAGATGTGCATTTAACGCTTGGCAACATATGAATGAAGTAACTAGCTTATCAGTGATGGAGATGTGGTGTGAAAGCAACAGCCTCTCTATCTTCAACATTGATAAAAACCTCAGAGATTATTTTGGACAATAAGATAAAAAGTGTTGGGTTAATTGGTCTCTCTAAATTGCCCTTAGGTGTATGAATGAGTGTGTGCATGGTTGTTTGTGTGTTGCCCTGCGATGGACTTGTGACCTGTCCAGGGTGTACCCTGCCTCTCTCCCATAGACTGCCGGAGATAGGCACCAGCTTCCCCGCGACCCACTATGGAATAAGCGGTAAAAAACGACTGACTGACTGACAGACAAAAAGTGTTTTGTATTGAGTATGAGTATGGTCCATCTGGTGAAAGGTGAAATCTATTTGGATATTATACTGGATATTATTCTGAGTGCTTTAAGCCACATCCTGTTGTATCGATGTTTCAGACTCCTATTTTGAAGGAAGAAAGGAAGTCTTTCTTGGCTGACAACACTTGGTGATATTGACATTGATGAAACATTTATCCTTTTTAATTTATTAATCTGGCAACGTTTTGGGCTCTCTGAAGAAAAAAGAAGCCACTAACCACCCTGAAGTTGGCTTTAAGACTTCAAGCAGTAGTTTTATTCCATTTAATTTTCTATCTCAAAAGAGGAAAATTTAAATCTAAACATATGTTTTTAGGTTTTCTTGATTTCTGTACATCACAATAAAATAAGGCTATCAGTTACATCCAGTACAATAATAAAATTAGGTAAGTACATCATTGTCTATTTTTTAATTCACATCAGTAAAATACTTAATTTTTTTTTTTAAGTTTCAAGGAAGAAGACATTTTTGGTCAAAGTTCTTTAACTTTATTTTAATTTTTAAAGTATTTTACTGATGTGAATTAAAAAATAGACAATGATGTACTTACCTAATTTTATTATTGATTTTTGTGTAATGTTATGCAACATGTGGCTAACAAAAAGAGTATATTGAAATTTCATGACACAAGTTCTCACAACATTAAAACTCAATATCTCTCTTAAAAGCAGAGTTTGTCTGGCAGAGCTCTATCCAGCTGCTGTCTACATGCGACTTTGTCTGGTGAAATCAGTCTTAAGGTCTGCAGTTACTCCACAAGATGAGAGAAATCTGTTCTCCTAGACAGGGTTATAGGAGAAAAATGTAATCATTGTTTTCTTGCAGCCATGGTTTGGGAGTTGCAACTTGTTCTCGTCACATCATCTGGGCAGAACGTTTTTTGTGTGGTCTCTGACAACTATTATGTGATTAGTGGGATATTTAAAGTGATGTTGGTTTCTACTCTGATGTATGCTGCAGTGGGAGGTCCCTATGAGAACTTCCAAGGAGTTCTGCCCCTGAGTTTCTTGTGAGCTATTAAACAAACCTTGCTTTTCTGGTGAGGTTTGTACAGGCCATTGTGTAATATTATGATATACAGAGGGGTGCTTCAAGCTTGACACCCTGCTATATCTGTGTTTGAGACTCTTATTTTAAAACAAGAAAAGAAGTAGTTCTTCATCTTGCCCTGTTGTGTTGACCCTGTCAGTTAGTAAAGACTTGTCCATCAGGTTCGCAGACCACACTTAGTACTCGGTAGAAAAAAAGACAAAGTGACAGACGATACAAATAATTTCAAACTACTGTGAGAATACTAAAACTTGCTAACGATAAGCTGCTAATAATGTTGAAGTCAATATCTGATTTGTAGTTACTTAAGGCTATTTTACAGTTTTTTAAAGAAGTTTTACAGCTATATGTCTTTTTTGTTTATGATTTAAAATACTGAGACTGATCAAACCTGAACAGGATAAATACACCTTAGAATTATAGTAGCATAAAACACAGTGAATGGAGTCATACCCGGACTAGATTTTTATTGTCTCATTCTCATGAACCTAACATTTGGTTGTTCATTAAAAGGTCAATCTAAACTAAACCACATAAAAACTTTCTATTTTATAAAAAATCTGAAAAACTGTAATCAATTTTGTGGTTAGTGTTTTTGTAGGACAGTTCTTGTATATAAGTTTTGCTCCTGTCTGCTTCAAACAACCCAGACTCCCTCCTCACTGAACCTCCGGGCTTTCCGCGTGAGCCGGATCGCTTTCTAGGCCACGAGGAGTGGAGTGGACGATGAAGCATGGCAAAGTGACATTGAAATCCTCAGAGGTTGTGATATAGGGCCGCTTGATTCCTGTGGCGACACAGGGGGTGTTACAGCAAGCCGACCCATATTCATATGCAAACAGATACAAGCGACTCTGAAAGTTTGGACAAATTTAGTTTGATCAGAAACTGTTTATTCTGATGATCAATAAGTAAGAAACACGAGATAGAGAACACTTAGACTGAATGCATGTAGGTTGCCAAAAATATCCCTCTTTCATAAATAAACAGAATCTCAACAATCCTGTCTCCTTTTCTCACTCAGACACACACACCCTCGCTTACACACATCGGCACTCTCATTTTCAGAGGGCTGACCCATATTCACATGCGTACGCCTTCACACATGCACACTACCCCGCACTCTCACAGCACCCAGTGTCAAAATACACCAGGAGCTATACTGGCACCCCTAACTGGGACACAATAAAGCCGGCCTCGGGAGGCCCCTTGTTTCAGGATGCTTACAATATGCTGGACTGCATCCAACTGAGTTAGCTACTAGACATGAGAAGAACTCCACACACATTAAACCTCTCATACATTTTCTTGTCTATCAAGACAGGACATCCTGAATTAAAAAAGGATACAGCAGCCAAAGTTAACATGGGCTGGTTTTCAGTACCAAGGTATGACAAGGTTTAAAAAAGTTTCAAAACCACTAAATATTTCTGCCAGTGCAGTCCTACTGTTTAAACTCCTTTTATTGAGATGGCAGAGAAAGCATCAAAGCAACCAGAGTTTTGTCTAAGTGCTGCTCGTTCCTCCACCTGTTGCTGCAGAATGACAGTCATCAGCTGAACAAAGATTGCTCACACTTTTCCCACTGTTACAAAACAGTCAAACACTGTTTGGAAAAATATCGGGACGCAAATGGTGTGGAAACTACAGCAGTGCCACCTATTACTCTTATAAAGGGAACACTTTTACATTTAAGCTGGCAAACAATGAGAAGCACCCCAGATTTTTTATGAATATAATGGCTGTATGTACCAACAGGAACAATAATAACCCCAGTCAAAGGGGGGTGCCAAACACACACAGGAGTTAACATAAACTGTGTGTCAGACCACAAGCAGAAGAAAAAAACAACAACAATGATGCTTGCAATGATGCAATGATTTTAGGAAATACAGCGAGGATTTGTTCTGAAGAACCTCAAATCATTTATCTATTAGGAGCAACAAGAATACAAAACCTGCCATGATATTTTGGAGAAAAATCACTTCTTTCTTTTCAGTTGTTTTGTTCTTTTCGTCGTAGATGGTATTTAACGCAGTGCATTTGCGCCCCCTAAGAGGCTGTTTTTAAAACTGTATTTCTCTGAATTGAAGGTTGTGGTTCGAATGAACTAAAAAGAGACTCAATATGGGTAGGTGCTTACTGCAGGGTCCAAGCAGCTTGTTGTAACGCTAATATCGGCCTGTTTGGCATCCTAGAGTAAAAAGGGAAGCACTTCGGTGCACCTGGTCAATTGTCACACACCCTAAAAAAGATGAATCAATATGAAAGGTTTTAAAAGAATCACTGGCTGCCAAGCCTTGGAGCGTCAGTTGCTGACCGGAGTTGTTTACTAGGCAAGTCCATTAAACAAAATGTACCAAAGTAAAAATAAAATACAATAAATCAATGTTATAGATACCATTATAACAGCCAAAATATATAGATTGTTGTTTTATTTTAACAGCAGTTTATGGTACTTCCTCTTTCAATATGATTAGTTGTACACCACAACTTTATTCTGTACAAAGAAAGACTATAGGACGACATTTAATCGCCAATAATAGACACCCAAAATGCTGAAGTTAGAACTGGAATAAAGTGCATTTCAATAGCAGAAACTCTGGAGAGTTTGAGCAAAGTTCAATAAAAAGCTAGTATGATCATAAAGCAGAGGGTCCCCACAGCAGAGCTAAATCACAGGTTATATTAAAGCTCAGCCTTATCGTTTCTTGTCTGAAACTACTTTACATTTAACTCACAATTAGAGACTAATTCCTTACAAAAACCATATTATTATCCTCAGACTCAGAACTTTCAGCCTTATCGCTTTACACAACTTTACACAAATATAGAAATAAATCAAGATCTTCAATCCAATAAAGAAAAAAACACCCAGTTGAAACAAAAATAAATAAAATGTGTTAATAAATTCACCTTTTTCCTGCCTCATGAATTCGCTGATGTGAGCATAGTTAAGAAAGACCTCGTTATGAGCAAACTTTAGATTTAAAGCATGATTAATCATCAAAACCTCAGAGGTCTTCCTGGGCCATGCAAATGGGGCTGTCATTGCCGGGCTTTTATATGAAAGAGCAACAACAATGGACAATTAAACTAAACATCTCAGAAATTGATTAGAAATCTAAAAAACACAAAGAAAAACAAATTATCTGAACACTGGTTCTTCTTTAAAGGTCTAAGCATGGACAGCAGCCAACAGACATGACAGGCTGACATTTGTTGATCGGCTGCTGAATGGAGCAACAGCGTGAATGCAGATGTGTTAAAGGGATAGTGCAGCACTTTTAGGGAACATGTAAAGTAAAGCTGATGTCTCATCTACAGATAAGAGCAGTCGGCATGATTTACCTAAGAATCAATGAGGATTTTTTTTACAGGTAAATTAAGCTCAAACTCTGATGGCCGGGAGGTGTAAACCAACATTACAAAATCTGAAAAACTCTTATAAATACAACTCCGTGCTCAAGACATGGATGCACACAAGGGAAGCTTGTCAGAAAGTCAGATGCAACAAGGAAACTTGAGATCGTTCCTAAGTGCACATTTTTCTGATAAACTAAACATTCTGAGCTAAGAGGTTAAATTTTGCTGTGCTACTTTTGAAGCACAAAAAAAAGTTATGAATAAATAAATTATAACAAACAACTGTTCTGTAATCCATGTACTTTGATATTGAGAGGACATTTAACAGCACACTTATTGTTGTGTTTTTGAATTTTCCCTGCAATAAAAATCTAAAAAGGCAAATTTAAAAAGGTATTCTTAAAGACTTAAAATGTTTTGGGTTTTTTTGTGACAGGAAGTAGACATGCTCTTTTGTTCATAATTTTTACCTTCTTGTCACAATGGCTTGGTTCATGTCAGCACACATCTATCCCTGGTTTAGATTTGCAGCTAACTTGTCAATATGATCTGTTGTTGTTGTTGGAATGCTTCAGTTCCTTCACCAAGCTTTTTTTCAGCAGTGTTTTCATGCCCCGCAGCTTCAAGTAATTCTCCTTATGACAACAGTGTTAAAATAAAAAAGTTTGATGTATCCGTTTATACTCACTTCAAGGTCATTGAGTATTTGTGATCTCTCGCCTAAAATACAGTCTTAGGAAACATCTGATGCATTTTTAAGCGATTACACCACTAATCACATCAGTACAGCTTTATGCATGATGGAGTCTGCTTGTAGGGAGAACTAAGCCAAGCAGCATCAATGAATAAAACAGTGCAGGAAACAACCCGCTTTGCTCACCGTCTCCAAAAAGTTGCAGGATGGCCAGGTCCACGTGTCTCTTCCATCCAGACTCCTTCTGGATGGCAATGCCGTATCCCGTGGTGGCGAAGATGTAGCCGCTGCCAATGGTCACCAGCTTGCAGCCCTCATCCCTGCCAGCCATGTAGTTCAGAACGGCCGCATCATAAATGAAAGCATCTAATTTGCTGAAGAGAAAGGGTAAGAGACGGATAGAAAGGCAGGGAGAGAGACAGATAGGTTACAGTTAATTAGCACTTAGAAGTAAGACAGCACAGCTACAACATTCCAATTAACCTGCTAAATAGCACTAAGCCGCTGATAAGAGTAATAGACTTCCACTTGGTTTGCCAGTGGCTGGAGCTAGCACACAGGCTGGTGAAAAGGAACGGCAGATGAAAATTGAAGAGGGAGGGTGAAGGTGATATTGGTATCATTTAGCCTCTTTTTGTTTATATTTATTAAAATACAAAAAAGGATTTAAGCAATGATGTATATTTCCACTGTTCAGCAATGACATTCATTTCTCTTTCACAAGATCAAGATAAGAATTCACCAAATAAATACAACTCATTTATGTAAATGTATGCTGTCCTGTAAAGTATTTAAAAAGATCTTTTAAAAACGCATCAAATGTTGGTTGTCGACGGCATTCAGCTTTTACATTGCATCATACTGGCACAAAGACAGTCTGCCCTCACCCAGTCCTTCACATCTGTTCTTTTCTCTTCTACTCTGTGTATTCACATATTTTACTGCGGAAAAAATCCCCATAAAGCTGCTCTCTTTCAAAAATGTTAATTTTCTTTGTAAAGGCAGAAATTCAAATCTAAAAATGTGGTCAGCTTTGATAAATTAAAAGACGTTGCTCTGCTCTTATAAAATCCTGATTTGTGTAATTGCCCTGTAATTTATCAAATCCCTTCTCAAAGTTTTGCCCTCTCTGTTGGGCCTAGATCTTGAGTTTTTTTTACCCTTTCTATACCTAGATTGTGTTCCTGAGACTGAAGCTTTGAAGATTAAAATAAAAGCCTTTAGTTTCAAATACCCCTGTCACACTATTGCATTTCTGCCTTGTGTTTCTATGGAGAATGAATATATTTGGCTTAGGTTAAATAATGCTCTAGAGTCACTTTTCTACCTAATTGCTACTGTATGTTATTGCAGCAACCCAATAATTTGACATTATGTCATACTCTTTCTATAGCGGGATCAGCCCGACCCTTCTCCATCGCATGCTTGCTAACACCCCTATTTTATCCCCTCTACACTGGCTGACTGTTTCTTTTGGACTCACTTTTAAGATTTTACTTTTGGTTTTTAAATCTTTAAATGGTCTGACACTGACTTACCTCTCTGAACATTTACATAACCACAGTCTTTGTAGGACGTTAAGATCTGAAAACTAAATGCTTCTAAGTTGTTCAGAGGACTCAGCTGGTGACAAAAAGAGACCAAGCTTTTTCAGCTGCAGCTCCTAAACTGTGGAAATGTCTCTCACTTATCCATAATGTCCACCAGAACCTTAGTTGATTTAAAATCACTGATTTCACTGGCTTTTAACTATGGGGAGCTTGAGCATTGGGCTAGTTGTGGTATTATTTTTGTTTTTGCTTTAATTGTCTTCTATGATGTTCTATTCTATTCCTTATTTTACCATTTTATTATTTGTTTTACTTGTGATGCGCTAACTCTGTTGTGTGTAATAGTGCTATTTATTGATTAATTGATTGTATGCAGTTGCTCTGTCTGTACTAAAGAAAATCTACTCACCTAAGCATGCCAAATACTTAAAGTGGCTCCAACAAAAATGCAGTCCAACCTGCTTTCTCTTTATATAATTATAAAATAAAATTAATTATAAAATAATAATTTAACCACTTAGTGGCAGTCATGGATTTTGTGTAAGGCACTGAACTTTCATCCCCAGACGGTCAAGCAATAATCAAGTATGGAAAGACAAGTGAAAACAAAACAATGACAACTAAGCAAAAGAAACTTATTCTATCTAACACAATGGTGCACGAAATTTTACACCCTTCATCCAAATATTCATGTAATGCAAAAACAGAAGGCGCATCAAAAATGACAAAAATATTCCATAGACATGGGAGGACTTGATGTTTGATAAAACTTGCTTCATTTACTGTTTAGACCCACTCAAAACACATTTTTCGAAATGCCAGCATACATGGCAATATAAGAAACAGCATGACAACATCCTAAAATTCAAGCCTTCACAAAGAGAGGAGAGCATAAAGGTGTTTGTAACAGTCTGATTGAACAGTGTACACACTGCAGACAACTTGTGCCCCCCAGGGAAATTTTCAGCAACATTAATTAAATAATAATAATCCAAATAAAAAGGTTGGATTCATTATTATTAAGTCTCTCAGTTTACACAGTTCATTCACACTTCAAAAGAATGTTGCTTTTGGGAGACAGAACTGCTTTGTGTCTTCCCACTGATATGACATCTGCTGTCTCTGAATGTAAGTTCCCTGAGATCATTGTAAGTAAGGAGTCTGGTTGGAAAAAATGCTTTTTAATTGATTTAACTCTTCTTGCAAAAATGACAAAATCATGTCAAGGTCCCTACCCAGCCTTCAAACTCTGCAGAGCTTCATTGACGTTTCTCTGGTGAAACTTGGTCATGTAGGAGTGCATTTCTGGGTAGTTGTTCCTGATATTTCTCTCTGTGCTTCCATTCGGGACCGTGCCAAACCGGAATGGAGGAGAGAAGTCATTGGGACTCTGGAACTAATTACAGGAAAAATGTCAAACCTTTCACAGCTTATTTTTAAGGTATGCAATGAGGCCAATTTATGCTAGAAACCTTCCAACTTACCTTCTTGTCGGAGAGACCAGTTACTTGATCCACATATTCCTCTTGGATCATGAAAGCAGCCAGGTTGGCAGTGTATGAGGCCAGGAAAATGACAGCGAAGAAGGCCCACACCGAGACCATAATTTTACTGGTGGTGCCTTTGGGGTTCTGGACCGGCACAGAGTTGTTGAAGACCAGACCCCAAAGTAGCCAAATGGCTTTACCAATGGTGAAAGATGGGCCATGAGGCTCTGAAACAAACAGGTAAAAAAACATTTAGATGACTTTCTGAACCAGCAGACACAACTATTGATCTTTTTTTTTTACATTTTGCCCTGTTAGAACCAAAAAATCTGTGTTTTGGGAAAATTTTAAGTGATCAATCAACACCAAGTAGTGCATATGCAAAAAGGATGAACAGCTTTTAAATTTCTTGCAACAGAAGAATAAACTGTGGGGCCTTTAAGTTTTATATTTATATTCAGCCATCTTTACTAGGATACCACTTAAACTCCAGTGCAAGTATTTTCCTTCAGGGCTCAGCTAATTACTAAACGGAGTCCACCTGTGCAATCCAAATACAAAATGCTATTTGGGGCAGAAAATGTAAACTGAACATCCCATTTCCAAAAGTAAAACAGGGTGGTGGCACAATCATGCTGTGAGGATGCTTTTGTGCAGCACAGAAACTGGTCAGAGACCCGGGTTAGAGGTTCACCTTCCAGCAGAACATCAACCTTAAACATCCAGCCAGAGCTACAGTAAATGCATCTGATCAAAGCTAAGTCATGAGCTAGAATGGCTTAGTCAAAGTCCAAACCTTAATCTAAACAAAAACGTGTGTTGAGACCTGAAATTTACATTTCACAGAAGCTCCACCTCCATTGTGATTGAGCTTGAGCTATTTTGCAAAGAAAAATGGGCAAAAATGTCTCTACATGTGCAAAACTGATACAGAGATACCCCAGAAGACTTACGTTTTAGTTTTTATTTAAAAAACAAAACAAAACAGTGTGTTATTTTACTTCCACTTCACACTATTACAGTACTTTATCATGTTCTGCTACATAAAATCCCAAAAAATACATAAATGTTTAAGACTGTAACATGACAAAAGGGGAAAAGCCCCGTTGTGTGAGTTTTACAGAGAGATTTAGTAAGAGCGCTTTCTCTTTGCTTTACCCCATTCATGGAAGCAGTTTGGGTATAAATCACACCTTAATGACATTGTTCAGTTTGTCTGTGAGCTGTTATTACACTGTAAAAAGCAGTTGGGTTTTTATGCTCGTGTGGGTGTGTGTGAGCAGGAAAGAGTGAGAGTGTAAATGTGTGAGTGTGTATGTTGCAAAGTGTTTTTTTTTTTTCTGTTCTTGGACAAACTGACTTCATATAGCGCCAAACAATCCTCTGTAAAGTCTGCCTGCCAGAGAGCTGCCTAAACGGATCCAGCAAAGTCTTCACAACTCTGCAATGTACTCATTGATACATTATTGCGTCAGGTCCTTTGACAGCAAACTTCGATCTGCACTCTTTATGATACCAAACTCCCACGAGGCAAATAATAAAAAAATAAAAAAACACATGGAGGCCCACAGAAGAGAACAGAGCTTTAGGGAGAAGTTCATCTTCTCCAGAAGATGATGAAGGATGAGAGGGATAAAAAAAAGATAACCACTGTCTATATATAGACACATCAGAGATAGACTTGAGGGAGATTGATTTTCCTCTTTTTTTGTCTCTCATCTGTTCAGATGGTAAGATCTAAGACAAAACTAGCCTCATGGTATCAGAGCTAACACGGGATTTTAGGAGGAAATATGGAAATTTATGCAAATGACCAGGTCCAGTGTGAGGAAAGCAATGGTTGAGTATTGCTTAAATCAGTGTTTAGATCCAGCTCCATATGATAAAAAGAGAGCAGAGAGGTGAAGAGGAGGAGGTGGAGGAGGAGGAAGAGGCATTGGGTCAGTGAAAACGGCTGGTTTAGGTGCGGAGGCGGCCTGCAGTGTGTTTCTGTGCCTGTCAGTCTTTGTGCACGGCAAAACACAATTTGTGCAACACAGCTTGTGTTGTTGCAGAGAGAGAAGCATCCTCTGTGAAGCATCTGTACTTTCAGTTGACTGCTAAGAGAAAAAATTTTGCTTGTTGAAGAATTACTCTTTTAAGCCTCTTTATTTAATGGAGCAAGGTATCGACTGTCATTTTCTTTATATACACTTTATACTTCATTTTTGAAGTTAATTTCCAGTGCCTGTAAAAGTTGCTCTACATTTTGATGATAATGTTAAAATATTTTATTGTGGAATTTGCAGAAATCCAGAAAGGAATGGGACACTAAACAGGTAACTGTGAGTTACTCTCCAGGGGCTGGAAGGAAACAACACGACTGTAAGGTGAAGGAGGGAATTTTGTGTACTCTCTTTTATGTTTGCTGAGAATTTTCTAACTTGTTTTGAAGTCTCTAAAAAAAGATCCTTAAACCTTTTCTCATCTCAATCACAAACTTCCTCTTTAATTTGTATTTAGAGGTAGACACACAGAGACAAACAATAAGTAGTTAATATTTGTGAAACAGAAGAAAAATTTTAATTTAAAAGTGTAACCCGCATTTCCATTTAGCTCTCCCTAGTCAACACTTTAAAGATCCACCTTTTCTACAATTACATTAGTCATTTAAAGTATGTCTCTGCCTGTTTTGCACATCTACAGATTGATATTTTTATCCCCCTTTCTTCTTCAAAATAGATCAGCGCTGATTTTTAGCATCTTGCCACAGATTTCCCAATTGGATTTATAAATAAATTTTGCCTGGAGCCACAAAATCCAGACATTTGACTTGGCCATTGTAATACATTACAATCTAAACCGCTCTGGTTGTGTTTTTAGGCTAATTGTTCTGCTGGAAGTTAAACCTCCACCTGAGTCTCAACTCAAGCCTTTGCAGCCTTAAATAGGTTTTCTTTTTGCATCACTTGTATTTAGCTCCATACATCTACCAATCAGCTCTAACAAGCTTTTCTGGACTCCATTTACCTGTTCAAATGACTTCTGGAGAAAACCTGTTGCACTGGATTGTATCAAGGAGTGTGCACAATTTGCTTTTCCCCCAAAAATACATGAAATTTTTATTTGTAACATAACAAAATTCAGAGAAGCAAAAATACTTTTGCAAGGCACTGTATGGAAGACAACATCACCTGAATACTTAGAATATTTGTGGATTGAATCTCTCTTCTGAAGCAGGCTACACATAGGTACTATGCCTGTGTGTATCTGTGTGTGTGTGTTGGGTGAGTCCAGATCTCTCACCTCTGCCATCAGCCAGACAGCGGTTGTAGCCCACAGGGCTGAAATACTCGAACACGAATACAGCCACTGCTGACACCAGCAGCAGCATCACGAACATCATCACCCACACATCTGCGCTAAAGGGCTCTGAAGGGGTGAAGGGGTGGGGAACAGAGGAGAGGGAATGATGATGATAAACGGGGAAGCCAATGGATTGATAAAAGGAGGAAGCATGGTCAGAAAGAGATATAGCAGAAAAAAAGATTTGAGTAAAGGGTTGTAAGGAGGCAGGAGGTGCGGAAGGAAGGAGGTGCATGAGGAGGGAGGAAGAGTTTCCCTTGAGCAAGGGCAGCAGAGAGAAAGAGAAAATGAAGCAAGAGAGATATGCAAATGTGGTATGTCATATTGAAAAGAGGAAGGTAGCGTCAGAAAAATTGAGTAGGAGTGGGAAACATAAGAGGGCAAAGAGAAATAGAGAAAAATAAGCAGTTAGCTGAATAATCATGCAGGTTAGAAGAACTTGTCAGTGAAAGTTTACTGAAACTTATTTTAACACATTTTTACCTGTTAAATCACTTTTAATTGATTTATTTTTATTAAGAAGAACAAAATGTCCAGGGCATACCCTGCCTTTTGCCCATAGACTGCTGGAGATAGGCACCAGCTCCCCCGCGACCCACTATGGAATAAGCGGTAGAAAATGACTGACTGACAAAATAACAAATAACAAAAAAACGTAATTCTGACTTAAACAAATAACTACTACAAGTATATAGTAAGTAGTTATTTGTAGTAATAACTACAAATAACTACTAAATCTCACTCCAAATAACAAGATCTCATTGAAGGGGCCTTTTACACAGCAGGAAGGGATGAGTGCAGAGGGTGGCTTGATCACTGAGAATTTGAAGAAGTACTAGTCACATGACCTCATGCTCAGGGCATGACCACCATACATGCACACCACCCTGGCAGCGGTAAGTTACTGAAAAGCTCCTGAATTACAACTACTCCACATCAGGTCTGTCCAACGCCTTTACGACAACCATCAGGATAACTCCATATCGTGCAACCGTAAAAGCCAATCCATTCTCCCTATGAGCCAATAAATATTCAGCTGTCTTTCATTCATCTCTGGCCCATACTTTTGAATAGCCCAGAAAGAAGAAGTTCCAAAGGATTCAACAAAATCATGGAAACAATCTAGGCAGATGGCACCTGTGACAGAGGCAACATGCTATTAGCTCGTAGCAGCTTCCTGTCCAAGAGAGTTGTGTCAGGAAAGGGTGCAGGGCAAATATAGGTGATGGTGGTTATATTGTAAAGCAGCAGGGAAAAATCTAATACTAGGTGAGTAGACCTGAACAAAACAGTGTATATCAAATTGTAATCTCAATATGTGCAACACCGTAATTTCAAACACCTGCTTGGATGTAATACTTATTATTCTTCATGTTCCATCCATTCTTATTTTACTTGTCAGTTAAATCGACTCTTACTGCTCTTGATGGCCACACCTGAAACAGATTTTAGGAACTGAGATGCTAAAGCTCATTGAGAGTGGTGGGGATATTGTGGTGTTGGAAAAGAAAGAGAAGAATGAGGAAAATGTGGGTTAATTGTCATCACAGTTTTTAACAATATCACTCATACTCGTAATTGTTTTCTCCGCTTTATCCGGGACCGGGTCGCGGGGGCAGCAGACTAAGCAGACTCAGCAGAGACGTCCAGACGTCCCTCTCCCCAGACAACTCCTACAGCTCCTCCGGGGGAAGCCCAAGGCGTTCCCAGGCCAGCCGAGAGACATAGTCCCTCCAGCGTGTCCTGGGCTGTCCCCTGGGCCTCCTCCCGGTGGGACGTGCCTGGAACACCTCCCGAGGAAGGCGTCCAGGAGGCATCCGGTATAGACGTCCAAGCCACCTCAACTGGCTCCTCTCGATGTGGAGGAGCAGTAGCTCTACTCCGAGCCCCTCCCGGATGGCCGAGCTCCTCACCCTATCTCTAAGGGAGTGTCCGGCCACCCTACGGAGGAAGCTCATTTCAGCTGCTTGTATCCGGGATCTCATTCTTTCGGTCATGACCCAAAGTTCATGGCCATAGGTGAGGGTAGGAACGTGGACAGACCGGTAAATCGAGAGCTTCGCTTTTCGGCTCAGCTCTCTCTTCACCACAACGGACTGGCACAGTGCCCCCATTACTGCGGCAGCCGCACCGATCCGTCTGTCGATCTCCCGCTCCATTCTTCCCTCACTCGTGAACAAGACCCCGAGATACTTGAACTCCTCCACTTGAGGCAGGAACTCCCCTCCAACCTGAAGAGGACAAGCCACCCTTTTCTGGTCGAGTACCATGGTCTCTGACTTGGAGGAGCTGATCTTCATCCCAGCCGCTTCACACTCGGTTGCGAACCGCCCCAGCGCATGCTGTAGTTCTTGGCTAGAGGGGGCCAGCAGGACCACGTCATCTGCAAAAGAAGAGAAAATCCACTGGTCCCCAAACCAGACCCCCTCCGGCCCTTGGCTACGTCTAGAAATCCTGTCCTTAAAAGTTATGAACATGAGCAGTGACAAAGGGCAGCCCTGCCGGAGTTCAACATGCACCAGGAACAGGTCCGACTTAGTGCCGGCAATGCGAACCAAACTCCTGCTCTGCTCGTACAGGGACCGGATGGCCCCTAATAAAGGGCCCCCAATTCCATATTCATGGAGCACCCCCCACAGGGCATCACGAGGGACACAGTCAAATGCTTTCTCCAGGTCCACAAAACACATGTGTACTGGTTGGGCAAACTCCCACGAACCCTCGAGTACCCTGTATAGAGTATAGAGCTGGTCCAGTGTTCCGTGGCCGGGACGAAAACCACACTGCTCCTCCTGAAGCCGAGGTTCGACTCTCGGCCGGACTCTCCTCTCCAATACCGTGGCGTGGGCCTTACCAGGGCGGCTGAGGAGTGTGATCCCCCTGTAGTTGGAACACACCCTTCGGTCCCCCTTCTTATGAAGGGGGACCACCACCCCAGTCTGTCAGTCCAGAGGCACTGTCCCCGACCACCACGCAATGTTGAAGAGGCGGGTCAACCATGACAGCCCCACAACATCCAGAGATTTGAGGTACTCAGGGCAGATCTCATCCACCCCCGAAGCCTTGCCACTGCGAAGCTTTTTAACCACCTCGGTGACTTCGGCCTGGGTGATGAAAGAGTCCAACCCCGAGTCTCCAGCCTCTGTTTCCACCAGGGAGTGCGTGATGGCAGGAATGAGGAGATTCTT
Source organism: Girardinichthys multiradiatus (assembly GCF_021462225.1). Lineage (NCBI taxonomy): Eukaryota > Metazoa > Chordata > Actinopteri > Cyprinodontiformes > Goodeidae > Girardinichthys > Girardinichthys multiradiatus. The sequence continues at coordinate 14,200,645 of NC_061818.1, forward strand.
GAAGTACTCCTTCCACCGCTCGATAATGTCCTCAGCCGAGGTCAGCAGCCTCCCACCACCACTATAAACAGTGTTGGCGAAGCACTGCTTCCCCTTCCTGAGGCGCCGGACGGTTTGCCAGAATCGCTTCGAGGCCAACCAGTTGTCCTTCTCCATGGCCTCAACGAACTCCTCCCAGGTCCGAGTTTTTGTCTCTGCCAAAGCCCGGGCCACGGCACGCTTGGCCTCACGGTACCTGTCAGCCAGCTCAGGAGTCCCACAAGCCAACCACAGCCGATAGGACTCCTTCTTCAGCTTGACAGCGTCCCTTACTGCCGGTGTCCACCACCGGGTTCTGGGATTGCCGCCTTGACAGGCACCCCAGACCTTACCGCCGCAGCTACCGCCGTGGCAGCAGCATCGGCAATAGATGCGGAGAACAGGCATTCCCAGCAGACCCTCACTATGCGCTTGGGCCTGCCAAGTCTGCCTGGCTTTCTCCTTCTCCAGCAGATCCAACTCACCACCAGGTGGTGATCAGTGGACAGCTCAGCCTCTCTCTTCACCTGAGTGTCCAAAACATGCGGCCGAAGGTCTGATGATATGACAACAAATTCGATCATTGACCTCCTGCCTAGGGTGTCCTGGTGCCTAGTGCACCGATGAACACCCTTATGTTTGAACATGGTGTTCATTATGGACAATCCATGACTAGCACAGATGTCCAATAACAAAGCACCACTCGGATTCAGATCGGGGAAGCCATTCCTCCCAATCTCTCCTCTCCAGGTGTCACTGTCGTTTCCCACATGGGCGTTGAAGTCCCCCAGCAAAATAATGGAGTCCCCGGGAGGGGCACTATCCAGCACCCCCGACAGGGACACCAAGAAGGCCGGGTACTCCACAGTACCGCTCAGCCTATATGCCGAAACGACAGAGACCTGTCCCAAACCTGAAGGTGCAGGGATCTCTCATCCACTGGGGTAAACCCCAACACGAGACAGCTGAGCTGGGGGGCAACAAGCAAACCCACACCAGCCCGCCGCCTCTCCCCGTAGGCCACTCCAGAGTAGAAGAGAGTCCAGCCCCTCACAAGGAGATGGGTTCCAGAGCCAACGCTGTGAGTGGAGGTGAGCCCGACTATTTCTAGTCGATATCTCTCGACCTCCCGCCCAAGCTCAGGCTCCTTCCCCTCCAGCGAAGTAACATTCCACGTCCCTAAAGCCAGCCTAAGCATCCGGGGATCGGGCCACTGAGGTTTCCACCGTTGTCCGCCACCCAGTCCTCTTTGCACCGGTCCCTCACGGTTCCCCTTGCAGGTGTTGGGCCCACTGAGGGATGGCCTCGCGTCTCTCGCCCGGGCTTGGCCCGGCCGGGTCCCAAGGTGGGACCCCGGCTCTGCCGTACCGGGCGACATCACGTGCCTCGATATACTAGTCCTCATGAAAGATTCTTGAACCGCTCTTTGTCTGACCCGTCACCTAGAGCCTGTTTGCCATGTGAGACCCTACATGGGGCAATTAAGCCCCAGACAACATAGCCTCTAGGATCATTTGAGCACTCAAACCGCTCCACCACGTTAAGGTGGCGGTTCAAGGAGGGATTAACAATATCACGATTTGTCTTATAAGTTTTCTTATAATGGAGGGTCAAGAGCAGAGCAGCAACATTGTTTCCTTTGCTTAAAAGTAATTTGCCAAATTTGCCACAATCCTGGCAGGACATGGCTGAATTATGACAGGGTTGTGAATTTGCTTATCCAATGTGAAGGTGGTAAAACCGCATAAAATGAACAAATGTAGGTATTGAATATAGAATCATTTGGGGAAGCAAAGATTGATGGAAAAAATGTGGTTTATTTATCTGCTAATACACCACACTGATTCGCTGAAGTATTACGTTTTTTTTTTTTACAAGAAGATAAAAAAGTCAAACAGATCGCATCTAATTCAGCCTAAAAATCCAACATTACTGTCCCACAAGTAAGAAGCAGAGCAGATCACATTTTTGGATAAAAACAGTTGCTTTTATTTATACTTGTGCACATCCTGTTCATTGCCTGTATCTATTTTTAGCATCAGTTGCACACATTCTGGTCTTGTGTGTTTCTGACATGTCCATGCTCCATTGGAGCCTTTTCAAATGGTTGAAATAGTTCCTCAGCAGGTAATCAAGTTCTGCATAGGCCTCGTAATGAACCACTTATTTGATTCAGGTGGGCTTAACCAGGGAAACATAAAACATTCAGAACCCTGGCCCAAAAGGATTGACATTAGACACCACTAGTGTAAATGTTCTCCATACAATACTGGGAGACGGTAAAAAATTTAATTGTGTCTATGCAAACCTAAAAGCAATACAATTGTCTGCAATGATGTTAACCCGTTCCAGTGCAAATTGTTGACATGAACCTGGACCGTAGCTCCATAGTGCATGCCAATCCCAGCTTGGACTTGTTTTCATGTTTTACATGAAGAATGAAGCACTAATTTAAATCTGCTGTGGTTTTATTAATCTTTTAAACATGACGAATGGTCATGACTACTCACCTAAAAATGCTGAAGGTGAAACTGTGCCATTACTGCGGGAAACCATGACACTGATTCCAGTTTCAATGAAGGGAACAGAAAAATCGATGACCTCAGACCTCTCCTCATTGATGGTTAGAGATCCAACAGCCATGTGGGCATTTTTTAACACAACCTGGGCAAGATGTGTAAAGCAGAGAAAGACATCCATTGGTTAAGCAAACATTGGTCATTAGTCCACTATTAGAGCAGAACTTAGTCAAGAATGTCTGGTAAATGAAATGAAAATGTTTGCTAACACTTCAGTTTTTCACTTCAGAAGGATATCTTAAGAGTTGTGTCAAGAAAAACGAAGCAAATTTAGCTAAACCTGTTAAAAAAGCAAGTAGTTGGAAGAGAATGAGAAGCTCAGTTAAAGTTATTGTTTTTAACAAATTTTTTGTGGTGAAATGAAAATGAGACCTTGCAATATTTTAACTCCTCAATACTTTGTCTGGTGGCGTGTAAGCTGTTATGAAGAGCCCTAGATCTGAAGGTGAGATCCTGTTGTAGCTCTGTTTGAGACTCTTATCTTGAAGTAAGAAAAGGAGTGGTTTTTGAGTCGTTACACAGTTTTTTTGATGGAGTTGACTTCTTGTTGGGCCAGCCTCCAACACTCACTTACAGTAGCACTGAAGAACCTTGTACCACTTTCAAATTTTTGGCATGGCAACATCTTGGGTATGCGGCAGTAAAAACAAACGGAGTCAGAGTGACAGGTCGGATACAAATGTTGAGTAAGCATTGTAATAAATACTGCAAGTGGCTAACAGTTATTCACTAACCGTGAAACATTTGTTCTTTCTCACTCAACTGGTTTCAATGTCATTGAGAGCTTCACACATCAGCATTCACACACCATCAAACCATGCAGTGATGGTTGCTTCATGTGATACTGAGACAAGAGACAGGACCTGGGGTATCAGAGGACCACCACTGCCCACAATACACCTACAGTTAAGCCCAGAATTATTCATACACTTGGCACATTTAGGTTTAAAGTAATCTTTTAATTTTACCAAAGGTGTTTCCTGATTGGGAGCAATATTAGCATTTTAGAGTGACCTAGTCAAAGTCTCTACTTGAATCTGATAAAGAATCTGTGGAGCGAGCGAAAGATTAGGGTGATGGCAAGGAGACCTTCTAATCTCGAATACTTGGAACTCATCATCAGAGATTCATTCATTCATTCATCTTCTATATCGCTTATTCCATAGTGGGTCACGGGGGAGCTGGTGCCTATCTCGAGCAGTCAATGGGCGAGAGGCAGGGTACACCCTGGACGGGTCGCCAATCCATTGCAGGGCAACACAGAAACATACAGGACAAACAACCATGCACACACTCAGACACACCTAAGGACAATTTAGAGAGACCAATTTAACAAACAGTCATTTTTTTTGGACTGTGGGAGGAATCCGGAGTACCCGGTGAGAACACACGCATGCATGGGGAGAACATGCAAACTCCATGCAGAAAGACCCCCGGCAAAGATAAATCATCAAAATACGAGTGGAGAAGCATAAAAGGTTGGCCAGCAAATAAAGGGTGGTTGACTGCTGCAATGCTTGTTATGATATTTCCATTGAATATTGGCAAGGGTATAAACCATTTTTGGAAATGCCATTAAAAAACATAAAATAAAAACAGATTTTTATTTTATTTATACTCCTTAACATCATCTTTTAAGATATTTTGTCTCAAAAACAATCTTAGTTGAATGAAAATAACTTCAAATCTAAATCTGCCATGGATATGAATAATTGTGGGCTCAACTGTAACTAGGTCTACAGTGTATACAGATTCTTTAAAACATTGTTTATATTATAAAACAAAAAGTGAGGATTCTTATTTTTTCGAACAACACTGCTAAAAATCTTGTCTCATTCTCATGAACTCAGTACTGTGTAAGTTACCAGTGGAAATGCTGGAGATTGTTGTTATAAAAACAAATGAAAAACATAAGACAGAATTGACAGACTTTCAAGAGTGACTACTATGTTTAAACCGGATCTTCTATCAGACCAGAGCTAAAACTTGATAGAGCCATCTGGACATGGGCACCCTAAATCACTTTGGGCTACGTGTAAATGCTATAAACTATTCCCAAATGACCTAAAAGAACAGGGTAAACGTACACAAGACTCTTACACAGAACACATGTTTTTGATGTCTCAGTGTGTTTTCTGAAAAGACCAAGACAACAGGGGGAGATTGAAGTCAACCTGTAGCAGTTGTGTTTCTGAGTATTGGCTGACTTGTATAAAGATTTTCTAGCTTTGTGGCTTGATGGATGGATGTAGCGATTCCAAACAGTCTTTGCAACCAGATGGCCTGCAAATTCAAGGCATAAGCACAGAAGGGCTTATCGAACACAATGTCCTGCTATTAACACACGCTGGATGGGTTTAACTGATGTGCACCAAGACAGAACAGGTCAAGGGACTTCAGCCTATGTTAGTTCTTTCAGTGGTGGTTATGGTAAAGCATAGCACTAAACTGATAAGGTTTCTTCACCATAATTTGTAATACTTTAGAAAAGGAGATATTTGACATTAACTTTATGTGTAGCACTTTATATCAATTCTGCAAAGTTCTACTACCCACCTCCTTTGCTTCCACAATGCCAGCTTTGTTTTTAAAAGCTCATGCCAGTAGGACATTACCAGCTTTTTCGGTGGTGAGGAACTTATATTTGCTATTTCATGATGAAACTATTATGAAAGAGGTTGCAGACGCTGTTCATCCCCACATGAACCTCTTTGAGGGCAACAAGGGAGGAAGTCACATTATGTTAGATGTCATAACCTATTTAAATAAAGAATATAAAGACCACCAAATGTCACATTTAAGAAAAAAAAGGGTTTCTTTGAAGAAACAAAAAGTTAAGATATTAATACATGGAAGGTGGGGCAAAAGAGGCCTAAAACTGGAAGCATTGGAGACAAAGATGTGGTATGGCGGGTAGCGACAGGAGACCAAACTACTTTACACACAGAGCCCTCGAGTGGACACTTGTGACACTCACCAGGGCACAGAAGAAAAGAGAAAGACAGAAGGAGAAGAAGAAAGTGGGTTTACACAGTGGGTCACAGCTGATGAAAATAGCTGGCCCAATGCCTTTCGCTACCTGCCTTGCTCCCTTCAGTTCTTCTGCACAGGTAGTATATTTAGACCCAAATTTTATAGCCTTAAAGCATTGGGGTAAACTGGGGCGAGATTGTCTCTGTGAGTTAATAAGGTGTGTGTGACTGTGTAAGTCAAAACTCTGCTGTGAGCTTCAACGCTGCAATGTGTATGAGCGTGTGTGTGCCTTTATGTGTGAGTCATAAAGGGAAAAAGACAGAGAGAAAGAGATGTGAGTAAACCTTTGTTCATCTACCTGTGAAGTGGACCTTTTCAGGGTGGGAAAATGTTACGTCTCCTTTACTGATTATGTGCAATTCCGCAAAGAATCTGCTTGCAATTGTTTGTGTGCATTTGTAACTTTTCAGTCATATTTATTCAGCAGATATGTAAGTATGGTTCTGAATGTGCATTGGAATCTATGTGTGCCCGAATGCGTGAACATCTCCCTGGGAAGGAGAACGAGTGGAACCAGCAGTGTGCTCACTTCCCCTCTCACCATTCGCTCTCTCCATCTCCCTCCTACGACTTGCTCTCTCCGTGTTATGAAAATGACCCATGTGGGTGTTATTGAGAATGATTGAGTGAGGATCTGTGTGTATTTGTGTGTCTTGGTTTGTGTGTGTGAGTTGACCATTGTCTTCTGTGGATCTCTTAGCGAGGCTAAATTCAAAATGTATAGTCTCTAATATTACAGTTTTGCCAGCAGCATGAGTCAGTGTGGCCCATGAAAACAGATTCTGGCTGCCAGAACAAAGTCAGGAAAAGGTGTAGAGCTTCCAAAGCATTTGATGATTTCCTTTTGTTTTATTTTTTTATCTTTTAAAATCTGACGAGTGGAAAAAGCTTAGAGTGATCTCTGACTGCCAATCAGCCAATTGACAATTTGACATATGCTCTTGTTTTGTCTGTGTTGAAACGTTAGGTAGACCGAAAAATATTGTCAAAAACAACATATTTGAAAACTTTAATAAGTAGTGTGGCAGAAAGCAAGAGGTTAATCAAAAGTCACAAGCAATATCAATAACAGATGTAGAAGTCAACTTGGGTAGGCAAGTTGGAATTTATTGTGGATTTTCACTAACCCAAAGTGTCAAAATTAAACATAAAGGATCAAATATATAATAAACACCCACAAATTTTTGTACAAATGTTCCTTTGGAAGCTACTGAGAAATCATACACTATATACTTTTGTAGCCGTCAGCAAGCATCTGACAAAGTTCTGGCTGGACATTAGACTAGTCTTGGCAGATCATTTTGAATAGGTTTGAGATCAGAATCTTAACGTTAGCCAGCTTTATCTATTCCAAACATTAAAATGTTTCATTTTCAGCCATCTGACCCTAACTGTCCCTCAGATGAAAGGAAACTAGTTAGGATTAGAGATGGGAAGTTATAAAATCTTTTATTGTTATCTAGAATTTTTTTTTATTGTGAAAGGAATTAAAATTTATTGTTAAAAATTAAAACTTTGATTGTCCTCAAATATCCCTAGATTTGACCATATAATAAAATGCAGTAATTGTTATGATTCTGGCACGTCTGCTCTACCCTGTCTCCCTGGCTGCAATCAGCAGATTAGATGCACCTGGTGGCTGCTGCAGTGTAGTGCAATCTGTGGAATGCCAAGCACCTGTGTCTTCCCTGGTATATACTGACTCTGACAAGCAGACGGTGCCAGATTTTTGAAAGCCATTCGTGTGAGTAGATATCCAGTGTTCCTTCCTGTCTGATCATTGTTCTTGACCTTGCCTTGCCTTTTGGATTTATGCCTCTGCCTGCTCCCTGTCGGACTATTTGGATTTTGGTTGTCGACCTTGTTTCCTGCATCTGGTTTATGCCTTTGCCTGCCCCTTGCCTGACGCCTCTTGTTCCAATCGTTGACCCTGTTTCTGTCCTTGGATTATTGAGCCAGCCTAACCCTCGGATTATTCAGCCTGGAGTCATTTCTTACCTGTGCTGTGGAGATCACCGCCTGCCGCCCACTGAGGTTTCCCCTCTGGCCTTCAATAGTTTCAATAGGTAAAGGAACTCTTCACGTCAGCTCCAGTGTTACGGTCTCCTGACCCAGAGAGACAGTTTATTGTGGAGGTGGATGCCTCAAGCACTGGGGTCGGAGCTGTATTAAGCCAAAGAGGTGAGGATGATCGTGTTCATCCATGTGCCTTCTTTTCAAGGACTCTGTCACAGGCTGAGCAGAATTACGACGTGGGAGACAGAGAGTTATTGGCTGTCAAGTTGGCATTGACAGAGTGGAGACATTGGCTGGAGGGGACTAAGGAGCCATTTATGGTGTGGACTGACCATAAGAACTTGGAGTACCTGAAATCAGCAAAACGGCTAAACCCCAGACAGGCTAGATGGGCTCTGTTTTTCGGTCGTTTTAATTTCTCCCTATCTTACAGGCCAGGGAGTAAAAATGACAAACCTGACTCCCTATCCTGAATTCAAGAGCCTGAAGAATCTCAGTCTGCGGGTGAAGAGGAGTTTATCCTTCCTGAAACCATCAGGTTGTCTGTGTCCCGAGTGGAGGTGGAAAGGGAGGTCCAGGAAGCCATTAGAGATCTGCCTATCCCACCATCATGTCCACCTGACCGCTGTTTTGTCCCTGAACGCCTTGTGCCTAAGGTACTGGAGTCTTGTCTTTGCTCTCGTTTAGCTTGTCATCCAGGAATCAGCAGAACCATTCAGACAGTTCAGTCTCAGTTTTGGTGGCCATCGCTGGTCAAGGATGTCAAAGACTTTGTTTCTGAATGCACTCAATGTTGTCGAGCCAGGCCTTCTCGTCGCCCCCCTGCGGGGTTGTTGCACCCATTGCCCATTCCCCATTCCCCCTCGCCCATGGTCACACATTGCGATGGATTTTGTGACAGGTCTACCGGTTTCTAATAGTCACTCTGTACTACTAACCATAATTGACAGATTTTCTAAGATGGTTCATCTGGTGCCCTTGGAGAAGCTTCCATGTGCAAAGGAGATGGGTGAGATATTGACCCGAGAAGTTTTCAGGCTCCATGGAATCCCTAATGACATTGTTTCCGATAGAGGACCCCAATTTGTGTCACGTTTCTGGAAGGAGTTTTGTTCATTGTTGGGAATTTCTGTTAGGCTTTCCTCAGGGTTTCATCCTCAGTCTGATGGCCAAACCGAGAGAGCCAACCAAGAAGCTGAAACCAAACTTCGTATATTATGTGAGTCTGACCCGACCAAGTGGTCACAAAATTTGCCCTGGGTTGAATACGCCATGAACTCTATGCAATCAAATGCCACTGGTTTGTCTCCTTTTTATGTTGTGTTTGGTTTCCAGCCACCCATGTTTTCAGTTCAGGAGAGAGAAGCTAATGTTCCGTCCGCCCAAGCGGCTGCCCTAAGGTGCCAAAGAATATGGAGAAAGGCCAGGAGATCGATGATCAGAATGTCACTGGTTCAGTCAAGAACGGCCAACCGGAGACGGATCCCTGACCCTAAGTACCAGGTGGGGCAGAAAGTTTGGCTCTCCGCCAAGGACCTCCCATTAAGGGTAGAATCCCAGAAATTGGCACCCCGATTTGTTGGACCTTTCCCAATCTCTAAGATCATCAACCCTGTCGTTGTACGACTGAGATTACCCAACTCCATGAGGATTCACCCCACGTTCCACGTTTCTCAGGTCAAGCCCTTCGTGGAGCCCCGACTTGGGTTCACCTCCGGGCCCCCTCCACCCACCTGGGTCATTGATGGTGGTCCAGTGTTCTCGGTCCGGCGCATTCTCAGGTCCAGGCGAAGAGGACGTGGAATGCAATACCTGGTTGACTGGGAGGGCTATGGGCCCGAGGAACGGACTTGGATTCCTGCGAGGTTCATCATTGATAAGGACCTAATTCGTGAGTTTCATCGTCTCCATCCTGATCAGCCTCGTGGTCCGTCAGGAGTCGGACCTTAGAGGGGGGGTACTGTTATGATTCTGGCACGTCTGCTCTACCCTGTCTCTCTGGCTGCAATTAGCAGATTAGATACACCTGGTGGCTGCTGCAGTGTAGTGCAATCTGTGGAATGCCAAGCACCTGTGTCTTCCCTGATATATACTGACTCTGACAAGCAGACAGTACCAGATTTTTGAAAGCCATTCGTGTGAGTAGATATCCAGCGTTCCTTCCTGTCTGATCATTGTTCTTGACTTTGCCTTGCCTTTTGGATTTATGCCTCTGCCTGCTCCCTGTCGGACTATTTGGATTTTGGTTGTCGACCTTGTTTCCTGCATCTGGTTTATGCCTTTGCCTGCCCCTTGCCTGACGCCTCTTGTTCCGATCGTTGACCCTGTTTCTGTCCTTGGATTATTGAACCAGCCTACCCCTCGGATTATTCAGCCTGGAGTCACTTCTTACCTGTGCTGTGGAGATCACAGCCTGCTGCCCACTGAGGTTTCCCCTCTGGGTTTCAAGTTCCACTCAAGACAAAAGCAGGTTAGTGGCTTTTCTGATCCCTGCAAAATCTGGAGAGACTACAAGTCGCTAATCCCTCTTTTCTGCCTCAGATTCCTGGAAGCTGTGAGGAGTGTTACCTGTGTGACGTTTTCCTGTTGCTGAATAAACCTTTTAAACTTTCAGTACTGTGTCTGGCTGAATCTTGGGTCCGCCTTTTTCTGATTCATAGCAGTAATCGTTTGTGCAATTGCACTACCTGGTGTACTGAAGTGGCACATTTGATAATGAGCTGATTTTGTTGGTTTTAAAGTCATGGTTAGTTATGTTTACGGTATGTTGCAATCATGTTCTAGACTTTTAAAAAGGAGCCAATGTAGAACTGGCTGGAGTGTTGGTTACCAGTTGTACCTGAATGCACGATATAAAGTTGGGGAAACCCCTGCTGTTGGATGAACTCCTGGTCCACATGTCTGCCACTAGAAGGACTCGAGTTACATTTGGGGCTGGTAAAATCCTGATTGTTGGGGTCATCTTTTGCTTTGGTTCAGTTTTTGTTGCATGGCGGAGCACATAATTTCACTCTTTAGTTACACACATAGATGTTCCACATGTGTACTGATTTAAAACAACACTGTATTCATTCGGTACACGAGCGTGCCAAACCGTTGGCCACAAAAATGAGTACACCCCTAAACGAAAATTTTCAAAGTATGCCCAAAGTGTCAACATTTTGTGTTGCCAACATTATTTTCCAGCACTGCCCTATGTTTTGAGCATTGAGTTCACTAGAGCTTCACAGGTTGCAACTGGAATACTCTTCTACTCCACTGTGACCACATCACACTGCTGGTACATGTTAGAGAAAATTACTTAATTCCTCACCTCCAATGATGACAAGCAGAATTTAAACATCACTGGTACCAAGAAACCTAGGCCAAAGTCCGAATCCAGCTGCCTGTAGCATTTTACCACGCACAAATGCAACCCGAGTCTTTCTAATGGCAGACATGCAGACCAGAAGTTCATCCAAAGGCAGAGGTTTCCCTGACATTCAGCTTTCCATTGTGAATTCAGGTACAACTGGTAACCAGCCAGTTCTATAATAGCAACCCTGCACCACCACCGTGCTCATTCAGCATGTTTTTCTAACAGAGGACCTTTAGGGTACTATTGATTGGTTGGCCACTTCCCTCATTAACAAAACGCCAAGATCAGTCAACTGAAACACATCTGGCACTTACAGACTTAAGCGTGAGAACTGACAGTAACCTTTTCATGGGACCAATACCTATTAGAAAATGTTGTTAATTCCAAAGATATTAGGTTAAGCAGACTGGTGTGAGATTAGAGGTAGTTTGGCAGAGGCCATGGCATTTGACCCAAAAACAAAACCTCAAATTTGAATGGAACTATAAATATACCAAACATATAACTGATCAGGTGGTTAATGAATTCATTTATTGTTCCCAAGGACTTGAATTTAGCCGTCTTCCACAAAACTTAGGAAAGTTAATCCAACATGTCAAAGTCGATAGAGAAAGGTCATCTTAACACTTGCCAGGGTATTTATCTTACCAAGACACAGTGGAATAAAAGTAAACTTCTCCTAGGTTTTTTTTTCCTGTAGTCTTCTGCCTGACAAATTACATTTGAAGAGTTACACTTTTTACTGTACCTCGCTAGTTTTTTTTTACTATTTGGCAGAAATAAACTTCAACTTGTATGGAAAACTATTCTGACATCAGTGAAAGTTTTATGGTATTAGATCAGTTTCAGATCAAAATGTGCACAGATTAATTTATTCTATGCAGAAATGCAAGCAATAGTCAATCACAGAATTGCATTAAATCAAGGGACTCCAATTAAAAAGTCCTAAAGTCTGGCGCTGAATTTTTTTCCCCTTTGCAGTATTTGTTGTTTCTGCAATTATTTACCGACCAAAATTGACTTCAGCACTGACGAACACATCTATGTACCAAAGCCTGTTTGGTAATGGAACGTTTTCTCTACTGACCTCAAACATTTTCTTTGCTCTCCTCTTGTCTATAATTGACATGGAGCCAAATACAGCAACAAACATTGTCTGCCCAGGTTCTGATAACACCACGAACCTCAGTAACATTATTAACAGTGTCCCAAACTGTGAATTAGTTGCAATCTTCATTTGAAAGTTTAGCCAACGAATAATAATTGACACTGCAGTATAATTTACACATGGATGAATTTGAGAAATACGATAGAGTTTAATTTGTGGACCTGTGAAATCTACTGGATCTGCACGTTTAAACACTGGAAGTGGAATGCCAGCGTGACAACATGTGCAGTAAACAGAAACGAGTGACAGGGCTATAAAATTTATAGGAAAGATATACAGACTGACAAACATAGACTCTTCCCCTCACCTCTCCCACCATGCCGTTCCAGGTTCCATTGATTTTTTTTCCATGTTTGCCGTTAGTGACCAGGTAAAGGTCATACGTAAACTTGACTGACTTGGCGATCTTCTTCAAGATGTCAATGCAGAAGCCCTTACAGCATCGTTTGATATAGATTCCTGTCTCCTTGGTCTGATTTCTGCATAAACAGAAAGATAAACACTCTGTAATCCAAAATGTACATCTGTCTGAATTGGCAAATTCACTTGTAAATGCTATTTAGTATTTCTGGCTTTGTCATTCTCACACTGTTGAAGTGTGAAATTATTCTACCTCCGGCTATGTAAAGCTATCGTGGGAAACCACCATCATTCACTAACATAATTTACTCAGCTGTCAGTGCTTTCTTGCCATTTTTGCTTTGGTCAGTTCCAGCTACTGTGATAGATGGGCAGAAAAATGCAACAATACGTAGCAACATGTGTGGAGATAAATACGTCATGCTTTGTTAATCTGGACTTGGTAAAACATGATTTGGTATGTCCTAGATTAGAGCCTCACATTGTTTTGATCTGCTTTCTGCAGGGGACAGTGTTCCTCATGCAGGTCCCACTCAGCGGATCCACATCTTCAACAATGACGAATGGAGCCTCCTCCAATGTCACAATGGACAGGTGGTCATCTTCCCTGGTTGCTGCCCCACCATACAGCTCATAGCGAGGCCACACATGGTACTTCATGGACAAGGAGCCATTCTCCCATTTACCCACCTGCAGAGACACGCAGAAAAAAAATGATGTTCAGATTGTCTGAACGGTGTTTTACCTTTAAAGCATTCATTAGAACAACATGCATTGGTATTCACATCCCTTACACTTTCTCACATTTGGTTATGTATTTGATTGGGATTTTAAGCTGCTAGTCTTTGGCAGTATGCCTCAACCAACTTTGGACATCAAGGTACAGAAATGGGCAGTCCGGGACCTCCCATCTATATTACATGAACTGGTCATTATCAGGCTACTGCAGGATATATGATAGGCTGCATAGATAAGTTAGCTATTTGATTCAGGTGTGTTGGAGCAGGGGCCCATCTAAAATAATGCCGGAAAAACAGCCCTCGATGACCAGGATTACCCATGTCTGATCTAAACCATTTCATTGATGGAAGATGAACTTCTACTCCAGTTTAATGTTCTTTTGCAACCTCTAACGGGTTTTCTTCTAGGATGGTCCTGTATTTATCTCCATCCATCTTCCCACCAACCCTGGCCAGCTTCCCTGTTTATGATTTTGTTTGGTATTAGGATACATGTGGTGACTGGTATTTATTAAAAAGTTGGAGCCATGATTCTCAAACTGTGGTACAAGTACCACTAGTGATTCTTGGGCTTTCGTTAGGTGGATAAGAACATATTAACTGTGATATAGTGGACTATAGTGAATCATTAACAAATGTTATTGTCTAACTTTGCAGATGTGTTGTGCATGACTAATAGAATACTTTAAAAGATTATCCTACCTGTGCTGGAGAGCTCTGCAGCTCCCCCAGAGTTACGTGAGCTTTTTGGTTGTTTCTGATTAACGTTCTGCTTGCTTGGTCGGTCAGTTTAAGATGGACATGTCTTCATAGGCTTGCAGTTGTGCCATACTCTTTCCATTTTTAAATGATGGATTGAATAGAACTCATGAGATGATAAAAGCTTCAGCATTATTTTATAACATAACCATGCTTTAAATTTCTCCTCAGCTTTGTCCCTAACCTGTCCGTTTGTTCACAGATGTTGTGTTTACTGTGTGTGACTTCTGATTGCTCTTAACTACACTGAATTTTATTTAGTGTTGTCAGAGTAAAGGAGCTGGATACAAATGCAAAAAACACTTTTCAGATAGTCTAATTTGTGGAAAACCATGCATCATTTTGTTTGCATTTCATAATTATGCACTACTTTGTGTTGGCCTAAAATGTTTGTGGCTCTGCTGAGATCAAATCTGAGTTTAAGTGGCATAAATACATTTGGAAAGAACAGTAACTGGAACAGAGCTGAAACATTTATTCATTCATTTGTTGTTACTATATATATATAGTAACAACAAATGAATGAATAAATATTTATATTAATATTTGATATTTCCTTATTTTCTTAGTTCCACTGGTTTCATTGCACCCATTGTGGATGATTGTCTTTATTCAGTATATTTTGTGACTGAGCTCCGAGGCACTCAACACAACACCCGCCAGGAATCAAAGTTAAAAAGGAAATCAGATTGCATTTCTCACTACAGTAGCTCTAGTCCATACAAAACTGCTGTTCTCCAGTTACAAACAGTTCTGAGGCATATCATCAAAGAGGAATATGGAGTATATATGCCTTTCAGCAAAAACAACTTCATCCAGTTGGGATTTTAAAGCCTCATGTTGAGTGTCCTGCATTTTACTGCAGGTGGGCCATCTGCCCGTATAATCACAGGTTATATCAGGTGAAGAGAATCTAAAGAATGATAGTTTATTTTAACTGAATGTTAGAAATAAAAACCCACAAATGCTTATTTTGTGTTTCTTATCCTGACAGCATAAGCAAACAGCGTGGTGTGTCTGGTTGCCTTGCAATGTCAGGTCAAATTTACTCTACAAAATGGGGAAAGTGAGCTGATTCTCCTGTTGCATAATTGGCATTACTGACAGTAGACCGCACCTGATTCAAGCAATAAAGGGAAGAGGCCACATCAATTACAGGGAGACAAAGATGGCTGGTTAAGCCGGGGCAATGATAACACAATTACAATAACAGTGACAGACAGAATTAAAGATCAATACAGACCAAGACAAGAAGAAATAGAAAATAATGAAAAGTTGAAAAAGGAAATAAAAGATGACGAAGTAAATGTGTCCACAGCACCCATTGGCATTTAAGTTGCAAATGTAAATTAAAAACGTTTGAGCTGCTGCAGGTGACTGTGTCCATGTACGACTGCATGTCAAAAATGACAAATATTAAACAGTTAATTTGATTCAGTCATTTAATTAAAGAAGTGAAACTCCTACATTACAAAGATTCATCACACGCAGTGTTATATTTCAAGCATAACCAATAATGAAATAACTTTAATACAGAAATGTCTGCCTACTCAAAAACAGGACCGGTCTATTCACTCAAAAGGACATTGGGTGTCCTTTTGACTGAATTACTCCTTCAGTGTGGCATGGCATGGAGGCGAGTAGCCTGTGGTTCTGCTGAGGTGTTCAGGAAGCCCAGGTTGCTTTATTGGCAGCATTTAGCTTATCAGCATTGTTGCCTCTGGCATCTCTCATTTTCTTCTTGTCATTAGTCCATAGATTCTTTGTGGGGTTTACGTCCGACCAGTTTTGCTTCTCAGACTGGGAACACAGTGATATCCCATACAATGGTCATTAAAGCTGGCATTGGTGCTTATGGCAGTGTGGGCATGCCAAGTCCTGCTGGAAAATTAAGTCAGTCTATCCAATAAGCTTGTCAGTGGAGGGAAGAATGGAGTGCTCTAAAATTTCCTGACAGGTGGCTACACTGACTTTAGGTCTGATAAACTATATCTCTTCAAATCATCGCTGATTGGGGAACATTTACACTGAACCTCAAACAATGATTTTCTTTTCACACTTTTTCCTTCCACTCAACTTTCCGTTGACATGCTTTTTCAGCAGTAACATTTTCTGGCTTAACCTACTTGTAAAGGGCATCATTGACAGGCTACTGAACAACAGTTAAGGAAGCAGTCTTCCCCATTAAGGTACAGGCAATAACAAATCATTTTTTGTATTAAATTTTTTTTTTCATTGGTCTTATGTAACATTTTAAAGCTCAGAGAAACTATATTTTGGGTTTTGAGCTGTATTCCATATTCAACTAAAAGAACAGAAATAAATGCCTCAAATATATAATTGTGAGTGGAATTAATTTATATAGTATATGAAAAAAATATATGAATGAAAGTACTGAAATAAAAAAACGTTTTAATCATAATAAAATGTATTAACATGCCACTGTAATTGGGAGACTCCAAACATGTTTTGTAAATGGATAGTTTAAATATGGAGAAGAGAAGAGAGTAACAGGAGAGGAGGGGCAGGACTGGGAACTGGAGTATAGAATAAGAACAAGGTTAACCTGAAGGACGGGACCAACACAGAGGATAGAGCAGAATTCAGATCGCAAGGATAGAAAATACAGGAAGATATACACAAAGCAAGAAAAAGAAAAGCAGACAGTAGGGGCTATAAAAACACATATTTCTGCGGAGAGAAAGTGGAATCTGAAGTAAAAGACTGTGTTGAGAGAATTAAAATGGAACTCATTCAAATGCAAAATGCTAGATCTTGTGAAGAAGAGTGTCCAGCTGTATGTCTGAAGGACCCTCCAGCCCCCGGAGGTGTACTCGACTGAATAAGTATCACCACTTAGTCAATTTCTTCCTGATGCCCCTCTCAGAAAAACCTTACCTGGATGTGCCAGTTCCTTCCATCAAGAGGAACAGAAAGTTTGCAGAAGGTTTGAAGTGGAAATGGATCAGACAATTTGACACAGCTTAACTGTGGTTTGAGTGTCCAGTTTTGCACACTCATTAAATATGGAAATGTGTTCAAACACATTTCATTCTGGGGAACACAAACTTGGCAAGGCTAAGCCTGTGTATCCCCGGAGCAAAATGCAGCCATATTTTTGTATGAACAAAAACGAGTGAGAAGCAATGAGTGATAGAAACGAGAGGCGAAACAAGGTTTAAATTCGGCCTGGAGGGATGGGAACTGGACATTACCAGAGTCTTTACGCTTCTTCAAAGAGGCAGCGAAAGGAAGAAGAGCCAGAGGTCGTTAGGATCCGAGAAACTGGAAATCAAGCCGGGAATTAAACATGAGCGATAAAGCTGGAGGTTGAACTGGAGGAGAAAGAAAGGGATGGTGCAGACCACAAGAGGAGTGGGAGAAAGGGAGACCAGAGGGGAAGGACTCACCTTGTTTGCTGATCAGAGGACAGAATATAGATTAGAGAGGCAGAAGACGGAGAGAAGTACCGAGAATAAAAAGCAGGGAGAGGTGAGGGACTCAGACAGCAGGACACAGACACAATGGAGCCAGATCATCTTAGACACAGATGCATGCTGACTCGGCAAGTGGTGGGATGCAACAGGTTCATTCTGGGTGGTTTGAATTATTGTTGCCATATGTATGCTCTCTTATCACCATACTTTGTCACTTTTTATTCTTTTGTTTTTATCACATCATAAAATGAATTTTAAAAGCCAGATTCATTGAAGAAGAAGCTGAATCAGCGTGTAAAGTTTAACTGAAGTTTCCTTTTTACTGCTAATAATAGCACACTCTTTCAGCTGAACTTCTTCAGGTCAAAGGACTTTGACATTATTAGATTCATGCATATGAACAACAGTTGCTCTGTTTACTCATCCCGTATCTTTAACTGCCTCTATGCTAAAGTGGGACTGGAGCAATATTGTTGGGACCCGCAGCCATGGATTTCAACATTAAACTCCGGTACATACTTTTCTGGAACTTTCAAAATAAATTGCATTTAACAGACTTTCAGCACAACTTCAGAAGGGGGAAGGGGGGGTAACAGAGGACTTCCCATGATGCCACTGCCCGCATAAAACCCCCCACCTTCCCACAAGTCTTTCTCTCCAAGCCGGTTGACCATCGGGACAGGAGCAGGCCAAGCGTGCTGAGGTATTTTGCTGGCAAAAAGACATGAACTCTTCAAACTGGATCCAAGAGTGTCATAAGATCACGCGATCATATGCAAGAATTAAGTAGGAATGAATTGCTGTTTGTGTACCCGTTGATTTCATTCATAAAAAGGGGAAATTAAGGTATAAGCATTGCTGAGTTTCTGTCCGAGCCCTGCTGAATCAAACGGTGTTCAAGAGAAACCCCTGCAAAGACGTGGTCTCCCAGTCTGGAAGGAAGACAGCAGAGACCGCATCATCGTGTTAACCCGTGTGGTCAGCGGACAGGACGGGCCGCCCGGCTACAGCTCCGAAGCTAACCCTTTTGTTCACAGAGCGAACGCAACTTCAACCCTTCAGCTAACCGCTTCAGCTAACCGCTAACAAGCGGTTAGCTGAAAGCTAACTGCTTGTTGACTGTGGACGTTTCTTCAAACTTCGCCCCTTGGACCACATTTCCTCACCATGGTCACAGGTTAGGTTTGGGCAAATTAACAGTTAGGATGAAATGATCTGAATGTTTTCATTCTATGAAGTTTGGGGCACTAACTTAGTGCTAGCAGGTTATCTGCAGCACACGTGCCCTGCTTGTGTTCTGTGTTTGTGTGTTTTTAAGTTAAGTCAAACTTTACTTGAAGGGTGATTTTAAACACAGACGATTGCTCATAATGCGCCGTCCGCGCTTATGCATTTTAACCCTTTTATTGACGGTATTTTTAAAGGTGTGTGTTTGATTCTGGTGCTAAATAATATTTACCCAGAAAGGTTTAGTTTTCAATCCAGTAAATAATAGTCCCTATACATCATTTACTAGATTTGATAACTAAGTAAACACCATTAAGCCCCATTTCTCCAGAAAGATTTGGCTCATTTCCAAAATACTCCCTTAATAATATTTCTTCAAATATTATTTCAATAAATAAAGGCAGCTAATTAGACACCGTTGAGAAATGGTCATCCAGAAGGCTGGTTTTATTCAGCAGATCATTATTTAAAACATTATTTTATTAAAATAATATTTTATCTGATCTTGCATTGTGAATGGTTGTCTAAACGTTTGCTGATTATTGCCTAAGTTGGTTCCAAGAGTAACTTAACTTCACTTCCAGATTCTTCAAGATAATCCTTGATTCTCAAACATAAACATTACATGGTAATGTTGCATCACTCTTTTGGTCATGATTTCCAATCATCTTTAATCAACTTGTTTATATTGTACATAGCCCATTAGTCTTCATTATTCTTTCATTCTGCTTGGTAGTTAGATGGACTGTTTTAGCATAGTAAAGAGTTTGTTGATTGAAATATGTTTGACTTTGAGTCGACTTATTTTTGTTAATAAATTCTTGTATTTTAAGAAATTGTGTGAATTCATTCCATATATGTGCAGAGTTTATGCTGTTCAATAATGTCAGAGCTCATCTCACACCTTTCTATTTTGTCCTAATACCATCGCCTTATTGGGCTGGTATTCACAGGACAACCCTTAACAGACCGGAATATTATTTGATAAAATATTAATATTAAATATTAAATAATATTCTCAGATTCATAATTCCAACAAATATCCATAATAGCTCAAGAGGTGGGCAGCACACTCTGGATGGAGTGCCAGTCAATCACTAGGTTGACTTGAAAAGACAGGCAATTATTGGCATACATATCCACACCTACAGAAATTCCGAAGTCAGCAATTAAGCCTAACCTGCATGTCTGTGTTCTGTGGGAGAAAAATGTAGTCTGAAGAGATAACCCACGCAAACTCAGGGAAATTATGCAAGCTTCACACAGAAATACCAAAACGAGCCTGCAGGTTCTAACCCTGAGGATGGGAACATTTGTTGTTGAACTGAATCTCAGAGTATACATGAATAATCTGAAGAGGAATCATGGAGAGGAATGGTTCTCTTGTTCTTTGATATGGACTTTGATATGGAAAGTTAAAGGCGACGTTCCAGATTCAATTCAATTCAGTTTATTTATATAGCGCCAATTCACAACACATGTTGTCTCAAGGCACTTCACAACAGTCAGGTTCATACATTCCTATTAATCCTAACAATTGAACAGTGCAGTCAGATTCAGTTATTTATTCAAATTGGATAAAAAGTTTTTCTATCTAAGGAAACCCAGCAGATTTCATCCAGTCAGTGACTTACAGCATTCCCTCCTCCTGGATGAGCATGTAGAAACAGTGGACAGTCACTGGCGTCTGTTCCACAAGAGTTGCATTCAAAGATCAGCCACTATCCAGAAACAATAACTAGCTGCACCGTAGTGCATTTATACTAATGCATTTATCTGCGTAGGTTTTGTTCATGGTACAATGTTAAAGTGACAAACTCACAGTTTGTCCCAAATTTAAGTTTTTTTTCATTTTGTCATGTTTTCAACAGCAAACACCAATGTGTTTTATTTGGATTTGATGTAATAAACCAATACAAAGTAATTCATGATCACAAGGCGGAAAGACAATGATGCTTCACTTTTCACAAAGAAAAATATGGAAGGTTAGGTGAACATTTTTTTTCAGACCAATGAGACAATACTTAGAAAAAACTGTTGAAGATTTACTTTAGATAAGCAGTCTTTGCACATCAGAAGTCAGAAGCTTCTGCTGAATTGAATGGACTTCACTGAGATGATGATATTTAATCAGAGCAGTGCTTTAAATGCTTAAAAAGTAAAGATAGATCCAGATGGAAACACATACCTAAACCTCTGACAGTGGCGGTAAAAATTTCCCCTTAATTTACCTATTAAGATAAAGAAACAATTTGCTTTGACTGTAGTTTTAACAAATGCATGTAGCAGTCCCTTTCTTGTTTCCTTTTCTTCCAACCTCCATTACAAATAGACATCTTTAGATTGAGTTGCAAACAGACAACCTGACGCTGCCACCTCTCGTTCTGTCTTACCCTGTCCCACTGTCTCTCTTTGTTGAGTAGAATAATGACAAGCTTGGGGTGCAGCTGGTACCCATCCTCGCTGAATGACAGGTTGCGCCCCTCAAATGTCACATTCATCAGGTACCTGCAGAGGGAAACAAGGAGGAGAGGGACAGAGAACAAACACTGAGCATCACTTACTGAAAAATATCATTTTTGCCAGAGATAACTAAATATATTGTCGAATGGCATCTGTTTTTTAAACAAGAGAGAATTAATATTTTGACATCTTATAGATTTTTACACAAAAACATGGTAACTTAGATAACTTTGTACAACTTTCGTCCCATTTTATATTTCGCTTTCATTTCCATAATCCTATAAAAAAACTGTTGCATCCCAGGTTTATGATCACCACGCTCTCAATTATCTGTATGAACAGTTCTAATCCACTATTCATTGACTTCACACAACTGAAACTATTCTTTTTAAAATCACAATCAATAAAAAATAAATAAATAAATAAAATTAACCAATCACCTCCTCCTGCTTCCTGACTTTGGACACTTTACCATCCTCATCTCAGCCTTTGACACAGTCTGACACATCATCCTCATTTCACTCAGATGGTCCAACTCTTTCACATCCCACCCATTTCCACCTCTCTTTTCGTGTACCCCAGGGCTCTGTACCTCCCCCGGTCATTATATTTCTCCTCCCAATTGGCAATATTTTCCATTGCCATACAGACACCCAGGTCTACTTGTTCATCAAGTATGTTCACGCTGGTGAATGTATTAAATAAAGAGAACAGTAGGTTATATCACTTTGCAGATGATACACAATTATATTTCCTTCTTCTCCACATGTTCTTGGATGTGGTAGGTCATTGCTTGAGTCATCGCATGGATTCTCGGATGCTGTGGATTTTTTCACAGTTAAAGACTTAAAGAAATTATAGATATGATTTTTGTAACAAGATGCAAAAGAACAACCCATTATTGGATTTTAAATTTCTTACCTTAATTGAAAAAAGAGCTTAGAAGCCTTGTAATCAATTTTGAAGGTGACCTTGGATTTTACCAGCATACAGTCATATGAAAAGGTTTGTGCACCCCTGATAATTTTAATTATTTTGATTTTTACACCTTAGGGTGTTTGGATCAGTTATACAAATAACTGATGGGCATAGTAATATTTCAGTAGTGAAATGAGGTTTATTGGAATAACAGAAAATGTATATAATCCATGAAAACACCATTTGAGAGGTGCATACATTTGGGCTCGCCAATAGAAAAATCACATCAATATTTAGTAGATCCTCGTTTTACAGAAATAACAGCCTCTAGATGCTTCCTTTAGCTTATAGTGAGTATCTGGATCCTTGGTGAAGGTATTTTGGACCTTTCCCCCCTTTTCCCCCTTACATAATATCTCCAGTTTCCACTTTAAGACAATTCACAGATGTTCAATGATATTCAGGTCTGGGGACTGGAATGACTATTGCAAAACTTTGTACTTGTTCCTCTGCATGAATGCCTGAGTAGATTTTGAGCAGAGTGTTTTGGGTCGTTGTCTTGTTGAAATATCCATCCAATCCGTAACTTATTTGGTACCGGCATTGGCAACACAGCTCCAAAGCATGAAGGAACCTCCACCAAACAACTGAATCGTTGTTTCATCAGTCCACAGCACCTTATTTGAAAATGAAGCTGACTTGTCCAAATGTACTTTTGCATACCTCAGGCGACTCTGTTTGTGGCGTGTGTGGAGAAAAGGCTTCTGCTGCATCACTCTCCCGTATAGCTTCTCCTTATGCAAAGTGAGATGATTTGACACCATCTGCAGCAAAATGATGTTGTAGGTCTTTGGAGGTGGTCGGTGGGTTGTCTTTAACTGTTCTCACCATCCTTCTTCTCTGCCTGTCTGATATTTTTCTTGGCCTGCCACTTTTGGCCTCGATTGTGTGGTCCTCATGAAGGTGTCTTGAACCGCTCTTTGTCTGACCCGTCACCCAGAGCCGGTTTGCCATGGGAGACCCTACCAGGGGCATTTAAGCCCCAGACAACATAGCCTCTAGGATCATTTGGGCACTCAAACCCCTCCACCACATTAAGGTGGTGGTTCAAGGAGGGGATTTGACATCACCCTGGAGCCAGGCCTGGCATCGGGACTTGTCGGAGATTGCCTGGTGGCCGGGCTGCTCCTCGCGGGACCCGGCCGGGCCAAGCCCGAATGAGAAACGTGAGGTCTTCCCCTATTGGGCCCACCACCTTCTGGGGGAACCACGAGGGACTGGTACAAAAAGGATCGGGCAGTGGACGAAAGTGGAGACCTCGGCGGCCCAATTTCCGGTTGATTAGGCTGGCTCTAGGGACGTGGAATGTCACCTCGCTGGGGGGGAACTGGGAGGAGTTCGCAGAGGCCATGGAGAAGGACTACCGGTTGGCCTTGAAGCAATTCTGGCAAACCATCCGGTGCCTCAGGAGGGGGAAGCGGTCTAGGTCCCGGATGAAGAGGAAAACAGCGACGATGACGCCACTTCTGGCACCTGTGGTCTTCCATTTCCTTACTATGTTTCTCACAGTGGACGCTGACAGCTGAAATCCCTGAGATAGCTTTTTGTACGCTTCCCCTAAATCATAATGTTGAACAATTTTTGTTTTCAGGTCATTTGAGAGTTGTTTTGGTGTCCCCATGTGGCCACTCTTCAGAGTAAAAGCAAAGAGGAGAACAACTTGCAATAGGCCACTTTAAATACCTTTTCAATGATTGGATACACCTGTCTATAAATTAGTACACACTTTTAGTACACACTTTTGTGTCATCTAGACCGGATTATTGTAATTTCGCCATTTTGTGGTCAATATAAATCTAATTTATACCTGCCATAAGTTCAGAACACAGCTGTTTGAGTTTGAAGAGAAAGGAGGAAGAACATTACTCCAGGATTTAAATCCTTTCATCAGCATCTTGTAGCTTCTAGAATGGATCTTAAAGTTTTACCACTTTTTCTTAGACATCGTCATGGGCTCATTTTTGGATGTCAAAATGCTATTGTATACACCTCCAGCCACGGAAGTGATTGTAACACTGTAATTCATTGATTTGGTTTTATCCAATACTTTTGGCAATATAGTGTATTTTTATATGAAAAGTTGATACAAAGAAGGAAAAACATAAAGTGCAGAGAATAGGCTTCTCAGCTAAAATCATCTCCAGCTATTCAAAATGGCAGTGGATAAAATAAAGTTTCAGTACTTTAACAATATGAAGATGCCAAGCTATCAGCAAAAAATCCCCCTATAGTTCCATTTTTGAAAGAACAACACAGGCTAAAAGATTACAATTTGCCAAAAAAGACATTGACTGGCCTAATGGAAATGAAGTAACATTTATGGTCTGATGAGGGAAGGATTTTCTTTTGGGCTAAACAACTCCCAAACATTAAATTGAAGCCTCACTGTGAAGCATGGTGGTTCAGTCATTGTGATAAGGGAAAGTATGTCATCCTACGGTGTCATGCCAAATTATCGCATACCAGGAAACATGGATTAGTCCAAATGCATCAACATAGTTGTAGAGGTTATGCTGGAAAGGAAATGTCCTTGATATGTTATTTCAACAAGACAATGACCCCAAACACAACGTTAAGGGAGCAGCATCTTAGTTCCAGACCAACAAGAATAACATTGTGAAGTGGCCAGTCTAATCCTTGCCCCTGAATCAGGTTCCCAAAAACAGTGACGCAACTAATTATTTGTGCAAATATTTAGAATTTTTTTTTTCAGTTTATATAGTTGATATTTCAGTTTATAAAGTAAAATAGAGACAGCAATTTTTTATAGCTTATTAGTATTATTTCCTCTTTTTCTGCAAATTTATAACAAATATGCTCCTTTATGTTTTGATTTGTAATTGTTTTTATTTGTAATCGATGTCTAGGAAGGACCTAGATGCAGGCAGACAAGAACCAGAGGATTAGAAATAAACAATTTAATGATAAAAAACAAAGGAACTTACATGTTTGACTTGTACAGAACAGAGCATGGAAAAAGGGTTTATACAATGGAGCCATGCAGCATTGAACAATGAAAACCAGGGAGCTTAAAGAGAGGAGTGAAGAGTAACACTGAAATAAGGTGAGTCTAATCAGATGGATGAAGGACAGCTGGGAGAGAGAGCTGAGCAGGAGGACCGAGGGAAGGAGAATAATTAACACAGAGAGAACACAGAGAGCAAAACTAAACAGAGAAGGCTTTACAAACCTAAAGGGAAAAAGGCTGAAAGTACAGACCGAAATGCACATAGAACAGAGCCAGAAAATAACAAAGAAGCAAAAGGAATAAACTAATATGGAAATACCCTCACATATAGATAGAACCAGAACCAGCTTTATTCTCTTTTGTTTGTGGACACTAACAAAGTATTTGACTTCGGTTCCACTTCACTCTCAATGAAGATAGCACACCCATGGAACCAATGAAGCTCACATGTTGCATCTGTATATCTGGGTGTGTAGGAAAAATAGGAAAACCTTATTGCTTCTGTCAAACCAAATTATTTGAGCCATGTTTGAGTGAACATTGCACCATGCTTGCAGCCTCTTGGAGGTGAATTCTCCTCGCGGTGATTACAGCTAACGTGTGTGGGAGTGTGTAAGTTTGTAAGTGTGTGAAAGAAGAAAACCAAGGATTTTCATATCAGGTAAAATCATCACTTCCACAAACAGACACACACTCACACAAAACATCTTAACCCATTCAATCTCTCACTCTTGCATCTCCTCCTCATTTTCCCTGTTACTGTTTCCATGGTAACCTGCATCAAGACCATGCACAAGATACATATGATGATATGAAAAATAAATAAATTGTAAAATTGTTGAACGTGACTGCAAGTAATTATTTTATTGCTAATCTGTTTGTCTGTTACTCTGTGTCTTATGCAATGCAGTTCCATAATTCGACTTCCTGTATTAAATACTGATATTTTCAATGGGCTCTGATGATCAGAATCATGCAGCCCCATGTGTCCAGCTAAGAGCCCCATCCTGTTGAGTCCTGGCACTGATACAAAGTGCACAGAATCTGCTGCATAAATCATAAGCCATTTATGAAAGGACTTAACGCCACGGCAGCTTTAATCTACGGTGCGATTCAGGGCCTACATGTGTGTGTTTAGTGTGTATGTGTGCACATCTCCAATAGCAGTGAAACACAAGCATAAGTGTGTTGCCATGACGCCCACAACCACTGTGATTTCTAAGCCAATATGTGGCCGTTGCTAAGGCAACGGTAATCTCACAAAGAGTGGGACTGAGACTAAGTGAGAGGTGGGAAAAAGAGGAAGGGGATGAGTGCTTACTACTATACCGCATACTGGAATGCCCCTCTCCTTACAGTGTAACTACAGACTTTACAGTAGAGCTGATCTGAATGGTTTGACTCTAACAAACCTGGACCTTGACAGTCTGTCACCTTCACCAATAGAAACAAAGGGCCCAGTGAACGCATTTCTTCTTTTCCACCTTTCACCTTCTTCTGTTTGAGCTATGAGGATGCAGTCAATCCTGTGTTCAAGCTGTGTGTAAATAAGATGACAAGAAGGAGTCACACGTCCTCCCACCAATGAGACCTCGCGTTTTGATATCCCGCTATGCTTGTCAGCTTTACCTTTAGGCCAGGGGAAAGTATCTCCACCATGCCCCCACCTACCTAGCTCACTCAAAGCTTGTGACCACTCACGCAACAAATCATCCCCAATATATGTTTGAGCAAACCTCTTCCCCTCACTATCCTTCTCATATTTCTTAAGCATTAAGGGGTGTTTACTGCATTCACCCACAGAAAACTCATCGTACTTCAACTACTGTAAATCCAAGCAACGCAAACATTTGCCAGGCTCACTGCATGGCCTGACAGATTGCTTTCAGCACATGTTCTGCTTTGAATAATGGAGGAGTCATGTGAAATATTGATAAGTCAGTTTTCATAAATTAACCCCGGCATCAATTAGTCATGAATTACACTCCTTAACAATCATTGTTGTATCGGATTTGTGAAGGAAAAATCTATGTGAGGAATGATAAAATGACCTATATGGTGTTGCATGTCTGAGGCAGAGAAACATATTGTGGCTTTGCAGCGTGCACACATGGGGTGTACAGTGTGAATGGTAGATGAGGTGTGAATTTGTTTCATGTTAAACTGGTTTGTACTCTCATGTGTACATTTAGACTAGATGCATAAGCACATTGATAGATTGACAAAAGAACTGATACTTTCAACAGTGCCTTGCAAAGGTATGCATACACCCTGAACTTTTTCACTTTTTTTCATGTTACAACCACAGACTTCAGAGAATTACACTGGGATTTAATGTGAAAGACTAACACAAAGTAGCACATAACTGTAGAGTGTAAATTCAAAATGTTTTACAAATCGAAAATCTGAAAAATGTGACTTGCATATTGAGCTCCTCTGTGCCAATAGGCTACTTTTAGAACCACTTTTTGCTGCAGTTACAGCAGCAAGTCTTTTGGGGCATGTGACTATCAGCTTTGCACATCTAGAGGTTTAACTTTTTGCCCATTCTTTACAAAATAGCTCAAGCACAGTCAGGTTGGATGGAGAGGATCTGTAAACATCAAATTTTACATCTTGCTACAGATTCTCAATTTGATCTAGATCTGTACTTTAACTGGGACATTCTAACAAATTAATACATCCTGCTGAAAGGTGAACCTCCACCATAGTTTTAATTCTTCTTTTTTCAGTCCTACACGGTATTTAACTCCATCCATCTTCCCATCTTTTCGGACCAGGATTCTTGTCCTTGATAAAGAAAAGCATCCCCGCAGCCCGGATGAAACAAGAAATTTGACTTTGGTTTCAAGCGCTTACAGCGTACAATTAGTTTGAATATATAAACTTTAGAGAACATAAAATTAAGATACACAAACAGTATGCACATGTATGTGTAGGTACAGCCATTTTTAAAAATAAAGACAAGAAAAAAATTAAAGGCAGGTTGTGGGAGTGCAATATGCTTGCTTGTTTGTTTCACAGCAGAGTAGCTGACTACTCGGGATGTAAGGTGTTCATTGTGTTCACCAGAGAGACAACCTGTAGGAAGAAACTAGGGGAAAAAATTGTCTCTGTGGTGGCTGGTTTTTGCAAGTTGAACTCTATAGCACCGACCTGAAGGTAAAAGTCTAAACAGTTTGTGTCAAGGATGTGTGGGGTCTGCAGAGGCGTTAGCAGCCCTTTTCCTGACCCTCGACTTGTACAAGTCCTGGACTGAGGGGAGGTCAGCCCCGATGAGCTCATCTGCAGACTGTTGTAGTTTGGATTTCTCCTGTTTTGTTGATGAGGCAAACCACACAGTGATGGATGAACACAGGACAGACTGAGTTATTGCACTGTAGAGGATGACCAACAGCTTCTGTGGAAGGTTGTACTTTTTGAGTTGCAGCAGGAAGTACAGTATCTGCTGGGCTTTCTTCCGAATATGTTAGGGGTGTACCTAGGAATCGAAAGTGATTTGCAAAGAGTTAGATAAAGCCACTAACCTTCTTAGTCTGGGAATGAGGTGCAGAATCCAGAAGAGGATGTGATCCAGACAGTTAGTGAGGAAGAATCCAACAGACTGAAGTCAGATTGCCAACTGATCCAAATCCTCAGGGGAATCTGCTGAAGCTGTGACAGGAACACAGAGAGCTGTGATTGTCCTCTTGACAATAATTCCAGGCGGACTTGAGAGCCAGGCGGGCTCAGGCTGAATAAACCAGTGGTTAGGCTGGGGCGTAAATCCAGGGACAGAAACAGAGTCGAATTCCAGGGCTAGAGGCATCAGACAAGGGGCAGGCAGAGGCATGAAACCAGAGGCAGAAAACAGAGTCCAAATCCAGAAATCCAATCCGTCAGACAAGGAGCAGGCAGGAAGGCAAAATCCATGAGGCGAGGCAAGGTAAGGTCAGAGAACGAGATCAGTCAGGAAGGAATGCTGGATAACTACTCACAAATGTTTTTGAAAATCTGGCACCGTCTGCCTGTCAGAGGGCTGTATATAACTGCAGCTCCACAGGTGTGTGGCATGATGGTGATTGCGCAGCAGCGCAGCAGCAGACAGGTGAAGCAGATGAGTTGATTGCATGAGTGAGAGCAGAGCAGGCAGACGGGCCAGAATCATAACAGTACCACCACCCCCCAAGGTCCGGGTCCGGACGGACCCCGAGGCTGATCAGGATGGAGGCAGTGGAAATCCAGGATGAGGGTTTTATCCACAATGAATCGTGCAGGAATTCAGGACCTCTCCTCAGGACCATAGCCCTCCCAGTCTACCAGGTAACGTATGCCACGTCCCTATCGTCTGGACCGGATGATGTGCTGGATAGTGTAGACCGGGCCTTCAGCAAGAAGCCGGGCGGGTGGAGGGGGCCTGGAGGTGGGCCTGAGACAGGACACCACATAGGGCTTGATATGGGACACGTGGAAGGTAGGGTGAACTCTCATGGCGCGAGGCAGACGTAAACGAACAGCCACAGGGTTGATGATCTTGGATATGGGAAAAGGTCCCACAAAACGAGGTGCCAGCTTACGGGAGTCAGCCAGAAGTGGGAGGTCCGTGGTGGACAACCAAACCTTCTGTCCCACCTGGTAGCTTGGAGCAGGGACTCTCTGACGATTTGCTGTGCGTGCCTGCACCTCCGACATCCTGATCATGGACCTTCTTGCCTTTCTCCAGATGTGCTGACATCTTAGGGCCGCGGCCTGAGCAGAAGGAACCTCAGCTTCTTTCTCCTGGACTGTGAACAAGGGTGGCTGAAAATCAAACACAACTTGGAAAGGGGATAACCCCGTGGCACTAGCCAGGAGGGTGTTGACAGGATATTCAACCCAGGGTAAATTTTGAGACCATTTTGTTCCGTCTGACTCACATAGTGCGCGAAGTTTGGTCTCCACCTCCTGGTTGGCCCTCTCAGTTTGTCCGTCCGACTGTGAGTGAAATCCTGAGGACAAACTGACTGTAATCCCCAGCAAGGAACAAAACTCTCTCCAGAAACGTGACACGAACTGGGACCCTCTGTCCGAGACAATGTCTGTGGGTATGCCGTGAAGGCGAAAAACCTCACATGCCAAAATGGCCCCCATTTCTTTGGCTGAAGGCAACTTCTTGAGAGGGACAAGGTGAACCATCTAAGAAAACCTGTCAATGACAGTTAGCAGAACTATGAAGCCATTAGAAACTGGCAAACCTGTCATGAAGTCCATGGCTATGTGTGACCAGGGAAGAGGAGGAATAGTTAGTGTATGTAAGAGTCCAGCAGGAGAACGACGAGAAGACTTGGCTTGGGAACATTGAGTACAGGCCGTGACGTAATCTGTAACATCTTTGACAAGAGATGGCCACCAAAACTGAGTCCGGACCATCTGCAACGTCCTGCTGATATCAGGATGACAGAACAGAGGTGAATTATGGCATAAATTAAGTACCTTGGGTACGAGGTGTTCCGGGACAAAACACCAGTGGGCATGAAGTTGGGATAGGGAGGTCTTTGGTGGCATCTCTAACCTCTCCTTCCAACTCCAACATGGTGACAGAGAGTCTCACTGATTCCGGGAGAATAAACTCATCCCCCCAGAGGCCTGTGACTCGGAGGGTTCCTGTATTCTGGACAGCGCGTCCGGTTTGCCATTTTTGATTCCAGGTCTGAAAGACAGAGAGAAGTTGAATCTTCCAAAAGATAAAGCCCACCTTGCCTCCCTGGGATTAAGGTGCTTAGCTGATCTTAGGTACTCCAGGTTCTTATGATCTGTCTAAACAAGAAACGGTTCCTTAGCCCCCTCTAGCCAATGCCTCCACTCCTCGAGAGCTAACTTGACTGCCAGCAGTTCTCGGTCCCCCACATCATAATTGCGTTCTGCTTGGGACAAAGTCCTAGAAAAGAAGGCACATGGGTGAATACGATCATCAGAACCTCTTTGGCTTAGGACTGCTCCAACCCCAGTGTTAGAGGTGTCGACCTCCACTATGAACTGTTTTTCGGGGTCAGGGGACCGTAGAACAGGAGCAGACGTAAATAAATCTTTGAGCTTGACAAAAGTTCTTTCTGCCATCTCGTTCCATACAAACTTGGTCCTAGGCGGTGTGAGAGCATTGAGAGGGGCTGCTACAAGGCTATAATTTCTGATGAAACGTCTGTGAAAGTTAGCCAACCCCAGAAACCTTTCAAGCTGTTTGCGATCAGTAGGAGAAGGCCATTCCAAGACCGCCTTGACTTTGGAGGGATCCACAATGACTTGGTCTGGAGGAATGATGAATCCTAGGAATGAAGTGGTGGTGGTGTGAAACTCACACCTTTCAGCTTTGACAAACAGATGATTTTGAAGAAGACGGAGGAGGACGGCCCGAACATGACTTCTGTGAGTTTCCAGATCCTGGGAATAAATCAGAATGTCGTCAAGGTAAACAAAAACAAACTGTCCAACCATGTCCCTCAGGACATCATTCACCAATGCCTGAAACACTGCAGTGGCATTTGTTAAACCAAAAGGCATTACGCAGTACTCATAATGACCAGTGGGAGTGTTAAATGCCATCTTCCATTCGTCCCCCTCCTTGATGCAGACAAGGTGGTAAGCGTTTTTCAAATCTAGCTTGGAGAAAATCTTGGCGCCTTGAATCTGGTCAAAAGCAGTGTTCATGAGTGGTAGAGGGTATCGGTTCTTGATGGTGATGTCGTTTAGTCCCCTGTAGTCGATGCATGGTCTCAAGGAACTATCCTTCTTCCCCACAAAGAAGAAGCCTGCCCCTGCTGGAGAAGAAGAGGGTCTGATTATACCAGCCTTTAATGATTCATCGACATACTTCTTCATGGCTTGGTTCTCTGGTCCAGATAATGAATACAATCGGCACCTAGGGGGAGATGTGCCTGTAAGGAGCTCAATGGCACAGTCATAGGGTCTGTGAGGTGAAACTGCCGTGGCTCTGGATTAGTTGAAAACCTTCTGAAAAGCATGATATTCGGGAGGCACCTTAGACAAATCAGGGTATGTCTCCTCAATGTCATTTTCAGGAATGTTATCTGTGGTGGCAGAAGACAGATACGTGGCCGAGCAGGACTTAACCCAGCCCAAAATTTTTTTGGCTTGCCAGTCAATGTGGGGGTTGTGCTTTTGTAATCAGGAGGCCCCTAAAACAATGGGTAGTTTAGGCGAGTTGATAATCCTGAAAGTCACTTCATCCAAATGGTTGCCCCCCTGTGTGAGTTTGATTACCTCTGTTTTGTAGTGTGAACTATTGATGCTATGACCATCCAAAGCCAGGACATTACGGGTGTCAGACGTGGGAAGGAGCATGATGTAATGGTCCCTGGCGAACCACTCATCCATAAATTCTGTGTCCGCCCCTGAGTCAATAAACACTGGCACCGACACTGACAGTCCCGGGTTGCCAGTTCATCCTTGATGTTCTCATTAAGACCTTGCACGAAAGCATTCATTTTAGCATGCTCGTTCCAAAAACTGTCTGCTGCCAATAAATGAAAGTCAATGATATAAGATGTGACGCTTCTCTCTCCCTGTTTTATGGAGAGTAAACCTCTGGCAGCTTCACGACTAGGAAGAACTGGATCAAAAACCCTGATGAACTCCTTGGAGAATGCAGAATGCAGCTCCTTGGAGAATGCAGAATAACACACGTGACCAAACCATTTTGCCACTCAGCAGTGCCCCATTGCTTAGCCTTTCCAAAGAACAGAGAAATAACAAACGCCACCTTATAGCGCTCAGAAGGGAACGAAGAAGGCTGAAGCTCAAAATGAATCTCACATTGAGTAAGAAAAGCACAGCACTGGTCAGGATCTCCCTTAAATAGCTCAGGAGGCGTGAGTCTAGGCTCTCTCACCACAGAAGAAATATCAGGAACTGGGGGCAACAGGCTGTGGGGCGCTGACGTGAAGGCAGGAAACATGGAGCGCAGCATATAAATTATTTCCCCCATGCCATAATCTAGACGGGCAATAGAGTGATCAACATTAGCGCGCCACTGCTGTGCTGGCAATGGGTCCATATTTTGGCCAGATTTTGCTATCACGGCTTGAGACAGAGAACCCAAATTCAGCCAAACACAAAGTGATAAGTTAAAAGGTTTATTCAGTAACTCAGGATCAGAAAGCAGGAGAACAGCAGTCAGCTTCCAGGAATCACTGAGGACAGAGAGATTAGTTAGTGGCTGAATAAAACACAGGATTTGCAAAGAGTCAGATAAAGCTACTAACCTTCTCAGTCTGGGGATGAGGCGCAGAATCCAGAGGAGGAAGTGATTCAGACAGTTAATGAGGAAGAATCCAACAGACTGAGGTCGGATTGCTGACTGATCCAAATCCTCCGGGGAATCAGCTGAAACTGTGACAGGAACACAGAGAGCTGTGATTGTCCTCTTGACAATAATTCCAGGCGGACTTGAGAGCCAGGCGGGTTCAGGTTGAATAAACCAGTGGTTAGGCTGAGGCGTAAATCCAGGGACAGAAACAAGGATGAATTTCAGAGCCAGAGATGTCAGACAAGGAGCAGGCAGAGGCATGAAACCAGAGGCAGAAAACAGAGTCCAAATCCAGAAATCCAATCCGTCAGACAAGGAGCAGGCAGGAAGGCAAAATCCGTGAGGCGAGGCAAGGTCAGAGAACAAGATCAGTCAGGAAGAAACGCTGGATAACTACTCACAAATGTTTTTGAAAATCTGGCACCGTCTGCCTGTCAGATGGCTGTATATAACTGCAGCTCCACAGGTGTGTGGCATGATGGTGATTGCGCAGCAGCGCAGCAGCAGACAGGTGAAGCAGATGAGTTGATTGCATGAGTGAGAGCAGAGCAGGCAGACGGGCCAGAATCATAACAGTACCACCACCCCCCAAGGTCCGGGTCCGGACGGACCCCGAGGCTGATCAGGATGGAGGCAGTGGAAATCAGTTTCACTGGATTTTATTTCAGAGCATCCGTGTAAAGGGGGCTGACAAAAATGCTTGCCACACCTTTAAGATGTTTAGATGAAAACCATGCATCATTTTCCCCATACTTCAAATTTTACTCTATTTTGTCTTGGACTATCACATAAAATCCAAATAAAATAAAATAAATGTTGTTTGTGGGACATAATGTGAGAAATGTGCTCTAAATTATTGTGTTAGTTCTGGTTTCTCAGCATCAGATTAAATTACATTTATAATAAAAACAAACATAAAGACATATTTCTATGTTGTTTTGTTTGTATTTTAACAGATGAAGCCCAAAAAAGACTGAGAGCAGCTACTAGAACCAAGACATGTGGCTCTGGCTTGTTTTATCTTTGGAACGTGATTATGGTGCTAAATTAAAATTCATTACTGTGACAATGCCCTAAAATGGGACCTCTTAAACAGATTAGATTTGCATCCTTGAATAGAGGATAGATACCTGAGGCGATGCTTGTCTTTTTATACTTTTATTTCAGAGTATTTTGGAATGAAACCTGAAAAGCCTTTAAACACATAGCATATGCGCAGGAAAACAAATGAAAAACCTTTGAAAGCCCGCAGCAGAAACAACTAAATAATGCAGTTCAGAAAAGTAGGGCTGTGAACGAAAATGACAATTTTTAGTAACAAATGTAGCCTATTTAAACAGGTTTTTTAAACGTTATTGCATTTTCATTTTCCAACGCCAGTCATGGGTGTTTTCTCTCAGTGCTATGTGGGAATTTAACATACTAGAAAGTGGAAAATGCATGCCTTATAGAAGTCCATGTTCGTAGTCCATGTGGTATGCATTAATTCTTTAGAATTCACCTAACTAGTAAATAGTCCACCTGTATGTTATTTAGTCTGAGTATAAATACACCTGTTCTGTAAAGAGTATAAGATTTTTGCAAGGAACTGCCCATCAAACAAGTACAACAACCTCTCTGGAGGTAGTTTTGTAAACTAAGACAACACTAAGGAAAGGTATTAGACTAAATACTATGATTTTTACATGTGTCCTCTGTGGTCTGACCTAACTCAAAAATACATTAATTCTGAGTGGGCAATTGTATTTAGCTCTCAGTTACCTGCTGCAAATGCACACTGAACAGAAAATTTCTACGTACACAAGTGTTTTGTGTCCATGAGAGCATATACTATTGTACAAGAATGCCAAAAGTTTTGTAGGAGCAAAGAATATTAGGAGAAAGGCAACAGCAGACACAATCAACTCCAAGAACTATAAAATATAAACAAAACTAACAAGACAACTCTTTTATAAAGCATAAGACAACTCTTTTATAAAGAATTTTGGAACAATTTCTTATTGAAATTTTCTGACCAAAGCGGTTTTTGTCCAAAATGTTTTTAGGATTTATCTGAAATCATTTTAATACATCTGGCTGTATGAGGGCTTTGAGGGTTTGTAACATGTGAGTTTAAGAGGAGTCAGCTGAACTGAGGCCTTTCTGTGTTCAGTTTTCATGTTCTTCCGGTGCATGTGCTACTTTTCCCTGCATACTCTAATTTCTTCCTACAGTGCAAAAACATGCCTGTTAGACATACCAATTTACAGTGTTGTCTACCTCTTGCCCATTATCTCATGAGACAAGCTACTGTAGTCCTAAACAGAATGAGGCATGTATGGAAAATGAGTGGGTGGTAGTTGTGGCTCTCTGACTGCCCATTTCAAAGAGTTATTTTATGAACAAATCCATCCATCCATCCGTCTAAACCCGCTTGTCCAAGAAGGGTCGCAAGGGTGGCTAGTCGAGAGGCGACATACAATCAATAGTCCATAGGCGATGGCAGCGTCATGCTGTGGGGATGCTTTTCTTCACCAGTGAGAGTTGATCGGAATATAGAGGGAACTAGGTAAAGGGCCATGGTGAAAGAAAATCTCCTTGTTAGAGATATACAAAGCATTTAGCCAGAGGTGTAATGGAATAGTATGGCTCAAAGCAGATTTATGTGAAGTATCATCCATCCAGTCAAAGCCCAGACCTAAATCCAACTGAAAAAGTCTTGCATGAGTTGAAAACTGCGGTTTGTAGCACTCTTACTGATCTTAATGAGATATTTAGCGACATTCACTAGACAAGAATTTCAGATTTTTAGACATGTATGTAAGTTGTGGTTTCAATTAATATTCACTCAAGGGGACATAGTACATATGCTCATCACACTGGTTAACAACTACTTTAATATTGTTGGTTAATCAGGACACATGTTGAAACAGGAAGACACATGTCTGAAGATGATTTGTCAGACACATTTTGATGTGTAAGACCTTTATTGTTCATAAATGGACTGCAAGAATGAGCTCTCACAACAGGACTGAGAGCGAGCCGCCAGATGTTGTGCAGACGAAACTGATCTGTTGATGACTGCAGCAGAAATTACAGAGATGCTTTACAGACACAAGAGAATATTTTTATCTGACTTTTTCTTATAGTACCTTAAAGCCAGACATGAGCAGGTGTCTGACTTTTTAACAGGTGTACAAAGAGCATGTTAAGGACAACTGAATTAAGTTTCTGGAGAATTAGACATTTAGGGAAAGAGACAGATTCAAATATCAGAGTTCAGATAAAATAGACATGAGGGTGGATGGAAAGCAAAAAGGAGACAGAGAAACAAGTTTTCTTGACCTAGTTCCAATTGTACGTTCCCTAAAAAAACAGCTATCTTTCAAACTCCTCCCTCTCTTCTGCTCCATGCAAACACAGCCAACTGTTCTCATCCAGTCTCAGACTGAAAAAAAGGCCAAAACAAACAGACACAAAGACTTCTGAGGAAACAGAGACACATACTCGTCCCTCTGCTCTACAGGGTCAACATGCTGCCTCAAAGCGTTCTGCACCCACAAACACACACAGATGCTCCACTGAAAGCTTACTGGGGCCACACAAGTTCAAAACTGTCCACAGAGCTTAAAAGCACTTGACACCTTTCCAACTCCAAGCTCATCTAGAACCTGTCCACGCCTGGCAAGGTCAGGGCCACTGTTGTCAAACTCATGATTCTCGCACTGTTGTGTATTGCTCACAAGTGATTTCCAGCACCATCTCTTTCTTTCTGTGAGGTTTGCTTTGCTTTCATTTTGCTACTATCTTCTTTTGTCAGGCTCCTACTGTGGCATTAGCTGGAATGTCACAGCCCTGGCTACAAAGAACTTCATTTCATTAGTGCAGGCATGTGCCCCTCTCTTAAAAATGCTGAGCAAGGAAGTGAGCGTGCCATCAGCTCAATATAAGTCAACCAGACAACAGCTACACAGAAGACTGTTTAACATAAGACAGAAACTTGCACTGGGTGTGATTTACTAATCCAGTGCATGAATAACTCAGTCAATATTGTTACAATAACTATGACACATTTTCCAACTGGGACATGGAACTCAATGCATACAAGACATTCAACATTGTTTATTTGTGACTTCAGCTTTTTATTAGTCAAATTACTTAAAATAAATTTACAGGTCCTTCTCAAAATATTAGCATATTGTGATAAAGTTCATTATTTTCCATAATGTCATGATGAAAATTTAACATTCATATATTTTAGATTCATTGCACACTAACTGAAATATTTCAGGTCTTTTATTGTCTTAATACGGATGATTGTGGCATACAGCTCATGAAAACCCAAATTTCCTATCTCACAAAATTAGCATATTTCATCCGACCAATAAAAGAAAAGTGTTTTTAATACAAAAAACGTCAACCTTCAAATAATCATGTACAGTTATGCACTCAATACTTGGTCGGGAATCCTTTGGCAGAAATGACTGCTTCAATGCGGCGTGGCATGGAGGCAATCAGCCTGTGGCACTGCTGAGGTCTTATGGAGGCCCAGGATGCTTCGATAGCGGCCTTTAGCTCATCCAGAGTGTTGGGTCTTGAGTCTCTCAACGTTCTCTTCACAATATCCCACAGATTCTCTATGGGTTTCAGGTCAGGAGAGTTGGCAGGCCAATTGAGCACAGCGATACCATGGTCAGTAAACCATTTACCAGTGGTTTTGGCACTGTGAGCAGGTGCCAGGTTGTGCTGAAAAGTGAAATCTTCATCTCCATAAAGCTTTTCAGCAGATGGAAGCATGAAGTGCTCCAAAATCTCCTGATAGCTAGCTGCATTGACCCTGCCCTTGATAAAACACAGTGGACCAACACCAGCAGCTGACACGGCACCCCAGACCATCACTGACTGTGGGTACTTGACACTGGACTTCTGGCATTTTGGCATTTCCTTCTCCCCAGTCTTCCTCCAGACTCTGGCACCTTGATTTCCGAATGACATGCAGAATTTGCTTTCATCCGAAAAAAGTACTTTGGACCACTGAGCAACAGTCCAGTGCTGCTTCTCTGTAGCCCAGGTCAGGCGCTTCTGCCGCTGTTTCTGGTTCAAAAGTGGCTTGACCTGGGGAATGCGGCACCTGTAGCCCATTTCCTGCACACGCCTGTGCACGGTGGCTCTGGATGTTTCTACTCCAGACTCAGTCCACTGCTTTCGCAGGTCCCCCAAGGTCTGGAATCGGCCCTTCTCCACAATCTTCCTCAGGGTCCGGTCACCTCTTCTCGTTGTGCAGCGTTTTCTGCCACACTTTTTCCTTCCCACAGACTTCCCACTGAGGTGCCTTGATACAGCACTCTGGGAACAGCCTATTCGTTCAGAAATTTCTTTCTGTGTCTTACCCTCTTGCTTGAGGGTGTCAATAGTGGCCTTCTGGACAGCAGTCAGGTCGGCAGTCTTACCCATGATTGGGGTTTTGAGTGATGAACCAGGCTGGGAGTTTTAAAGGCCTCAGGAATCTTTTGCAGGTGTTTAGAGTTAACTCATTGATTCAGATGATTAGGTTCATAGCTCGTTTAGAGACCCTTTTAATGATATGCTAATTTTGTGAGATAGGAATTTTGGGTTTTCATGAGCTGTATGCCAAAATCATCCGTATTAAGACAATAAAAGACCTGAAATATTTCAATTAGTGTGCAATGAATCTAAAATATATGATTGTTAAATTTTCATCATGACATTATGGAAAATAATGAACTTTATCACAATATGCTAATATTTTGAGAAGGACCTGTAGCTTTAATGGCTGCAGCACAATCCAAAACTGAAAAATCTAGATAGAACCTGAGCCCTGACAATCCCTTTAACATAATGGTAATTAAAACAATCTTTAATTTATTTTTATTTTCTCAAGTTGTGATTTTAAATAAACCACTAATAACTAACCCATGACTTCCTGTTCCCTTTGGGCTTAAATATGATGTGCCACACAGGCACATTTATTTTAAGGGAAGAGCACAATGTTGGAAGAGGACCATTTTTTATATTATCACCACAAAAGGTCAGCAGGACGATAAAAAGGAGAATAAATACATCTCCAGAGCTCACTGTTGGAGACATGCAGCACAGTGTGGCATAAACTGTTGTCGGACTTTAACTGGAACTGTGCTTCAGGATTTGTTGTATGATTGGAAGGTCCAAAGACAGATAAACAGAATCCAGACTGAGTACAAAAACAACAAACTGAAAGGTCCAAAGTCTAAAACCACAAGCAACACCAGACGCAGAGACATGGAGATGAAAACAGGATGCTAGAAACAGCCTCTGAGTAAATGACCCAAGGGTGGAATACTGTATACACTGTGGCAGGTGATTAATGGGTTGAAACAGGTAGGACTTAATTATAAATGAAAAATAGCTGGAGCACAAGGGGCTGAAGAGATAACTGGGGGAATCTTTAAAGGGAATGGCTAAACAGAACTAACTCAGAAACCAGAAAAGAGCAAAAACATGAAGAACACAACCCAACAAGGGAATGACTGAATACCAAACAAAACCCTGATGCAGAAATCTCAGGATTAACAGGAAAACATGAAGTCAACCAGAGTATAAGGAACCATTGCCTGCAGAGAGAAGTGGTGACTAAGGGCAACACCACAAACCAGAACCTAAAAAACATAAAATAACAGAAAAAACACAAGAAGCAATAGGAATCTTAAAACTTATGATAAACCAAATACAGAACACCAAATGTGACAAAACCGAAACCACAAGATAATCAGAGTACAAGCTGAAGTCCAAAGGATCATGATACTGTGCGTTATGGATTCAGCCCTTCTGCCTTTACACATTTCCATCAGGGGAATCATTAAATGTGACTGGCACTATAAATTCTTTGCCACAATATAGCTTGCATAATACAGGGGTTGGACAATGAAACTGAAACACCTAGTTTTAGACCACAATAATTTATTAGTATAGTGTAGGGCCTCCTTTTGCGGCCAATACAACGTCCGTTCGTCTTGGGAATGACATATACAAGTCCTGCACAGTGGTCAGAGGGAATTTAAGCCATTCTTCTTGCAGGATAGTGGCCAGGTCACTACGTGATACTGGTGGAGGAAAACGTTTCCTGACTCGCTCCTCCAAAACACCCCAAAGTGGCTCAATAATATTTAGATCTGGTGACTGTGCAGACCATGGGAGATGTTCACCTTCACTTTCATGTTCATCAAACCAATCTTTCACCAGTCTTGCTGTGTGTATTGGTGCATTGTCATCCTGATACACAGCACCGCCTTCAGGATACAATGTTTGAACCATTGGATGCACATGGTCCTCAAGAATGGTTCGGTAGTCCTTGGCATCTAGCACAAGTATTGGGCCAAGGGAATGCCATGATATGGCAGCCCAAACCATCACTGATCCACCCCCATGCTTCACTCT
The DNA here is from genome assembly GCF_021462225.1 of Girardinichthys multiradiatus. Classification (NCBI taxonomy): domain Eukaryota; kingdom Metazoa; phylum Chordata; class Actinopteri; order Cyprinodontiformes; family Goodeidae; genus Girardinichthys; species Girardinichthys multiradiatus. The sequence continues at coordinate 14,241,443 of NC_061818.1, forward strand.
GGGCATGCAACAGTCTGGGTGGTACGCTTCTTTGGGGCTTCTCCACACCATAACTCTTCTGGATGTGGGGAAAACAGTAAAGGTGGACTCATCAGAGAACAATACATGTTTCACATTGTCCACAGCCCAAGATTTGCGCTCCTTGCATCATTGAAACCGACGTTTGGCATTGGCACGAGTGACCAAAGGTTTGGCTATAGCAGCCCGGCCGTGTATATTGACCCTGTGGAGCTCCCGACGGACAGTTCTGGTGGAAACAGGAGAGTTGAGGTGCCCATTTAATTCTGCCGTGATTTGGGCAGCCGTGGTTTTATGTTTTTTGGATACAATCCGGGTTAGCACCCGAACATCCCTTTCAGACAGCTTCCTCTTGCATCCACAGTTAATCCTGTTGGATGTGGTTCATCCTTTTTGGTGGTATGCTGACATTACCCTGGATACCGTGGCTCTTGATACATCACAAAGACTTGCTGTCTTGGTCACAGATGCACCAACAATTTGTCCTCTTTTGAACTCTGGTATGTCACCCATAATGTTGTGTGCATTTCAATATTCTGCTAATTGAACCTTCACACTCTGCTCTTACAGGTGCAATGTGCCATCAATGAAGACTGGCTACCAGGCTGGTCCAATTTAGCCATGAAACCTCCCACACTAAAATGACAGGTGTTTCAGTTTCATTGTCCAACCCCTGTAGATGTAAAACCAGAACCAGGTCAAACAGACTATTTCAGTTTAGAGGTAGCAGGTTGGTTTTAATGAAATTGTGACATTTTGAGAGTTGAAACTCTTCCAACCTGAAGCAGTCCAACAAGTGTGTCTTCAATTGCATGGGTATTTAGAAAGATGATGAGAAGCCGATGAGTGTGTAACATTTATAGCATCATTTAAAAAAAGACATCCAAGTGCTGATTGAGCAGTAACACCTGAACATTAAACTGGACTGTTTTGCTGTTAAAATGTAAAAACAAAAATATCCACAGCACCCGGTTGTTTTGGATTTTGTCACACTTCACTATGTTTTATGGGGATGAAATGTGAAAAACCAACACAAAGCAGTGCATAAATGTGAAGTGGAAGGGAAATGATGCCTGTTTTGTGACACACTCTCCACTGGTTTCCATTATATCATTAGCAAATAAATAGCATTCAACGATCAGAAAATTAAGGTTTTGTCTACTGTTAGTCATTTTTAAGGGTGTTTTTGGAGCAAAATAGCAATGCTGTTTCTTGTAAAAAAATAGCAAAAGAGGGATTTGATAATAGCTTTCAAAACATCATATGACAAAATAAAGCACTTTTATTGGTTCTATATAGTCTTTTTCTTTATTGTTTTATCATTCATAGTGATGCACTGTGGAGATGTGACAGGCCACAAAAGGGGTTGTAGCCTGATAGCAACATGGTAGCTTGGAGGGATGGCTTCTCTCTATTGTCGGTCTGATTTTTATATGCAGTATATAGTTCACCTAAAATATAAACACTAGCTAAATTCTCAAATGTGCCAAATGTGTTCAATATTTTAGGTTTATCTTCCAAGCCACTGTCTGGTGCAGGGATTAGTGTAGAAGTCTTGTTTCAGCTAGCTGACAGGCAGTGCACAGCAACAACAAAGGGAGAAGTAGTGCTCCATTACTCTATGCTTTATAGTTGGAGATTTTCTCTGGCATCTAATTAAAAGGATTTAAGCTATAAGAATGGAACAACTGAAGGTTCATGAGGTTTACGCTTAGAATTCCTTACAAGACATGAAAAACATGATTGAAAAATTTAAACACCTGCAGTATCTATGACATCATAATAAATATTTAAATATTAAATGCAACATTTTCAAATTGACCAATGAAGCTTATACTGAAGATAATCTGACATAAAGGTGAGGTTTTGTGAGTCAATAAATCTCAGGAACCCTCTTCTACACTGACGACATTTATACATTATCTGATTTGAACTGACCAGTGGAGCATCCTTCCAAATAAGCACTTTATTCAGTTCAGAGCAGATAAACTCTAGCCCTGTTGCCAATCTCTTGATTGAACACTTGAAGATAAAGGTTATCACCAAACAAATTTAGTTAAGGCAGGGAGGGGCGAAGGATCTCAGCAGCACTCGCAACTGATCTAATCAACTACACAGCTAAGTTGATTATAAAACTGCAGGTCTGAAGTGCAGACAATGGCTGGGGAGGAATAAAACTGTGGATATGAGAGGAAAATCACCAGGAGGAGTGAGGAGAGGACAGAAGGTGTGAGCAGCAATCCACAGAGGTGAATGAAGACACGAGAACAGAGGAAGACATGTAAAAATGAACCAGAGAAGAAGAAAACTGCCGGGCAAGGGGGTACAAAGGCAAACAGGACAGGGTTAGGAGCAGGTTCAACAGAGCAGGGAGCAACACAGAAGAGTTATAATGAACAAAGGGGTTCACAGCAGACTACAGTCAGGTACACACAAACAGAATAGAGGAATTATATTCCAGGGCAGCAGCAGCAGCTGAACTCCACTGCTGGATCAAAGCAGTAAGCAGTGGTCAAACAAAAGCAAAGCTTCATCAGAGGAGTAGGAGGTTCATAAGGAGCCATCCAAAGAGGTGAGCATGTTTCTGCTGATGCCAAAGGGGGATATTAAAGTGTGGTTGAAGAAAAGTGGCATTTTTTGTATTACTATAGGCTTGTGATGAGCAGTCAACTTTAGGAAGGCAGAATGTGTTGTATACAAAGACTTGCAAAAGTGTTCATAGGCCTGAAATATTTTTTACATTTCACATTATAACAAAAATCTGCATATTTTTTAATGTTGTTTTAGATGTTTAAAAAATATATATTGCAGTAAAAATCGGCAAAGTGTGAATTGCATTTCTATTCAAACCCCTTTACTTTAAAGCAAAACAAAAATCAACCCGAACTGGGTGGGCGGAGGGGGCCTTGGAAGGAGGAAGAAACAAACAAAAAAGAGAGTTAAGGCGGGCGACCGAGATGCCCGAAGAGGCACAGGGTTCAGGTTGATGGCAGAAATTAAGCCTTGGAGATTGACAGCGGCAGAAGCACTGGGCTTGGAGAACCCACGTAGAACCTTGTCAGGTAGTCAACCAGGAGGTGCAGAGGACCTTCTGTGACCCTTCTCACGTAGCTGACCATGTGGCACGAGAACCCACAGAGAATCTTCTCTGGAGGTTGAGTTGGAGATTTGTGGAGTCCTGGAGACTGGAAGCTACTATGGAGCTCTGGAGAATGGAAGCCATGATGGAGCTCTAAAAACTGCTTCACGGAGTTCTGAAGTTCAAAAAGAAGGTCAGGGAGCTGGCTCATTGAGGAACAGCTGTGGAATGGCAGTATAACCCTCTGAGGAACCCTGGAGAATGGCAGTGAAACCGCTGGAACCCTTGGAAGAACCTTGGAGAGCTTTGGAGACGCTGGGATTATTCTCGATGGAGCTCTGGAGAGCAGCGTGGAAGCTGGGAGAACCCTCGACGAAGCTCTGAAGAGGAGTGTGGAAATCAGGAGAACTCTCAATTGAGCTCTAGAGAATGGAGCTGGAATCCTTAACAAGACTCTGGGATGTTGATAGAGGTAAGTCTACCTGGATGCCGTTGTCAGAGAACACAAGAACAGAAACACGAGACTGCCTGTTCTCAGTTTCTTCTGAGAACTCAGACACAGGAAAGTAAGACAGCTTGGAGAACTCGCAGGAACGCAGGAATGTGAGATGGCTTGTTTCTTTGCCTCCAAAACATGGAGGAGGGGAGGAGGGGATAGTGATGAGGAGCTGGTCTGGAACCAGGAAACTTGAAAAGAGGTTGGAGACACTGGGGCAGGGATAAAAGCATTGACCAGGGCCTCCAGGAGCAGAGAGGTCCGTCTGATCTTTCAGAACAGGAGCAGGCACTAGCACTCGGAGGCAGCTTGGTGCAGGTTCTGGTGCTCTGAAGCAGCATGGAACAGACTCAGGTGCTTTCAGGCAACAAGGAGCAGTGTCAGGGACCACGTGAAGCAGATTCAGGGAGCTTGAAGAGGTCAGACCCCCTTGAGAAGGAGTGGAGTTGTCGGCCAGACCCAAAGGAGAAGGCGTGGAAACGTCATGGCCGCGGCATGCACGTCTGGAATGCCAGGACTGTGTTCCACCCACTGGTGCACCGGAGCATGGCAATGAGGAGCACCCGACTGGAGACTAGAGAGAGACAATGTGGTTGTGGCATGGAACCCTGCTGATCTTGGTGGAGAACATGTGAGGCGTTGAGCCAAAGGTTCCGAAGTGGAGGTGGGCTTGAGCTACTGGTGACCTTTTCGTCAGGCTTACGCACCATGCTGAGGAGGGGGAAAAAAGGCATACGGGTCGTACTCTGGCAGCGCAAGCACCAGCCTGGAACCCCGAAAGGTCTTCTCCATTTCCCCCTGCAGCAGCGGAGAAAGCAGGATCTCTATTTCATCTCTATATAAGTCCCTCGCCTCCTCCAGCTGCTGCTCGATCCACCGCAGAGCTTCTGCAACCCTCCTGTCTGCTTGGAATATTTTCTGGTTGGGTTGTACTATCATGGTTTGCAATGTTGAAGGACCAAAGCGGCAACAGGACATCGGCAGGGGAAAGGGTATTCAATTCAATTCAATTCAATTCAAAGATAGATTAGACATGATGGAAACACAGGAATTTGAGAGATGACAACAGCAGTGACAGCAGATGACCCAACAATAAAGGACAGAAAACAGTAACTTTAATTTACAGACAAATAGGTGAGTGCAATCAACAGAAACACAAACAGGTGCGGATCATGACACATGGTCTAATTTAATCCAGTATAAATCCAGCTGTTTTGTGAAGGCCTCAAGGGTTTGCTAAAGAACATTGGAGAACACTCAGCAACATGAAGCACAAGGAGCAGAGCAGATAGGTCAGGGACAGGAAGTTAATGGGAAGATGGATGGAGCTGTATACAGGCACATCAAAAAACATTTTAGAGGCTAGAAAAGATTTTAGACCGGGGTGTAAGTTGAACTTTCCAGCTTGGTAACAACGCTAAATATACAGCCAGAGCTACAATGGAATACTTTAGATTAAAGCCCTTTGTTAGAATGGCGCAGTCAAAGTCCAGACCTAAATCCTATTGGGCATATGTCCCAAACCTGAAAAATATCTATTCACAGATGCTCAACATCCATTCTGAAATAAATCAAGCTTTTTTTTTTTTTTTGCAAATAATGGAAAAACATATCAGTTTTTTAGATGTGCATAGCTAGTAGAGAAATACTCCCCCAAAACTTGATGGTTTAACTGCAGCAAAAACTGGTTAAAAAAATTATACAAAAACTTGCAGAATTTTCCTTCATCATCACAATTATGCACTGCTTTGTGTTGCTCTGTTACATAAAATCCCTATAAAATATGTTATTGGACAAAATGTGAAAAGTCTAGGTATTTTTGCAAGGCACTGTGAATCTCAAAATGTGAACATGTGTCAAGCTAAGGCCACAGTCGACTTCAGTATTATCTTTGAGGGTCTAAAATTATTTTATAGTATGTGTGTTTGTTTTCCTTCAGCTGCCTTTCAAAGCAGCATGTTTAAAAACCCTGAGCAGGAAGCCGATTTTGTCACAACAGCAACTCAACCAGTGTCCTCACAGGAGCCATGACAATCTATCAGCAAACACATCTCAGACAGAGCTACTCCAACTGCACAGACAGACATACCTGTTCTTCCCTGACAGCCTGATTCTTGATATTAAAACACCCACACTGCGGGCAGACATGCACAGTGGCAGGAAGGTGAAACTGCTCCTGCATACCATCCTGCGCTGTGCTCTGGAGCACAACGCAACAGGGGATAGTGTTCGTCGACTGAAACACCATTGGGACCAATTAAGCAGAGGGCAGAGCACAGTGCAGTCAAACGCCACGCTTCAAAACCAGTTCAAAAGGCCTGCTGCTGAAACGGAGAGCTTAGTTTTCATTGGGATAACAAGGGGATCTTTGTGTGTATTGTGTGGGATTTTATGGGACAGAGGTTAGTGTTTTTGCATGTTTAGGAGTATGTTCCAGCATCTGCTACTTCTTCAAATGTGCTGATCTATACCAGACTGAGACACTGACACTGAACCACCTGAATCAGTCCTTTTTAAAGCAGCTGTGTGTGGCATGTTCGCTTTAATTAATCAATGTCATAATAATGTGTGTAACTAAAATGTAATGCAAATAGAACAACTGAGGTGAATCATTGCCCGTAAACTTAAAACTATTTCTTTTGGCACTTTAAAAGTATTTTGAAAATATTTTAGACTGTATGTATAATTTTGAGTGTGTGTGAATTAGAAAACATCTGTATAAAATTTAACGATTTGCACCAAATTGTTGTTTTCATTCAATTTATTCATATTCATTTAAGTTATTTGTTGTCTAATAACAACCCAAAAGAAAAAGAACAATGAAAATGCATTGTTATAAAGCCAAAATTAATTACATATTATCTGCCCATGATGAGTGTATGTAAACCTCTGACTGACACTGTACATGGAACTGATTTTTAAAATGTATTGGACTTTCCTATTGACTCTGTATTAGGAACGGAAAGGCTTGATCTGTTTATTTCCAGTGAAAACTGGAGGGCAATATTGTGGGTTTACAGATCCAAAGACTTTATAATTATGGACATCTTTCCATGATTAAATGCAAAATTGGTTTGCTTTCGTGAATATTTTCAGCGTCACTACAGGTCAAATGCAGCCTCAATCTCCTCTTACCTGAGGACTTCATTGGAATTGCCTGAGATTGGGGTTTTCTTTTCCGGAGCTCCGTGGCATTCTGATTTCAGCAAGGTGTGAGGTCCACGGTCCATCATCATGGTGGAAGTTGCCATGGTAATAATCGCCACACCGTCCCGAACACGGGCTTCCAGGCCATAATCCCACTCATCGTAGGATACAGAGAGAAGACCTGTGTGGACAAAGCAGGAGGATAAGAGATAAGATTCAGTTCGAAGCAAAATCTGGAAAGTAAGAAGGCAAAGTACGAAGACTATAAGATACGGTGCTGTAAATAAGTATTTGACTCCTTAAAGGGTTCTTCTATTTTTGCTCTTTTCTCAGATTTAAATGATAAATAAACATGCAGTTTTGGGACTGAATTTATGTAGAGAACAACCTATCCAAACTAAACTGCCTTTTGTTAAAAAGCAATTGTCCCTCATCTTTACCATGTGGTTACTCAGTTAATCATAAATTAACTGAGTAACCACATTTTCTGGTTCCATTTCACTAGTCACAACAAGATGTGATTACTGTCAGACCTGTAGAAACAAGAATCGCTTAAATAGAACCTGTCTGACAACATGAAGTATGCTAAAATATTTCAAAAAGCAACATATCATAGTGTGATCTAAAGAAATTCAAGAACAGATGAGAAACCACGTCAAAAACATGGAACAGTGGTGAACCTTCCAAGGGCCTACAAAAATTACTCCAAGAGAACATCCAGGACTCAACCAAAAGAACCCAAAGTTACATCTGAAGCACTGCAGGCCTCATCTTCCTCAGTCAAGGTCAGTGATAAAAGGTCCAAGATAAAAACCACTGCTGACCAAAAAGAATATGAAGGAGCGTCTAACTTTGCTATACTTCTTAGTGATCATCAGACATTAGGGAAACTAATCTGTGGACTGACAAGAGTCATAGCTACAGTCAAACATGGTGGTGATAGTCAAATTGTCTAGTGAATAGCTTGAAAAAAAAAAGCACTAAATGATTTTGGAGTGCCCAAGTCAAAGTCTGGACCTAAATCCCATTAAAACACCGTGACATGGCCTTAAATAGCTAAATAATTTCCAATATGGCTGATTAAAAAAAAAAATCTGCAGATATAAGTGAATCATCATTCCTCAATATCAGTGTAAAAGACTTATTGAGAGTAATCACAAATGCTTGGTGGCAGTTGTTGTTGCCAACCAGTTACCTGTACACAACGGCTTGGTAGGGTTGGATGGCCTCTTTTTCTTTAATAAATGAAATCTTAATTTGAAAACTGTATTTTGTATTTACTAAGGTTGTCCTTGTCTGATCTTAAAATTTGTTTGATGATCTAAAACATTTAACTGACACAAAACACAAAAAGGTTAAATCTGTGTGAGGGAAATAATGAGGGGGAAGAGAAGCAGAGATGGAGGAATTATTCTTCCAGAGTCCATACAAGACATGAAACTGGGTATAGAGTGTGATGATTCAGGGATGCTTCAGAGTAAATGAATACCAGTCGCATTCTGCCTGACTGAGTGTCTGTCACATTGCTAGGTTCGTCCATCTGTCTGTTTAAATCTTTGTCTTTGTCTGCTGGCCTTTGTGCTGTCTGTAGCTTGTCCTCTTGACTTGTTTACTTTCTAGTTACAAATCTTTCGGAACATGTATTTGTATTTATATGTTTCTGTGCGTTTAATTTTTAATTGGCCACCTGTTTCAAAGCCAATTTCTCCAGAACCCTTGAAAACACCCATTTAACTTTTGCCAGGATGCATGATATTCTCTATCATACCCTCTTGTAAGCAAGTGTTTAGACCATTCCACATATTTGTCTGAAGCACTCAGACGTTCTTTATCTAACAATTTTGCCATTTTCTGTAATGTTAAGGTCACCCAAACTCACCGTTTCAAAGCTGACATTTAGTTTTTGGTTATTATTCTATTTTGGTACAATATTAATCTAAAATGAATGGAGAAAAAATCACAGGCCAAAGTATAATGAGTGTTGATTTATTTGGAAAATCACCCAATCACCTAACCCATCTGATAAACTGCTGTCATTTCGAATTAAAATCTATATTGTGATTTTCATCCATGATGTAATTAACCAATGACAAAGCATCATTATGAAGTGATGAGACGCAGTGTGTTCTATCATGTGCACAATGTTCATCTCTTTTTAATGACAAACTCATATCATGATTGCATCATGTTTGGATCTATTTACTCTCCTCAGGCCTAACTTACAACAAGTCTAATTCTATCAGGAATAATTTTGGAACACTGTTTAGGAGCTCATTTATTCATGTTTGGGTACAAGGCTTCTGTTGGACCAGTTCCAGTTATGACTCCATGTATATACAGACTCTCACAAAATAATTCGTAGCTTTTGGACAATCACAAACTCCAATGGTTTTTCTTGGTATTTTCACTGCTTTTTACTAGCCCTTTATGGTATGTTTCTGCCAGCTTTGTACATCTAAAGACAGATTTGTTTGCCAATTCTTCTTTACAAAATAGACCAAGCTACGGCTAGCATCTGTGAACATCAGGTTTCAACTCTTTTCACACATTACAAATGGATTTTTTGTAATAATGAATATTCTATGACCCGACATATGCATTTGCTTTAATCAAGACAATTCTTTTTTTTTTTTTTACCTGTCCTGTCCGGCAGAGAAGCACTCAGAATTGTTGTCTGAGTGCCAGAAAAAAGCCCAACAGATTTACTTTCACAAGTGGAGCATTACAGCTGACACTTTAAAGCTCTGCTTGATATTCATAAAACCTTTATTAGAAACTGCTTTGGGATTATTTCAACTGTTACGGACAAGGAGACAGAAATGGAAAAGAAAAAAAAAGAAGCAGGAAAGAGAGAAAGGAGGGCAAAAAGGAAAAGGGGAGAGAAGGAGAATAGAATAGAGGAAAGAAAGAAGGATGAAGAGAATACAAGATAACACCCTGCTTGCTTCCACGCCTGCAGAAATGTTTGTATTACCAGCCTTTTTAGCACAGTACTTATGAATGCAAGATGTATTTAGTGATAAATGCAGCTCAATATAAAACATCTGTGTATCTGTTCACACCTGAATCTAAACACCTGTGGGTCTGAGTGTGAGCGCGCATGTGCATACAAGGTATCTCCATAAAAATATGCAATAGTGAGTGTGAGGAGCCACAGACCCGTCCCCTGGACCCGGAACAGATACGAAGGAGATCCAAGCCACAGACATCCAAAGGCCCCCCAGAGCACAGCAACCCCAGGAGAACCACCGCCGGGACTTCCGTAACCCCCCCAGAGAGGAGCAGGGGAGAACCACCCAGCAGCCACAGTACTGGAGCCTCAGGGAGCTGTAGCGACGAGCCCACAGGCCCCACTGGCAGCCGTCTACGCCCGAGCAGATCCAGCCATGGACCCAGAGACCCGAGACCCCGGAACATATCACTCCCCAAGCAGAGGCCCGACCGAGCCCAGGGGTCCGGGCCCCGCAAACGGCCACCAGGATTGAGCCAGCACACACCAAAGCAACCAGCTCCGGATACCGAGAACCACCAGTACACCAGTGGGAAGAGATACCAACCACTGGCAGGTAGTGTGGTGGGGAGGGAATAGGCCCCCCATTGGATGGGGGCCTAAACTGATCCAGGAGAGGGAACAGCCGAAGACACAACCTGACACAAAAAACAGGCACACACAATCACACATTCCCAGCCTCATGCATACACATGAAAACACTCACACCCACGCACCCAACATAAAGACAAACAACAATGGACGTCGCACACTCACTCACCATACATACTCTATACTCCCAGGTCCAGGTGCCGATACCCCATAGGGACAACCAGCCCCTGACCCAGGAGGTGGTCCCCTTCCCTCCGGGGGAGGAGACAGGCAGACCGCCCCAGCACCTAAACCTGGTCTGGGCTAGCCCGGCTCTTGCCTGAACCTGATCGACCCCGGCCCGGACCCCCTGCCCCGTCCCCAGTCCCCAACCACCCCCATCCTCATCCAGAGGGAGGGGGCCATGTACAAAAGAGGGGTCTACATGGTCCAAACAAGCCTGCCAACCAGAGCCGCTACAGAATAAAATAGAACCAACCCCCAATGAGTTCCGATTCCAACCCCATGAGCCCTCCGTCCCCAATGAACCCGTCATGAATCTCCCCACTGGACCACCCCCAACCAGGACACAGATATTGAACACATGCCCCAGAACCCAAACGCCATGAATCACCCCCCACCACAGCCCATAGTCACACTCCCACAGTAGAGCTTCATCCCGGAAAGGCCAACGAAGCAACACCCACACAGCGCAAGCTCCACACACAGCTCCGCTCCAAGCACCCCCGCCGTGACAGCAAGGCAAGAGCCCCACGCAATGCTGTCCCAGCCCCCGCCCACAAGCGCAACAGGGCAGACACTGTCAAGCACCTGTTGCCCCCGACCCCACACCAAGACGGAACAAACTCACCCGGCAAGATGTCCCCGGCCAGCAGCAAACACTTGAGGCCGGCATCCCCAAACCCGCAACCACATAGACACACCACATCACCGCCACTGAAATGTTAGCCCAGGTAGAAACATTATCCAGCTCAGCTCTACCATTGCCGCTCAGCCGATCCAGATGTCGGTGACCCCACATCCAAGGGCACAAGACATGCTCCGCCGCGCCACCCGTTGAGGAACTGTATAATATTTTTAACCAGTTTATGAAAGAGCTTCCAAAACCAAATTTAGTCAAGGTTGCAAACAAGAATTTCCAATTAACTCTATCAAATGTTTTTTTCTGCATCTAGAGATAATATATTGGTCTCAATATTTTTACAGTATGAATAGACTATTAAATTAAGTAATCTGCGTGCATTTGTGGATGAATGCCTCCCATTTATGAAACCAGTTTGGTCAGGATGTATTATGAGAGGAGTTACCTTTATTTTAAGATCCACATTAATAAGGGATATGGGACGGTGGCTGGTAGGAAGTACTGGGTCTTTTCCTGGTTTTAACAGGAGAGTTATCTTGGCAGAATTCAAATTTAGTAGAAGTCTGCCATTTATTTGGATTTCCTGCACCATTCTTTGGAATGTTGGAGCCAAATTATTCCAGAATTCTTTGTAGAACTGTTGGGAATCCATCTGGGCCTGGAGCCTTTTTAATGGGCATGCTTGTGAGAGCTTCTTGGATTTTGGCTCCAATCAGTGGTACATCCAGGGCCATCGCTTGATTATCTGATAATTTAGGAAGTGTTACTTTATCCAGGAATTGATTAATGTCGTTATCTGACAGGTCTATCTGTTGTGAGTATAAAGCTTGCTAGAAATCTCTGAAAGTGCTGTTTATTCTTTCAGGATCATAAACTGTATTCCCTGTCGAGTCTTTAACAGCAAATATAGTTGTTTTTTCTTTATTTATTTTTAACTGGTTAGCTAAAAAGCTACCTGATTTATTGCCATGTTCAAAGTTTTCTATTCGAAGTCTTTGCACTAAGAATTAGGTTTTTTTGTCTATAATGTCATTTAATTCTAGTTTGGCTATATGTAGTTTACTCTGCATTTCCTCTTCCTGGGAAGCTTCTAACAGTTTAATAGTTTCTTCTAATTCTTGAATTTGTTTGTTTTCTTTTTTTTCTTATGTGATGAGAATGAGATTATTTTACCTCTCATCACAGCTTTCCCTGCCTCCCAGAGAACAGAAGTTGATGTCCCTGGGAGGTCATTAAACACCAAATATGAAGTCCACTCTTCTTTAAAATATTTGATAAATTTTTCATCCTTAAGCAATGATTGTTTAAGTCTCCAGTCTTTGCTTTCATATTTACAAGAGATAAGGAGACAGGATCATGATCGCTGACAGCTATAGGGTGTATCTCAGTGTCTGAAATGTCAATCAAAAACAAGCTCAATGAAGACCATTCTATTGCATCTCTGCCTGTATGTCTAGTGTCATCATTCTACTGGATGGTGAACCTCTGCCCCAAACTGCATTGAGAGTGATATGAAGTTACACACTACATACTATTTAGTAATAAGGTGACATCTCTTGGCTGTTGGTAGCACTGGATTTTATTTAGGGGTATATGTCTTTTCAGGTACTTTTTTATTTAGTAAACATTTTATATAAATCATGCATCCTTTTTAATTTTACTGTTTTCTACGATTATGTGCTAATGTGTGTTGGTCTATCACATACAGGGGTTGGACAATGAAACTGAAACACCTGTCATTTTAGTGTGGGAGGTTTCATGGCTAAATTGGATCAGCCTGGTAGCCAGTCTTCATTGATTGCACATTGCACCAGTAAGAGCAGAGTGTGAAGGTTCAATTAGCAGAATATTGAAATGCACACAACATTATGGGTGACATACCAGAGTTCAAAAGAGGACAAATTGTTAGTGCATCTGTGACCAAGACAGCAAGTCTTTGTGATGTATCAAGAGCCACGTTATCCAGGGTAATGTCAGCATACCACCAAGAAGGACGAACCACATCCAACAGGATTAACTGTGGACGCAAGAGGAAGCTGTCTGAAAGGGATGTTCGGGTGCTAACCAGGATTGTATCCAAAAAACATAAAACCACGGCTGCCCAAATCACGGCAGAATTAAATGTGCACCTCAACTCTCCTGTTTCCACCAGAACTGTCCGTCGGGAGCTCCACAGGGTCAATATACACGGCCGGGCTGCTATAGCCAAACCTTTGGTCACACATGCCAATGCCAAACGTCGGTTTCAATGGTGCAAGGAGCGCAAATCTTGGGCTGTGGGCAATGTGAAACATGTATTGTTCTCTGTTGAGTCCGCCTTTACTGTTTTCCCCACATCCAGGAGAGTTACGGTGTGGAGAAGCCCCAAAGAAGCGTACCACCCAGACTGTTGCATGCCCAGAGTGAAGCATGGGGGTGGATCAGTGTTTGTGCTGCCATATCATGGCATTCCCTTGGCCCAATACTTGTGCTAGATGGGCGCGTCACTGCCAAGGACTACCGAACCATTCTTGAGGACCACGTGCATCCAATGGTTCAAACATTGTATCCTGAAGGCGGTGCCATGTATCAGGATGACAATGCACCAATACACACAGCAAGACTGGTGAAAGATTGGTTTGATGAACATGAAAGTGAAGTTGAACATCTCCCATGACCTGCACAGTCACCAGATCTAAATATTATTGAGCCACTTTGGGGTGTTTTGGAGGAGCGAGTCAGGAAACGTTTTCCTCCACCAGTATCATGTAGTGACCTGGCCACTATCCTGGAAGAAGAATGGCTTAAAATCTCTCTGACCACTGTGCAGGACTTATATATGTCATTCCCAAGACGAATTGATGCTGTATTTGCTGCAAAAGGAGGCCCTACACCATACTAATAAATTATTGTGGTCTAAAACCATGTGTTTCAGTTTCATTGTCCAACCCCTGTACATTTCCAATTAAACACATTTGGGTTTGAGGTTCTTATGTCACAAAATGCAAAACAGTTTGAAGAATAAATGCTTTTACAAGGCATTGTATGTCCTTTTATCTACTTGTTATGCACAAAATACAAACAACGCCCTAGTGTTGACTGCAGGGTTCCCAGCTGAACTCAAATGGATATTAACAGGAAGAGAGTTACATTTTTTTTATCACCACTTAGCCTGTCATTAAGGACATGTAATTATAAATTTTTAACATTGTATCCATCCATCTATACATACGTGTTCTATTCCCGTTACTTCCATACAGGGCCACGGGGGAGCTAGTGCCTATCTCCAGCAGTGTACGGGCGAGAGGCTGGGTACAAGAACAATACATTTATCAGCCAAACCAACAGTGTCATAATCCGCACCTGTGTTGTGGTTTCTGTTAATTGCATCCACCTGTTTTTCATGTAGTTCTGTTAATCCTCTGTTGTATTTAAGTTTGTGTTTTCTGTTCCTTCATTGTTGGGTTGTCTATTTATCCAGCTGTTGTGCTGTGAGTCCTGTTTTCATTGTTGTTGTCATCTCCCAGATTCCTGTTTTCTCTCCGTGTTAGTAAGTTCTGTTCATTAAAATGTATCAATCCACCATGCGACTGCCAATGTCAATAACTATTCATTTGTCAATGTCTTGACAAATAGTTATTTTCTTTAAAGGAGTGCTTCTAGAACTTTAAAAGCAAACAGGTGGCTTTGCAAAATTCAGAGAGTTGTACTATTGTAACACAATGGATTACACTAGAAGCAACAATTCATAATGTTTTCACTTGAAGGAGGATGCCAGCTAAGAAAATCAGTGACTGTAGAGAAAATAGTTTATCTCAAATCCTTCTTAATGAAAATTCAGATTTGAAGAACTCAAAAACTCCAATAAAGGCTCATAATTTCTGCCAGATGTCCATTTCAGTACTTTACAACCATCTGGATTGTAGTCACAGTTTCATTCAGTGTTCATGCCAGTTTATCCTGCTGTCCATTTCTCTGTCTTTCATTTAGCCTGTCCTTCTCTCTGTTTTTCAGTTGATCTGCATCGATCTGACAGTGTATGACTACATGTCAGCCAGTCCACTACCATGTCAGTGGGCATAAATAGACAGGCGGCTTGGCAACCTGCCCTCCTCATGGGGCCTTAGTGGTGACAGCTTCGGGCCCTTCAGGACCACATCTAAAAATCACACAGTCTTGACACTTTCTTCACACTCGCTCCCATAGCTTGTTCCTTTTTAAGCATGTCACTTCTGCTATCCTATGGAAAAGATTCCTATCTAGAAAGCGGTGGGCATGCACGTGCACGTAAGCGATGTCTGAGGGTTTCTTTGCATAATGGGAACTTGCTGCCTAATGCATATGGATTCATACCTCTCTCAGGACATGTGTAAATGTCATAACACATTCACGTAATTGGGTGACGTATGAACTAAATGGTACAGCCGCATTTGTGAAGCCTTTTACCAGAGAGAAATGGGGCTGTTGATTAAAATCTGTCTCCCTGTAATATGCTCACACATTAGATTAAACAAGCAAATAATTTATACATCATCTTCCACAGCCACTGATATCACTGGTGAACATGTGTAAAAAGCTTTGAAAAAATTTTTTTTCATCTTGCAGTGGGATAACACCACACTAAAAATTTTACAAAAACCCAACCAGTAATTTGCATTCATTTATGTTCCAAAAGAAGAAGATATAAGTAAAGAAATATTTGTTGTTTTACAAAACCCCTGGTGCCACAACTAGTGTTACTCCTAACAAGTCCTATAAAAATGTAAATAAATAATTTTAGTAATTCAAACTTTACCTAACCTTAACTTAATTAGTAGTCCATGACTTTTTGTTTCATTGGAGTATAATTATGACAAAATATAATGACAAAATGCATTGACAAAATGTAATGGCCCTTAGCCACTGAGAAAGATAAGGAAACATGTAATTCAAATACAGTAGATGTGTGTTGAACTCAATGAAACAGGAAGTGACTACAAGAACACCACTGCTTGCTTCAATTTGCTGATGCCTATAGTCAAAGCATGTATAGTTATTACAGAGAGAGTTAAAGTAAATTCTTCAGAGTGAGATGATGCTTCATAACAGACCAAAATTTTAAGCTTTTCACCAGGGGTAAAATTTAAATGGTACTGTAGTATTCTTCAAAGGGAAGTCTGTCTTACGAAGCAAAAACCAGTTACTGTTTCTGTCGGGGCTGGAGTTCCTGTTGTATGTTTTTGTCTGTGTTTTTTGACTCCTAGTAGGCGCTAGTGCTCAGCAGTGGTGGAGACAGTTGTTTTCCTTCTCGGTGATTGAGTCTTGGGGTACTTAAGCAGGAAGCAGCCAGCATCTCGTCGATCAAGTATTAGCCTCTGTGTGAACTGAACCGGTGACTACCTGCAAGTTACCCAGGCTGGCCCCGGTGGCTTCGTTTCGCACTAGCCTCGGTCCTAGGATCTCCGTAGGAAGGATCTTCCACACACACCTACCCGACGCCGAACTCTGGAACTTCCCCGGCTGGCTGCTTCCGGACCCGGATTCTCCAGAGACCATTCAACCTAATCTGTCCACCCTCCACCTCTCCCTCTGACACTTCGCCTGCACTCCAAGCTCTAACCCAAGTAACTGAGAAATCATCGGACTTACCATTGTCTCCATATTCACTTCTTCTCCAGTCCGAATCCCTCTCCTCCTGACGGATTGCCTACTCCCTCCTATTGCTCCTGCACACCATACCGATCCATTCTCCTTAAATAAACCTTTTTCAAACTTGTACCTGTTTCCCTTAAGCGCGATTCTGCATGACAGTTTCAGAAGAAGTCATTACCTTGAGGACATGTGAAAGTGAGTAAAGTAAGTATGACAATGTCTTGTATTAATGGTTATGACTCATATTTTGAATTAAGACAGGAAGTAGTTATTGTCCTGTTGTCATGTGTTATGTTGGAGAAGGCTAAGAAAGACTGCACACCGGAGTGCCCAACAGGACTCCGTATAAGCATTGGAGCAGCCTCCATCACTGTTAAAACATGGTAATTTTATTGCCAAAAATTATTAAACATAGTTTTAATCAATAACCTTGTTTTTTTTTATCAAAGGTCGACAAAACTTTATTCAAATTAGGTTTTTTGTCATGTGGAAATACGGGAGGAGTTGGAAAAAGTAAGCAAAGCTAATACAGTTAGCATCCAGCATTACCTTTCACCGCTGTTGAAGATCAAGATAATGTTTGGATTATGTTTTTTTACATAAAACACATTAGAGGCCCAAAAATGCATTTCTCCATTAAATCAACTTTTAGTCAGCTAGGTTTAGAGTAAATTTACTCGACTGACATGTAGATTTTTGCAATTAAACTAGACTTAAACTTAAATGAAAAACATTATGTTGAAAACACTGTGAGTAAAACTAATTAAAAATGTACAATCCAAATTAACAATGGTGACAGCATTTTTGCTACTTGGTAGAAAAAACGACATGGTGAGAGTTACGAAGTTACAAGATACAAATGATCTGTAAGCACCTTGAGAACCTGATGGCTAGCTAAAACCACGAATATTCTATTTTAGCATTAGCTCCATCTTAGGACTGGACAGACAAAAAAATCTAACCTGGACTGAGTTTTTCTTTACTGACTGTAAACTGTTATCCATGAAACCTTTAATTAATCTTTAAAGAACAAAAAAATTGCATTCTTACTTTTTTAACATATCGTTAAAAAGTCATCTTATTTCATTCTTCTCAAAAAAGCACATTGTATCTTCTCATCTACTAAACTGGATCATTCATCACACCCTTGCCAATGAGTTTGAGTATGTATCTGGTATTGATGCCAGTTCATAGTATGCAGTACAAAAGACAAAAAGAGGTATAAGAGCGCAGAGGTACAAAGAGCAATGAAAAGAACAGAATGAACATGGAGTGTGCAGGAAAAGTAAGACAGAAACTTTAAAGAAATAACAGAAATACAATAAAATGCAGAAAATAGAAATGCAAATTTGACAGAGCAGCAAGCAGGTTCCCAGGAGCACAACTTGGCGATGGCATCACTGGAATTACCCCTGATAATTCGAGACACTTCTTCACACACAGTGCAAATTATTAAATGTACCAAGCGAGCTATTTATCCCCACAGCTAGCATGCACCTTTTATTGAACTCTGAACCACAAATCATTAGTTGCATGCTATGCCACAGTTTCATTTCCCCCCATGTTTGTTTAGAGGTCGGTGCGCTTGAATGCCCCTGAAGGCATCATGTGGTTCCTCTAATGTTCAAGTTGAGAAGAGATAAAAGCTTGCTGAATGAATTTACTGGGCAAGTATTATGTGTCCTTCTGTATTACAATAGAAAATGTAACCTAGCAAAGAAGACTGTTATCTTTTCCATGAAAATGCTTTTGGAAAATAATTAGTATCATCTGGATATGAGCATTTCTGCACTTTGATAAGACTTTCAGATTATTCAATACAGTGGTTCCCAGACTTTTTATTACAGACACCACTTAAGCAAATACAAAGTTGTAAAGACTTTTCAAAACAGTTGTACAAGGCGGGAAAAATAAGGAAAAAGCTTTCTTATTCATTAGCAGTAGATGATTGGTTGAAGAATGCAGTTAACTTGCTGTATGTGTTGTTTCTTTAGCTATAAGTTAAAATTTATATTTTTGTAGTTGGAAAAGGTAACAGAATGTCAAATGCTTCTCACCAAGCCAGACCTCAAAATCTAATATGGCCGCCTTGCATTTAAACTAAGACTAAGTTCATACTGCAGGCAAATACACATATCTGACTCTTGCATGGAAGATGGAAATGCAAAAAGTTCACCTTTCCGCTTCTGAAAAATTCTGAATTGTGCCACCTTTATATGTGGTACTAAATCGGATATGCATCCGACGTTCATGCTACATTTAATCTGACTTTTAAGGCATTGTCCTGGTTCAAACAACGCATCCACACAGACTTCAAATGCAGAAGTCTCTTTTTTCTTACCTTTCTTTATTTTGTTATAATGTGGTTATAATATTGTCGACTCCTATTGCTCTATAACTTAAAAATAACACAGAGACGGAGGCATCCATTATTACTTCCGTAAACAGTGGCGCTGCTGTGTGAAGTCTACATTCTTCTTCTGCTTTGGGGTCATGAACCGTTCAGACTGAAGTCTTATTAAAGTTGCATCTAATCAGCAGTTTGAATGACTACGAAAAGAAAGTCAGACTCCTGCGAAAAATCAGAATTGAGCATCAAAACCTGCAATGTGAACATCGCTTTAGTGACATCTGAAGTTAAAAAAAAACTGTTATATTACACATTTGTTCATTGGTTTCTGATCTCCATCTTTTACACTCATAGTGTAATACATTTTTCTTCAGTGAGGTTGCCACCGTGTTTAAAAGTACAAAAGGAAGACAAAGGCGTCCAGGAGCCACGTCAACTGGCTCCTCTCGATGTGGAGAAGCAGTGGCTCTACTCTGAGTCCCTCCCAGATCACTGAGCTTCTCACCCAATCTCTTAGGGAGAGCCCAGACACCCTGCGGAGGAAACTCATTTCGGCCGCTTGTATCCGTGATCTCGTTCTTTCGGTCATGACCCAAGGCTCATGACCATAGATGAGGGTAGAAACGTAGATAAACCGGTAAATTAAGAGCTTCACTTTTTGATCAGCTCTCTCTTCACCGCGACAGACCGGTACATCACTGCTAACACAGCACAAATCCATCTATCGATCATTCATGAACAAGACCCCAAGATACATAAACTCCTCCAGTGTACATATGTGCCAATAGCACATATGGACACCCTTATGCTTGAACATGGTGTTAGTAATGGACAATCCATGACACACAAAAGTCCAATAACAAAACACATCTCGGCCCAGAATGGGAGGGCCTTTCCTCCCAACCACACCCCTCCAGGTCTCACTGTCATTGTCAACGTGAGCCTTGAAGTCCCCCAGCAGAACAAGGGAGTCCCCCGGAGGGGCGCTCTCCAACATACCTTCCAAGGACTCCAAAAAGGGTGGGTAGTCTGAACTGCTGTTTGATGCATAAGCACAAACAACAGTCAGAACCCGTCCCCCCACCGGTAGGCGGAGGGAGGCGACCCTCTCATTCACCTGGGTGAATCCCCAACGTACAGGCACTGAGATGGGTGGCAACAAGTATGCTCACCCTAGCTTGGGGCCTCTCGCTAAGGGCAACTCCAGAGTGGAAGAGTGTCCAACTCTTCTCAAGGAGACTGGTTCCAGAGCCAGAGACGTGCGTCGAGGTGAGCCCTATTAGTTCTAGCCGGAACCTGTCTACCTCATGCACTCAGGCTTCTTCCTCACCAGAGATGACATTCCATGTCCCAAGAGCCAGCTTCTGCCGCCGAGGATTAGACCACCAAGGTCTCCGCCTTTGGCCGCCACCCTCCCTGGGTTGTCACCTTACTGTGGTGGAGGGGGTTGAGTGTCCCAATGGTCCTAGGAGCTATGTTGTCAGGGGCTTTATGCCCCTGGTAGGGTCACCCAAAGCAAACAGGTTCGAGGTGAGGAATCAGACAAAGCGCAGCACACAGACCCCTTATGATGATTTCCATGAATGGAAACAGCATTCCCTCGCCCAGACAGGTCACTGGGGCCCCACTCTGGAGACAGGCTTGAAGGTGAGGCACACTGGCGAGTGCCTAGTGGCCGGGCTTTCACCCATGCAGCACAGCCCAAAGAGGAAACGTGGGTCCCCCTTCTGATGGGCTCACCACCAAAAGGGTTGGGCCAAAAGGGTTAGGTGCAATGTGGTATTGGTGACTTTAGGGGGCTGAATTATCTATTCAAATTGTTTAATAAATCCCAATCATCATATTGATCTTATTGTTTTAATTAGCCACATTTAATAAATGATTTAAAAGCAGACTTGGGTGCACCAAAATCTGCTTTGTCATTGGATAGATGTGGTTCAGTTTTGTATACAATTTAAAGGAAATGCAAAAAGGGTGGTTATAAAAAGACAAACACTTTGTGTTGTACCTAATATTTTCCATTGTAAAAAGATTTGAATTTATCAGTAATAATTTTCCTTTTAATTAAAAACAAAAGACCTCCAAGACCAGATTTGTATCATTCCTCAAATAAGCAACAAAAAATGAATGATAGAAATCAGATGATATGGACATATATATATATATATATATATATATATGTGGACAGATTCAAATTCAGTTGCCGACATTATTCTAATTCAATCTTGTTTATAGCACAATGCAGTCAAATCTGGTTTTTAATGGTAACTGGTACTAAAGAAGATGGGCTGCAAATGGTTCCCTGGCTGCACTCTGGACACCCCTAATCTATCAACTAAAACCCTATTGAAACATTTTTAAAGCTGTGGCTTTAAAATGACAAAATGTGGAAAGGTTTAAGGGATATTAACACTTTTGCCTGGCATTGTACCTAACATGCAGCAGCAGGGCAGTGTGTAGAGGCTTGATCACTTACAAACTGACTTATGTTTCAGAATATTTCTTTTACCCTGAATTATACATTTTCTTCTCCATTTGATGTTGTTGCAAAAATGATTGACTAACATGTTTTGGCACATTCTGTATTATTCATCATGCAAAAAATTTAAATTTAACATTTTGCCAACAATTTGTCATTACGTCCCATTTGATTTATGCCACAATAATTCAGTTTCAACAACAAAAAAACAAGGTGTGGTGTAGGGTGTATGGTGTAAACAGCCACTCCACACTTCCACTTAGCAATCAGTCAGGCAGTACACAAACAACACGATTATCTCGTTAGCCACATAAATCAAGAGAAAAGTCATTGTGTGATTTAAATAACCAGTACGGTGACGGATCATACTTTGCAAAGTGAACTCTCATTTGGAGCATGAACCAACAGTTTTGGTTACCTAGACCAACGCAAAAACACTCAGGTCCACCAGGCAAGTTACACACTACAGCATAAACACACAACACATTGGATGGCATTAATCCATTATTTTTCTCAGATGCTCTAACACACTCTCATTTAGAGTAACCCATCCACAGGTGTAATAAAGGGAAGCAGAGGTAAAACGTTTTAGTTACGGAAAACCATACCTCCTGAAACTGCTGAGGACAGGCATTGGTTTAATCATTACTGTAAATCAACAAGCCAAACACCAACAAATCATCACGCTCATGTGTACCACCATGTACATATACAGCCTTACTGTGTCACAGAGAGGGGAGCAGATTGAAATGAAGGAACTGTTGCTTAGATTGGCAGATACACCCCCAACACTGAAAGGTTTGGCCACCCGCTGGGAAATGGCCTTCCAAAAAGAGTCTGTCCACATCTGAGTGCTGTAAGTTGTGTTACATTTGGCAGCCTGACAGGTGTGCCAGACAGATTGCTTGTGCAGGTTGAGTGCTTAATGCGCCCCAACTCGGAAGTCACTTTGGTTGACCTTCAAAGGTTAGAATGACATCCAGTGGTGATGTGGGAGGAGACGAAGTAAAAAAAGACTTCTACCTTATCATTACAAAAAGGTCGCTTTCTTTCTTTTTTTGTTGTTTTTTGTGTTGGAACAAAATGTTAAAATCCACATTAAAGTAATTGGTTCTCAGCTTTGCTTATGTGGTACAAAGCAGACTAAAAGGGAGACAATGATGGCTTTAAACAGATACTATCAGCTGCTTTTATGGTACATGGAACCAGGTCAAGTTTTGTTTACAATTGGTGGTAAAATCTGTTTTTTTTTGTTTTTTTTATTTCATTGTTTCATAAATGAGATAGACCACTCTCTCTTAACTGGTAGGTGCTGACTCAAAAATAGGTTGTGGTTCACTCAGCTTGTTTTATTTAGATTATGGCTGCAGAATAGATGTAGTTTAAAAAAAGAGAGGGCAATGCATAGTAACTGTTCTCATACAAGGTTGAACACATTAAACTCAAAGCAAGCTAACTTCAAGGATTAAGACTTTTCTCAGAGAAAATACATTCAATTCAGAGAATCTGACTCAGCTTTTTTGCCTACCTGTGGGAAACTCCGCAGGCACTACATCAGTGTCTCCAGCAACCAGCGAAGGGACAATCCAAGTGTAGCCGTAACCAGTGATCCCAACAGAGTGGGCCACTTCGAAGATGGTGTTGGCCTCCTCTTTTGTGCAGTAGAGAAGAATCACGGGGCTCTGGAGTTTCTTCAGCTGGTTCTGGATCTTTGAATCACCATCATCCACTGACATGTCAAGCAGAAGAACTTCTTCTAGCTCCCAGCCAACAAAGCTGTTCTCAATGGTGTTTCGGATCTGAGACAGGCAGGGAGACCAAAGATTATTGGAAAATACTCAATTTACATAGACTAACAAAAAGGCAGTATTGTGAAAACATGGTAAGTAAGTGGCAAAGTGGGCGAAGGGGGCGAAAATACCCAGAGCCAAAAGAATAATGATAGTTTGAATAGTTTTTATTTATACAAATTAATGAAAGAGCGATTTGCATTTTCATTCAGACTAATGCTACCCTAAAAGAGGGTCCAGTTTGCCTTCAGATGTCATTTACTTGTTAAATATAGTCTACCTGTGTGTTCATTAACTGCTCATCACTCTGAATACACCCTCTAAACCATTGTGTTGGCAGCATCATGCTGTGGGGATCCTTTTCTTCAGCAGGGAAAGGAAAGCTGGTCATAGCTGAGGAAAAAATTAATGAAGGTAATTTATAGGATATTATGGAGAAAAACCTATAAGAGGCTAAAAAAATGACTTGATCGGGGGCGGCGGTTCACCTTAGAATGTCCGAGTTTAGTGCGGACCTAAATTAAACTGAGAATCTGCGACAGGACTTGAAAAATGATGTTAACAGATGCACTCCATCTAATCTGAGAGAGCTTGAGCAATTTTACAAAAGAGAATTCGCAAAAGATTTCGTCTCTAGATGTAAAATACTGTTTGAGAAAAATTATTGACTCAGGGGTGCTGAATAGAAACACCAGCCATAATTTTCCGATGTTTTTTTTTAACCCTAACCCTATGTATCTTTTCCATGTAATTTCACATTTATGCACTACTTTGTGTTGGTGTATATCACAATGTGTCAATAAAGTACTTTGAAAGTTGTTGCAAGTTCATGGGGTATTATTTGTTCTGCAACGCACTGTAACTGCGTGTTCCTTTTGCTGAGCGGTCTTACCTTGGTGACAAAGTCCTGATAACCGGGGTAGTACGTTGTGACAATGGAGAAGATGTACCAGTCATACTCCTCCATGATGTTCAGTATAACAGAAGCCTGCTGCTCAATAGAGGGGCCGAACTGAAAGAACATGGAGTTGTCGTCCTAGTAATAACAGAAACACACACAGAGGAACAAAGACTGAGTGTAAACGGCAACAATATTGGCTAGGACTTTAATTTACTTGGCTTTACACACAGAGGAGAATGGCCACGACTTGAAGGACAGTGGCGGGTTTTGTAACATTATTGGAGCGAACATTAATTTAGCTGCCTTTATTCTTTGGCTCACAGAGGAGAAAGACAAGAGGACTCCTGTGGACTTGTAATGATACCGGTCATGATTTTCATTAGTTCCCTTTATGACGCCTTTAATGAGTTTGTGGCTGGAACAAATTCTGTGGACTCAAAGCTGCTGTCTTTAATCTTATCAGCCATTTTTATCAGTTTGTTTGAGAACAACCAACAAAACAATGTCAGTGTAAATTATTAAACATCAGATGTATAGAAAGATATTATATACATAAAATTGGACACATTTACCCTGCAGAAATTGTAAAGAAAATTCAAACACGTACAGACCACATACCCAGGAAGTGTTAAATCTCAGTTTGACAGATACAGAACATACACCAAATAAAAAAAGCTGTGTAATCTAGCAGACTCTTAAACAAACATTTCTTAAACACTTCAAGCCTGCCTGTTGCCACTGGTGCTGGCATCAGAACATTGAGCCAGACAGAAGAAGAGGAGGAGGTGAGAAGTAATAGTCTAGACACGGCCTTGGAGTTCTGCATCATCAGCTTGCTGTTGTGTATGTGAGTCACTGTTTGAGAGTCCTGTTTACACAATGTACAGTAGCATGTTTATTTTGAAATCCATACTACAAATGGGTCAATTCATATAAACGAGTTTAATTTTTTTGTGCGTTTAGTGTTTAGCTGTATGTGAGTTCAATGACCAGACTAGCTGAGAGGCGCTGAAATGTCTTTGAGGTTCTTTCAAAATCAAATGCTAAAGCCGAGATGATGTTCAAGTGACTGGCATGAGTAGCTGATTTGCCAATTGCTGCAGTTCACCTGAGCATATTTATGTTACCCAAATATTATTACCCAAGAAAAAAGGTGGGGTTTGACAAAGTAAATGAGTGACAATGTTTCTCCACACCCACCAAAACAGTCTCTCAATTGAAAACATGTTTTCCCTCTGGGTCATAAGGAAACATTTTAATTTAAGTTAAGAAACAACCCCTGGTTGAGGGATGAGGGCATAATACAGTTCATCTCATAGATAAGACATATAGTTCTGGCATAGTTAGCAGCTGAACCTTTAATGGAGCAGTGGGTGTTGTTTGTGAGCATAAAGTTTCTCAGGTAAGAAAAAACTTTGTTTTCAAGTTTTTACTTTTATGTGACCTCTGTCAGAAAAAAATGTTTGCTGACATCTTTGACTCTCCAGACATTCCTCTTTTTTCAGTGTTCTCCTGCTATAGTTGTTTGAAGAAAAGGGAGCTCTGGTATACACTCACCGGCCACTTTATTAGGTACACCTTGCTAGTACCGGGTTGGACCCCCTTTTGCCTTCAGACCTGCCTTAATCCTTCGTGGCATAGATTCAACAAGGTACTGGAAACATTCCTCAGAGAGTTTGGTCCATATTGACATGATAGCATCACACAGATGCTGCAGATTTGTCGGTTGCACATACATGATGCAAATCTCCCGTTCCACCACATCCCAAAGATGCTCTATTGGATTGAGATCTGGTGGCTGTGGAGGCCATTTGAGTCCAGTGAACTCATTGTCATGTTCAAGAAACCAGTCGGAGATGATTTGTGCTATATGACATGGCGCGTTACCCTGCAGGAAGTAACTATCAGAAGATGGGTACACTGTGGTCATAAAGCGATGGACATGGTCAGCAACAATACTCAGGGAAGCTGTGGCGTTGACATGATGCTCAATTGGTACTAAGGGGCCCAACGTGTGCCAAGAAAATATCCCCCACACCATTACACCACCACCACCAGCCTGAACCGTTGATACAAGGCAGGATGGATCCCTGCTTTCATGTTGTTGATGCCAAATTCTGACCCTACCATCTGAATGTCGCAGCAGAAATTGAGACTCATCAGACCAGACAACGTTTTTCCAATCTTCTATTGTCCAATTTTGGTGAGTCTGTGCGAATTGTAGCCTCAGTTTCCTGTTCTTAGCTGACCGGAGTGGCACCCGATGTGATCTTCTGCTGCTGTAGCCCATCCGCCTCAAGGTTCGACGTGTTGTGAGAGATGCTCTTCTGCATGCCTTGGTTGTATCGAGTGGTTATTTGAGTTAGTGTTGCCTTTCTATCAGCTCGAACCAGTCTGGCCATTCTCATCTGACCTCTGGCATCAACAAGACATTTGCGCCCACAGAACTGCCGCTCACTAGATATTTTCTATTTTTCAGACCATTCTCTGTAAACCCTAGAGATGGTAGTGAGTGAAAATCCCAGTAGATCAGCGGTTTCTGAAATATTCAGACCAGCCCGTCTGGCATCAACAATCACGCCACATTCAAAGTCATTTAAATCACCTTTCTTTCCCATTCTGATGCTCGGTTTGAGCTGCAGCAGATCGTCTTGACCATGTAGACATGTCTAAATGCATTGAGTTGCTGCCATGTGATTGACTGATTAGAAGTTTGCATTTACAAGCTGTTAGACAGGAGTACCTAATAAGTGGCCGGTGACTGTATGTTTGGTGGTTATTTGTCGTTATGCAACCACGTTCTGACTGGACTAACCAAACAATAATTTTAAATCTCTGGGTATGGTGCCAGCTTGTTAAGTCTCTGCGCTACAACTTCAGATCCCAATCCTCCTGACGTTTTTTGCCTCTCTACATTAATCACCATAAAAATACTTGCTTTATAAGCTCACATTTGAGGTGGAGACTGAACTATTGTTATTTTCTTTCATGGTTGGCAAGTGATGTGAGAATGAATATTACTATCTTGAGCTACAAGCCCAAACACATCTGAAAAGGAAAAGCAAGAATGACAATGTCTGCCCTTCAGGCAAATTTTAAAGTTTATGTACAGTCATGGTAAATAGAAAATATACCATCTGCCATCTTCTAATCTGGATTTTAAATTATTTAAATCTAACCTCAAGTGTAAAGACTCACACTGCAGATTCCACCATGTCATCATTTATGAAACAAAGATGAGCCCAGACTGGAAAAGGTTGTGAAAAACTAAGCACAACCCAACAAAATCTAGTTGCAAACTCTAGAATGATAATAGGATGCACTGATCATGTTTTACCATTACTGTTATGTTGTACTGTACTGTTATGTTAAGCATTTCTAAAACCTTCTGGAAAAACAGAAGACCATACTGAATTTTAACATCAGGGAAACCAGGATGAGAATAAAGGGGCAATTCAAAATTTTTTAAGTTGGCTTCCAAACAAAAATGACATAGTACTACTTTATAAACCCGCAATGTTTCCATGAGATGTTTACGTCCACAGAGATCTAAAGTTACTTATGCATGGTATTTAAAATATGCGCTTTAAAACAAAGCATGTTAAGCATATTATTAAAATATGATAACGTCTCATGTTAATGCGACTTTATTGACTTTTCCCCTGTTTTACTCTTACAATATGGCAGACAGTTGCTCAGGCGCCAGATGGTTCACATTCCCTATTTTACAACTGGTGTTTTAAATGCACTGGTCATTTTTACAGATTTGCTTCCTATTTTAGAAAGCGTTGAGCTTTCTAAAATAGGATTTGCTTGAGCTGATCTTGAGATTGGGGCTTTTTCAACATAATATTAGTCTGCTTTGGTCTTACAGCTGCTCAAATTAATCCTTATCTAAGGAGCTAATCACTGTTTGAATATAGCAAAGAAACTGGGAGGGTTATCAAAAGCAAGTTATATATCATTTGGTAAATTCCTCATAACAGAATCTGGCTCTAAAAGCTTTGAACTATCTCTTTAACCTAGTGCTCCCTGGAGGGCCAGATTTAAATCAACTTGTGTTCATGCTTTACTAAGGATTTAGGAATTATTTCATTCAATTCAGTTTCAAGTCAGGTAATTTAAAAGTTTAATAAGTGGAATAAGAATATAAATTCTAATGTTCGAATACACTCTAAAAAGGAAATTAATGTATTGTATGTGTGAGTTTTTCTTGTTTATTGCAAGTTCTTTTAAGATGAAGATATAGAGACACACAAGCACTGACCTTGCATCATCTAACCATTTTCACTTCAGTGCATTCCTCCATTTCTCTCTGTTCATATTCTTTTTTTCTCATTCTTCATCCATCTCTATCTCCTTACCCGCTCTGCTGTACCCATTAATACCACTGGAATCATGGCCAGGGCACACTTATAATTGAATTTCCAGACTCGCGCTCTCCCGCTTTTATCCTCTGCAGAGCACCCTTGTCACTATGCACCCCCACCTCTCCGTTTTCCCCTGGGTTCCTTTCTCCATGTCTCTCTTCATGAAGTGCGGTTTTAAAGCACCACCTAACAAACTGAGTCCAGAAGACTGAGGAATTATTTTAGCCTTAAGGAAAGCACCTGCTCAAACAGGAGCTGTAAAAATAGAAAACTGGAAGGAAGGAAGGATACAAGGATACAAGGATACAAAGAAGAAGCACACAAGGAGGGAAAGATACAAGTAAGAGGGAAGGAAACGAGGAAGAAAAGGGGGACATAAATAAGGAATTGTGGATATGAGGAAGTAGTAAGACAGAAATAAGGGAAGAAGTGCAAGTGGATGAAAGGAAGAAAAAAAAGGAAACATATGAGGAAGGAATGATGAAAGGACATAATGATAGAAGAAAAAAGGAAAGTATCAAGGACATAGGGGAACAAGAAAGGAAGAGAGGCCATAAAAAAAGAAGCAAAGGACACAAGCAATTACAAAACGAAGGATATAAGGGAGAGAGGGAGGAAGTAAGGATAGAAAAAAGGAAGTATACAAGGGGGCAGAAAAGGAAGGACATAAAGCTAAAGAGCAGAAGGAATCATACAGAAAGAACGGACCCAAAGCTGATAACACTAAGGGCAGGGAGGACACAATTTTTAAGCAATGGGGTAGGAAATGAAATCTTGAAATACTAATATTTTTCTATTTTAATATTTTTCTAAACCTATCCAGAGCTGGAAAATATAAAAATCTATTTCAGACTTCTCCAGACTTTTTCAGACTGCAAAGGAACCCTGACGATAAGGGTGGAAGTCAGTTGACTGAAATTAAGTCCTGCACAACACCACTCTTCATTTGCAGCTACAACAATTAGGGTTTGGCCACATTATCACCTCTGTTGGCACAAAGTGATCGATTAGTGAGTATTAAAATTCCCAGAGGGGTAGAAAGGCAGTCAGCCAGATGGAGGAAGCTGGCTAGGATGGCTTTGAATAGACCGCTGAGCTGGTCACTGTCTTCTCTGTGGATCCACAGCTGACATCAGCGCTGGCTACTGTACATGGAAAACAATACGTTACTACACCATATGATGCAGCAGAATGAATGCTTGGTGGAGACAAGGGAGAAAACAATAGAGAGATCTGGCAAAATTAATGAAAAGACAACATGAGAAAACCAACAGAGAGGGATCAGATAAGAGAACAGAGAGGAGCAGAAAGAAACTAAAGCAGGAATAAAAGACAGAGATGTCCAAAAAAGGCAGCTGAGATTTGAAGCCTCCAGAGGGACAGGAGCAGAGGACAATGTGGTGACAATAGGATGAATGGAGGAGAGGGGGGGCCATGCTGGCAGATGGCTGTGATCCTGTATGGAATGGGTGAGCAGGAAAGAGGCAGAGAGCCAGGAGTCGCTGGAGGAAGTGTGTGTGTCTGTGTGTGTGTGTGTGTCAGGCAGACGGCCAGCCGTTTACACAGAAAGGGAGGCGGCTTAACCTGAGCCGCCCAACCACAGAGGACTGCTGCTGTCAAACAGGGGACGACAGAAGCAGGACATGGGTGTCCGCCTCTGTGGGAAACCTGGGTGTGCTTGTGTTTTCAGGATAAAGATGTTTCAGCCTCTCCATTAATCCCTGTACTTACAATCTCTACATTAATGAATGCAGATGCATTTTCATGCCTAATTTTCTATTTCATTTGTGCAGGTCTGACCAAAGTAGGACGCTAGTGTGTGTGTGTGTGTGTGTGTTTGTTCGTTTTGTATGAGTAGTCCATGGTAGATGGGCCATGGTGTGCCGTGGTTGCTTGCTCTGCCCCAGAGCCTTCAAATGAGTGCACTCACACACTCCTGAAGCAGTTATTTGATTTGAAGGCTAGGGAAAGTCAATAGCTCAGGTATTTCAATTACACACACAGGGGCACATCACTGGCTGCAAAAGAACTAGATTGGCTACCACTCTTCCTATAAAATATGTAAAAACACACATAGACGACACACGCACACACTCACAGACACACAAACATACACACATTTAAATAGTTTTAAACTCAAACACATAAAAATACATTTGCACACTGCAAGCAGAGTGAAAGCCCATGCATAAACACATCTAAAAAGATGTATTCAGTCTTTTGTTGGATTACCTTTTACTGCAATTACAGCTACAGGTTTAGATACCATATGTATGTACTGTATGTATGTTTATATAACAGCTTTTCACATTGAGTGACTGCCATTTTCGCTTGATCTTTCCAGAAATAGCTCCAGCTTAGTCAGATTGGATGGAAAGCATCTGTGAACATCTCTTGTTTAGTCCTGTTCAGCTGCTGAGAACAGCAACCACCTCATTTTCACCTGACCCTTTCAAATTAAAATCAATTACAAAAACAACTTGAGGTTTCCAAAAGTCCGTGTGATCTGTTTGCAGTGATTAGTTCATAAGGAATCCTTCTGACTGGCCACCAGGAGCAGCGTGGCATCCTCACCGGTACACTGTGCTCTGCGTGTTTCTCAGCTTGGCAAAGTTCAGAATGGGTTTCGAAGCTGTGTGGGGTGCACGTGGTTTCCCATGTGAACAGGTGTTCTCCCAGTTTTGCCCTGTATTTAGCTGCATCTATCTTCCCATCAACTCTGACCTGTCTGACCCGATCCCTGCTGAAGAAAAGTCTCCCCACATAATGGTGGTGCCACTAACATTTTTCACAGTGGATGTGGGTTGGTTCAGAATGATGTACAGTATTAGTTTTCCATCACCACCACATGGGGTGTTTTGGAATTAGGCCAAAGATTTTAGTTTTTTTTCTGACCAAATTATCTTCTTCCACATCTTTGCTGTTTCCCTGTATGACTATAAACAGGACTTTTTATGTCTACTATCGCATAGAGGCCAGATTTCTGAACATCACATTGGACAGTTATCCATTTAACAAGTTCTCCCTCCTGAGGTCTATATCTCTACTGCTCCTCCAGAGTTACCATGGGCCTTGTTGCTGCTTATTTGATTAATGCTCTCCTTGCCCAGCCTGTCAGTTTAGACCACAAGTGCCAAACTCCAGTCCTCAAGGGACAGTGTCCTGTAACTTTTAGATGCATCTTTCTGTCAACACACCTGAATCACATAATTAGGCCATTAGCAGGACTCTGTAGAGCCTGAGTCCATAAGGAGGTAATTAAGTCCTTAGATTCAGATGTGTTGGCCGTGGGAGCCATGAAAAACTTACAGACACTGGCCCTCAAGGACTGGAGTTTGACACCCCTGGAACGGATGGCCATATCTATATTTGCAGTTATGCCACACTCTTTCCATTCTCAGATGAGGTATTGAACAGAGCTCTGTGAGATGTTAAAATCTTTGGATATCCTAACCCTGCTTTACACTGACCTTCTTGCTGTCTCCCTTGGTTTCCATGGTGCTGTTTGATCTCTAATGTTCTCTAACAAACCTCAGAGGCATTTATAGAGCAGCTGGATTTATAATGAGATTAATTTACACACAGTTATTTATTTAGTAGATGCCTTGTAAAGGCAGTTAGTTGTGCTATATTTGATTTAGGGGTAACAGATTAAAAGGGGCTGAAAAAATGCACGCTGTATTTTACAAGGCACATAACATATTACATGGCTAAAGATACCTTCTTACAGGTAAAACTGCAAACCAGTTTGTTGGGAAAATATGTTGCCAGTGTTGGTTTAAAAAATCAGCAGTTTTAAGATTTTTAGTGCAATTGTATTTTCCACCTCTTCAACCAATTGTTTGCCTTTCATTTAAAGACCTGGGATTGTATGTTGGAAACAGGTGATCTATCCTGTACTGAATGTTTTTTTTTTCCTCAAAGATTTAAAAGGTTGGACATTTTCCAAGAAGAAAAGAGACAAAAAACAAGACTGCAAAATAACATTTTTCCTTTTGCTAGGATGCTTTTCCTATACAAAATATCTGTCTGTTTATAACTGACACAACTTTAGTTCAGTTCAAAGATGAACAAAGGTTTCACCATTTTATGCATTTAAATGGGGTATTTGGTTAATTGCCGTGGTCAAAACAAATACCATCCATTTTCAATAACAATTTTCTTCCATAGTGGGTCGCAGGGGAGCTGGTACCTATCTCCAGCAGTCTATGGGTAAGAGGCGGGGTACATCTTGGACAGGTGGCCAGTCCATCGCAGGGCAACACAGAGACACACAGGACAAACAACCATGCACACACCCATTCACACATAAGGGCAATTTGAAGAGACCAATTAACCAAACAGTCATGTTTTTGGACTGTGGAAGGAAGCCAGGGTACCCGGAGAGAACCAACGCATGCAAACTCCATGCAGAAAGGCCCTCGGCGGAGAGTTAAACCCAGGACCTTCCTGCTGCAAGGCAACAGTGCTACCCACTGTGCCACCGCGCAGCCCCAAACTCAATACCTACTGTAAACTAAAACAATGCTGAAAGCATTGCCTAATTCTGATCCTATAGAAAAAATGATATAGGGTTAGGGTTTTTTTCACAAAATGTGGTATGCATTTACATTATGTAAGTGCCCTTTGATGTGATACCCCAAAAGAAAAGAATCAATTTGCAAAGCACCAGATGTTACACCCAGAAGACTACAAACGGTACCTTTTCAAGATTTAATTTTTTGTAAAAATGTTCCACTTTAAAATTATGCACTACTTTTAAAATGATTTGCTGTTGATCTATTACATGAAACGCTAATAAAATACAGTGAAGTTCATGGTGAAGCTCAACGGATATGAACACTGTAAATTCTGATTGGATAATAATAAATATAACCCTTTAGTCACAATATTGGCACCTTCAATAAGTTGTGGGGATATATGCATAGTATAGGTTTTTGCCTGTAAGTGTATAAGTGGAAATGAGATAAAAACAGGGATAAGAAGGTATAAGCCAGAGAGCCAATGGAGTCTGTTGCTGGGAGGGTTTTGGCAATGCATATTTCTGTCCTGCCTATAAAGGATGCTTTGAACTTGAACAAGGGGTGTTGCTATTGACTGCTGCTGCACAGCCTGATGGAGAGTGAAACCAGCCTGAAAGAGCGAGAAACAGAGGGAAAGAGGATGGAGGGATGATAAAAGAGAGCGCTGGAGTGGAGGTGAGGAGAGAAGGAACAGCTGGCCTTCGCTTCAATATATGAATTCAAAAGATGGTGGGAAGAAGATATAAACTAGCCACAGCCACAGGCATTCACCAACAGAATCATAGCAGAAAATGATATGAGCGCACCTCACACAGCGACACAAGTGCCCAGCAGCTTTCAGCTCTAATAAAGCTTTAAAACTACAACTGCCATTACCACATGCACACAGTTATTATCTCTGCGTCCTCTTCTTCTGTTTCCCTGTCCTCATGCCCCATCATCACATATTTTATCAAGCAAGCCTACTTATCTTTAATCAAACACATACACACTTAAGTGGCTTGAACATTTGTTCGATAGTCATCTAATTAACAGTGACCCTATTTAAGTACTTTTCGAGTCTTAATTAAAAACAGACATGTCTTCATTAAAATGTTTGACTAAATTTGTCCTAAAATAGCTTTGAAAGCAAAGAGACTTGCGCACAACAGCCACACACAAAAATGTCCAGGTGTTAAAACCTGGATAAACCAAAAAACGAATATGAAGACAAATGGTAACGATCAAATTAAGTGGAAGGGCGTTTTTATTTTACCCTGTGAATCAATTAGACCAGGTTCAATTTAAAGCTAATACCATAAACAGTCAGGCACAGATGCAAAAATGCAGCGACTGTTTCTCTATGGCCCATTTCTGCTATAAGTTTAGCTAAGGACCCACTGAGGGGCCAGTGCAGTCTGAATCTGCTACTCGTGTTTGTCCTCTGGTCCTTCTAAAATAAGGTGTAAAATGTACCCCTTTAAATTTTTAAATATACTGTTATGTTCAAAGGAAACATATAGAAAGAGGTTCACATCTCTTAATGTTATATAGGGAGTGCTTTTTTTTTTTTTTAAACCGGACATGTTTTTATAATAATGCTAGTTTTACTGACAGGAAGGAAAAACAAAGGTGCAACATTAAAAAAAGATAATTTCTTCCTTTCAAATTAATTTGTCTTCTATATTTCATTACCTGAACTGTAGAACAACTTCCCACAATCTTACCACAGGACAGGGAAACCTAATTAAAAAAATCAAATCAAATGAGTGTTTTAGCATTGAGGGGTTATAGGTTGCATAGCTTTGAATGGAAGCAGGGACATGGCGGATGCTGAGGTTCACCACGGTGTCCCTAGGCAGCTGTAAAGTGGTTCAGGAAGTCAGGGAGAGGAGCATGTTTATGCAGTCAGACATCTTTCTTCCTGTCTCTCGCTCCAAGTCAAAAGGAGGTAGGGAAAGGTGACGGTGGTGCTGAGCAGCAGAGAAAAGAGACAGAGACAAGCTGTATGAGGAGGGATGGGAGGGGTGAGGAACATCCAAATGAGGGGTGTTATTAATCCATTTATTTTCCTCCAATCTCTGAGTCTGTCCACTGCTATCTCCTGCACTCCAGTCATATCTTCTGATTTCAATCTCTTGCTCTTGCTTTCCCATAAATCTTCAATCTTGGCTCCTTACCTCTCCTCATTTTATCTCCATGCTTCCTATCTTTTCCCTTTACTTCCCATCTTTCCTGTTTGCTCCTATTAGCTTCCTTCCTATTCTTTTATTGTAACGCCTTCAGTTATTCCGTCCTGCTTGCCTTGGTCTTCCCTGCTAAGTCAATATCTACTGCTTCCCCCTTCCTTATTCCTTGTCTTCCTCTTCCAGCTCCATCGTGCCATCCGGGTGCCACCTGAGCTGTACTGTGAGTTGCAGGCACAAGGCCATCATCATGCTGAGGCTGTTTCTCACTATCTCACACTCCAAAAACTAAATTCTGTCATACACAGACACAGACACACATACCCACTGGCATCTTCCTACAATCAAGCATCTCTAGCTCACCTCCCCTGATTTCACAATTTACCTGCAACACATAACACGGGGGCAAATGCAAAACAATGTGAAAATCTGAATCGAACATTAAGGAAATGGTTATGATATTTATAAATCTGTGCCCTATTGAGTGGTTATAGATAGTCAGTATCTCTCCTACATTAGAGAACCATCTGAACATGTTCATTTTGTGTCAATATAGACCAGTTGCCAGACAATGACTGGCTAGTCCAAGTAGACTAGGGGTTGACCCTGTTTGCTGTTCACAGAGAGAAAAGGTTACCTCAATGGAGTGCACAGCACTTTCCTGCACCCTACTTCTGAGGTTATTTTCTGGACTTTGATTGGTTATTAGGAATAATCAAACTGAGCTCACGTTGGGTAGAGCACAACTAAACCTGCTAAATCTGTCTTCAGCAAGAAAGAATCATTGCTTCCATAAGTAATGTGCAACTGGTAACTTTGATAATAATAATAATAACCTGTTCACTGATATTATTACTTAACTTCATAACAAAAGCATTACATTTTCAGTTATGCCACCTTCAATAACTCTAAAACTATTTCTATTTGTAAAATGTGGTTTGTCTGACAGATGTCAAATGTAAAATTATGCCAAAGTAGTTTATTTTAAATTTATAAAATGGTTGTCAGGATCTCATGAATTGATTAACTAATAGAGGAAATAATGCACTCGGACGC
This sequence comes from Girardinichthys multiradiatus, assembly GCF_021462225.1. Classification (NCBI taxonomy): domain Eukaryota; kingdom Metazoa; phylum Chordata; class Actinopteri; order Cyprinodontiformes; family Goodeidae; genus Girardinichthys; species Girardinichthys multiradiatus. The sequence continues at coordinate 14,277,890 of NC_061818.1, forward strand.
AATAACATCCATGTCATATCAACATGAAGTGGTTTTATTCTAAAGAACCGTTAATGTCTTTTACGCTATTAACACCTATTTATCCGAATGCTCAGATTGTTCACTCCTTTACAGTGTAGTATATATATGGAGGAGATCAGCCTGTGGTTCTGCTGAGGTGTAATGGAAGTCCAGGTTGCTTTGATAGGAGCCTTCATGTCACCAGGTGCCAAGTCCTTCTGGAAAATTAAATCAGCATTTCCACAAAGCTTGTCAGCAAAAGGAAGTATGAAGTCCTCTAAAATTTCCTGGTAGATGGATGTGTTAACTGTGGACTTCAGAAAACCCTGTGGACCAACACCAGCAGATGACACAGCACCCCAAATCATCACTGACTGTGAAAACTTCACACTGGACTTCAAGCAACCTTGCTTCTGTCCCTCTCCATTCTTCCTCCAGACTCTGGGACCTTGATTTCAAAATGAATTACAAATTTTACTTTGGACTACTAAGCAACAGTCCAATTCTATTTCTCCTTAGCCCAGGTAAGACACTTGAAGCCCATGTGCAGGATTTGTCTGTGTGTTGTTCCTCTTGATGCAGTGACTCCAGCTTTATTCCCCTGCTTGTGAAGCTCCCCCAAATTCTTTAATAGATTTTGCTTTACAATTCTCTCTGGATTATCCAATAATTTTCTGAGACACTGAATTTTTGTATCCATTATCTGTAATACATAATTATCAAGAAATAAAAGCTAGAAATATTTCACTTTGTGTGAAATATTTCTATATAATCTATAAATTTCACTTTTTGAAATGAGAGCCAAACAATGTTTAGATTAGAGGTCAACAAAAAGCATAGAATTAGAGCTATGGGATTCTGTGATCTTTTCAGGGCAAAGCTGAAAGGGTTCACTCTCAGCCGTTGTTCGAGGTGACACTTTTCCACCTCCAGTACAAACCTTTCAAAAGCAAAAACAGCCTTCCCTGTATATCCTTCCTCTTTCATCTCCTGTGCTCTCGCTCTCTCTCAGTGCCCTGCTTTCACAGCCGGATAATTTTCAGCATTTACCAGGTGGTCTAATTCACAGAGACATGTCGAACCCAAATTCACTTTGAACCGTTATTCCTACTCTCCAACACTGCTAGAAGCAGGAGGTCAAGAGGTCAAAAAAGAGGAAGTTCCACAACAAATATAACGAATGTTCCGAATCAATAAAATGATGACAGAAGATTACTTGGAAGCATGCTCTAAAACGAAATCTGAGGATAGTTGGTTTGTTCATTTCTCATCTTTGACTCACACGGACCACCCCCTCTGCATATGCAACATGATCTCTCCCCATAAAGCTCCTCCAGCGAGACCCGTGAACATTCAGTGTGGTTTAAAATTTAAATTCAAATCTGCTTTATAGGCGTGACAGTGGAAGGGGGATGTTTTTTGCAACACAACATGTTGGGAGGAAGACTAAGACAATAAGCCAATCTACAGTATATGCTGCTCATTTTCCAGTCTTCCCTCCCTGTCTAACTAACCTTGTTTTGGTTTTGGAAAGCTGTGCAGAAATACATAAAACCATAAAACCCTACTGTCCTCTGCATGCCCAGCTTCCTTCTTTTTCCTTCTTTCTTCTTAAGAGATGCTAACATGGAGGGATAATATTGCTATCAGGCAGAGTTAAGCTCCTGTGTATGCACAGACATATGTATTAGTGACTGTTGTGCCCACTGGAAGACATTGGAGCCAGTGAAGCCTAAAAAAGACAAGAGAACAGAAAACCAAAGTTGTGTGTTCAGGTATGGAGCAATGTGGAAAGTTGTGCAGCCTTAGGACAAATGGAGGGAAGCTTGCTGGTATACTTATGAATACTTTAGACTCAGTGGCTTCTTTTTCAGTCCTGGGAATCATTATGTGCTACACTTTTTTTCTCGTACCTGGAGTTTTGGGGAAAGACAATTTTGAAAGTTTGCTTCAGTGGTACAAACTAAAATCTCTGTTTTGATGCAGATTTTTGCCAAGCATTTTTTGTGATAGCATAATTACTGTTAACGGATGTACACGATCCCAAATGTAACACAAACCACATATTCACAGAAAATAACTCATGCATGTAATTGAGCCTTGCTATCTGCCATTGGCCATCACAATTCAGTCTGCCAAAGTAAATCAGAGCCTTATCGAGTTCCTGCTAATGTACACTTTAACTGCTCATGTTGCCCATTAATAAAAAAGGTCCAAATTATACGAGAGATGAAAGTCTTACCCTCCTGATTAAGAATTTATTCAGATTTGATTAGGGCTCAAAATATTCTGGCTTTTAATCAGGCATTAGCATGTTTACAGAGTTCCTCGATATGTTTCATGTCAAAATTACATCCTGTTTCAGATTCTTCTTATTTAGGTATTTTTTTTAAATATATGTGCAAAGGTTTCCTATGAATGTCATGGATTGACTTAAGAACCAGTGGATAGACAGTGTTACTGATTGGCATGGATGGATGGAAACAATGTGGGGATGAATGATACAAAATCAAGAATCATCTATTTAAAGCTGCATCCACAACGCTGGATTGTGAAATTATCAACCTTCTTAAACCAAATCCTTCGTTGTTAAAGACTGGGGAGCAAAAAATTATTTAGTGTAAAGAGCATGTGCTGTTCTAGCACTTTTACACTAAAGATAACATACAGCAATTATCAGAAATGTCTGAAATTTCCTTTAAAACTCATGCAGCGGCTGCTGCTGCGAACAATGGCTACACTCATGGCTGAGCAAAAAATAATAGAAAAATATCTTTGAAGCTTAAAATAATAAAATTAAGATTTTCACATATTAATTATTATTCTGTACATGTAAAGGTGTTATATCTTCATTTATGCGTGGAGTAGCAAACACTTGTGGCCTGGCTTCCCGTCTCTCAGCATGCTGCTGAGAAAGGCGTCCTCTGAGTCTGCTAAAGATTTTTAGCCACAACAATAACTAAATGGCACATAAAGGACCATTAGATTCATCAAACCATTAAACCTGCAACAGGCAACCTTCAGCTTGGCAATTACAAATATTTGATTCACTCTCCCAGCCCATACACACACACCCACACTCCTGCATGCAGGCATACACACTCTTCATGTGCTCCTTCTCTCTCTTTCATCGTTTCCCTCTGCTTCTATTTCATCCTGTGCTTTGCATGTGTGCATCCTCTGTCATGTGCATCCGACCTAACACCAATCCACTCTTTTTTCTGTGCCCCCTCTCCTCCAGGCTCATTTCTCTCTCTCTCTCTCTCTCTTTCTCTCTCACAGACACGCTCTCTCTTTCTCTGCAGCCGCCGTCACCTTACTACTGTGGCCGGCGATCAATGTCAGGATCAATTAACAGATTTCAAGCCACTAGACGCGGCATTTGTAGAAAGCTGCGTGAAATTAAAAGAAGCCTTTCTGCAGTAATGAGGAGAATATGGAAACAGGCCTAGTGCTTTGCTGTCATGTACGTGGAAACAGCACAGAGGCAGACCTGTTTCCACTTAAGATGTAGGCTCAAGGAAAAGGTAGCAGCTGTGGAAATAAGAGACTTTGGGTAAAAAAAAAAAAAGAGGGATTGGATGGAATCTGGAGAGTAAGAACCCTCAACAAAAAGCTTGAAATTTATTTAGTTTTATATGCATTTTGCTGTTAGTTAAAATTATGCATGACTGGAAAATTTCAAGAGATGTTGCAGAGGAGCAAAAAAAAAAAAAAAAAATCCTCTCCAAATTCTTCTATTTCTGATATTACTCAGCCAACTACTTCAATGAGGACAGGCGATAAAGCATATGTGAGAGGGAAACTGGCAAATTTCTGGAGCATTTACAATGAGCATTAATAATCCTGATCTTTCTTTCTTTCCATTAGATATGTCAATGTCCACACATTATTAATGCCAGGACAGTTTTTTCTGGTAAATCTGCAGCCTCATCAGTAATCCTCAACACACCACAAAACTAAAAACTGCAGTTTAAACAACCAACCTTTTGCATAACATTCAACAGAGACAGTCCACAACCTATTCTCCCAACATTTTCCATAAATTCACTGGTGTTCAGGTTTGAAAATCAGTCCAAATGCTCCAGAAAGTTTTCACAGGGTGGCCACATGGGAGATATTGATTATCTGAGGCCCTGAGAAATCAGCTGGTAACAAGGATCAGTTGATTTCTACATTTATAGCCAGTGAGTGCACAAAATTAAGCACTACCAGGTCCAGCTACTCTGTACCAGGTACAGAGACATAATGGCTGCTCATTTACAGTGGTACACCCAGGAGATGATCTTCTCACTCTTTAGCCATTACTTAATTTTGCAATTTAGTATTAATTGCCCCCTACGTTTCTGGGTTTGAGAAAGAGCCATCTGCCACAGGAAATCACTTCACAAAGCACCCTCTGGATGTGTTGTTGAATTGCCAAAGGCGTGAGGTGGCCAACCTCAGCAGATACCAGAAAGGCTCAACATCTTACAGCAAAGTTGCTCCTTTTTATTGTTCTGAGCTTTCAACCTCAGTCTGGTAAGGATCTGTCTAAGTAAAAGACCCAGAGGCAACTGTCCAGTTAGTAAAGCCAACCACAATAATCATGCAAAAAATGCTAAACACTATAAGATGCTAGAGTGTCAACTCAATTATTTTGTTGCTATTTTGTTTGCCCCCCCACCCCCCCACCCCCACCCCCACACACACACACACACAGTCAGTAATGTGCCAAACAAAGTTTAAAATTTCAATTCCAAATCAACTTGTCTTTGTTTTAAATCAGTAAAAACCAACTGGACTCTCTCACACACAGTGCCTCTGTTTCTAATAAGACTCATAAAAAATATTACTGCACTAAGGTCAGAAAGAATATGTTGAATGTTGGTAAATATGGTTTTTCAAGGGTTAGGTAAATGGCTAAAATCAGTAATGCCATTCCATAACGTTTTTAATAAAAGAGATGGATAATTGGGTACAAATTCCATATAGATGCGAAACCACAAAAAAAATAATAAAAGGTCATGACATAATTCAAAAGTTTTATTATTATGCTGTTTTCATACATTGGCTGATGGAAGTTAGGTTCCACTTTCTAGTCACTCAAAGAATTTTTTAGTACTATAAATTTTAAACCCACAACAACAAAACTTCTAACCGATTTAGGTGTATGTAAGTCTTTTGCTCTGACATTGATTTAACAAGTGAAATACTATGAGTAACACTATAACTGAATAATTAAACAATCCACAGCCAGATCTGACTTATCTTTAGTTTGATGCAATTTAGTACACAACTAGAAAAACACATTCAGTATCAGTTTGATCTACAGCTTGAACTTGCACAGTGAATTAGTTTAAACATCTTTTATAATGGTGTACTTTTATCCCTTAGCCCATTAAGGCATTAAAGTCTTTCTAAAAGAGGGTTTGATCCTCTAAACAGATATCAGGTAAAATATTCCATACTAGCACCTCTGTGAAGCCGCTGAACCCCCCCCCCCCCAATTATTAACCCCTTGGCTGTGATTTCACAAGCATAAACATCTCTGATGTATGGTCTTTGACATTCACACAAGCTGGTTAGGATTTCACACCGCGCTCCCATCCCCCTCTTCATCTCATCTCATCCTTCTCCGCTCACCGACTGACAGTTGGTTGCAGCAGCAGCCACTGAATACACACAGCGGAGGTGTGACCTGCTCTTCCTATCCCTTGCTGAGCTTCCGTGTGCATGCAAACGCGTAAAGGTGCACATGTACGAATTTTGTGCTTATGAAATATGCAAATACTGACGACTGAAGTGCAGAACATTCCAGATGCAGCAATGTATTTCTGTCCAGTTACACACACACACACATACACACACACACATTTAAACACACACCAGTTGTTGCACTGAAGCCTGTTTTTGGCAGACATATCCATTTTTCTCCTTGCTTCCCTGCATGCTGTGCCACAGATTGGAACTTGAATTCTGCATCTGGAGTTTTTGCATGTGACACTCTCCATCTCTGTCTAAAACACACAAAATAAAAAAAAACAAAAATATGATGTGCTTTCGTATTTAGCACACTAAATAAATTCTTTGCCTCTAAAAGCGTTGCACAACTAGAGACTGAATTTTTGTGCAATTCTTTTTTGTAAAACCATTCAAAATGAGTCAGACTGGATGTAGACATTCTGTGAAGATCAGTATTAAAGCTAGGTTTATACTTGACCCAATGAACAGGTGCGAGGGTCCTGCGTGCTGTTGCGACACATGGTTGTGCACCTCTGAATTTATGTAACTCTCCATTCAGAATGAAGTAGAAGGTCGAACATTTCACACACAAATAAATCACTTCTTCATGAACTGAAGGAAGAGAATAACAACAGAAAATCAATAAACAAAAAAAAGGTTAGAGAAATGCGAGATACAAAGTTAGATTGTATGCCTTAACAGTGTTTAAAGTTTTTATAGCTTTTTTATTGTTAAGAGTCTGAAATTGTATCTAGGTACAGTTTTATATCCTTTACAAGGATGTCAAAAAGTATTGTTCTTTTCATTGTTTTACTCTTATGAATCTGAAACTTTACAAGAAACAGTTTCACGTTTCTAGGAAATGTTTTTGATAGTGCACACACCCATTTTAAGCGATTTTTTCTCTCTTTTACTACATTTCCATTTGTTTTCAAACATACTGCCTCACTGTGTTTTCGGAGAATACTGGAGCGACGTCAGCTTCAAGTATAAACGCCTACAGCACCTGTCAAGGCGTCATCAGCGGAGTCCTGCGTGATACCCAGAAGCGCGACTATAAGTGAGTCTGAGACTGAGGTGAGACTGCTGCTAACAGATTTATTTTGCAGCGTTTCCCTAAATTAAAATCCACCCATTATCTCATCAACTCTGACCTGTTGAAGAAAAGCATCCCCTCAGCCTGATGTTGCCACCACCATTTTTAACCAAGGGGATGTTGTGTTTAAGGTGAATTGCAGCTTTTGCAACAGTTTTTGCCAGGTCTCCATAAAGGCCAGATTTGTGCACTGCTAGGTGTAGTCCTGTCAACAGAATATCAGAACTAAACAATGGATATCTGCAGCTCTTACCCTGTTACCCTGGGTTTCTTCTTTGATTAATGTTCTTTTTCTGTTGAAGTTGACAACCATGTCTTCGTTGGTTTGGTCAATCACACAGTGTTCATCTTATCTGACCAGAACACCTTCTTCAACATGCTTGCTGTGTTCCCTGCATGGCTTGTGACAAACTGTAAATGAAAACTCTTTTTGGTTGTCTGTCAGCAATTTCTTGCAACTCTTCCATAAAGATCAGATTTGTGGAGTGGATGAGTAATAGTTGCCATGTCAACAGATTGTTCCCACCTGAGCTGCGTATTTCTGCAACTCCTGCAGAGTTATCATAGGCCTCTTGGCTATTTCTTTGATATTCCTCTAACAAACCTCTCAGGCCTTCAAAGATTAAATGGATTTGTACTGAGATAAAGTTAAAAATAGGCTGACTCAGTTTAGTAATCAGTTGAAGCAAATGTGAAGTCAATTATTTGCACTGGAATTTATTCAGGTGTATCACAGCAAACGGCTAAATAAACATTTGGACCACACGCCTTTTATCTCTATATTGACACTTATCTATGGTTCTGTATGATCTTACTATCAGAAAGTAAAAGATTATGAAGGACGATACCAAAAAATAATGTTTTCCATGTATTTTTCTCATCAGCTAAACTACAAAAGTTTTTATTTCTTTTCCGCCATATTTCTCTTGCTAATTAGTCTTAGTCCTCTTTGTCTGCTTCATCATGTTCCTCATTTTGCTCCTTTTCCATCAGAGAACCTGAATTTATAATCAAAGTGTATTAATTTTAAAAAAGATGCTTAAAATAGCTGCCAGAGCATCATATCATGCTTGTGCTTGAAAGAAACTTTCAAAAAGGAAGGACTAAATGAGAAAACTTGAAATAACAAAAACATTCAATGGAGATGCCAGGTGTGCGACTAAAAGCCAGGTGAGAAATGTGTGAACCAGAGCAGCACCTGCAGCATGAATTAAAGTGAAAGAGACTACATTCACCAGACAAATCCCACAACAGGAAGAGGAGGTGCTGTGAGGGGGCATGCTTTGCATCACAGTGAATTTGGGAGGCAACTTAGCTCACCTCGCAGAGAACTTTCCGGGTATGAACTCTAAAAGCAGTCATAATGCATTGCACCATAACCGTAGCAGGGTATGCTGCCTAGCTGTAGTTACCGAGCCGGCAAGCTGGGCTTCAGTCCAGTAAATAGGGCGACAGAGCAACAATAATATGCTTCCATGCATGCACATATAAACAGGCAGCAGGCATTTGATTAAACTCATAATTGAAAGGAGCATAGAGAAACTTGAGCTGCTTGCTGTCTCAGCACATTTTATGTTTTATTAAGCATAACCCATCCCTGTATAGCATTAGGGTCATTACCCAAGTTAATTATTTGCTAAGTAGGAAATTATTCCATGACACATGCTGTTCTGTAATAAATGTCTGCCAACTACAAAAAATGCACAAAAACTGTCTAAATTTCCCTGAAATGACTTTAAATAAGTACAAAACATGAACTGCTAAAAGTCAAAGTCAATCCAAAAAATCCAATAAAACAAATCGTTTAAGATACTGGTGCAAATGTATTCCATTTAGTTCCTTTCACCTGTATTTGTTAACTATAAACAGATTCCCAGCGCTTTAATATGTGTTTCATAAAACAAATTTGAAAGTTTCTAAAAGGGCAAAACAACGTTTCATAAATTGCAGTTTCACTGACCAAACGTGCACATCTATTTCTAGACTTATAATGATGAAACTCACCAGCTGAGATATGGTGAAAACACAACACAGCCTGACTGACAAATCTAGAAGAAGATGGAACAAGATTAAAGTCTATGTTTTTTTGTCGTTCAATAAGTATTGATTCCACTTTAAAGTTATACACTACTTCTGTGGGTCTACAATATAAAATCGACCCAAAATAAATGTAAGTTTGGGGATGTAATGTGACGAAGTGTGAAAAAGTTAAAGTGGTTGCAATACTTTTCCAAACCACTGTTTAATCCAAATAATCTGAAACATTCCACATTGAGCACAGCTCTGTCCCCACCTCTTTCTTCTCAGAGATATTAAATACCCACCTGACCAGGATTCTCATTAGTTTAAAGAGGCAGGTTCTCTATCCCTGACATTTCATTTCCATCAGGCCCTACTTACAGAGACACATGTGCAGCATAAAGCGTGACTTAGTGTTTGCTGTTTTTGTCTGTCCTGTGCAGTAAACAGCACAGGACAGACACCTCCTCAGTCAGGAAGCAGGTTTTAAAGTGGTGAAATGGGAGGATGGACAGGGGGGAGGCACCAAAAACTGATGATGGGTGACACAGTAGCACAAGAGAAACCAGAGAGTCAAAGCAGGAAAAACGCAGTTTTTTCTCTCTCTCATTTTGTTCTCAGAGCTTTGTTTTCATCCATTCTTGTCCCAAACACACATTACTCTTCTCCTCTCAGCCGCTATCTTCCTTGCAAGTTCTTATCTGCAGCACGCACATCCCAGACACACCCTATTCTTGTTTTCCCACGCTCAATCTTCTTTTGCCCATGTCCCTGACTGTCCTCTTCCTAAGGCACGAAAATTTCCATTCCCTTCTTTATCGGGACCCATCGGTCCATCCTCTCATACGTTACGCCCTTCTGATTGGATTACTATTATTCTCACAAATGGATTTTTTTGTCTTGACACTGCAGCGTTTTGAATGAATATTTAAAGAGGAATTTCTAAAGTCATCACCCTCCAAATGAACTATTATGCAGGATCCAGCTGGAATTTAGGAAGCAGTCTAAGTGTGTTTTCATATATATATTTATATAGTTTTTAATTTGGCTGGTCTCCACTTTGTACACTCCTTCTTTCTCTCATGGTTTTTCTCTTTGTCCCTTGCCTCCCATTGTCCTACTTTTGAACCGAGTTATTTTATCTATCTCTCTGTCCAACTGCTGGAGAACCTCACTCCCCTCATTTCTGTCTCCCTGCCATTCGTCCTCTCGCCCTCCCACCCATCTTCCGTCTACTTTTCTCCCTTAGTCCCACTATCTGTCACTCGTCCGGCTGCTCTATTCTTTCTCCCTTCTCAATCATTCTCCCCGCAATGTTAATTCAAATTGCCTGGTTAGGGAAGATGGTACTGTTCCAATAATGCCGAAAGCACTTTAGAGAACATAATCAATCTTGCTCTCTTTCCCTCTATTCCTCCACTTGTTCTTTTCTCCCTATTTTCACACCCCATTTTATATCCCCTCCATATGTGCAGCAGGAATCATCCTCCTTCAGTTCTCGGTTGTAGTCATCCTTTTTTTACTTGCTCTCTATCGGGGCTTTATCTGCTACTTTGAGATGTATCCAAAACATTTACATTGTTTTAGAGATCTGTTCATCTTGAAGGGTAATTAATGAGTTAAGGTAGCTTTAACATACAGGGAAATGGGGATGCACAAGAATGAGGGTGTCACGTTCCTGCCACGGGTGCTTCATGCTTTCCCCCAATCTGCAGTAAAACTGCAATATCCTGTGACAACTGCAAGCTTTCCAGGCTTTAGGGTATTCAAAAGAACAAGTGTGTGTTATTTTTTATATTGCCTTCAGAATTGGGCCAAGTTTTGATGGGGCTTAAGCAGAACCAGATTTGGTGGGGGCCTTTCGGTTAAGCCCATCGCCGGCCAGCCACCAAAACAACACGAATAATTCGTTTGCTCTGTCAGTGGTTTATAATTTGGGCATTGTGAATGAAACACAACTTGTTTTGTACAGTGCTGTAAAAAGAGTCCTTAGAGATTTCTTCTGTCATTGCTTTTTTAATGTTTCAGATCATTAAAAAAACTAAATGTAACACCAGATAAGGATTACCAGAGTAAAAACAAAATTAAGCTTTCACATCGTGATTTTATTTATAAAATTCCACTATCCACACCAATGCTTAATTACTGCATGGAATCACCTAAATAGAACCAGTGAATGGCCCAATAATGCACCATAAACTATATAGGGCAAACAAAACGTTTTTCACAGCGCGGTAGGTAACTAAAGTGCCATAAATACCCTAACACTGACTGTACAAGAGAATGTCTATGAGTCAGAATGGAGGCCTAAGTTTGATTGATTGTTCTTTTTCTTGAGGTTTATTTGAAATAGCTATAGTGTGCATAAAATATGAGCTAAGCAGCAGAAATAACTAAACTTCTGACATTGAATTATAAATGTTAATATGAATTTATATATTTTATATGTTTACAATTTGTGCATTGGACAAGTTTTTAAAAAATATAAATAAAGAACATTTAAAATAATTATAATAACTATAATAATTATAAAACCCTTTAACTGGGGCACAAATGAATCTTAAAAAGTATGCTTCTTGACAAACAATAAAATGATATATAATAAGTGTACAATTAAACTCTTGAAGGTCCCTGCTGGTTAAAAGGCAATAAACGGTGGCTTAGTTTGGGTAAGCCTGGGACTGGCTCTGATTACCTTTAGTGTTTGAGAGCAAGTTACATTTTGGTGAAAAGAACTTTAGTTAAAATGGATGTTTAACCAGAAAACAAGTGATTCAACAACGATGGTTTCCGAAGATGAGGTGAGGTGTCCAGCGTGGGCCACAAAACAAGTGGGAGGTGTTAATCCAATTTCCAGGAAGTACATTTAGTTCAAAAATGATTGTTGATAGCATATTCTCACTACAATTGTTACAAGAGATGAAAACAGAAGTCATAATTGGGCAGAAAATTACATAATAGTTCCTGAGGCAGTTTGTGCTATAATTAGATTTGTAATTATGGTCTCAAGTGCGGTCAGAATCCGATATATTTTGATGATTTGTTCAACATTTTCTGTTTTCCTAGTACCTTTAAGATGCTTAGGGATTTTGATGCATGCAAATTTATTATTAAAGGTTCAATACAAAATAGTTCGAGGTCGACCAGTGGGTGCTAAGCCCCTGAGCAACCCATGAATGTAGTCATACAGTCTGGATTGCAAGGAGGTTTGCAGTGTTTGGAGTAGTTGTAGTGAGCAGCACTCCAATATAATCAATGCTGTTTCTGCAACGTCAGCATCCTTTATATCTAAAAGATGCTGAGTGAAGCACAACCCAATCAATGCCATTTTGTTTGTATTTGGGTTTTGTTTGCTGTTTTTCTTTATCAATTTTCTGATCAAAAAATGGGTCAAATTGACTGATGTTTAACATTAAGGCTACCAAAGAGGGTTAAAACGAATAACCCATAACATGAATTTCTAAACAAAGAAAGAAAACCTTATGATGTCTCATATGACTTTTATTAACAAACAATAGAACACATAGTAAATGCATTTATTATTAATATATTATTCTGAATTGACTTTATGAACAACTCTTGCAAAACTTAACAGGAAAAGATTGTATCATCTTAACATGCTTGTATTTCAGTAACAGGTTTCATGAAGTCTGATGAGGTTGAAGAATAATAAGTCTTTTCTCAAACACAGAATATTTTGTAAGAACTACACAACTTGCATCCTAACAACATAAACCAGGCTTTTGGGTTGATGTTTTTCGAGCATAGGTAAGGTTACATTGTTGGCTGGCCGAATGGTTGACTGGCACTGGTTGTCACATGTATTTATCACCCATTTTTCAGAGTTCTTTAAGGTTAACCTCCTCCTGTTTGACAAAAGACTTCAAATATTTATTTTGACCGCAGGAACTTTGTTTAAGTTCTTCCTCTTATTTTCCTTTTAAACATGAGCATAGTGTTCAGTTTAGCATGTATGTGTGCAATTTATCTAAATACCTTTGGTCATTTAGTGTGTTTCTTTCCATGTTCTCTCATATAAATGCCACTCCATTTCCCATTCATGACTCCTTCATTTATATCCTTCATTTATATGCCTGTACCTTCACCCTTTTTTTTCCTTCACACCTACAGAATGCTTTTTTTTACCTCGAAAAAAATATATTCCATTCTTACTTGTCGTCTTTTTCCCTTGTCAGCCCGTCCCCTTGCTCTTTGATATACACGCACACCTGTCTTCAAGTGTCAGCTGCTCCCCCGTCAGGTTTACGGGGAGTCAGGTAAAGACGAGAGGCAGAGACGGAAAAAAGAAAGCTGTATGAAGAACAGGAGCAGGGTGGGAGAGTGCTGAGAGAGAAGGAGCGAAATACTTTTAATTCACAGAGACAGCCAGCGTTTCCACAGCAACGTGGTTGCCATCGTTACAGTCCTGCTAAGGATGCCATTAGTTGGGAACAAAAAGAGAACGGCACTCACCGCTTGTATGGAGCATACAGCGCCAGAACACAGTATTACACACAACTATCTTCTCCTTGCGTTTATACATCCTACTACACTGACTCTCACAAGCACTCAAGAGATGCAGACATACACACATGCTGCCATCCACACATCATTCTGCCACCCCCCCCCCCCATCTATTTCGCCTCGCAACTCAGTACACGTACTGCTGCTGCCACTTCCCCGCTGCCCACACAGGAGCTCAAACAAATGCAGACATATACTAATCTACCTCTCACCTGCAATCAGTCCTGCTGGGCCTGCTATATAATAAAAGCATCACATCATTCCTCATTTTAAGCTGTGCAGCCATGGCTCATCAAGACTTTCCCGGGGACAGATTCGGTATGCTGCACTTTGGATTTCCTGGAAACAACCTAAAGGCTTGTTTGACACCCATTTATCCTTCATCTGGTTCTCTAAATACAAGAAACACAAGTCAAGGGGCATGCCAAGCAGCCTGAAAAAGGTGAAGAGAGAAGAACAAAGACGGCAAAAAAAATGTTTTCTGTTATTATTCTGAAGAAACGTTGATAGTTTATCCCATATAGGGCATCCGGCCCCCTTTGCATCTCGATTCAGCAACGCATCACAGAGCCTTAATGCGCTGAGATAAACTGATAGAGAGGTGGAGGCCATTAAAGCAGAGTTTTATTAACTTATGGAAACATTTAACTTTCAGTTATAACCGCAACCAAGCTGCTAAGGTAGGGAAATTCAGCTATATTTGTCTTTAAAATGCTACTTCAAAGAGGTTTAAGAAGTATTCATACATCTTAAATATTTTCACATTTATTGCATTAAAGCCAAAACTTCATTGCATTTGAGGGGATTTTTTTGGGAAATGGCAGGAAACCCAAATAAAAATCTGAAAATTGTGATGTACATTGTGCTTTGGAAGATGTTTAAGCTCGAAATAGTGTTTTGTAACCTAACCTTGCTTTAAACATACCCCCGACCTGTGTGCTGTGTTCCCTGGTCCTTATAATGTTATTTGATTACTAATATTCTTCAGTAAACCTCTGAGTCCTTCTCAGAACAGCTGGGCTTATACTCAGGCAATTAGTTGCACTGAATTTTATTTAGGGGTAGTAGAGGAAAGGAGGCTGAATACGAATACACGAGATACATTTCAGCTTTTTGTTGGAACATCATGTAATAATTTTCTTCCTCTTCTCAATTATGCATTACTTTGTGTAGGTCTATAAAATAAAATCCAATTGAAGTAAATTGACGTTTATGGTTCTAATGTTAGAAATGTATAAAAGTACAGTAAGTGTGAGTAAATTAGCTAGGTGCTGTATAACAGCCTAAAACAGTGTGATGCACATAATGACACATTCTCCAAGTCCTGACACAAGACAGAATGTGGATATCACTCTAGGCAGCAGGCATGTTGGCCGCTCTCCGCTTGCTCCAACAGAGCAACCCAGTTTCCACGGCCGGGCTGAATAGCCAAACAGAGCTTGCTCTTAATCTATCGAATGGAACGGAAATGTAATCTCAAAATAAACCACGTTTTGGTTTTCGTTTCTTGTGGCCAAAAGAGTTCAAACAAACAAATGTTTGAAGCATATTCATTCTTGAATGAAATGTTAAAAAAAAAAAAAAACCTTGGAAAGTGCTTTTACAGTTATAACATGAAAATGAAACATGTCAGGGATTGCAGTCATTTACTAGAGTATTTCAAAATGAAAGCCCTGCTCTGTAAATCTTGCTCTGCTATTACATTTACATTTAATCATGCATGGAAAGTAGTTGAGGACTCAGACGCTACATCCTGAATTATGAGAAAATGTACTTCAGTTGAGTAAGGACTCATGAGCTATAAGCTCATCTGCACTAGACTTAATCTAGTCATTTGTGTGATATTAAAGATCATGTTGCTGGTATCAGTTTTGGATGTGGAATACGCCCAACCTCTGGTGTTGTTCTGAGAAGGAGACATGTCCATCAGCACCATGAAAGAACGTTTGGTTTCAAATACAGATTTGCAGAGCTAAACAGTGTTTTGGTACCATAAGGGTGAAGTGGTGCATGTCCAGCACAACTTACAGAAAAAAAGGTACAGTGACATAAAAAGGTTCCCCCCCCCCGTACAGATCCAAACTAACCTGATCCTATGTGTAAAGGTGTCCTTGTTAAATCATGAATTTAACTACACACTTTTGGATCTCAAAAAGCAGCACATAGCGCCCCGATCTAAAAAAAAAAAAAAATCAAGAATGTATAAGAAGTTATTGATATAATATATAATATTTTTTATCTATCAGCCGGGAACCGATCACAACATCTTTTCTATGGTTTTAGGGACTTCAATGAACCAGAGTCAGAACTTGGAGAAAACAGGGAACAGTGGTGAACCTTTCCAAGAGTGTCTGGCTTACCAAAGCTACTCCAAGAGCACATTGACGACTCATCCAGGGAGTAACAAAAGAACCAAGAACATCATCCAAAGCAATGCAGCCCTCACTTAAGCCCACTCAGTGTGGCTCGACTGAGCTCTAATTGGTTATTAGGGTTTTCTATTAGTAATTTGGTACCAGCCCCTTTTTTGATATTTATTTGGCTGGGGTTCCAAGCTTGATGAGTAGCAGCAACATTCTCCGTTTATTTTTGGGTTTTTCTGTTAGTACTTTGTTAGATATTTCCTGTAGGTTTTCATTCATGTTCGTTAGTCTCTCTCAGCCGCCCTGCAGTTAAGCTCACTCAGTCCACCCGCTGCCTTCTCATCAGACTCGTGCTTGTTGCCTGTTTCCACTGCTATTTATGCTTCTAATTTCTCTTTGCTTCTTGGTGGTTTATACTGTTTTGCTCATTCCTTTGTGCCAGTGCTCCATACCTCATTCTCCTTATTCTTGCCTGTACCTTGTCTTTTATTTATAAAACAATTCTCAACTCACCATGCTGCACCTGCCTGCCTGTCTGCAATTTCGGTCCAGAAAATGGTTACCTATGTGCTTGCATAATGATTTTCTATTTTATGATATGTAACATCTGGGTGGCCCCAAAGACTTTAGGGAAAATATTCTGTAGACCGTGGGTGTCCAGCTCCAGTTCTCCCGGACAACTGAATCGAACTACCTCCTCAGCAAGTACTGCTGAGGCCTGGTAATGAACCATCATTTGATTTAGGTGCGTTGAACCAGGGAAAGAACTAAAACAGGCAGGATACCAGTCCTTGAGATTGACGAGACAAAGGTAGAACTTTATGGAAGGTGTGCATCCCATTACATTTAGTCTAAAACCAACACAGCATTTCAGATAAACAATGTCATACTAACAGTTACATGCAGTGGTGGTAAAGTGATGGTCTGGGTTTTCTTTGCCTTTTCAGGACCTGGACAATCCCTAAATGATGGAACCATGAATTCTGCTTTCTACCATAAAATCTTGAAGGAAGATGTCTGGCCTTCACTTCATGACCTTAGGTACAAGCATACTTGGGTTATGCAGCTGTTTCCAAACACACCAGCAAGCCCGACTTTGAATTATTGGGAAAAAAAAATTTTGGAGTCTTCTAGTCAAAGTCTAGACTTAAATTTAATTAAAGATGTTGTGACATGACCTTGAACAGGGCACTCATGCTCAAAAGCCCTCCAATTCAAAAACAATTATGAAAAGAAGAGTGGTCCTCCATAGTCATGTAGAAGGTTAATTGCAAGATATCAGCAACACAGCCCACCAAGGATGGCACAATAATTCGGTTTGGTAGACAATGGCTGTTTTACATAGGGCCAGGTTTGTTTTAAATATGATTTTTGTGTTTACTCAGGTTATCATTGTGGGACATAATAATTTGTTTGATGATATAAAACACAAGTGTGACAAAAAAGCAAAAACCTGCAATTTGTAGGGAAGCAAATATTTTTCCAGGAAAATATCTTAGGGGACCTGCCATTAAGAGTTATTGAGCTTTACAGAGCTGGATAGATTTAAAGGTTATCCCAAGGAGTTCAGGGACAGATCAGGTCAAGGTTACACACACAAGATCAAATGGAAGAACATCTTGTTTTTATGGGTTCTTCCAAAAAACACATCTTTCAAATTATACAGCGTGCAGCACTGCTGTTCTTTGGACTGAGAGATCTAACTTTGCATTGCTGGCAGACGGTGGGTTGCGCCCTTAGCCACTAGCAGCTGATTGCCCCAAATCTCATACTAAGAGTCATAAAACTCTGAGGCGGGAACTCAGTGGAAAAATTCAAGTAATAAAATCGGGACTACAGAGTGGTCAGGCCACAAGGTTCAGACCGCAGTTGCTTTGAATGGAAAAACTTTAAAAGTCCAGCTTCTAACTCCTGGCTGATTTGGGATCAGCCGGACAAAAACACACGCACCTTGCTGATCGCATCTGCGCTGCATGATTAAGCACACTTGCACAGCAAATCAAACACTCAGCATAAAACACTTCAATCAGTATTGCATGCAACAAGTTGATACCTTGGATCAACTACTGGTGATTCTAAAACACTTTAACTATGTCTCATCCTGCCCATACCTCTAAATGCACCTATCCAATTTAATATAAAAAAAGAAAGAACAAAATTACTTTGACGTTGATTTCTTCTCTTCACCGGCTGAGGATGTGTAGGTCTGAAGGAGAAAAAAGGGGGAACCAGAGTGACACCCATCCGTGTTCAAATCAAAAACGGTAAACTTCTCATCCGTCCAAAACGGGGAAAATATGAGAAACCGTTGCAGTCGGCTGAATCAACAAGGGAAAACTCCTCTCCTTGGAAATAAAACCTCTGTGGGTTTCCACCTGCTCCGGGTGTGGGTGGGGTCTTCAATCGGTATATGAATCTTCTGACCTTCTTGTATCAGACAGCATTTCAGCTTTCAAGCTCTTCCAGGAATGACCGTGTGGAGGAAAAGTTTGTCTGTCGCTCCAGATATGCCCTCCGTTGCGTCGTCCTGTAAGACACGCTGGAAATGGCAACAAAAGTTTATTTTCCACGAGTTTTATAATCCCAGATGACGTCAGAGCTGAGACATCTGTTGATCTGCGCATGTCAAACTACGCAGCCCAGCTGGTCTATCCCGCCAAAATGGATGACCTCAACAGCCCTCTGCACAGCAAAAACAGGTCAGATAGATATCAGAACATTTGGGAGGGCAGCAGATCGAGAATTGTTAGCATTTTGAGCATTGTGCTTGCAATCACTGGTAAAACTAAACTAATTTTTAAAGATATTGAGTAATGTTGTCTGTATTCACAGAAAAGTGCTTGCCGTGGATTTTCATAGTGTTAACAGCAGACATTCTAAAAATAAGTTAGGGATGTTTTTTTAAAAGGAGAATAAGCTGAATTTCTCACATGTGGGCTGACCTGCAGCTGTCACAAACATGCTTTGTTGTTCCTAAAAGTCTCAAAAACTCCAAAAGCTCACTTCTCACTATTTTCTCAAAACGGTGAAATATTTGTGTTAGTGTGAAGTGTCTGTGCGGTATCACACTGCATCTGTGTCTCAGAGTTAATCAGTTTGTCATTTGACTGAGAAGGCCCAATCTGTGAAATCCACATGATGTTTAATTGCAGAACAACATGCAATGTAAAGAAATTTGTGCCAATGCAAAGAAAAACTGTAATTCTAGTCCACACTTCGGTAGAGAATGCTTCATGTTTATCTGTCTATCTCTATGTGAACTGAATATTTCACATATTAATTACATCCAGCATCAGCAAAATCTCTTATGTCAGCACTGCTTATGAAAGCACATACAATGCAGCAGGCAGCAAGATGGTGTGCAGGCGAGAGTATTCTGACAATGAAAAATCATTTTGATGAGGGAAAACAAAGGCTGCCTCTGAAGCCTTGAAGTTTAACTACTGCTGCTGGATTTTCATGTACCTAAAACATGTAAACAATGCCAATCTAAAAAGTATTAGCCATTTTTTATTAAAGCAATGGTTTGTGAGTCAAACACATAGTGGATGAGATTATTAACTTTGAATATAATTCTACCAAGACTCTGATAATACAATATAGTACTTTGCAAAAGTATGAACCTTATTAACATTTTGTCTCTGACTGTGCATCCACAAACATTATGACTTTATTGAGACTTTAGGTGGAAGTAGAAGGGATTTTATTTTTTCCTTACAGATTTAAATGTGAAACATATATTTGGATTCAACCCTCTTACTCTGATACTAAATACCACCAATACCTATGAAATTAGTAAACAGATTAAAATCCAGGAATCCAAGGAAAACAGCAGACAGGTCAGAGAAAAGATTGCAGAGATATTAAAAGTAGATGGGCAATATGGACTTTAAATTAAATCACAATATTCTGTGGTAAATCTCTCAATGATGATTAAAGTGATAACAAAAAAAGATAGATAGCGCTATGACTGATTGTCTCTGCATACAGTGAGAGCCCAAAAACACAAATACAGCTCTCATTCATTATCTATTAGATTACTCCAGTACACCATCTATATTTAGTATGGCAACTGTACTGCTTAGCAACAAACAATAATTGATTTTAAGCATGTTTTCAAATGTATTGATATTTATTGATGCTCTTATGGAATCGACTGAAAAATTTGTGAAATTAACGATCTCTACTCTACCGTTAGTTTTAGTAATGACAAACAATATAATAAAAGCCTATCCCAGGTGTATAGCATGGTTAGATTGGAAAATCTAACCATGAGAAGCATTGTTTCATTCATCACTTACCAAACAATGGCTGCCTACACACACTGACAGGGGACGCATCAATCTGAGAAGTAAGTCAAGTGAAGTCAAGTCAACCTTTTCAGGAAAAAGGCACTCAGAGCACTGTACACGAGGAAAAACATTACAATGACACAGAAAATCAAACACAGAAATAGAAATCAAATGACATTAATAATCCTTGGGGGTTTACTGGTAAGAGCTGGTTCTAATCCTATCTTTCTAATAGAGGTAATTCGCTCATTAAGTCCTCTGTGGTAAGGAATTCATCCAGTGCTTGAAGAAAAATTAATATTAAAAATTTTAATATTAATCCTTGAGGTCGCTGGTATGAGGCAGCTGTGGTCCCGTCATTTAAATAATAATATCATGGGCAGCCACTGAAGTCTAAGTAGAGAAGCTGGGTCACTGGTATAAAATAGTTTTAGTCCAAACTTTTTAAATACTAATAATATTTGGCTTTCACTGGTATGAAATAGCTGTAGTACAATCCTTCTAAGAAATCTAAAAGTCTCTGGTCATTGGTGTAAAAACAGAGTTAGTCCAAATTTTCAAATACTAATAATATTTGCCATTTGCTGATAATCCTTCTGAGAAATGTTTAAATCTATGAAAAGTAATGAAATCACACATTTAGGTAAAGTAAGATAGGAGGAAAAAAAATCATATTTCAGGCTCTATTCTTAGCACAATACAGTCTGAAGTAGTACAAAAAACCTCAGCAGGGGTAAGCAACACACACATAAGTAAAGATTTAGCAAGGGTACGGTGAAATCTTGAGGATGTGAATATATACAGTACACACCAAAGGTTTGAACACACCTTCTCATTCAAAGAGGTTTCTTTATTTTCATAATAATGAATATTGTAGCTTTACAATGAAGGCATCAAAACTATGAATTAACACATGTGGAATTATATACTGAACAAAAAAGCATGGAGGAGGAGGTGTGATGGTGTGGGGGTGCTTTGCTGGTGACACTGTTGGAGATTTACTCAACATTGAAGGCATACTGAACCAGCATGGCTACCACAGCATCTTGCAGCGCCATGCTATTCCATCCACTTTGCGTTTAGTTGGACCATCATTTATTTTTCAACAGGACAACGACTCCAAACACACCTCCAGGCTGTGTAAGGGCTATTTGACCAAGAAGGAGAGTGATGGGGTGCTGCGCCAGATGACCTGGCCTCCACAGTCACCGGACCTGAACCCAATCAAGATGGTTTGGGGTGAGCTGGACCACAGAGTGAAGGCAAAAGGGCCAACAAGTGCTAAGCATCTCTGGGAACTCCTTCAAGACTGTTGGATAACCATTTCAGGTGACTACCTCTTGAAGCTCATCAACAGAATGCCAAGAGTGTGCGTAGCAGTAATCAAAGCAAAAGGAGGCTACTTTGAAGAACCTAGAATATAAGACATATTTTCAGTTGTTTCACACTTTTTTGTTCAGTATATAATTCCACATGTGTTAATTCATAGTTTTGATGCCTTCAGCGTGAAGCTACAATATTCATAGTCATGAAAATAAGGACAACTCTTTGAATGATGTCCAAACTTTTGGTCTGTACTGTAAGTCTGAGTGTGTTTGCAAGAATTTTACTGACAACACTGATAGAAACGCCATTGACTAAAACCATAATTAACAAGTTTGGAGGATATGCAAAGCAAGGCTCTGAGAAAAATACAGACAAAAAGCAGAAGCAGGGATCAGCAGGGAGGGAGGGAGAGAAAACATGTGTCTTCGACCGAGAGCAAGAAAAAAAAAAAGTAGCCAAGAAAGGCATGTTAACTGTGGTGGAATGGCAGAGATCAACAGTTCAGGAGGGAAAATAATGACAATACAGCTACTACTCATGCACTCCACACATTTGGACTTTTTGGAGAGAAAGACAAAAGCTATTCTTGAATGAAAACCATAAGAAGTCAGGTTTACGGTTTGCCACAAGCCATATAAGGGACGCAACAAACCTGTAGAAGAAGGTGTTCAGGTCAGGTGAGACCAGAAGGAAACCGTGAAACATAGTGGCGGCAGTATCATGCTGTGTGATGCTTTACTTCATTGAAAAAGAAGCTGGACAGAGTTGATGGAAAGAAAAGCTGTGACAGAGACTGCAAAATACTTTTGAGACTTGGACAGGGGGTTAGCTTGCAGCAGTACAACTGCTCTGAACAGCCAGAGCAATGATGTAATGGTTCAAATGAAAGCATATTCCTGAATCATTGATGTTCACAGCTGATGTTCTCTATTCAATCTGACAAAAGGATTTAGCACAGAAGAATGTGTAAAATATTCAGCCTTAATTTGTGCAAAGATGGTAAAGACATACTCCCAAAGGACTTGTAGCAGCAGGTGATTCTACAAAGTATTATCTGAGGTGGGCTGCATACAAATAGAGCACTTTCAAATTTTTATTTTGTAAAATTGAAAAGTAAGAAAACCACCAACATCACCTTTCATTTCACATTTATGCATTGCATTGTGTAGGTCTATCACATACATTTCATCCAAAATACAATGAAGTTTGTGACAAAATTTGAGAAAGTTCAAGCAGTATGAAGGAACTGCAAGGAAGTGTGTACTAGTTATTGAGGCAACAACAACAAAAACATCTCAAAGGTAGCATGTCTGGTGTTTCCTAAATATTTCTCTTAAGTTAATAAATCTTCTGGGTCCAACATAGTTAATTAGCTCCTCTATTCGTAGAAAACACTGACCTATTTGTCCCATGTTTATGGTATTCCTGCAGAGAAGGAACAATTTTGGCTTCGCATGCCAGATTGTTGAAAACAATGTCATAGACTTACTGCTGACTTATCCTATAGAACTTATCACTTCACACAGTTGCATAACAGTCAATGGCTTTATGGTTCCTGTTCTGCTCCCTGTGGTAAAAAAAACATATTTCACAATGTGGTCACGTCATCTTGATAACGACTTTTATACAAAGTGCTTTCATAAAAAGTGGATGAAACATTTCCACTCTCCTCACCGAACCTTTGAGTGCACATAGAAAAATTGATTTACAACCCCTTCAGTTGAAGAGAAGCGAGAAATTTGTTCACATCAAAATCCACTGGACACAACACTTTATTTTCGGCAATTTCTGGGTATCATGCTAACTATTCTAGATACCTCCATTACAGTAAGCCATACATAATATAGATTCAGTGTCTCATTTCAGTTTTTTTAAAGTAATGCTGCTTTGTCATCACATGGGTCAGGTGCCAAAAGGATCCATATTTAGCAGTGGTTTTTGGAAGCTGCTCTGCGTTACAGGGTTCAATTACTGGGATAAAAATGCAGAATACAGTACAGTATGATGTGCATTTCCCTTCAGGTGCAGCAGTACTTATACCTATAGTTCTTATAGCAACGTAATAAACTGGCTTCATGCACCATCTCCGTGTTTGTCTACCAAAGTAATCATAAATCAAAGAACAGTAAAGAAAACTGCAGGGACGGCACGAGCTGTGACCCAAAAATGCCATAAACCACAATGTAATGCTTATTGATGTCAGTTAATATAGCAGAGGATTGTGTGGGCACAGATGATGTCCTGGTACAAAGATTTCTGTTTATCACCATGTTGTTTTGTGTGAAAAAGCCCCCATCAGCACACCAGTACCTCTCCAATAAAAGTCTATTAGGTCAGTTTGACTTTGCTCATGCAAATTAGCCTTTAGAGGATAAAAGGGGAGACAGAGAAGACCCTGACACAAGTCTGATATGACGAAAAACATGTCAGAATAAATGCATAAATGATCAATAGGGGTAAGGGTTGATAAAGATCTCTAATTGTGATGAAGGTAATTGGAATTAACAACCGTATAAACAAGCTAAATAACTTGCACAATAATGTAAAACTTTATAAACCTTAAAACATATATTCAACTTTATTCATCTTGAGCCACAAAAGCTATGGACATGTGAAAAAAGGATAACTTGTCAAGCTTTAGAAATATTTGCATGCATTTTCTTATTTCATCATGTTTACAAAACCCACAATACATTTTATGTTTTGGTATTAGTGAAAAAAAGCTTCAAATTGTAAAAATAAGCTAAATAATATAGATTATTGGGTATCTTAGGGCGGTTACATATAAGTAAAATTGATAAAGGCAGCCACTAGTTAAACAATAATACACATAATTTGCATCCCACAAATAAACGAACAAAGAGAACAACAGTTTGCAGCAATGATGTCATAACAATCCTTCTTAAACATGTGCTATACTATGCCGACTCTCTGTCTGCACTGTTGAAGAACTAATTTGACATCCTTCAACTGATGTCAGTCTGACCTATTTTTTGATTAATTCAGCTGAGATATTTGACCAGTTGGGGGCAGTAATAGACTGTGTATTGACCATTGAACCGTCATCTGTAGGAACACTGTAAATCCTTTATCGAAATACACACACACTGTCTAAAATGGGATGGGATCTTAAGTGCATCACCTACTTCATGAACATGAACAGATAATGTTTAACAAATGTGTCAAGATAGGAAAAAGTGTGACAGACGTTTTAGTCAGAGATTTCATGTATACACTTTAGTATAGTGACGTAAAGCATGAGACTCTATGTTATAGGTGTGAATATTGGAATTATAAATTTTTTACATTCTACTTCAGAATGTAAGTCTTCTATCATAATTGTATTTGCTTTAGTTTCTTTGGGAAGTATATTTAGATCTTTTTCTTTAACGGGGACATATCATGCTTTTAAATCTTTCTTTTTCACACTTAAATCATTCAGTTGTGGTCTATATAAAAGGGAACCGCAATGCTTTGGTCTGAATTTCTTGTTATTGTAGCTCCACAGGCTATTACCCCTGTTCTGAGGTGCGTCTGAGAGCAACTCGTTTCGGTGTGGTCTCTTTAAATGCTGTTGAGGCACTTCACACCCCGCCCTCCTTGAGGTCACAGAGCATTCCACTCCACCCCGTTCTGACATTTTTGTAGTCTGATAACTGAGATACAATTATCTAACTGTTTATGTAATAATACTATTTAAAACATGTGTAATCCAGATGAATAAATAAAATAAAGCAATCTGAATTTAATGATTAAATAAATAATAAAACAAAGTTTAGAAATAATATGCAGTGAATGATAACACAAAAAATATTTTAAATAGAATATTTTGATCATAAATGCAAGATATGTTTTTCAAATGTGTACTGTCCCTTTAAATCCGAGCAGTGGCAGGAGCCAATAAGAATGAGATAGCTCTATAGCAGCATGGAAATAAAACAATGATCGAGAAGAAGAGTGTTCATGTAAAAAGTAAAATGTCTAACCAGTGAGCCAAGAAAAGAAATTGTAAATAACTTAAAGATAAGTTTGAAGAAATTTAGAAGTTTTTTTGTGTTAATTTGAGTTAACAACGCCAGACTGTGGTTGTTTCCACCCGTTTTGTGGAGTTATCCTGGATTTTGGACAGTTGCGTGTCAAGCACAAGGCAGCTTCAAGGACTAAAGAGAGGAAAACCTGAAATGGCGAGCCACCCATGGAAACATCCTAGTGAACGTAATGGCAGAAAAACGCCTCTGCATCCCCACTAAACACTTTCAAGCTGCGTGAGGACCTGAAAGAGCTTTTCTGGTCCGGAAAGCGGAGTGAGCTGTGGAGTCGCGGTAAGAGTGAGGTGGTCACCCAGCGGTTGCATACCACACCCGGATTTTCAGAAAGATGCAAGTACCGAAAGACAAATTTCACCTGTCTGATGGAGTTGTCATTAAAAAATTGTTAATTGACCATATAGACTGATATGTGTATTTTCGTTTTTTGAATGCCCTTGCTAATGTGTTAAGATGTTGTAAGGTGAAACAGTTATACTGAACTCATAAAGTAAACGAGTTTGTGGATTAAAATATCAAAGTTAATGCTCACTGGTTGGTCTTTTTGGTTTGATTTGTTTTTTTTTTTATTTTATTTTACTTCATTTTATTTCCTAAGAGTGAACTAGAGTCACATAAGAGGTTAATTGGATTTATTTTGGTTATTTGATTTAAATGCATCCTGCTACCAATTGTTGGTTACATGTTCCTTTTTATTTCTATTTTCTAAATTTAACAAGCCTGCATTTAAAATTTGTCTTGGTCTGTGGTGTGGATGGTTGTTGATTAGCTACGTTTCCTGCTCCCACAAACAGAGAACCTGGTCTTACCTCACTGCCACGTATACAGGTCCTTCTCCAAAAATTAGCATATTGTGATAAAGTTCATTATTTTCCATAATGTAATGATGAAAATTTAACATTCATATATTTTAGATTCATTGCACACTAACTGAAATATTTCAGGTATTTTATTGTCTTAATACGGATGATTTTGGCATACAGCTCATGAAAACCCAAAATTCCTATCTCACAAAATTAGCATATCATTAAAAGGGTCTCTAAACGAGCTATGAATCTAATCATCTGAATCAACGAGTTAACTCTAAACACATGCAAAAGATTCCTGAGGCCTTTAAAACTCCCAGCCTGGTTCATCACTCAAAACCCCAATCATGGGTAAGACTGCCGACCTGACTGCTGTCCAGAAGGCCACTATTGACACCCTCAAGCAAGAGGGTAAGACACAGAAAGACATTTCTGAACGAATAGGCTGTTCCCAGAGTGCTGTATCAAGGCACCTCAGTGGGAAGGAAAAAGTGTGGCAGAAAACGCTGCACAACGAGAAGAGGTGACCGGACCCCTGAGGAAGATTGTGGAGAAGGGCCGATTCCAGACCTTGGGAGACCTGCGGAAGCAGTGGACTGAGTCTGGAGTAGAAACATCCAGAGCCACCGTGCACAGGAGTGTGCAGGAAATGGGCTACAGGTGCCGCATTCCCCAGGTCAAGCCACTTTTGAACCAGAAACAGCGGCAGAAGCGCCTGACCTGGGCTACAGAGAAGCAGCACTGGACTGTTGCTCAGTGGTCCAAAGTACTTTTTTCGGATGAAAGCAAATTCTGCATGTCATTCGGAAATCAAGGTGCCAGAGTCTGGAGGAAGACTGGGGAGAAGGAAATGCCAAAATGCCAGAAGTCCAGTGTCAAGTACCCACAGTCAGTGATGGTCTGGGGTGCCGTGTCAGCTGCTGGTGTTGGTCCACTGTGTTTTATCAAGGGCAGGGTCAATGCAGCTAGCTATCAGGAGATTTTGGAGCACTTCATGCTTCCATCTGCTGAAAAGCTTTATGGAGATGAAGATTTCATTTTTCAGCACGACCTGGCACCTGCTCACAGTGCCAAAACCACTGGTAAATGGTTTACTGACCATGGTATCACTGTGCTCAATTGGCCTGCCAACTCTCCTGACCTGAACCCCATAGAGAATCTGTGGGATATTGTGAAGAGAACGTTGAGAGACTCAAGACCCAACACTCTGGATGAGCTAAAGGCCGCTATCGAAGCATCCTGGGCCTCCATAAGACCTCAGCAGTGTCACAGGCTGATTGCCTCCATGCCACGCCGCATTGAAGCAGTCATTTCTGCCAAAGGATTCCCGACCACGTATTGAGTGCATAACTGTACATGATTATTTGAAGGTTGACGTTTTTTGTATTAAAAACACTTTTCTTTTATTGGTCGGATGAAATATGCTAATTTTGTGAGATAGGAATTTTGGGTTTTCATGAGCTGTTTGCCAAAATCATCTGTATTAAGACAATAAAAGACCTGAAATATTTCAGTTAGTGTGCAATGAATCTAAAATATATGAATGTTAAATTTTCATCATTACATTATGGAAAATAATGAACTTTATCACAATATGCTAATATTTTGAGAAGGACCTGTATTTTCAGACATAGAAGCATGCTTGATGATGGCTGGTGCAAAGATAAGGACAATGAGCCTTAGGAATCCAGGATGTGCTGGCAGTCAAGGTCTCTATCCTCCACTCTAAGTGTCCTCAGAGTAGACACCATGCATCCTGGAGGTGTTTTTCTTCATTTCACAGTATTGTCTGTTTGTCCTGTCTGACTCATATATCTATGTACTTTATCTTCACATGTGTTTCTGCAGTGCTGGAGGCCGGGCAGACTGCCCCGTCGACCAATGCGTGAGGTTGCTGTGGGTAAATGCACACACCTGGGGAGGGGGAGAGTGGGGAGTGAAGGTGTAAGAGGTTGTGGTGTTTGCTGCAATTTAGCTGAACAAATGAGGGGAGGGGTAGCATTTACATTCATCACAGGGGCTCACTGCCTCAACTCAGATGCCGTGTGAAAGAAAGGAGAACAGAGCATCTGAGATACAAAAAAAAACATACATACAACAGGAGAGATGCAACCAGACAGAATGGGGTTGAGCACAGAAATCTTTTCTCTGTTTCTTGATTCTTTTTTTAACTCAAGGAATGTTTTCCTAGTTAAGAACCTAAAAACAAGATGCTTCATTTACAAAAAAGTAAGCAAATATGAGGGTTGTTTTATGTGTAATGACATCAGGTATAAACAAACAATGCAGTTGCCAGATTGCTCTAGAAGAATAAAAACTGCTGAGAAAGTTATTCCAGTGGCTTCATTGTGTTAGAATACACACAAAAAAGTGAAAACTGTTCTCTTACATTTAAGATTTATGATCCAACATAGGTGCTTAAATTATGAAGACTGGGAAAGGACAATATACAGTGCCTTGCAAAAGTATTCATACCTGTTGAACTTTTTCATATTCCCAGTATAAACTTAAGCGTATTTTATTGGGTTCATAGGGGATAGGCCTAACAAAGTCAACCAAAACATGGAGGTGGAAGGAAAAGGGTACACGGTTTTCACAAATAAAAATCTGCCTGCATTTGTTTAAGTCCAGTCGATGTCAAACCACCTTTCACTGCAATTGCAGCTGCAAGTCTTTTAGGATATACATATTTTCAGTATTGCCCTGCAGTTAGCTCCATCCATCTTGCCATCAACTCTGGATAGCCACTCTTCCTTACAGGTTAGATTTGGGGACTTTATGACTAAACGTTTACATGTCATTAGATTCTTCCACTTGAGCTGTGGATCTCTGCAGCTCCTCTGGAGGTTACAATGACCCCTGTGAGCACCTCTCTAATTAATTCTCTTTCTGCATGGCCTGTCAATTTAGATGGACTAGGTGGAATAGGTAAGGGGTGTGTGCACGTGTGTGTGTGCGCGCGTGTGTGTAAATAGACTGAACTTATATAGCGCTTTTCCAGTCATACAGACCACTCAAAGCACTTTACACTAGAGCCACATTCACCCAATTGCACTCAGACACACATTCATACACCGATACGCAGATCGGTAGGCAACTTGAGGTTAAGTGCCTTGCCCAGGGGCACATCAACCTATGGCAGGAGGAAGCTGGAATCGAACCCACAACCTTCTGATTGCAAGACGACTACTCTTCCTACTGAGCCACAGTCGCCGTGTGTGTGTCATAAAAAATATCATACAAATACTGTATGTTTAGAGGATGCTTACAGGCAGCTACGGCAACCTGCAGGTTCATGCATGTGTGTTTCTGCAATGTGTCTTACTGCAAATGGCTCTGATGAGGCCATCTTGGCTGAATACCAGTGAATTATTAAGTGAGCATATCACAGTCTTGCAGTTTCCTACAACTACATCTCATCCTCTTCCATCTGCCATTTTGTCTTCTTTACATACTTTTCCTCCACAACCTTGTTTCCCCCTTCCATTTTTTCTAAATGTTTTCTCTCTTTCTGGCTATGCCTTCTGTTTTTTGTTCAGTGGGAACAGACTAGGTGATGGTTTCTCCGCACAGAAAGGGCAGACAGAGAAAGGACACCCTTAGAACAAACACGTTGGCAGCAATTAAAAACTATTACAGTACTACACATGAAGTCTGTGAACTCTGAGAGGTAACAAGTCTTAAAACTATATTTATAGTTGTATAGATGTTTGTTGTTTGTGTTGGTAAGTGATGCAACATAGACTACATAGTAAAAAAGCAAAAGGGTAATATTTCTGCAGTCATCGTAACAGCAAAACAAATTATCAAAATAAAACAACTAAAAATTTATTTGACAAAATAAAATTCTGTGTCTTTTTATGATCACAATAGTTTTTTGCTTGTATTTTACATTACGGTTAGGTAAGGGTAGTATTATGTCATTTATTTTATAATGGTAGAAGAGAATTATCAATACATCAATCATCCTGAAATAATTAATATTGTGATTGAAGGCGTTTTTTGCAAACTGATGATGTTCTTTTCTTGAAAGATGTTAGTTTTATTGAAAATGTAACGAGACGGACACCTTCCAAAAATAATCTCTCACTTTTGACTCGTCAGGCCACAGAATGTTCCCAAAAAAACTATTTTGCCAAAGATGAGATGGACATTGTGTTCTTTTTGGTCAATCTGTTTTTTATTGTTGGACCTGGAAAACAGACCTAACGGAGGCAAGTGAGGCCTGCAATGCGTTAGAAGTTTTGACTTCTTCTGTTGTTGGGACCCACAGCCAAGGCTACAAACTGTTCTGGAACTTTCAAAATAAATTGCATTTAACCTACTTCCGGCACAGGCAAGGGGGGGTAACAGCGGACTTCCCATGATGCCACTGGCCGTATAAAACCCCCACCTTCCCAAGGAACCGATCTCTTCTATGCGGGTCACACAGGGGCCTGGACAGAGAGACCCAGCGCGTTAATATCTTTTTGCTGGCAAACAGACATAACTCTTCAAATGGATCCGAGAGTGTCATACGATCATCGATCATATGCACTAAGTTAAGTACAGTACGAATGAATCATTGTTTGTGTATCCGGTAGATTCATTCATAAACGGGATAATTAAGGTACAAGCGTGGTTTGACTTCTCTCTGAGATTTACAGAAATTAACTGTTTCTAGAGAGTTGCCAGCACGATGCTGAGTGGAGCAGTTTCCCAAAGCAAGGACAACGGAACACATCACCGTGGTTACGGCAGCTAACATGAGGTGTGTTCAGCTGCATGTTAACTGCTGTAGCTGTAGCTAACCTTTTGTTCACAGAGTTTCTTCAAACGTCTTCGTCGCCTGGACAACTCCTCCTCAGCACGGTTCCTATGTGGTTAGGGGTTTGGGCAGAGAGATTTAGGATGAAATGATCTAAATGTTTTTCATTTTATGAAGTTTGGTTTTGTTTGTGTTGAACTCAGCTGTCTTGGTGCCAGCAGGCTATCTGCAGCACATGTGCTCAGTTTTGTGTTCTGTGTTTGTGTGTGTATTTTTAAAGTTAAGACAAACTTTATTTAAAGGGTGATTTTAAACACAGAAGATTGATCATAAAGCGCCGTCTGCGCTTATGCATTTTAACTCTTTTATTAACCCTGGTATTTTAAAAGTGTGTGTTTGATTCTGGATGATGAGCTATCAGCTTCTTTTGTTAGCTTTAACTGCTAACAGCTAAGAACACGTGCTTGCATACGTAAATCCATTTCTCCAGAAAGATTTGGCTCTTTTCCAAAATATTTCCTGAAATATTTTACTATTTCCTTAATATTTCTTTAAATATTATTAATGAGACACCGTTGAGAATTAGTCATCCAGAAGGTTGGTTTTATTCAGCAGATCATTCTTTAAAACATTATTTAATAAAATAATATTTTATCTGATCTTGCATTGTGAATGGTTGTCTAAAGGTATGCTGATTATTGTCTAAGTTGGTTCCAAGATAACTTCATTTCCAGATTCTTCAGGATAATCCTTGGTTCTCAAACATAAACATTGGTTGGTAATGTTGCATCACTCTTTTGGTCATGGTTTCAACCATCTTTAATCCACTTGTTTATATTGTACATAGCCCATTAGTCTTCCCTATTCTTTAATTCTGCTTGGTAGTTTTGTTAATAAATTCTTGTATTTTAAGAAATTATGTGAATTCATTCCATGTGTGTCCAGAGTTTTGCTGTTCAATAAAGCTTGGCTCACCCTTTTCGATTTTGTCCTGATACCACCGCCTTACTGGGCTGGTATTCATATGACAACCCTTATCAGACCGAAATATTATTTGATAAAATATTAAAGTATTAATATTAAATAATATATTCAGATTCATAGTCACAACATTTTAATCTACTGCACGAGTAGTCCGTGATCTTCTTATTTAGCTTAGGTAGGCTGACCACTCCTGGGAAGGTTCTCTACTGTTCCATGTTTTCTCCATTTATATACAATGGCTTTCACTGTAGTTTACTGGAGTCCCAAAGCCTTAGAAAAGAGTTTGTTACATTTTCCCTCCTGATAGATGTCAGTCTATTAGTTTCACATCTGTTCTAGAATGTACTACGTTTTGGGATCTTTTAGCCTACTTCATATTGTCACACAGCTTTTATTACATTGATTTTTGATTATACAGGTCAGGAAGTAATGAGGCCTAGCCACAGTTACTTAATGATTCACAAAGGGGGTAATTATAGTTAAGCAGCGTTCTCCTTTCCCCGCATGGTGCTGTACACTGTTGGTCAGCTGGCTAAAAAGAGGGGACAACATATTTTCCTGATTCACAAAAAGGAGAAATGTGTTTGCAAGTATCTATGGTTGTCAAAAACACATGCAGTTGTTGTATAGAAACTAAAGAGCAACTGTTCACTCTTATAAAGATAACTGTTGCCAAAGTGCAATGGAAAAGCTACAAGGTGGCATGTCTGTCAAGCAGTTGGCTGCAGGCTGACTAATTATACTCAGATTTACGAAGAGCAGAATTTGCAAAGCGCAGAAAGGTAAAAAGGTTAAATATTGTGTGATACATGCACTTGAAAACTACTAATGCATTTAGCAGGAGTTTATCCTACATTTTGTTTTTACTCAAGATTATCATACATAGGCCATGCCTACTCCTACGGTGAAGTGGCATCTCTACAGGATTGTGTAATTTGATATTTTAGTTTTGAGTTTTAGCTTCTTAGTCAAATAATGTCCAAAATGAAAGATGTCAGACAATGCCTCAAAATAAAAGCAACACATGTTAAGCTTCTCTCATCACCTTTGATTGATGCTCTGAGCCACATTCTTACAGCGAGGATGCAGTGAAATCTCGCTCGGCTGTTTCCTCGCAGGAACACAGTGGGTGTTGTTGGGCCAGATTCTGTCACAGCTGGTTAGCTACATTGCCACTGTCCTTCAGTGGGAATGAGAGCGGCAGAGGTTTAAAAGTGGACAGACGGGACTTGTTGGAGTGACTAAAGGGGGAGATAAAGGTTAAAGAGAAAGATGTGAGAGAAAACATCCTTTTCATGGCACATCACAAAGCTTTGGCGCAGTAATTAACTAGTCCTAATTATTAGAGAAAGGCAAAGATGAGGTAAAAATGGGTGTGAGCAAAGGGTTGTCATGATGGTTGTGAAGGGGATGATCAATGTAAGAAGCACTGGAAAAGTAGTTAAGCAATGAAAAAAATAAAATTGCTGAGACTATAGTAAAAATAAAGAAAAGGGATAAGGAGAGCAAGTGAGAGGAAAGGAGAACGTAAAGAGGTGTATTGTGGGATTCAGGAGATGTGAATGGACGGCTAAGAATGAGAAGAGGTGTTTGGTCCAATAGCATGGGGACAGGTGGAGAATTGAGGAATGCGTTATGGGTTTATGATATTCAAGGTCCTTATTACACTAAACAAATTCCCTAAATTCAGCTGGCATTTAAACATGACTGAGCAGAAATAATGTAAGCCCATCACTGTAAATAGATTGGTTGTCATATTTGATTAGCAATCGTACCCAAATGCTGACATAACCAGAGGTGAAGAAGTGAAGACTTTTTTAATTATAACAAAGCCAAGAAACGTATGCAACTGCAGGAGAGGAACAGGACATGGAGTATAAAGAAGACACAGGAGATAAGATGGGGAACCACAATCATGGCATTGGAAGGTTTAAGTGGAGAACAATAAGAATCAGAGATTTTAAATACTGAGGGAAGTGTGGAGAAAAATGCAGAAGAGAGCGATTAAGTGATAATAAGTAACAGCATGGTTTATAAAATGCATATCTCACTGAGCACTGTTCAGTCAGTCAAAGATGAAACAAGCATGGACATGGCCATCCACCTAAACCCACAGGCCAGACAGGCAAAGGATTAATAAGAGAAGCAGCCAAGTCCATGGCAACTTGGTACTGGAAATATCTGGCACAGCCCTTGTCGGTTCACTACAGATGTTCAACATGTTTTATTTTCAAGTATGGGCACAGTTTCCAAAAAACATATTTAACATCAATATTGGCCATTTTCAGTGGAAAAATAACAAAACCAAATTAATTTCGGAATTTGAAAAATAATCTTTGTTTCCTGCTGACCAAAGAAAAAAACTAAAAAAATTCATATTTCTTGTCTTGTCGTATCGGGCCTTTCTTGTCGTATCGTGCCTACGTATGGACCTTGTCCACACGTAGACGGATATCTGGGAAAATGAATAACTTTGTATGCGTTTTGGCCTTTCATCCTCACACAAACTCTGTTTTACATCACTAAAATGAATAATTCTGAAAACCCCAGCCAAAGTGGAGATTAATAAAAATTCTGTTTTTGAGCCTGTGCCTCTACATGATCAAACGGACTTTTACAGTTAGGCACCTCACTGTCTGCGACAAATATTGCGGTGCTGACGTCAACTTATTTTTCTGTCCACACAAACAAACCTCCTGGCACCATGTTTTATACCTAACAGAAAGTCATGATTGTTTTGAAAGATTCTAACTGGCTGACATAGGTTTCATTTTTGCAGTACACTGCCTCCTATGCGTCTGCGTGTTGTGTTTAACACAACCCACAGTGGCGTATTTCTGTGGGTTGATTTAGATGAAAACTTTTCTGAAAAACCTCACGTGTGTGCGATATTATTTTTTAAAACGATGTAGGGGAGCTATTTGTTTTTTTTAAATACCCTGCCATGTGTGTACAAGGCCTAAGGTGTACCACAATTGTACAAAACCATGACTTTCAGACCCAAATACATACAGCAAATCATGATTTTTGTGTACCGTTACCCCCTAAGCTGCTATCCATCCAATCTAAGCTATTTTGCAAAAAAATGTAATAAAAACTGTAGGTTGGAATCAGGGATGATGAACACCAATGCACATCACACATTTATTAATAATTATTAAATAGTTTTTACTTTGTATCATTTTCCTTCCACCTCACACTAATGCACTAGCGGTCTAACACACAGGATCTCAGTAAAACACATTGATGTTTGCAGTTGTAACTTCATGACATGTAAAAGATTTCAAAGGGGAATACAGTAATATTCAATAAATTAGAATATGCATTCCAGTGAGGCCTGTCTGAGGGAGTAACTTTTAAAAATAACGTTTTCATTAGCTATAAGTGAAGATCATTTTAGTTAGAGGCTTGAAAAAAACCTCTGTCTTCAAAAATATGTTTTGCTTTTCAGAAATATTGAATCACCAACAATGTCCGCTTTCCCTTTTTGAGTTATGGAGTTTTTCAGGTTCTTAACATTTTTCATTTTTCTTTAAAATAACAACAACCAAGCACTCAAAAAGCTAAATTGCCTTACTTTGCTAAAATTTGTTTTGTGACAAAAATACAAGTTCTCAATAGAACTTAATTCAGGTGAGTGAGTGAGTGAGTGAGTGAGTGAGTGAGTGAGTGAGTGAGTGAGTGAGTGAGTGAGTGAGTGAGTGAGTGAGTGAGTGAGCCAGTATTTTTTGAAAAGGTGTGGAGAACAGGAATAGATGAGATATAGCATAAATGAAATTGCCTTAAATGGTGATGATATCTCCACCACTGTTTTAAAAAAAACATCATTTGATAGGGGCAGCACATTTTTGTGTGACCTTAAACAAAAACAGGTCTGTCTACAGCAGCTCATTGTTAGTGGTAACATAGCAGCTCAAACTGGTGGTGATCTTCTGGCTTCATGGAGTCAGACTAAAGCAGTGTCTGACCAGTGATCAAGCACGCATGTCCACCAAACCAGCTGCAACCTATCTGCTGGCAGTTCTTTATCACACTATTGGAATTTGTTGATTATTAACCTGGTCATACCTGGTGATGCCTCATACTTCTGGAAACTGTCCGGAATATGGGGCATTGGATAAAAATGGCGTCCAGTTCAACTCGTCTAATGTTTCTGTGGGCTTTCTAAAAACAGCAAGATTTTTTTTACCAGCTAATTGGTCCAAATTTTAGCTGTTATTATGTCTGGGAGGCATTTTGTAGCAATGTCTATCAACTTTATTGATGAGTTAAATTCAATTCAATTCAGTTTTTATATACAGCGGCAATTCACAACATGTCGTCTCAAGGGACTTCACAAAGTCAGTTCAATCGAATCATACAGATTTCAAGTCAGGTATATACAGGGGTTGGACAATGAAACTGAAACACCTGTCATTTTAGTGTGGGAGGTTTCATAGCTAAATTGGACCAGCCTGGTAGCCAGTCTTCCTTGATTGCACATTGCACCAGTAAGAGCAGAGTGTGAAGGTTCATTTAGCAGGGTAAGACCACAGTTTTGCTCAAAATATTAAAATGCACACAACATTATGGGTGACATACCAGAGTTCAAAACAGGACAAATTGTTGGTGCACGTCTTGCTGGCGCATCTGTGACCAAAACAGCAAGTCTTTGTGATGTATCAAGAGCCACGGTATCCATGGTAATGTCAGCATACCACCAAGAAGGACGAACCACATCCAACAGTATTAACTGTGGACCCAAGAGGAAGCTGTCTGAAAGGGATGTTCGGGTGCTAACCTGGATTGTATCCAAAAAACAAAACCACAGCTGCCCAAATCACGGCAGAATTAAATGTGCACCTCAACTCTCCTGTTTCCACCAGAACTGTCCGTCGGGAGCTCCACAGGGTCAATATACACAGCCGGGCTGCTATAGCCAAACCTTTGGTCACTCATGCCAATGCCAAACGTCGGTTTCAATGGTGCAAGAATCGCAAATCCTGGGCTGTGGACAATGTAAAACATGTACTGTTCTCTGATGAGTCCACCTTTACTGTTTTCCCCACATCCGGGAGAGTTACGGTGTGGAGAAGCCCCAAAGAAGCGTACCACCCAGACTGTTGCATGCCCAGAGTGAAGCATGGAGATGGATCAGTGATGGTTTGAGCTGCCATATCATGGCATTCCCTTGGCACAATATTTGTGCTAGATGGGCGCGTCACTGCCAAGGACTACCGAACAATTCTTGAGGACCATGTGCATCCAATGGTTCAAACATTGTATCCTGAAGGTGGTGCCATGTATCAGGATGACAATGCACCAATACACACAGCAAGACTGGTGAAAGATTGGTTTGATGAACATGAAAGTGAAGTTGAACATCTCCCATGGCCTGCACAGTCACCAGATTGAAATATTATTGA
Source organism: Girardinichthys multiradiatus (assembly GCF_021462225.1). Taxonomy (NCBI): domain Eukaryota; kingdom Metazoa; phylum Chordata; class Actinopteri; order Cyprinodontiformes; family Goodeidae; genus Girardinichthys; species Girardinichthys multiradiatus. The sequence continues at coordinate 14,315,222 of NC_061818.1, forward strand.
GCCACTTTGGGTTGTTTTGGAGGAGCAAGTCAGGAAACGTTTTCCTCCACCAGTATCACGTAGTGACCTGGCCACTATCCTGCAAGAAGAATGGCTTAAAATCCCTCTGACCACTGTGCAGGACTTGTATATGTCATTCCCAAGACGAATTGACGCTGTATTGGTCGCAAAAGGTGGCCCTACACCATACTGATAAATTATTGTGGTCTAAAACCAGGTGTTTCAGTTTCATTGTCCAACCCCTGTACATTCCAATTAATCCAATCTATCAAACGGTGCAGTCAAATTCAGTTTATTGGTTAAAAGTTTTTCTATCTAAGGAAACCCAGCAGATTGCATCAAGTCAGTGTTAAACAAAGTTAAGCAATATCCTTCTCCGTTATAGAAGTACAGTGCCTGTCAGAAATTCACATACACTCTTTGTGGGCATTAATCTTATGCTTTTAATAATGAATTTGAACCCTGTCTGTCCAGGGTGGAATGATCATATTGTCAACAACAGATTAATATTAAAAACAAGAATTGTGTGTACAAGTTTTAATTTATTGTAGATTTTCCATAATCCACATATGATAAAAAAAAAAAAACAAAGGCTCAAATACCTCTATCCAAGCATCAGTGGAGATGTAGGTATGTGTTTGACCTTGAATGTTAAGTTTTGACCCTGTGTGGATTTGAGAAAATCCACGTCATTCATCTTCTATACCACTTATTCCATAGTGGGTCACAGGGGAGCTGGTGCGTATCTCCAGCAGTCTATGGCCGTGAGGCAGGGCACAACCTGGACAGGACCTGTACACATCACCTAAAAAAAATGAAATCCTACAAATATTTAGGTTGAAATTGTTTTAATTTGTATAATATACAAAGAAAATAATGGTATGAGGAGGAAAGAAGAAAATGAAATGGAAAAGGCAGCTTAGGGAGAGTGAGGTATGGAAGAGAAAGTTATAGAAGGAACTAAATGGCCTGGGTAAATTGAGACCAACAGGGTTGGAAAATAGGACACATAAATTTAGGACTGGCAATATTTTTCTCCACATCTTCCTGTCTCCCTCTCTCTGTAAAATACTGGAACACACACAGTGGGTCGTAACACTAACTAAACCAGGACAATAAAAAAGTAAAATAGAGACAAGTAAAATACGGGTGTTTGGAATTTGATCCGGTGGTGGTGTGGTTATAGAGTCAGCACGACCATAAAAAAAATGCTATACTATTTGTCATTTTTAAAAATTGATATTTCTTTATTTCTTGTGGGAATAAAAATGTTTAACTTCTAAAATTTCTCTTAAATCCGTTATAGACATATGGTTTAAGTATGGTTGTGTCAGTTGATGTCAACATTGTTATTTTCTCGTAGTAAGCCTTTGTTTTTTATTTTCATTTTCTTATAACCCTGTCACACTATTAAATACCTGTCTTGTTTTTCAGTGGTGTATAAAGATACAGCAAGTAAATAACACTCTAGCATCACCTTCCAAAGCATCTGACACTGTGGCATAAATGTAATTTGATCTCCAGTTTGATCTCCAGCTAAGTCTGGCTGCTAGGAATTTTTTTGCGAATGTTTCAAAAAATCATATATACGGCCAACATAGTATATATGAACTGTAAATATTGTGCACATTTAAACAAGTCCTACTTAAATGTCAAAGCAACAAGCAGATAATAAAATTACTTGATCACATGCCATGATAGGCCGTGGAACAAAATCCATTCACCTCGGCATTTTGAATACTTTAAGTGGCTCCACTGTCAAGCCTGTCCAACCTACTTTCTGGTTAATTCAGTAAAAATTCATCAGAACCCCAAGTGACCAGACTTGAGGTCACTTGGGGTATGTACCTGTCAGAGTCTGTGTGTGTGTGTGTGTGTGTGTGTGTGTGTGTGTGTGTGTGTGTGTGTGTGTGTGTGTGTGTGTGTGTGTGCGTGTGTGTGTGTGTGTGTGTGTACTTGTATTCATGGCTTCAGTGTTTCTCAGTTGGTGCTGGAGGTTCTCAGGTGCACTGGTTCACAGGTGCGACCTACCTGCTGATTGCATGGAGGAGTACTTAAGCAGGAGGCTGCCAGCACTTCAACACCAGAGTGTTTGCCTTAGTGGTAACAAGCTCAGCCTCTACTGATTTTTGCTTTGTTCATGTGCTTCTAGTAACTTTTGTATTTGGTCCCTCGCAAGTTTTTACCTGAGGCTTTGTTTACCTTGCTGAGACCCGACTTGGTTCCAGAGGTTCTCTGAGCAATCTGGATAATCTACTGAGTATTGGATCTACCTTCTTGTGGATTTCTCTCCCAACTGTTTGTACTTTTCGTGCACAGACCAAGCTGGCGGCTTCCCACTTCCTTCAACTCCAGGACCAAGGCAAAAGCATACCCTGTTCCACCCTCCATCGCAAGCATATGCTTCATCTGGTTTGCACCAAACCAGCAGCTGAGAAGACAACTGAGCAACCTCACTTCGCAAGCTAAGACTCTGGATCTCTCTACCCCTGATGGTTAAAGCAACAGCAATTTAGTAAGCCATTTCTCCGATCTCTTTAATCAGTTGCTATACATTGTCCATTTATTCACCAGTCCCTTCTCCTTTCTTTCCGTACAGTTGGTGTTTCCAGTTCGTGTCCCTGATTACTTTGCTGACAATAAAAACACGTTAAAACCTTACTTCTGAGTGTTTTCTGTACGTGGGTCAAAACTCTGTTGAAAATGACAGAACACTCTGGCCAATAAGACCCTGCAGAAACACTCTGAAGAACTCCTTCAAAACATGCTAATCAAATTCATTGTCATGATTCTTCTCTCCGTTTTCTTACAGAGCAGCAGCGTCAGACAAACCAACAGTTAGAGCAAATTACCTCCATGCTACAACAGACCCTAAATACCCAATCATTCTCTGGAGAGGTGGGTAATTGTAGGGAATTTTTACTCCAATGTGCATTAGTTTTCAACCGATCTCCACGTTCCTTCCCACATGATGATGTTAAAATTTCGTACATCATTGGTTTATTGACCGGCAAGGCTTTGCAATGGGCCGAGGCCCGTTTTTCAGTTTCCAGCATTTTCGGTTGTTCCTTTTGAAGAATTTATTTCAGAGTTTAAGCAAACATTTTCCCCTGAATTAGATAAGACAGGTATAGGTCGGCAGCTGGGGTCATTAAAGCATCGCAATAGACCCCTCACTGAGTTTTTGATAGAATTCCGTACTTTGGCAGCTGCTTCTGGTTGGAACAATAGTGCTTTAAAGTCTGCATTTTTTCACGCCCTAGACGAAGATCTAAAAGATGAGTCAGCTCTGGTTGATGAACCTCCCACATTGGATGAAGTAATTTCCTTCGCCACAAGAGTGGATAACAGAATAAGAGAAAGAAGGAGAACCAGAGCAGAAAGATCTGTTTATAGACCACAGCTGAAGTCTAGTTTTTCACCTGTTGCTAAATCCCTTCACCCTTTAGCTACCGGGTCAGAACCCATGTTGCTAGGAAACACCGATTGACTCCGGAAGAGAGACAAAGACGCAGACAAGCCAAGCAGTGCTTTTACTGTGGTTCTCCTGACCATTTTGTAGCTCACTGTCCTTTTTGTCCCGGGCAGCCAAAAGACAGGGTCCGCTAACCATGAAGGGGGGGTTGGCGGACCAATCTTAAAATAGTAAAGCCCCTAGACTCAGCCTGCCAGCAACTATCATAGTTAATCAACAAGCTTTGACTGTGTCACCTTTGGTAGATTCCAGAAGTGAACAGAATTTAATTGATTCTGAATTAGTGAGCAAGGCCGGAATTGAAGTGGAACCACTTACTTCCCCACAATCTGTTTTAGCTGTTGATGGACAGGTTTTACAGCGAATTACTCATCAGACTAAGCCTCTTGACCTTTTGTTATCAGGAAACAATAGGCAGAAGATATCTTTTTTCGTATTTCCAGTATCACAGGGCTCCTTGGTTTTAGGTTACCCCTGGTTACGAAAACATAATCCTTATCTAGATTGGTCTGAGGGTCGCGTTGAATCCTGGTCTACTAGTTGCCACCATGTTGCCTCTAGTCAGCGTTCGCTCTTACCGTTCTTACCACCTCACAGGCCTTGTGACTGCGCTATCGACCTACTCCCCTACTCTAGCAGGCTATATAATATCTCTCGTCCCGAACAGATGTCCATGGAGAATTATATTAGTGAGTCTTTGTCTGCAGGAATAATTCGGCCATCTTTTTCACCTCTTGGTGAAATTTTTTTTTGTAGGGAAGAAGGATGGGTCGTTAAGACCCTGCATTAACTATAGGGGCCTAAATCAGATCACTGTCAAGAACAAATACCCTCTTCCACTACTTTCCTCAGCTTTTGAGCCGGTTCATGGTGCTACAGTATTTTCCAAATTAGATCTGAGAAATGCTTACCATCTTGTTAGGCTCTGCCAGGGGGATGAGTGGAAGACGGCCTTCAGGACTCCACTCGGTCACTTTGAATACCTGGTCATGCCCTTTGGTCTCTGCAATGCTCCTGCTGTTTTCCAGGCCCTTGTTAATGACGTGCTTAGAGATTTTCTGAACATTTTTGTTTTTGTGTATCTGGACGACATTTTGATTTATTCAAAGGACATTGAGGAGCATCGTCGCCATGATAGTCAGGTACATCAGCCTCTTCTGGAAAATAGTCTTTTTGTGAAAAGTGAAAAGTGTGAGTTCCACCAAAACGTTTGTCACCTTTTCGGGCTACATTCTCGAGGGTGGACTGGTACGATCTGACACCGAGAAGATTAAGGCAGTCCTGGAGTGGCCTGTACCAGATAACCGTAAAGCATTACAGAGGTTCCTTGGATTTGCAAACATTTACAGACGTTTCATAAAAGATTACAGTCAGACAGCTGCACCCCTTACTGCCTTAACCTCTTCTAAGGTTCCATTTTCCTGGCCACCTGAGGCCGAAGACGCGTTTCAGGCACTAAAAAGGAAGTTTTCTCAGGCTCCCATCTTAATTCACCCTGACTCTTCGAAACTGTTTATTTTAGAGGTCGATGCCTTTGATATTGGGGTTGGAGCAGTGTTGTCGCAGAATTCTTAGGATGGGAGACTACATCCTTCTGCTTTCTTTTCACGTAGACTGAACAACGCAGAAAGAAATTATGATATCGGAGATAGAGTTATTAGCCATTAAATTAGCTCTCGAAGAATGGTGCCACTGGCTTGAAGGAGCTGAACAAGCTGTTCAAGTCTGGACGGACCATAAAAACTTGGCTGACATACAGTCAGCTAAGAGATGGAACCCACGTCAGTCCTGGTGGTCTTTGTTCTTTTCACGTTTTGATCTATGCATTTCTTTCAGATCTGGACCTAAGAACAATAAACCTGATGCCCTTTCTAGACAGTTTGCTGTTGATGACTCAGTAAAGGAGCCAGCTTCCATTCTACCGCCCAGTTGGACAGCTGGGGCACTCAGGTGGGAAATGGAAGACATTATCCTCAGAGCTCAACAACAGGAACCCGACCCTGGCACAGGACCACCCAATCGCACCTATGTCCCGCTTAAGGTTCGTTCCAGACTCATTGATTAGTTGCACATGGCTAAGTTCTCTGCTCATCCCGGAGTCAGTAGAACCATAGCTCTCATACAGAGAAGGTTTTGGTGGCCTTCAGTTCATAAGGACGTTAAGGACTTTGTTCAGGCCTGTGCCACATGTGCCAGAAACAAAACCAGTAATCAACCACCCGCAGGTCTCCTCCAATCTCTTAGCATTCCTAGCCATCCCTGGTTGCATATTGCTTTGGACTTTGTTAACGGTCCACCCCTATCCTCAGGTATGACTACCATTCTCACAATTGTTGACAGTTTCTCTAAAACGTGCTATCTCATCCCTCTCAGGAGACTTCCGTCAACTCTGCAGACAGCTAAGTTTCTCATCAAACATGTTTTTCGTTTGCATGGAATCCCACATGACATTCTGTCCAACCGAGGCCCGCAATTCATCTCTCAGGTCTGGAAGCAGTTCTGCTTAACTTTGGGAACTAAGGTTTCATTAACCTCTGGCTAACACCCTCAATCTAATGGACAGAGAGACTCAACCAACAACTTGAATCCACTCTACGCTGTCTCACTTCTACTAACCCAACAGACTGGTGCTCATACCTACCATGGGTTGAATATGCATTAAATTCTCACGTTTCCTCTGATACAAGACGTTCTCCCTTCGAAGCATCCCTTGGTTGCCAGCCGCCATTGTTTTCTGCTGATGAGACAGGCATCACGGTTTCCTCGGTCCATCAACAAATACGGCCCTGCAAATCCGTCTGGAACTCCACCATCCAAATCCTCCAACGAACCACAGAACAGAACAGCGCTTCGTTGATCAAAGACACCGAGCTGCCCCGGAATATCAGCCTGGCTGTCAGCACGTGATGTACCACTTAAGTCTATGTCCTGAAAACTTTTGCCTCGTTTCATCGAACCTTACGAGATTGAGGCCGTGATCAGTCCCTCTTGCTTTTCACCTTCGTCTACCTGCAAGCCTTCTCATACACGCTACGTTCCATGTGTCCCAGATAAAACCGTGGATCTCTAGTGCTGCTGAGGCTTTGTTTACCTTGCTGAGACCTGACTCTGTTCCAGAGGTTCTCTGAGCAATCTGGATAATCATCTTCTCAGTATTGGATCTACTTTCTTGTGGATTTCTCTCCCAACCATTTGTACTTTTCGGACATGGACAATGTGAGACTGAATCTCTCTACTCCTGGTGATTCAAGCAATAGCAATTTAGTATCCATTTCTCAGATCTCTTTTATCAGTTGCTATATATTGTCCGTTTATTCACCAGTCCCTTCTCCTTTCTTTCCGTACAGTTGGTGTTTCCAGTTCGTGTCCCTGATTACTTTGCTGACAATAAAAACACGTTAAAACTTTACTTCTGAGTGTTTTCTGTATGTGAGTCAAAACTGTGCTGAAAATGACAGTACCAAGAAACATTAATTTTGTCATTATTTTCCACTGTCACTACATGTATGCTTAGGAAGAGGGATTGTTGCTCTTTTTTTTAGAAGTTTTAACCTACCTGTGTTTCAGTCCTTACTCCCTGGTGACACTCCCTGGTGTCCCAATAAAAGAAGGACGATGCGATCTCCACATATGTGTAAGGTTTCACACAAATAAATTTCCAGGCCACTTCTACTGCAACTCAAAACATCCATGCACACAAACGATAAAAGAGATGTACCTATGAAGAGATGCAGGTAGAGTGCCTTATTGAGCACAGAAATCAATTATTGAAGTGAACAATTAAAAAGGAATCTAAGGAGACTGGAACAAATAGAATCAGTACAATAAAAATGGCATACTAAGAGGCACAAGGCAAAGGAACACTCACTTTAAATTCTCTTATTGTTTACAAATGCTACTAATTGCGACTGTTTTAGCAAGGACATGGCACTGCCAAGCTGAACAGCATATTACATTAATAGAGTACAGGACCTCAATGATTACTACAACAATGGGCTCAATTGTACCACAGTAATTGCTGATATAAATGCAAGGAGATTTTGTTGAACCTCAGAAGGACTTAGAGGGAACAGTGCTGACAGGAGTTGATTTGCTAAGGTGAACGAAATCAAAGGATGGCTTTCGCCAACTATAAAGTAAATACTGAGAACAGGGGGAACAAAAACACTATGGACATTAACTGCTCCCCTGAATTCACCCATAAGCTGTGATTAAACGCTTCGACTGCCTTACATACATGGACACAACAATTACCCCTGGACACAATTCATCACCAGTTCTTCACTATGATCGAACACGTTTCTTCTAAGGAACAAGCACATGTGTGCATGCACAAAAACAGATGCACAGACACAGCTCTGCTCACAAACAAAATGCTCCTTTTCTTCTCCGAAAAAGGCTAGGACACGCACAGGCAAATGACCACACTGGAAAAGATGAAAAGCCCGACTCAATTGGATAAAAGTTAATAGATCCCACCCTGCTGCCGTTTTTTTCACGAGAAGGCTGCCCAGTGACACAAAAGACATCCGATATTTGCATGTGTGTGTTGGAGAAAAAAAATTGTTTCTGTTTCTGCTATGTGATATGGTTAATACATTGTTTTAAACCTCATAAACTAACTGTACATTTGTGAAAAAAATGCGTAGGAGTTTTCCTGTTTGCCATGTTTTCTGTGTGTCACACTGTAAATAATGCTAATGTGGAAATGTTATTCATATATTATTCCAGTTTCTCTCAGGTCATCTAAATTGTCCACCTTCCTCATTTCCATTAGTTGCTAACCATCTTGCATTTAAATTCTATGTACAAGTGGAAGTTATCTCTCCAAATCTACAGCAACAGCCTTCTCTCATAGATTAGCTGTGCACTTATTGTGCTGTGGCCCAGGGGTGATCAATGACAACTACAGCTATTTGTACGCTACAAAGCCAAACCTTCTAAACAAGCTGGGAAAAATAGCTCAACATGTCTTGATAATATGACCATTAGCCTGAGCTTTAGATGGCACTGATTGCTGCAGTCCAACAGACTGGCAAAACCAGAATGGCTACAAAATACACATGCAAAAGCATTTATACTTCTTAAACGAGAAGCACACCCTGGAACAGTTGGCAGTCCATCACAGGGCAACACAGAGACACAGAGGACATACAACCATAAACGCATTCATACATAAGGGCAATTTAAAGAGACTAATGAACCTAACAGTGACTGTGACCTAGACTGTGTGACTAAGCTGGAGTGCCCTACAGAGAACCCACACATGCAAACTCCATGCAGAAAGACACCAGGCCAGGAACTGAACCCAGGATCCTCTTGCTGCAAGGCAACAGTGGTACCGACTGCAGCACAACGCAGTGTTTAATATTTAATATTTTCTGTCTTGCATATTAAGAACATTAAACTGTATACAGAAGTCAATGCTTCATAGAACCACTCTTCGCTGTAATTACAGTTGCAAGTCTTTTGGGGTATGTGTTTTTCCGCTCTGCAATAAAAAATTTCTACACATTCTTTGTTGCAAAATAGTTAAAGCACAGGAACTCCGGTTGGATGAAAAGCATTTATGAACATCAATTCTCACCTCTTTTTTTGGATTCTTAATTGAATTTAGATCAGGACTTTGACTAGACCGGTCTAACACATAATAATTATTTGATCTAAACCATACATTGTAGTATTTATACTGAGATTAAATTACACAGTGGTGTTCACTATTTACTGTTTAGGTGACTTCTGAAAGCAGTTGATAGAACTGGGTTTTATATAGGATAATTAAAGTGAGCTAAATACAAATGCATGCCAATCCTTTTTAGACATTCATGTCTAATAAAGATTCAAATCATTTAGAAATTTCCCTACATTTCATAATCATGTCCTATTGTGTGTATCCCACTAAAAGAGTTTGGGATTTGTGGTTGTAATGTGACAAATGTACAATCAATCAATACAATCAATACTTTCGCACATCCCTGGTTAATCATTGGATGAGTCCCTTTGCCTTCTTCATCTCTTTCTCCTCCTTTATCACATCTTACACAGATGCAGGCACAGCTGTGCTCTATCTATCCCTCTTCTTCTTCAGCCCTCCTCCATTCAGGCTGTGATTTCCAGAGCAAAGAGGCAGCTTCTGTTTTTCTTCCATGGATAGATGGCAACACACCTGCTACAAACATCCTCTCTGTATCACTTCGTCTTCCCCGCTCTCCTTCAGCCCTCTCTTAGTTATGCAACTCTGCACTCAGGGCACTCATCCTTTTCTTACCGCCCAGCACCTCCCTCACCGGTTTCTTTCATTGATATAGATGCAAGTGCCCTTTGCCTTGATCAATTTTCCTCCCTCCACCTCCTTCCTCTTTCCATTCCTCCTATCTTTTCAGCTTTCCTTCTTTACAAGCTTTTATTTCTTTCACACCAGTTATAGAAGAACTTCCCGTTGGCATACTGTGTGCAGACACGCAAAAGGCGTGGCAGCTGGAGTCCCACTTTTTATTGCTGAGCTGCTGTTGAACTTCCATCCCACCTTCCAGAGGAAATTGTCTAAAATATCCAGTTTTGTACTCGTTACAGATGTCGGAGGGCTCAGAGGGGAATAGGGCTTATTAAACGAAGGATGTGTTGCATGCCTCAACTTTGCGAGCAATGTTTAATCTTACCGGACTTAAACGAGTGTCTGTGTCTCCCAGTGGCACATAACAGTGGGCTTAGTTTTGTGTTTCATCCCTAAACACATAGAGCCTCTGTTTGCATGTGAGAGCAAGAAAGGAACATAATTCCAGAACCATAATTCAAACCGACTTGTCATGCAGCACGACAGTAGGCCACTCCAGAGAGTAGATTTTATGGAAATATCTTGTATTAGTCCTCCAGATTCTCCTACTCTTCAGCCTTTGCTAAAAACCTAAATGTGTATTCTGCCTGCCGTGTTGCTCCCTGTTACTCTCTTTTCCACAGATGTGTAATGAAAATGGGGGTTGTCTTTTCAACTGTAATAGCAGCATTTGGCCTTCTCCCGTGATGGGTGCATCCACTTGTGTGTTTGCATGGATGCGTGCGTGCATGCGTGTGTGTGTGTGTGAGAGGCACAAGAGATAAACAGCTCCTACAACATCATTTGTCAATCCATTTCCATGTCAGAAAAGGAAAACACAATTGGCCAAATCTCTATTTTTCTCAAGCTCTGCAACTGTCTCGCATGTTGTCTTCCAGATTTTCTTTCTGCTTATTTACTCAATCTTTGTTGTCCAAAAGATAGCAGGAAGGACAACATTTCTCCATCTTCTCCTGTCTCTACTTCATCTGTCTCTAGACTCTGTAGAGAACAGTCTGCCTCATGACTCAAGACTCCTGGCTTATCAGTGAAACTGCCTTTATCTTAAGAGTGAATCCCACATTTCCACTGCGGTTTCAGCAATTGCACTTTTTAAAGATAAGAAGAAAAGATGGCATTTTAAAAATGTGAATGGTTTAATAAACCATTGTCATGTTTATTAAAAGAATAAACATGACAACGGTTTAATACAGATCATACAGAAAAATATAATGTGTCATACTAATTAATGTTTAGACATTATGAGTGTACCAAAGAAAAGAAAAGAAACCAAGGTAAAATAACAAATAAAAAAGACTATAAACAAGATGAAAAAGTTATTGTAAACTACAGTTTTGTGTAAAGGTATTTGCTCCCTAACATTTTTTTGTGGTTTGGCTTTTGGCCTGTTAAATCATGAAGTGACTGTGATTAACCACAGTTTTCAGAGGGCTGAGTTCAATTTCATTACCCACACCCATGCCAAATTATTTTCAGATATAAAAAATAATATAAAGAAAATGAACAACAGATGAAAAACAATCTTATCAGTCTTGAACGGTTTACAGATGAATTGCTGAGGCACTGGGACTCCAGTGAACCACAGTGGGAGCCATAATCTGCAGATGGAGAAACATTGGTCAATAGTGAACCTTCCCAAGGGTGGCCTGGCCTATGATAATTACTCCAGGACCTCATCAACAACTCATCCAGGAGGTCACAAAGAAACCCAGAACATCTAAAGAACTGCAAACCTTATTGCCTGCATAAAGGTCAGTGTTCATGATTCAACAATAAGAAAGTGGCTGGGAATAAATGGGATCAGTGGAAGAGTTTCAAACAAAAATCACTGCTGACCAAAACAAACACAAAGGCCCATTTCATATTTGACAAAATACATGTTGATCATCCCCATACAGTAGACTGACTAAACAAAGGTGGCACCTTTTGGAAGCTGCGACCCGTCGTGTCAGTTAAATCTAACATGGCATTTCAGAAAAAGAACATTAGGCTGACAGCCAAATCCTGACATTTCTGCCATCAGTCTGTGACTTCCGGAAATTCCTATCCACTGAGCCCCAGAAAAAAAGCTAAATTAAAAGTGCTGTGTAAGGGGGGCAGTGTCATGATCTGCCAGTGTTAGGGTTTTGAGTTTGTGTTTAATTTCCTTCCTTAGCCAGTGTCAGTGTTGTGTTTTTGTTAACTTGCCTCAGCCAGGTATTTTCTGTTCATCCAGGTCGTTAGATTACTTTTGTTCGTTGCTACTCCGTAGATTCTTGTGTTTCATGTGTTTGTTTATATTTTCCTATTGGTCTTTTTTTTCCCTTGGTTTTGTTATTTAGTCTAGTTTCCTTGTTTTCTGCTCATTTTCTCATGTCCCTTCTTTCCCTCTGCTTGTTAGTTTAATTAGACACATTCTCCCTCAGTCTCCTTGCAGCCTGTTTCACACCTGTGTCATATTTCCCCTGATTTCCTGTCTCCCTGTTTCAGTGGTTCATGTTCCACTTCCCTCAGTATATTAGCTTCCTGGTTTTCATTGTTCCTCGCTGGTTCCTCCAGTTTACATCCCTGAAAACTACACTGCTGACCTTCCCATACCATGTCTCTGTGATCGTGCCTCTATGCCTGCCTAAGTTCTGTCCTGTAAGTTACCTGTTGTTTATCACTATTAAAAGACTTCTCAGGCCCCCTCGTGCTGCTCTGCACATTGGTCCAACGCAAAACCAGTGCATCTTGACCGGCAGATACCATTTTACATCACTTGTGAACTAAGAGAATGTAAGACCAAGTGTATTTTTTAAGAATTAAACTGATTTAAACTGCATTCACTTGAGACATTTGGGTCTGACCTGACTGTAGTATTGGCTTCTCAGTGGGATCACCAGCATTATTTCCACTGAGACGTAGCTCCCTTTTGGACCATTACTTCAGCTTAGAGACACATGAGTGGGGAATGTTTGTAAAAACAGTGAAATCAGACTGATTAAGCATCAGTTTTAAATTGTTAAATTACAGTCGCCCTTTAAAGGCTACAGATTGCCACTCCAAACTGTGTGAAAATAGGTTGAAAAAGATTTAGGTGAACTGTGCTGATATTGTAGGAAGAATAACCACATTTAGCAATCGATGCAGTACGTCTGCTCCATTCGAACTTAAATTTAACGAATTATCAAAAATCCTGGCAGGTTGTGATAGCTCTAATCAGTAAATAATAAAAAATATTTAACTTTACCGACCTATGAAAAGAAGCTTTTATGAGAGCCTTTTTTTGTTTGAAAAAAGCAAAATTGCAATCTCAATGCATACTTTGTGAAACACTTTGATATTTAGTATGGGTGGCTGGGTCTAAATGGGTCCAAAAAAAGGTATTCCTGTCACGTAATTTAAAAATAACAAAAAATATGACCAGCAGAGGAGGAGATGACTAAAATTAAGTGCTGGGGATTTTCAGTTTGTAAGATTGTTTAGCCTCCTTCCACCATGGAGCTCCTTATTTGGTTCAGAATCCATCCAAAATCCTACATTCTCTACAGGGCTGTTTTCATGGTAGCGTTCTACCAACTTTTGTCTGATTTGCTCCTGGTTCCTGTAGTGGAAATGTGCCTAAACTCAGCATAGCGTATGATGATAAATAAACTCTCGCAACTGCAGTCCATGGGGTAATTGAACTTAGGTGACATGAATAATCCGGCTTTATGGTTCAATGAAAGCTTTCTTCCTTCTCTGTGTTTGGTTCCAAAGAACGTTTTAGCACACCTCCCTCCAAACTAAATCCATCGGGGCTGATCAACCAATAAAACGCGAAAATTTAGCCAGTGTAGCAGTTATATCATATTACCATTAAGAATTGCTTCAACTTTAAAATATTTTTTAACACATTTATCTGTTTCACAGGATAAAAGATTTTCCTGAATTTTAACATAAACATTCAGAATGTCAACTATTTTGTCTCTCATTATACGGTCCAAAGCAGTTGTAGGTGGCTTTAAGTGAACAAACACTACAACAAGCTTGGAGTGTCAGAAAAAGATCACTATTTTGAGAGACCAGGATAAATTGCAAGAAAGATTCTGTAGTAAGAGTTTAATGGGACTAAATAGAAGAATCCAATTTCTGGAAACGACAGGAAGGCAGAGTCCCTTGGGACACGCACATTTTTTCCTCCCAGTCTGAATTTGTCGATCACTCTCAAGAACCTTCACAAGCCCACTTTGATCAAGCCTAACCCTCTTCAACCAAGTCCCATCTCTCCTCTCCCAGCAGCATTTCTTTAAAAGCACAATTTCTTCCATCCGATCTCATTCTCTCCTTACAATCTCAATTACTCTGCCTTCCCACGTGTCTCGCTTTTTTCCTCCCTCCTTCTCTCTGATTCTTCTCTATCGTATTTTTGCCACTCCATTGTCTCACTCCATTAGGCAGACACAAATCCGTTTGGAGACGGAGCCTGAGACTAACCCCGTCCTCACTCTCTAGGGCCCAAGCGCAGCCAAGAGAATGCTCTCAGGGGAGGCAAACTCTGTCTTGTTGCCGGGAAAATCCATTTAAACCTTTGCCACGGAATACTGCTCTTTCCTGCTGTCTGGTGCAAGTACAGTATATGTGCTTAATAGGTAATATCGTTTCTGCACACACACACAAGCCCACTCAGAGGTCTATGAATTTCTTGACTTCCCAAGTGCTATTTTATTCTTTTACAAGCCTGGAACTTTCTATGTAACAATGTCCAAACATTCATTCAAAACAGCATGACAGAAGGCCATTGGGTAATAAGGCCAAGAATAAGACAGATAGAGGTACCCAGCAATTTACAAGTTAAATACCCTACAAATTTACAAAAAGAATTTCAACAACTCCCACTATTAACCAAAACAAACAGCAACAACTGCTGGCTACTCTTAACACGTCTAAAGTCAAACTGTGGATCTGGAAATTATGTCAGAAAACCATTCGGATATGGTAATTGTTGTGATCAATGACAAACTAACTACTGTTAGCAATACAGGCTGATGACTATGTATTTCCTTGGATTTCGTATAATCAAACACTAAAAGAACATATTCACTATCAGAGGTTTGACTGTACTATGTGCGAAACATTTAAAGAGATGCACATGATCAGACGCCTAATAACTTTACTGATCAAAGTAAAACAGTTTATCAACACAGCCATTACTATGTTTTAATCACATGGCAGCCATATTGAATTTTGAGTTTGGGATTGGTGAACAACTGCCAACTCTTCCACTTACTGTAATTAAACATGAAACACACAAGTAAACCACATCCATTCAACCAACGGCATAGCGCCAATGGATATGATTTTTTTTTTGTATTCATGATAGAACAGAGAAGTAGTAAAGTCCATGCAAAATTTAAAAAAACACTGCTTTAGGAGACATGTGTATATGAATTTAGGATGCATGGTTAGGATGGATATCCTTGAATATTTTTGGGCTGAACTGGTAGATTGTCTACCCGGACTTGTACTGCCAAATGTGTGTGCTGTAAAGCAGTCCTTGTGCATGTGAGTGTCTTTTTAAATGGGAGATGATGGTTCCCTGCGACATCTTCTTTTTGAGCAGTAATGAGAAGCAACAGAAAATAGTGCTTCAGTGGTGGCCGCTGGTCTTGCAATGTCACTCCAGCTCATGTCTCTGATGTTACAACAACCTGTTGACACCAGAGGGTCACCAGACAAATGCAGGGATGACAACATGGAGACACTGATAGGAATGAGAAGCCAGAGTCTCTGTGTGGCAGGACGCACATGAAACTGTTGTACACATCCTCAACTGTGGCCCACAGGATGCAACTGTTGTGATTTGACTGTCTGGTGCCTACACTGCCACTTAAAGGAGTGTCCCAATTTCCCAAAGCAAACAGCATAACCAAAGCAAATTCAGTTTGATTCAGTTCTGGAAACACATTATACTCCCTGTTTATAGTGAATGTGTAAGTGGTACGTTCATGAGAACATCCAACAAGTTGTCAGCAGCTGAGGAACTCTCATGAGACCATAAGATTTCACTTTCTCTGCATGGATGGATAGAGACATTTTTCTTATCTGGCAATTTTTTAGTTCAGTGACAATTCAGCACAAACTGAATGAGCTGATTTTGCCCAAATCCACATCTCAATAGGTCACAGATAAAGCAGCAGCAGATTGCTTTATCCCATTAGGCAAGGCCTAGTAAATAGGCAGAGATCTAGCGCTCTGTCCTGGTGCAATCTCCAGCTGATCCTGTCGCTGGCATCAGCTCTGTTGGCAGTTTGTCTTTCAAGTCAGGGCCCCCAGCTAAGCTTGCCTGTCTGTCTTTATGCGCATGGAGCTAATACAAACCAGTGTAGTAGTAAAGCAGGAGCAAAGAGACTTTGTAACTGCTGTGATTTCTCTGCTCATTGTTTTTATATGCATAGGGGATCCACTTTAACAACAAAGGAGAACATAAACTAAAGTGTTTTTCTGTATGCAGTGTGCAGTCATGAAGTCACAGTTGTACAAAAGAGGCATGCTGAACCTAGTATAGGTAAAGCCTAATAAAACAAGGATTCAGAAAAACTGCAGAGTGAAATTAAAACCATGAGTTCCACCACCAGGAAAACAGGAAAGCATTTTTTTCTACTGTTGCTTTTTTGTCACACTAAAATGTTTCAGATAATTATTCAAATTTTAATTTCAGACGCTTTCATTCATTGAGAAAAAAAAGCTTTTCAAAACCAACCTACCCCCATGTGAAAAAGCAGTCCCCCCCAATCCTTTTATAAATAATTGTGACTGACCACATTTTTTGGAAAGCTGAGTGCAACTTCTCTCGCCACGCATGCCTAATTACTGCAAGACCTGTGGGACCAAGAAATCCCTTAAATCCAATCATAAAAAAGATGACAAGCACAATCATTGATATCTATAATTTTCTGAGGCTTTGAGATTCCTGCAAACCACAGTGAGAGTGATCATCGTCATAGAGCAAGGGTGAACCTTCCCAGAGGTGAGCAGCCTACCAAAATTACTCCAGGACCGCTTTGATGACTCATCCATGAGTTCCACAAAAGAAAGTCTAAAAAACATCTAAGAAACTACATACCTTACTTACCTCAGTCAAGTTTGTTTGTTAATTGTAAGTTTTAAGTTTAAACTCAGAAAACTTTACAAAATGGTCTCTACAAGTCATGTTTCTATGAAAGAAAATTCTGAGGGTTTTAAAAACCCTGAATCTCAATATCCAAAATGGAATAAAACCGGTAGAACCAAGAACCATGATAGCTGAAGTAAAAGTACAGCATTTCAGACTACTTAGATCTGATTAAATATATCATGCACAACACTTTACAACCTCTCAAAGTGAAAATGTTTTTTTACAGTGTCTGAAAATGTAAGATTCAAAGACATACACTTGTATTGGCTTGTATTGCTAATACCTGTTAGCCTGGTCACTGAGAATACCAATAAATAAAATCTACTGGTTTTTGAACTTGAAACAGGAACACAGTTAAGTTTGGTTTGACATTATTTCAAAATCTAACTCTGGACTTCAGAGGTGAACGAAACAGTATATTTAGCCATTAGTTATCTGCCCTGGTTCTCTGGTATACACTAATAATTTATACCTGTGGTATTTGTACCACAGTTTGAGAACTATAGCTCTAGGAGCTTAAAAAGCAGCAGAGGTTGGTGAGGTTATCAAATCCATTACAAAGTTATGCTGGGATAATAACTGACTAAATAAAAACTACACTCTGTAGCAGTGAAATATGTCAGAGATTTAAATGTAGAACTGATCAAAGCAGTCACTGCTAAGATCAGGACTCTGGATTAATCGTTGTAGAACTGCAGTTTAGTTATTTATATCCACATTTAAACCACCTGGTCACTGTTCCTTATACAGTTGCTGTAATTATATGAATTTTTTGTTTTATGCAAAGATTATATAAAATTTTGGTTTTATACAATCTTTGTTGTTGGGTGCAAGAGATCCTACCTTGGCAGCCATGATCATTGAAGAGCCTCCTCGCACTCCAAGAATGGGAATGTGGGTTTGAGCTGAAATGAAGTCCAGAATCTGAGCGATGGCTTCCTGGTCTGTGTCATCCCCAAACACTACACCCTGCAGCCAGTGTTCCGTCATCAGGTCACAAATGCTCTTGATAATGCTTTTAGGGTCAGTCTCATTCATGGTCAGCACTTCCACGTTAGGAGCCATATGTAGAAAGTCCTCCTTCTCTCTGGCCCCTGCCAGTGCCACCTCACTGGAGTTGCCCACCAGTACGACAGCAATGCTTAGGCCACGTAGGATGTGAGGCAGTGCCATGTGGTGCGGAGGAGGCTGTGGGATGGGTATGTAGTGGCTGCCACCTCCACCACCTCCTCCGCCCTTTTCTCTCCGTGAGTGACAGGCTGAGGGTAAGTGGAGAAGACAGAGCAGCAGACAAAGAAGGGGCAGGCGTAAAGACGTGCCTGTGCTGTGATGAACTGATGAAGGTGGGGATGGATGATGAGTCCGAACTTTGGGGGAGAGGTGAGGCCCAGCATGTTGGCGAGGTGGGGAGGAGCTGCAGTGTCCACGGACAGGCATAATGTAGTAGTGGAAGAGAAATACCTGGAAAGGCAAAAAATGAGCAGGGGGGGAAGTTAAAGAGAGCAGAGGATGATAAAGAGAATGAATCAGAAGTTAGTATACTGTCTTTAATGTGTGGAATATACTGAAGCAGACAGGCAACATGCATCATATATATCAGGTCTTATTTGTATGTGTTAAAAAAATGAAAAAGGAGTGACAGAAGACAAGGGAAACATTGTTTGAAAGTACCTTCATAAATCCAAGCAGTCATACTTGACATTTACAATTTAAAGTCACAATACAGGGAACAATAACAAGTGTGAATCAATAATTTATGCAGAATGTTGAGAATGAAAGTTATAGCACATATTAAAGATAAGACCCTTGTTTCTTGACTGGATGGGAGAACAGAAGGACACAAGGGAGGAAGCAAAGGAGCGAGCAAAAGAGGGAAGGGATGTGGAAAAAGATTAAGCAAGTGAGCGCAAATGACAGAAAGGGCAGATGGAGGGAAAGACGACTAACTGCCAACTCAGGCTGACTGACAAACTGTCTGAAGCGAGATGAGTGACGCACCAACTGGAGACGCATACAAACTGACTGATGCTGAAACTAATTAAATGATTGAGGGTAGAGACACTCTGGACAATTCACAATGCTTTGGTATCTGCAGAAATACTCGGATGATTCTGCAGTTGTGGGGTGGATCAGAGATGGAGAAGAAGCTGAGTACAGGAAGGTGGTGGACCGCTTTGTGGCATGGTGTGGAAACAATCATCTCATTTTGAACGTGACTAAAACAAAGGAGATGATTGTAGATTTTAAGAGAAACAGGAATAAGTCAAAAACTATTTCCATCATGGGAGAAGAAGTGGAGGTGGTGGAGGAGTATAAATACCTCGGTGTTCACCTGGACAACAGACTAGAGTGGAGATGCAACTGTGAAGCCATCTACAAGAAGGGACAGAGCAGACTGTACTTCTTGAGGAAGCTTAGGTCCTTTGGTGTTTGCAGCAAGATGCTGCATATCTTCTATAAGTCTGTTGTGGAGAGTGTGATCTCTTCTGCCATCATCTGCTGGAGAAGCAGCATCAGAGCCAGAGACTTAAAAAAAACTCAACAAGCTGATAAAAAAAGGCTGGCTGTGTTCTGGGGACTCCTCTGGAACCTCTGGAGATCATTGTGGAAAGACGGATTCTTCATAAAATGAAGAACATTATGGAGAACCCTGAGCATCCTCTTCATGAGACTGTCCTACAACAACAGAGTGTCTTCAGTCAGAGGCTTCTTCAGATCTGCTGTAAGACGGAGCGCTACAGGAGATCCTTCCTGACCACAGCCATCAGCATCTACAACAGCTCTTTGAAGAAACTCTCACAATGAGCTACAACAACATTTAATTTCCCTTTGGGATTAATAAAGTATTTTTGAATTGAAATGAATTGAATTGTATGAAACCCGCCCTCTTCCTCCATCAGCCCCTGTTGGTCTAGTTTAACACTCTTCTGCTGTCCACCCCTCCCTCCTTTCTTACACCCCATTCGTTCCACTTGACCGTACCTTTCTCTCACTGACTGACTCCCTCTTTTTCAGTGCTTATTTAAATTTTTTTTTTTTTATTTAGTTTTTTAATAATTTGGATGCAGATGGGTGACAGGGCCAGGTGAGACAATGAAAAGGGGGCAGAGCAAGAAGCTGTGGAGCAGGGGACCAGATCTTAACCCTGTAGAGTTGCCGAGTCAGTCATAGCCATTTTGAAGGGGTTCTGCTAGAGTACAGGGTCACAGGAACATTTGTAGGGGATATGCTGTCCTCGTATAGCCAAAGCAAAAGCTCTGTTGGCATTTCCAACCCATATTTGAGCTTGTTCTCACTGTAGTGATCCCAACATGTGCTTTTCATGAATAGAATCTCAGCATAGTTTGGGAAAGGAGATGTATGTTTTGGTAACCTCCGGGTGTTAGCTGATGATGTCATTCTGTCAGCCATGACCTTTATCGTGCACTGGAATGGTTTACAGCTAGGCATAAAGCAAGAAGCAGCATCTCTGTGTCCCAGAAACAAGAATTCGATCCAAAAAAAAGGTAAACTAGTCCTTCAAGGTTTATGGTCATTTTCTGTCTTAAGTGGAGCAGTTTCTTCCTCGTCTCCAATAACGTGAATGCAGCTAGGGTCTATCATGATAAAGAAAAAGGAGAGCCATAAAGAAAAGCTCTCAATTTACTTTTCCCTCTCTGCTCTTACTCTCACATATTCTTATGAGATGTGGATGAATGCGATACTGGAAGAATGCGATCCCAGACAAGTGGCTTCCTCCTTGGGGAAAGTAGACTCAGACTCAGATATAAGGTAAGGCCCTGCCCCATCTATGGGAAACTCCAAGTAGACCCACTGCTCCTTCACATCAAAAAGGGTCATTTGAGGTGATTTTGCCATCTGATCAGGATACCTCCAGGTACTTCCTTTTGGAGGTTTGCTGGGTGCACCCCACTGGGAAGGGACCTGGGGGCCAGGAATATGCTGGAGGGACACTTAATTTACTCTATATTGCCAAAGGTATTTGTCCATCTACTTTTACATGTACATGAGCTTTGAAGATGTCCTATTCTTAATCTACAGTGTCCAATTTGTTGATGGACCAACCGCTGGCAGCAATAGCAACTTTAACTATTCTGTAAACACCTTCAATAAGGTTGAGCATAGTTAGATGAGAAAACTAGAAATGTAGCCTCAGCTCTAATTCATCACTAAGGTGTTCAAGAAGGTTGAGCACTGGACTCAAGTTTTTCCACACCAAACTTTATACACCTGCAGCCATGGAAGTGATTGTAACACCAACATTTATTGATTTTGCTGGTGTGACCCAGTACCTTTGGCAATATTGTGTACCTTCTGGTCTGAAACACATTGGTATTTTCCCCAGTTGAGCTGGAAATTGCTGCTAGGAAAATGGTTGTATGGGTTTTCCTCCTGGCCCTGTTACTCCCGTGACAAATTTCAAATAAGTGGTACGATGCATAGATGGATGGATGGAAAAGACTATAAACATTGGTAGGAACCCTGATGGAGACAAAAAGGTGCACCTGAAGACGAAGCACTCTTAGAAGAATGTTTGTTACTGTATGTTTACATCTGACTGAGTGGGAGGGCATCTGTACCCCTGAGCTTATCCGCACGTAGTCAGAGTGGGTGTAGATGGAAGAGATGTTTGCCTAACTTTCGTGGGCAGATGATACCAGGGAAGATGTGGATGTTGCTGCTCATAAACTTGAGCAGCGCATTGTGGGTCTAACTCGCAAATGAATGTAGCCAAATAGGCAGATGGAAGTTACAAAAAACACAGACAATATCCACCGAGTGAAGCTGACAGCTGATAAGACAGGGAATGACAAAGAGGGAGGAAAAAGCAAAAAGAAGATTGAGGGAGGGATAAAGGGATGCGTGCGGAGATGACAGAACAACTACTTTGGGGAAAACTAATTGCTGGAGGTTCGTCAGCTCTAATTACAGGTCCCTGTGTTAATATTCAATTGCACACCACTCTGCAGGAAGGATGGAGAGGCGGGAGGGAGATAAGGAGGGAGGGATAATAGGCGGCACAAGGACATGGAGTGGGGATAGGGGATAGGGGAGAGGAAAGCAACAAGAGAGAGGCTGCATAAAGTGGAGGACAGGAAGAAAAAAACGAAAAATTCAAAGAGAGGGATGGAAGAAAAAAGGCAGCAACGAGAGTTACAGAGTGAGACAGAAAGAATGATTTGGCCTCTTTGAATCTGGACTTCACTGGCAGCACTCTGTTTCCATAGCAACAATTAAAATAGGCCTACATATACAGACACAGTTGATGGACACTGAGATATATACATGTGCACCGGCATTTGTATTAGGTACTGATCATGTAATGCAGCAATATAGTCTAGAGTGCACTCACTCTGCTGTGCATTGCTGAAGTGGATGTACTTAAACCAAAGTTTGCAACACACACACAAAGAAGTCAGACAGATTTTACAAATAAACAGACACAGAAATGGTGCTTTGCATGCATCTACTAATGGTAAAATGACCATGTTTTTCTACCTTGCTCTGCCTCACAAACAAGTACTCAGCACCCTGCCGCCACATACCCTCACTAGATGCAGCTAGTAAAAAAGTCCCACGATGACTGGAAGAATGTCTCATAAATGAACACAAAGGGAGTGTATTCACCTGTACATTGCATAGTTGATGTTATGACACTAAATGACCCAATTTCCCCATCAGCCAGCCCCCCTTTATCGACAATTTGCCTCATTACCCACACAGTGCACATAGAAGTCAAATCAGTTAAACACACAAACTGCAGATTGTTTTTACCAGCTGAAGACAACACAGGTAGCAGTGCTTATATGACCTTTAAAGTCTTTATTTAATTTAATTAACATTAATGCAACAATGATAAATATTGTACACTTTCATTTCATTTAATGTCATTTTCTAGTGGTTTATGCTGTAGAGAGAAATATTGCAAAGTTTTAACCAAACAGTAGGTAAAACATTCTAACCAATAGTTTTTAGTTATAGAAGAAACTAGGAGCTTTATGATGCTCCGCATTCAGAACCATGTAGCTAGGTATGTTCTCCAATAATTTGAATGGTGATTGTTCTACTGACTGTGCAGTCCCATTGCTGTTACAGGTTCCAGTTTCAGGAATGTCCAATGATAATGATGTAAACATACCCCAAATAGAATCCTTTATGTATTTCTTTTTCATTCTAGTCAGCAACACACCCTTTTGACTAGATATAAGGACCAAATACATGTAATGTAAGCACTAAAAAGGCACAACATTCATCAAAGATTATTTATTGAATATTTTCTGGCAATGTCTAAAAGTGTTTTTAGACATTGCCAACTGTGATTTTTGTCACAGTTTTGTCCCAATTTTTCAGGTTTCAATGTAAATTGAGGAGCCTTAATTAACCCATAAGTTCAACATTTAAAATGTTTTAACTGTCTTCTCCACTTGATGGAATAGGAAAGGGTAAGATGTTAAAACTGTGCTGTATAATAATGTTAATGTTAGTCGGTTGTGTAAATGACTTTAGTTCACTCTAGGTAGTTTGTTCACTAAACAATAACATTAGTCTTTAACTCACTAGGAGTTAGCAGAAGCTAGTGCTGGTAATGTTCAACATTCACACTTTGACCAAAGAAAGCATCATCAAGTCACTATATTGAGGCAATATTTTGTGTGGTGTTGTATATTGCGTCTGAATTCGGGTCTGCATGACAGGGAAGTTGTCAGCACTTTTAACGTAAAGCAAGAAAGTCCTGGATTGAAATCCAGGTTACTTTGGGTTTCTCCCACAGTCTCATAACATAAAAGTTAGGTTAATTGACCGCACTACTTTAATCCTAGGTGTGAGTTTTTACATGGTTATTTGTCTTGTCATGGACTGCCGATCTTTCCTCTGTTGCCCAATGGTCACTGAACGTCCAGCCATGATCCTGCACCATTAAAGCAGCTGAAGAAATTGGTTGGATCAGTCCATGTTTGACCCAATACACAATATTTTATAATAGCAAAATAACCCAATTGGGGTGCTTTCACCCCATCAGCTTTTAGTCTGTATATGTGTCCTATTTACACGAGAGAGGGGAAGAGTAGTTAGAGGCAGGCCATCTATCTGGGGTTACACTAGTCCTACTTATACTAATTTATTTTCCAAATTTCCCAGAAGAAGCCTGTTCTCATGTCCAATATGATGTGCAATTGTTAAACTAACAATATTGTTAGGAAAAACCTAGTGTACGAATACAATTTCACACCATTCACAAACACTAAGACAGAAATTTTCCTTCTGGAACTGAGATGGGTCTGACAAAGATGATGGACTTAAACCATTAGGCAGCTGCAATTTTTCATACAAACGTATTGGGAACAAAAAGGTAGATATTAAAGAAATATTCCAGCCAAGAGAACAGTGACATCAGTAAACACAAAAATTATTTTCAGAACATGCAAAAACAGTGTTTAGTCAAAAACTCATCTAATTCGAAACAATCTAAAAACACATTATTGATTTATTATGATGGGTGAGTTTTAAAGGCACTGTGAAATGATGTAAAACAAAACAGTGAGCACCTCCTACAACAGCTACTGTAGTTGCCAGTGGTGGACTTAGTCATAACAGAGACCAAGGCAATATATAGACTTGGGGCCCTTCACTTCCCTTCTTTGTCTCATTTTTCCCCTTATTTCACTAAGAGCTACTTTCAGCTTATTGTTTCTTAGTTTATCTAAATAAATTCACTGTTACAATCTCAAAATGTATGTAAGAGCAAAACTTGATATTTGATATACAGTATAGCTGTGGATATTTGTAGTTTATCTGCATACAGTCAGTTCCTGATGCTGGTAGATGGTGTGACTTCTGCTATTTTAACTTTTACTTGGTAAAGGCTAAGGAGATCCTAGCTCACCATTAAAAGCACAATATGCACATGTTCTTAATGATGAAATACAGGTCCTTCTCAAAATATTAGCATATTGTGATAAAGTTCATTATTTTCCATAATGTCATGATGAAAATTTAACATTCATATATTTTAGATTCATTGCACACTAACTGAAATATTTCAGGTCTTTTATTGTCTTAATACGGATGATTTTGGCATACAGCTCATGAAAACCCAAAATTCCTATCTCACAAAATTAGCATATCATTAAAAGGGTCTCTAAATGAGCTATGAACCTAATCATCTGAATCAACGAGTTAATTCTAAACACCTGCAAAAGATTCCTGGGGCCTTTAAAACTCCCAGCCTGGCTCATCACTCAAAACCCCAATTATGGGTAAGACTGCCGACCTGACTGCTGTCCAGAAGGCCACTATTGACACCCTCAAGCAAGAGGGTAAGACACAGAAAGAAATTTCTGAACGAATAGGCTGTTCCCAGAGTGCTGTATCAAGGCACCTCAGTGGGAAGTCTGTGGGAAGGAAAAAGTGTGGCAGAAAACGCTGCAAAACGAGAAGAGGTGACCGGACCCTGAGGAAGATTGTGGAGAAGGGCCGATTCCAGACCTTGGGGGACCTGCGGAAGCAGTGGACTGAGTCTGGAGTAGAAACATCCAGAGCCACCGTGCACAGGCATGTGCAGGAAATGGGCTACAGGTGCCGCATTCCCCAGGTCAAGCCACTTTTGAACCAGAAACAGCGGCAGAAGCGCCTGACCTGGGCTACAGAGAAGCAGCACTGGACTGTTGCTCAGTGGTCCAAAGTACTTTTTTCAGATGAAAGCAAATTCTGCATGTCATTCGGAAATCAAGGTGCCAGAGTCTGGAGGAAGACTGGGGAGAAGGAAATGCCAAAATGCCAGAAGTCCAGTGTCAAGTGCCCACAGTCAGTGATGGTCTGGGGTGCCGTGTCAGCTGCTGGTGTTGGTCCACTGTGTTTTATCAAGGGCAGGGTCAATGCAGCTAGCTATCAGGAGATTTTGGAGCACTTCATGCTTCCATCTGCCGAAAAGCTTTATGGAGATGAAGATTTCATTTTTCAGCACGACCTGGCACCTGCTCACAGTGCCAAAACCACTGGTAAATGGTTTACTGACCATGGTATCACTGTGCTCAATTGGCCTGCCAACTCTCCTGACCTGAACCCCATAGAGAATCTGTGGGATATTGTGAAGAGAACTTTGAGAGACTCAAGACCCAACACTCTGGATGAGCTAAAGGCCGCTATCGAAGCATCCTGGGCCTCCATAAGACCTCAGCAGTGCCACAGGCTGATTGCCTCCATGCCACGCCGCATTGAAGCAGTCATTTCTGCCAAAGGATTCCCGACCAAGTATTGAGTGCATAACTGTACATGATTATTTGAAGGTTGACGTTTTTTGTATTAAAAACACTTTTCTTTTATTGGTCGGATGAAATATGCTAATTTTGTGAGATAGGAATTTTGGGTTTTCATGAGCTGTATGCCAAAATCATCCGTATTAAGACAATAAAAGACCTGAAATATTTCAGTTAGTGTGCAATGAATCTAAAATATATGAATGTTAAATTTTCATCATTACATTGTTGAAAATAATTAACTTTATCACAATATGCTAATATTTTGAGAAGGACCTGTATGACAAGATAATTGTATTCTTTAGGATATTTAAGATAACTATTTGACTTTCACTCTGTGTATAAATGATTGAACTTCATTCAATTTCCAGACAGGTTGTTGTAACATTATTAACCTGTAGCCCCATAACTAATGACATTTTAAAATGCTTGATAGCATTCACTCTGATCAAAATACCATTCTCACAATTCACAATTGAAATTACATATATCTTTCCTAATGTCATCTTGGGGCCAGAAGCAATTTCCTACTGTGTGAAATAGTTAAATGTTCCTCTGGCTGATGCATGCATCAACATGAGCAATACAGTAGAAAAATATGACAGGAACAGAATTCAAAGACATGCCAACAAAAAAGTAAACAGATAAATATACACGAGTTGTCTCAGGAGATTAGAAAGAAAATTATAGACAAGCATGTTAAAGGTAAAGGTTATAAGACCATCTCCAAGCAGCTTCATGTTCCTGTGACTACAGTTGCACATATTATTCAGACATATAAGATCCATGGGTCTGTAGCCAACCTCCCTGAACGTGGCCACAGGAGGAAAATTAATGACAAAACAAAGAAACAGATAATACGAACGGTAACAAAAGAGCCCAGAAAAACTTCTAAAGATATTAAAAGTGAACTTCAAGCTCAAGGAACATCAGTGTCAGATCGCACCATTCGACATTGTTTGAGGCAAAGTGGACTTAATGGGAGACGACCAAGGAGACCATTGTTAAAAACAAATCATAAAAAAGCCAGACTGGAATTTGCCAAACTACATGTTGACAACCCACGAAGCTTCTGGGAGAATGTCCTATGGACAGATGAGACAAAAATTGAACTTTTTGGCAAGGCACATCAGCTCTATGTTCACAGATGGAAAAATGAAGCATATGAAGAAAAGATCATTGTCCCTACTGTAAAACATGGAGGAGGCTCTGTTATGTTCTGGGGCTGCTTTGCTACATCTGGCACAGGGTGTCTTGAATCTCTGCAGGGTATAATGAAATCTCAAGACTATCAAGGGATTCTAGAGAGAAAAGTGCTGCCCAGTGTCAGAAAGCTTGGTCATGGGTCTTGCAACGAGATAATGACCCAAAACACACATCTAAAAACACCCAAGAATGGCTAAGAGGAAAACATTGGACTATTCTGAAGTGACCTTCTATGAGCCCTGATCCTATTGAGCATCTTTGGAAGGATCTGAAACATGCAGTCTGGAAAATGCACCCTTCAAACCTGAGACAACTGGAGCAGTTTGCTCATGAGGAGTGGGCCAAAATACCTGCTGAGAGGTGCAGAAGTCTCACTGACAGTTATAGGAATCATTTGATTGCAGTGATTGCCTCAAAAAGTTGTGCAACAAAATATTAAGTTAAGTGTACCATAATTTTTGTCCAGGCCTGTTTCATGAGTTTATTTTAAAAATAATTCTGTTGAAGCATGTTTGAAAATCAATGTCTGACTTTCATTTGTTCATTTTCATAGAATTTTTATTCATTATTACCTTTGTCAGATTCAAGTTAATTCTGTGACCATTGTGGGTTTTTCTTTCATTAACCGAGGGGTACAAACAATTTTGTCCACGTGTGTATTCGTTGGCAAATGGGAGAATTAAGTGAGGAAAAAAATCATTTGGATTTCAAATAACAGTGGGCTGCCAGTTGAACAGAGGATGTTTTCAAGAACAATTATCAGTATATCAGAGCCTGAAAACTTGAAAATCTTTACAGTGTAAAAAATTTATACACTGCTTTTCAAAGCATCTAAGTAGTTTTTAAACATTCTTTTCTGACACAGAAAGAGCCATTGGAGCTACACCTCTCTGAAACAAAAAAGCACCACAATATGCATAATGTCATCAGGAACTGTGGACTGCCTAATGTAAATAGAAAAAGTTGTTTTCTTGACAAATCGAATGTGTGGCAACTTATTGGCAGCCCCATAGACCCTGTGTAGAAAAAGTAGATTAGATTAATGAAAGCAAGTAGGGCAGACCTCTTCATTCAGCAATAACTGTCTTTCTGTGAAAAACACTTTTTGCCCCTCCAACATGAAACAAAAAGCTTTGGCTTCAAAGAATATGACCACACAAGACTGAAGGATGGGAGACAACATAATTTATGCTATAAACAGGTAGTTCTAGCAGAGCTATTAGCCAGGCCAGTGAAGTGTTATTTGCGAGGATAAACCTTCTCAATTAAAAAAATGCTTTGTTTGATTGTGATTTTTTATTTTACATGTCCACTATTATTTCACAATGGCTGCTGAAGTCCACAAACTTCAATAATGAGCTGCAGCAGCCACATGTTCCTTCAGTGTCTGAGTCAAATGAACAGATTACATATCAGGATTTCAACTTCCCTCCTGACCTCCACATTTGCAGCATTAACTTGAAGTGACATAATGTTTTGAGTAAAATAACTGTAGATAGACTTACAAAGTTTCCGTTTTGTGACCGATGGTGTCCTGATAATCAGAATCAGAATCAGAATCAGAAAAGCTTTATTGCCAAGTACGTTTTTGGACATACAAGGAATTTGTTTTGGCATAGTCGGTGCAATACAGTACAAATTAAACAGTATAAACATATCTACAATATAATATAAATATATGTGCACAGTTTTAAGTGAGTGAGAGTAAATATAGAGCAGTATAAGATGCAAGAGCAATACAACAGTGCAGGTGATCATTGTGCAAGTATGGCAGTGCAAGTAAAGCAGGAGTCCAAGCTGAGCCTTAATGTAACGCATAGAGTTACAAGTTACAAGTGTCATGTCAGCCAAAAAAGGGGGGGTGTGGGGGAAAGGGAGAGTGTCAGGGTGGTTTCCGGGCTTTGTTAACCAGGCTGGTGGCAGATGGGAAAAAACTGTTCTTGTGGCGTGAGGTTTTGGTCCGGATGGACCGCAGCCTCCTGCCAGAGGGGAGAGTCTCAAAGAGTCTGTGACCGGGGTGGGAGGGATCAGCCAGAATCTTCCCTGCCCGCTTCAGGGTCCTGGAGGTGTACAGTTCCTGGAGCGACAGTAGACTGCAGCCAATCACCTTCTCAGCAGACCGAATGACACGCTGCAGCCTGCCCTTATCCTTGGCTGTAGCAGCGGCGTACCAGATGGTGATGGAGGAGGTGAGGATGGACTCAATGATGGCTGTGTAGAAGTGCACCATCATAGTCTTTGGCAGGTTGAATTTCTTAAGCTGCCGCAGGAAGAACATCCTCTGCTGGGCTTTCTTGATGAGGGAGCTGATGTTTGGCTCCCACTTGAGATCCTGGGAGATGATGGTTCCCAGGAAGCGGAAAGATTCCACAGTGTCAATTGTGGAGTCACAGAGGGTGATGGGGGCAGGTGGGGCTGGGTTCTGCCTGAAGTCCACAACCATCTCTACTGTCTTTAGAGCGTTGAGCTCAAGGTTGTTCTGGCTGCACCAGTCCAACAGATGGTCCACCTCCCATCTGTACGCAGACTCGTCACCATCAGAGATGAGTCCGATCAGGGTGGTGTCGTCCGCAAACTTCAGAAGCTTGACAGACTGGTGACTGGAGGTGCAGCTGTTGGTGTACAGGGAGAAGAGCAGAGGAGAGAGAACACAGCCTTGGGGGGAACCGGTGCTGATGGTCAGGGAGTCAGAGACGTGCTTCCCCAGCCTCACGCGCTGCTTCCTGTCAGACAGGAAGTCAGTGATCCACCTGCAGGTGGAGTCGGGCACACTCAGCTGGGAGAGCTTCTCCTGTAGCAGAACTGGGACGATGGTGTTGAAGGCAGAGCTGAAATCCACAAACAGGATCCTGGCATAGGTTCCTGTGGAGTCCAGATGCCGGAGGATGAAGTGAAGGGCTAGGTTGACTGCATCATCTACAGACCTGTTGGCTCTGTAGGCAAACTGCAGGGGGTCCAGGAGGGGGTCGGTGATGTCTTTTAGGTGTGAGAGCACAAGGCGCTCAAAGGACTTCATCACCACAGAGGTCAGGGCGACGGGTCTGAAGTCATTAAGCCCTGTGGTCCTTGGCTTCTTGGGAACAGGGACAATGGTGGAGGACTTGAAGCAGGCTGGCACATGACATGTCTCCAGTGAGGTGTTAAAAATGTCTGTGAAGACTGGAGACAGCTGATCAGCGCAGTGCTTCAGGCTGGCTGGTGAGATAGAATCCAGACCAGCAGCTTTCCGGGGGTTCTGTCTCCTGAAGAGTTTGTTGACGTCCCTCTCCTGGATGGAAAGAGCCGTCCTCGGCGTGGGTAGGGGGCTGGTGGGGGGGAACTTCAGGGTGGGGGTTGGAGGTGCCAAGGCCCCTCTTGAGGTTGGGGAGGTGGGGGTGGTGGATTGTGGCTGCAGCTGTTGGGGGGCGTCGCGGGGGATGGTTGCAGGACTGTCCCTTTCTCTTTCAAAGCGGCAGTAGAACTCGTTCAGGTCGTTGGCGAGGCGTCGGTCGTTGATGGAGTGGGGGGCTTTCGGCTTGTAGTTGGTGATTTGCTTGAGCCCTTTCCAGACAGACGCAGAGTTGTTGGCTGAGAACTGGATTTGGAGCTTCTCAGAGTACAGTCGTTTGGCCTCTTTCACTGCCTTGCCAAACTTGTACTTAGCCTCTCTGTATATGTCTTTGTCCCCACTCCTGAAGGCCTCTTCCTTATCCAGTCTTAACCTTCTGAGTTTAGCTGTAAACCAGGGTTTGTCGTTGTCGTAACTCACCCTGGTGCATGATGGTACACAGCTGTCCTCACAGAAGCTGATGTAGGAAGTCACAGCCTCTGTGTACTCGTCCAGACTGTTGGTAGTAGTCCTGAACACATCCCAGTCTGTACAGCCTAAACACGCCTGGAGATTCTCCACAGCCTCACTGCTCCACTTCCTTGTCGTCCTCACAACAAGTTTGCAGAGCTTTAGTTTCTGCCTGTATGCAGGAATCAGGTGGACCATGATGTGGTCGGATTGGCCCAGTGCAGCACGTGGGACGGCGTGATAAGCGTCTCTGATGGTGGTGTAACAGTGTTCCAGAATGTTGTCCTCTCTGGTCGGACATTTTATAAACTGTCTATATTTGGGGAGTTCGTGGGTCAGATTACCTTTGTTAAAGTCGCCAACGACGATTACTAAGGAGTCCGGGTTGGTCCGCTCCACACTCAGTATCTGGTCGGCGAACATGCGCTGTGCGACCTGCATGTTAGCTTGCGGCGGGATGTAAACACCGACCAGGATGAACGAAGCGAACTCACGGGGGGAATAGAAAGGCTTACAGTTTATGATGAAGGCTTCCAGGTCTGGAGAACAGTGCTGCTGAATCACTGTCACGTTGTTGCACCAACCACTGTTGAGGTAAAAACAGATTCCTCCACCTTTCGCTTTGCCGGAGAGTTCTGTGTCTCTGTCCGCTCTGTAGAGCTGGAATCCTGCCAGCTGCAGTGCAGAGTCCGGTATTAATCCACACAGCCACGTCTCCGTGAAGCACAAAACTGCCGATGAATAAAAGTCCCTGTTTTTCCCCAACAGCAGTTGTAGTTCCTCAATTTTGTTGGGAAGTGAGCGCACGTTAGAGAGAAATATTCCAGGTAACGGTGTTCGTAGTCCACGCTGGCGAAGTCGTACCAGCACCCCAGCCCGTTTCCCTCTCTTCCGGCGTTTCACCGCGTGAACAAAGGTGAGCGCACCTTTGACCAGGATGTCCAAAAATTCCAGAGCAGTAGGCAGAAAAGTTGGAAATAACTCCTCTGGTGTAGTAGCCCTGATGTTCATGAGTTCTTCTCTGGTGAGAGAGCTCCGGGTACCATCACAGAAGACCGTTTTAAAGCAAAAAACAAAACAAAACAATGCGCACCAACACGCCGAGGCGACCATCTGCGGCGCCATCTTGGATCATTACTGTTAAAACATAATGTTTTAACAGCAATATTATTAAAGTGTAGTTAGTCCCTCACTACTAAATAATTAATAGTTAACTGGAAAAGGGATATTTTCAGATGCTTCCACTCATCGCGGCATATTTAACAGACAATTCTTGGAGACAAGGTAGTGCTGGTGCAAGCCAGTTCTCATCATGATCATCAGTGCTGGTCAGGTGTAAAGCAAAACTTACAGACTACAATTATTGTCGCTCATTCACCACTATGGTGAGTTACAAGTAGACTGAGCTGACTAGTTTGTTAGATAAGACCACATTTCTCTCAGACAACATTTCTCTGAAGTTCCTTCTCCAGATTGAACAAAATCCTTTCTGAACATTTGAATCAGAAACTCACATTTAAACTGCAGACTTTAGTATCACTTCTTTGTTTATGAATATTGTTGTGTATTGCATCGATGCTTCGTTTCAGTATTCTGTATGTAATGTCATCACTCTTCATCAACTTTTAGCTACATTCTTAGCAACCCTGTTTTCTTTTTCCTCTTTCATGCTTTTTTACAGGTTTTCAATTTTTGACATTTTTGACATGGTAATTATTTTAGATAATTAGAACTACAAGCTCGAACACAATCAAACATGAAAAGTCATTTTATATACTCTTTAAAGCTTTTAGAAAACTGAAAATACATCAAAGATCTTTCTTCCTTTAGGAAGTAAGCACCTTACAAATTAGACAAAAGCAAAAAGTTCATGAAAAATTCAAGAGCTTTACAGTTTGTGGCCATGAAAAGATTTTGGTATATGTCAAAGGACCAGGAGTTTAATTGTGTCTGAGCGTTTGTCCCTGCTGGGGGCGGCTGCTTCTGCCACTCTGCTGTTACCATGGAGTGAGCGTGCTCGCTCTGAAGCAGTGTTCAGGTAAGTGGTACTTGTCGAGGTAATATCTCACGAACACCTAATCAGTGTAACTCATGTTTCCTGACAGGAGTTTTATGATGTTGCTGACCACTTTATGAATTCATGTTTTAATATGATTGCAGAAAACATTAGCACTGTTTCTGCGGGATCAAAGAGAATACATTTCTTTGTGTAATCCTGGATCTGTTGCCTTCATATGACCTCTGAGAACTGACCAGCTGTCAAGTGGCATAAGCCAATTAGGTTAAAAGTTGGTGATTTGGGAAGCTTGGCAGGCCTAGCAAACAAAAGTGGTGCAAACAAACCCAAATGCACAATAAAGAAGGTCAGGTTAATTAATATACTTCAGGCACAATATTGCTGTAGCAGAAATGAGGATATGAAGCATGGCACACAAACAACTCTAGCTGCATTTTCTACTGCCCTTTTTCTTTCCTGTTTGAATCAGAGTGCATGAAAATCGTCTTTTCAGTAAATCAGAAACAGTGTCTTGCTTTACAGGTGAACAAACAGGCCTTTTGTTTGAGCTTTGTATTTAATATGTGGGGCCGAACGTAACTCCTTTCAAATTACAACATACTCTGCTCTCACTGTGATTAATCTAGCTTTGACAAGAAGCTTTACTGCTGGGAAAAGTTTGTGCTCTTGTAGTGCCATGTAAATGTGTGTTTATAGTTGATGAATTTGGTCTGAAAGGCTGTGACCGGTGCCAAAAACACCCTGCTCCCTCTTATACCTTATTACAGGCAAAATTGATGTTATTTATTCTCATGAAACCAAACGGAAACATGAAGCACTTATGTGCAATCTATAATCAGTGGTCGTTCCAGCATGAACCTTAATGTCCAGGGAAAAGGAAATTATAAAATAAAAAAGATATTGAGAATTAACATTTTAAACTGCAAATATTTTAAAACTTTTCAAATTGTTTTGGACTTCCTTAGTGCAAACCTTTCATCAACATCATGACAAGAACTTTGCTCAACAGTAATGTGGCTGATGTTGATGATGGCCCCATCACCCTACTATGTTGTTTGCATATTATTATCAGAATATTTCTACCAGTGGTGATTGCTCTAAGCCCGCAAGGGAAGCTCAGCTTCCCCTAAAATGTCAAAAAATAAGTGATCAAATATATACTGTTGTGTGTTCATGTCATTGACTAAATATGCGCTACAACGCGTTCAACTTTTGTTCAGAATCAGCTTCTTATCACTGGTAACGACACGGCTTTCCTCTCACTCATTCCCGCAGCTTCACAGTGCTTTAAACAATGATTCAACAGCGAAGCAATAATGCTGGGCTTTGTCCCGCCCATCGGACGCTCAATGTCTCTGGGGGTCTAAGGGGCAGTGGGCTGGCCTCGGCTGGCCCGGATGCTCAGCTTCTGCATGATGATTGGATGATCTGCCTGAGGCTGAATCCCTTTTTGATTGACAGCGAAATGAGCGAATCAGCGACCTTGAAATTGAGCTTCCCGTCCTTGAAAGACCAGCATTCGCCACTGATTTTTACCTATATAAAAACTATATAGGACTGCATTATACCACTATGAATGGAAACTACAGTTGCTTATTTGCAATTGCTGCACAGGGACATCACATTAAAGTGCCCCCTCCTCTTTGAAAATTACTTTTCTTTTTGAATTGCTGTCAAGAGCCCATGCTTCCCCCTACAGGATGTGGCCCTCGGCAGTGAGCCATATTGAGATCAGCCACTGACTATTAGTAGATTGTCAAAATCTTGCGCCACGAGATCTCGCCATATTAAAACGCTATGATATTTATTGTCTACGTGAAGTCTGTCTTGCAAAGCCCTATTTACCTGCAGTCAGCCTGTTTGTAGTGAAACAAGACAAAGCTTTTATTAGAGGCCATGGATATGAAGTTAAGCACCTAATCCTGACACCACTTGCTATCATTGAGACTTTTTTTTTGAAGTAAGAAAGGATGTGGTTCTTGTGTTGGTCCCCTGTTGTGATGATGGAGTGCGCTAATAAAGACATCATTAGACCGGTCCACTGCCCTCGGTTATAAAGGCATTGAAGAAGCCAGCATCACATTTAAATTGTTTGTATGGCTGCATTCTAGGCACTCTGTAGAAAAAGAAACGGTAAATGATAAGATGTAAATGACA
Organism: Girardinichthys multiradiatus; assembly: GCF_021462225.1. Lineage (NCBI taxonomy): Eukaryota > Metazoa > Chordata > Actinopteri > Cyprinodontiformes > Goodeidae > Girardinichthys > Girardinichthys multiradiatus. The sequence goes on from NC_061818.1 coordinate 14,350,563, forward strand.
TGTAAGCACTGTGAGAATACAGCAAATGGCTAACCATTAGCTGCTAACGACGCTAGTAATTTAGTTTCCTATCAGTGTTAAAATACAACACTATTTTTAATGAGTCTAACCAGAATTCTAGTTTAAAATCTAAAATATATGAACTCATGAAATCTGCACTAAAACGACATACTTTAAAATCTGAAAAAACACAAAAAGAGAGCGACTTAATGAATTTTGACATTAGGAAAACTTTGGAATTACACTAGTATAAAAACTACAATATATGGATGAGTCAAACCTGGGCTGGATAATTCAACACTGTATGTAGATTGTTTAAAACAGCCAGCGAGTTATGAAATATTTACGAGAATTGTCAAAACAAACAAAAAAGACATTTTTTACTCAAAGAAATGCTAAAATATTGTCTCATTCCTACAAAACAAATATCATCTATTGTTTCATATTATTATAACACTACTGACTGTAATCTTCACCCATTTAAAGATTTGTGCCCTACAAAGAAGATTATGTCAGTATTAAACATTTTTCAAGGGGAGGGTTTAACCCATAGGCAATGAGATTTGACCAGATCACAACTCAGGTCACTGCACAGCATACAGAAGAAGGCAGAAACCAGCTGGATGCCAGACCCACTGCCATACCTCTGATACTTGATATTATGAAAAGAATGACGGTCTAAGGAGCGAACCCATGAAGTGTTTGGATAAATATTCATGTGGGACTGACTGTGCAGTCTGCTGTGGAGGTGGAAGGTAGAGTGTGTGTGTGTGATAATGTGTTTGGACATGTGTCTGTACATGGTGTTCTGATGCAGCCACTCGCCACCCTCCCTCCCCTTAACACCACCACAGAGCCAGCCAAGGTTTGAAGTCACATGTTTGCTGGGACTCCAGAGCTAATCTGTTGGCATAATGGTCATCATTTCCAGAAAGAAGGGACAATGAGTTGCCCGTCACTCTCGTCCTCCAAAATTTGCCCTTTCTCTTTCTTTCTTCACACTTTTTAGGCCTTTCTATCTCTGCTACATCATTTTGAGCCTGAACAATACTAGCTCTCAGTTTTCTCACTTATCTCTCTCCTGGTCTCACACTCTCTCATCACCCTCTTCTCATTATGTGGTAAGTATCAGGATTGTCGATGGCGTTATTTACAGGACAAAGGAGGTTGTTAATTTTTCATGCTTATTCTCTGGTTTGATATTTAGGAAAACAGCAGAGGATGGTGTGGCGATTGTCTTTCCACATCTCTAGAGCATTTGAAACATTTACTTTCTAAGTCAGATGTGCTAAACTGACTTAATTTCTGCTTTTAATTCCAACAACCATGTGTCGATGAGAGGCTGATATGTCTCCTGCTGCAGCAGCAGAGTAAGTACCTTGCCTTCTGTCAAACGCACACATGGTTGAGCCTACTTAGAAGTCTGACTCTTTTGTTACTACTACTTTTAAGGTGATAGTTCAGGAATTTTGAAGTATGGTTTTTTAAAAGGTTATAAGTAGTTATTATATTACCTGACAATTCTCTTGGTGTCTTTCGTATGAATCTGCATTAGCTGGCTCCATAGACTGGAGCTAACAGCTTTAATGGCTTTATAATTTAAAAAGCTGTGCATAAACCACTATCAAGCTTTTTAAAAGTATGGAGTAAGGCTTAAGCCACTGGCATACACCTGAAAACAAAAGCATATGCCGATTTATTTAAACACAAGCCAATGACTAATTAATGTACAGAGGATATGGAGTTTGGAGGTGGTGTTATTTACTACGGGTACAATATTAACTGCGTAGAACCTCTCTCCAAACCAGCAGGCAAGTAAGCAGGCTAACCATGAAACATGTTAACTAGCAGATGTTAGAGAACAGGGTTGTACAACAATTCATGTGCACCAGAAGCCCAAATAAGTTTATTATCACTTTAGCAGTCACCCCCTATAATGTGTCAGGCCACCAAATTTCATTTTGACATTGGCGCTGGAATGAGGCTGTTATCTTTTAAAAATCCACATTTAAGGGGGGGCTTGTTTGTTTTTTTTTACTTGGAAATGAATAGAGGTCTCTGCTCCAGTCAATATATTACCTGCTTATAATCTTTTCACATAAGCTACTTCAGGAATCCTCGAGTATCCCTCTAAGTCTCTGTATTAAGTAAAACTGTGAAAAGGGACTAATTCGTTTGAACATGCTGTACAAATCCTGGGCTTTTTGCTATTTAATTCAGTGGGACTCAAGGACAAAATCCTCAAGCGACACTTTGTTCTGACCCAGAGAACAACTGCTGACAAGTGATGAAAGATAACGTTACCTGGACAACCGCTTTGACCACACAGCAGCCAGACATGGGGGCTCTGGAGGCTGTGGCACAGTGGTCGGTGGGGAAAAAGAGGGGGACGGCAAAAGCTCAAAATTCAAACCCTGGTTTATACCTTAAAGTTCAAATATTATATATAGCTCACAATGTAATGACAAATTTTCTGGATGTAAAAAGCTGTAACTAAAATGAAACCAAAGGTGGGCTGGTAACCGGAATTGTGCCAATTTTTAGCTTGATAGGCTCTGACCCGTGATCAGCCTGTCGGAAGTTAAGAATAAATTTTTTTTCCCGATGAGCGAACACACCATATTTAAAAATTATTATGTGGCGGTAACAGCCCTCTTCAGTGTGGGGCCAGAAGACTCAAAGTTAGCTAGTTGTTTGTATCAGTGATGTGTTTAAACATCAAGTCAGAGGAAGCAGAGATGTAAGAAGTTGTTTCAAGGAAAATGTATTTTCTACAACATGTTGACACATGACTGCAATTCATTTAGGCTGAGAGACAGCGAGAATTTTAGCAGGTAACAGCTAGGCTGAATGGACTACAGCAAAGTTTGCAATATCTGTCTTAAATGGAACATGATGGAATTAAATGCTGTACATGTTTTGGAAATCTTAGGGTTAAGGATAAGTGTTTACATACTGTAGTGAATGCGCAGAGAGAATATTTCTTTAGCCATTCACTAACTGTGCTAATTGTATAAAATGCTAAATACAGCTTTAAATGTGAACTCTGTAGTTGATTTGTCTTCGTATAAAACCCTGTTTTACAGCAGCTGTTCCCTCACACATGGTGTGAAGTTGCCTCTGCTCCTAACATTAATAAATGATTGCTCAAACGTGAAGAAGTACTGCTCTTGTATGTTCTTATTGTTTTTGAAGAGATAATGAAATTGTTTAAAATCAGTACTGGCCTGGCAAAGCTTTACAAAAATCGAGCATTGGCCAGAAAATTCTGATCGTTGCATCTCTTTCTTTCACTAGAGCATTCTAAAACCCATTTCTAGATTAATTTTGAGAAAGTTGACCTGTGCCATTATTTGTGTTGTATATGAATTATATGCATAATTATGCATAATTAAATATATCGATTTTATTTCTTTTTTTTTACATATGGGATAATTATCCCAGAAGAAAAGCAGCAGGGCCACAATCCCTCCGTATTGTAAAGCTCTATGATTACGCCTCTGCAGACGTTTTCTACCTTATTTATAAACCGTCAGTGTGTATGTCCATGTGTGTAACCCATTAGGTTCAGTTCTGTAGTTCCTTGCAGGTGTACAGCTCTCCTGTTTGTCAGCAGCTCTGCTCTGGGGCAACTACAGCCATGACTTACAGGAAAAGTCCCGGAGGAGCAGAATGATTTCCCTCCCTGGGATTACAAGAAGCCCATTCAGAAAGCTTCTCCGTGCTATGGGGAGCAGTTTTTTCTTCTGGTCTACCAGAAGAGATGATATTTTCAAGAATATTTTCGATTTGTAATTATATAATTGTTTGGTATTTTCTTCACCCTAAAAAAAATTTGGATCAATGTTTTGCTCTATTAGACAGAGATTTGTATGCATTACCTCTGATGCAAACACAGTGTTCCCAAAAAAATCAATCAAAGGATAATGCAACTAAAGGAAAATCTAAATCACACAACAAATTCCTACATTAATTAAAACAACAAAAGCATAACCATTTGCAAAAAATACTAATAATAAATAAATAATAAATAACTCCTGTTTAAGTCCACAGACAGCAGTTCAAAGACAGACCCGGTTGTATAATGGATCAAGATGTCAATTCTTGATCCATTCTTAAGTGCATTATGGTTCCCAAAAATTCCTGGAACCTCTTTAAGACTAAATATGACAAGCTGATGTTGACCCATACTAACTGGCAGACAGCCCAAATATTTACTGATGGTGTATTGATGTGATAGATGCAATGTAACGCAGCCCTTAGACAAATGATGCTGCCTTCCTCAATTACAAGACAGCACGAAGTTGCTCTCCATAATGAATTGATAAAATTATGAGGTTATAAATTCATTCAGCCTGCAGCCAAAGATCTGTTCAATGTAAAAAGGATTGAAGGAAAAAAAAACACTTAAATATTCAGCTGTTTTAAAAACCCAATTTTAACAAGACAATTAACAGTTTGCAGGCATTCCAGTTTTAATGCACATAAGTGCCCCACTTGGTCAATTATTCTCTCTGAGGATGAGGTTTTATGAACTTACAGTCCACTCCTAAATACCCCTCAGTATAGGACTCTGTGCAATAAACAGGACAAAGCATCGCCTTTTAAGTTGATGTTAGACAAGGATGTATCACTCTGACTCTGTTAAACCTGTTCTTCCTTAAAGGAAATCACAGTAAATGCTAGGTCCCACAGACATTTTTGTCCTGCTAAATCATCACCAGCAAACTGGTGAAGAAAACTGGATTATGTTTCAAGTTTGCTTTTGGTACATGTAGTCATACTAAACCATTCAACCCTGAAAGGAGAAGCTGGTATAGAAAATGGATGGATGTGTTTTTTCGCATTGTGTAAGCGTTAAATACTTGTTAACTTGTTGCACATAAAAAAGGTGTCAAAGACACATTAAATATCTGTTTTTGGCCCAACTGGTATTCCAAACCTTAGATTCACGCAGTCACTCAAAGAATACGTCACTAGTTTATGTGGAGTTTTTTGCTTTTTGTTCAAGAAAATGATTAAATTGAGCTATTATGTAAAGCAGTACACACCAAAGGAATGCAAGAATAACTAGCTGCGATGACCAACAGGAGTCTGAATATCCACCTACTGGTTTTTAATCAATAGTCAATAGTTTGTTTTTATGTTTACTGCGATACACCAGCTGTCAAGTTGGAGTTGTGGATACATGGCAAGCACAATAATTGTCAAGTAGCTCTTTTATGGCAGAGCAAATTGTGTATTATTTTGACATTTTTGATATCAGGTGTCATTTTTACTGTTAAGCTTGTGGTTTGCAATTTTCAAGGCCCGATAGAGTGTAATAAATGGCGTTAGATATACCACTAGGTAACACCAGACAATTAACAAACAAGCACCACCTAGGATCTGAACACTAAGACACCATGCGAGTAAGTGTTTTACATTTTGTCGCCAATTAAATTTTTGTTTCACATTATAAGGCGACCTTTTGCGGTTGGATTTACAGTTGAGATGAAGGCAGATGCAGAGTATGGTGGAAGCAGCAAATGTTTATTCGTTTACATACGGCACAACTCCATGGCATGTCAGGCCTTCTAACAGCAACAAAAATCTCCTTTCTCTAATAACTAATGGCAGCCTTAAATAGTCTCAGCTTTTGGAGGACTAAGCCATTACTTGCTCACATGTGAATTTACCAAATTCCAACATTGATATACAGTACAGACCAAAAGTTTGGACACACCTTCTCATTCAAAGAGTTTTCTTTATTTTTATGACTATGAATATTGTAGCTTCACACTGAAGGCATCAAAACTATGAATTAACACATGTGGAATTATATACTGAACAAAAAAGTGTGAAACAACTGAAAATATGTCCTATATTCTAGGTTCTTGAAAGTAGCCACCTTTTGCTTTGATTACTGCTCCGCACACTCTTGGTATTCTGTTGATGAGCTTCAAGAGGTAGTCACCTGAAATGGTTTTCCAACAGTCTTGAAGGAGTTCCCAGAGATGCTTAGCACTTGTTGGCCCTTTTGCCTTCACTCTGCGGTCCAGCTCACCCCAAACCATCTCGATTGGGTTCAGGTCCGGTGATTGTGGAGGCCAGGTCATCTGGCGCAGCACCCCATCACTCTCCTTCTTGGTCAAATAGCCCTTACACAGCCTGGAGGTGTGTTTGGGGTCATTGTCCTGTTGAAAAATAAATGATGGTCCAACTAAACGCAAACTGGATGGAATAGCATGCCGCTGCAAGATGCTGTGGTAGCCATGCTGGTTCAGTATGCCTTCAATTTTGAATAAATTCCCAACAGTGTCACCAGCAAAGCAACCCCACACCATCACACCTCCTCCTCCATGCTTCACGGTGGGAACCAGGCATGTAGAGTCCATCCGTTCACCTCTTCTGCGCCGCACAAAGACACAGTGGTTGGAACCAAAGATCTCAAACTTGGACTCATCAGACCGAAGCACAGATTTCCACTGGTCTAATGTCCATTCCTTGTGTTCTTTAGCCCGAACAAGTCTCTTCTGCTTGTTGCCTGTCCTCAGCAGTGGTTTCCTAGCAGCTATTTTACCATGAAGGCCTGATTCACACAGTCTCCTCTTAACAGTTGTTCTAGAGATGTGTCTGCTGCTAGAACTCTGTGTGGCATTGACCTGTTCTCTAATCTGAGCTGCTGTTAACCTGCGATTTCTGAGGCTGGTGACTCGGATGAACTTGTCGTCCGCAGCAGAAGTGACTCTTGGTCTTCCTTTCCTGGGGCGGTCCTCATGTGAGCCAGTTTCTTTGTAGCGCTTGATGGTTTTTGCGACTGCACTTGGGGACACTTTCAAAGTTTTCCCAATAGTTCGGACTGAATGACCTTCATTTCTTAAAGTAATGATGGCCACTCGTTTTTCTTTACTTAGCTGCTTTTTCTTGCCATAATACAAATTCTAACAGTCTATTCAGTAGGACTATCAGCTGTGTACTGTATCCACCTCCTGCACAACACAACTGATGGTCCCAACCCCATTTATAAGGCTTGAAATCCCACTTATTAAACCTGACAGGGCACACCTGTGAAGTGAAAACCATTTCAGGTGACTACCTCTTGAAGATCATCAACAGAATGCCAAGAGTGTGCAGAGCAATAATCAAAGCAAAAGGTGGCTACTTTCAAGAACCTAGAATATAAGACATATTTTCAGTTGTTTCACACTTTTTTGTTCAGTATATAATTCCTCATGTGTTAATTCATAGTTTTGATGCCTTGTGTGAAGCTACAATATTCATAGTCATGAAAATAAAGAAAACTCTTTGAATGAGAAGGTGTGTCCAAACTTTTGGTCTGTGCTGTATATACACAACATACACTTTATTAAATACAAATACATACATTTTACAATTTAGAATTAATAATTAAATATTTTATACTTTAACCTCATACCTCAACACCATTATGACAACATAAAAAACCATGTATAGAAATTCCCCACACTATCTTATCCCGTGGCATCTCTTGGAACCTTTACATTTTGTCCAGAAAAGCAAGCAGCAAGCAACTGCTTTACCCTTACACTTTTACTTCTAGATTTTATACATAAACATTTGCCAAGGTTTTGCTGAATAGCAGACCTTATTTGTCCCAAGTAACAACTCTTTTGTCCTCACAGGCAACCACCACACTTCTAAATTATGAGCACTTGTGCAGGGCCTGAAAAAAAAGGCTACATGCTAATTTTTAAAATGCTCAAATAATTAAAACTTCTTGTGTGCAAATGGGTATTGGTGTGCAAATGCTTAATGTGCAGCGCTAAACAAAGTGCTAGTTAAAGTACCTTAATGAAGTGCAAAGGGTCTCATAAAGTGCTGTACAGGTTACCACAGTAAAAATGGTACCAGTAACAAAGACCTCATTGTTTCACACATTTAGGGGAGTTATTCAGTTGTGTCCAATCAATTGTTTTGCAGTAAAGTCAAAATGCTTAAAACACTTTCTTTTGTTTTATATAAGAACTTTACCTGTCAGTTTTACACTAAATTAAACTGTCTGTTGGTCTTCCTGGTAATGTGTAGTTCAAATTGAAGGAAAATATTTTAAACGTTTTAAATTTTAAAGAGACTTTTTCAGTATGCAAATCCCACCTTGCTGTACTTAGAGGTTCTCACTTGCAAGGGTGGTTTATGATTCTGTTTTTGTAAGGGTTGTTTTTTGTTAAAACACATTTAGCATTAACTTTGTTTCCCGTGCCATTGTACTGTATTTCATAACCAAGATCCAAAAAACCAAAGTGCATACCAAACACTAAATTTGTCCTTTTGCACCTGGACATTTTCTGGTTAAAACATAATATAATTTAGGTCTTGTCTACTTTGAATTTGTTCAATCTTACTTGTCCTAAAGTTTTTTCCAGTTGCTTTTTATCAAATTGTCAGTAAAACAAATCATTGCCTTGTCATATATGACCACATTTGTGCATAATAATTTATCAATTGTTATTGTCTATTGTTCTGTATTTGTAAAGGCCTGTTTTCTTGGTTATTTCAACTATTCATTGCCTTTCCATTTTCTTTTGCTGTCTCTGATACAGGTAAAACTGTGCAATCATATTTGATCACGCTTTAAAATAGACATCTGTAAAAGTTACAGGCAGTTCTTTGATGAGATTTTAGTTGCTTCGGGGGGGGGGGGGGTCTTGCATCGGCGGCTCCCGAATTGAATTCAGTGAGACGGGCACTTTAATATTAAATATTGATCCCCATAGATTAACTATAATGTAGATATGCTGCCTGCCATCCCACCAGCCACTTCTGGCAGAGCTTAGGCTACCAAGCTGTGTGAGTCCGCCACAAGAAGGCCTGAAGATGATCCCAAAGGAAACAGCACATTTTGTTAGGAAGAATGCAGCATCACCATGGCCCCAAACTCCCTCAGCTAATTTACTGGTCAGAGACAGTCACAATGGGAGGCATTTTCTCATCATTTTGTGAAATGCAGCAGCTGTTGCATGGGTACAATCGCCGCCAGCTGTTTGATGATGATGAGGCTGGTTATGCAGGTGAGAGAGTCAGACACATGGAAGATGCATTTTCAACTCGCTGGTTCTTACTGGTCCACCAATCTAGGGGCTATACCATAGTGGAAGCAGCTTTCTCTAGTTGCAGGTGGTGTTCATGTGTGCTTGACTTCATGTGCTGTCCATGTGTTGAGATGTGTGGTTGATGCTAACAATCTTTAGTCTACCACCAGCTGTTTACTTTTGAGTATCGGGTATCTTACAGACACAAAGACGCTGCAATACTAGAGACTGAAAAATGTGTTTTGACAATACTAAGAAAGATAAGAACCAGGTCTCTGAAATCTCACTCTGGGAAATATTTTTCTATTTACACCTCCTCTACGACAGAGAAGGGAAGCTTAATCCTCTCCATGATTTGTGGCTTCACTGCCAAAATCCCTTCACTCTGTTCTTCTTCAACCTCCTTTCTTACATTTCTTTCCTTTTTATCTCTCACAGTCTATCACTTCAGATGCTTTTATGTCTCTAAATGTGGAGTCATGCAGCAGTCTGTTGAGAGGCAAGGCTTGGGACAGACAAGAGCCCAGAACATTGAAATCCCCCCTCTCACCCCCCAGCCCGCCAATAACAGTCCTGTAATCAATTTAAATCTGTTTTATTGTCATCTTTTTAACAGATTAGACCCACAATAATCTGTCCTCTTCCCTCCATCTCATTCCAAGTTGTTATTTTTGGCACCAGGATACTCTGCTTTTTTGGATTAGTAGGTGTGCAAGCGTTTTTTTTCTTTCTCTCAGGCTAAGTGTGTTTATGTGTGTACCTGAAAGATACAAAAACATTACATCCTCTGCCACTCTTTTCCAGGAAATGTTTCCAAGTTTATTTTTTTTTGGACAGAATTGGTTCAGGGCAGAAGATACTGTGGGTCCAAGCCCGATATTTGCTGCATTATATGGAAATCAGTATTTTATAGGGTGTGACTAGATTTTATGCCACAAGATCTTGCGATAATATAACCTCACAATAAAAGTCTGTCGTGTTTTGCAACCATACCCTGTTACAATTCAGTTCAATTCAAAAATACTTTATTAATCCGACTTCCGCTTCCGGTAGCATGGAGGGAAGTTGTGTGCTTGCCTGCTCCGCATATTATTTAATTATTTTTCATTTTCTGACCTTTCCATTCAGAATTATACAAATCATGCCGGTGCTAAAGTCAAAATGGAAACTAAGAAAGGCAAAAAATATACACAAAAGACCGTAGACATTGATCCCACCCCGACCGGAGAATGAGGTGAAGCGGCTAATGTTACATCTAAAGCTACTGCTAGTGCTGGGACGGCGGCGGAGACCCTCTCATCTGTGGAAATATTACGCGAGGAACTCCATTCAGGATATAAATCATACAAGAATAGTTTGGATGGCTTACGTAAACAGATCAACACTAGGCACAAAGATATCCACAGTAATATCTCCTCTCTATGAGAGGAATCAAAAGCGGATATCAAAGCCACCCGAGACGAGTTTATGGTATAAGTTGAGAGGCTGTTTACAATGCAAGTGGAGCCAGCTACTACACAGAAGGATATGGAAAAATCCCTGAATGATGCATTTGATAGGCTGACCGCACTGGAGAAATCATACACGTCTTTGATTATGGATCACAAGAAGTTGCAGGAAAAATTTACTTATTTAGAAAACAGATACCGCAGACAGAACATCCGAATAATAGGCGTCACGGAGGGCTCCGAGGCTAATAATACAATGGACTTTGTCATACTGTTTCTTGTATAAGTCCTTGGGGAAGACAACTTCGAATCTCCCTTTGTTATTGACCGAGCTCATAGAAGCCTCGCTCCCAAGCCACGCAGCGGGGAGCATCCGAGGCCCATTATCATCCGACTGCATTACTACTCAGATAGGGAGAAAATCCTGAGATTGTCCCGGTGTAAGGGTGGCCTGCATTTTGGTGGTTCTCCTGTTTCCTTTTTCCCATCTGCCACCAGCCTGGTTAACAAAGCCCGGAAACCACCCTGACACTCCCCCCCCCCCCCCCCCCCCCCCCCCCCCCCCCCCCCCCCCCCTTTTCCTTTTTTTGCTGACAGGACACTTGTAACCTGTAACTCTATGCGTTACATTAACGCTCAGCTTGGACTCCTGCTTTACTTGCACTGCCATACTTGCACAATGATCACCTGCACTGTTGTATTGCTCTTGCATCTTATACTGCTATATATTTACTCTCACTCACTTAAAACTGTGCACATATATTTATATTATATTGTAGATATGTTTATACTGTTTAATTTGTACTGTATTGCACCGACTACGCCAAAACAAATTCCTTGTATGTCCAAAAACGTACTTGACAATAAAGCTTTTCTGATTCTGAATCTGATTCTGATTTATATTTTTCCCAACCTGAGTCCTAAAGTTGGGCGGCATTCAACCAGGTGAAGCTTAAGCTCCGCAACACTGGTGTTCCATATAACTTATACTATCCGGCCAAACTCGTGTTAACGGTAAACGGCACCAGACATACATTCACCACCCCACAGGCGGCGGAGAGGTTTGTCCAGATTAGCGCGCTGATTAAAACGGAAGATGCAGCACAGGGAGCGGCCAAACCAGAAGATGCAATGGAGGGAGTAACGTTAGCCACACTGGAGGAAGGAGCGGACTAGATAGCACAGGCCCAATTGATTACAGAGGATATTTCTGACTGGTAAAACTCACAATCTGAACTGATAAGCTAGTAACCAGGTAAACTAGAATAATGTTATTGTCGATTTGTTTTTTCTTACTATTACTCTTTCACTGTGTCAAAGGAATTTCAGGCCTTTTGAGTAAATTTCGTATTACTTTTGTACTTTTGTATTTATGTATAGAAATTTCGACATCAACATTACGTAAATAGACAATCTATTCTAATTTTATAGTTATTTTAACTTTAATTAGTGGAAAGCCTAAATTAAATGTCAGCACTGAGTGTACCAATTTAAAATCAATCATCTGTCTGAGAATGTTTGAAATGCTTGTAGGAGCTTAGTGGTAAGTCAGATGTTCACATATCTCTGGATTGGGAGTAGATTTTTGTTTTTGTTTTGAGACTCTCTGTCCAAGTTTCATTGGATTTTTTTGTTCAGGGAGAGAAAGAGAAAGAACAGGGATTTGTTCAGTAGGAGTTTTTGTTTGTGTTCTCACCTGCACTATCATAAATAATTACTCTGGGAGGTTATCTTTTGAAATGATGAATGTTTGTGTTGCAAATATTTACCAACAAGAAAAGTGATGGTTAGTGATTGTGGTACCTCTCAGAACGTAGTTAATTTTGTGTCATGGAATTGTAAAGGACTAAAAGGAGCTGTTAAGCGGGGGAATGTTATAGCACGTCTTAAAAAGTTGGGAACAAACATAGGATTTTTACAAGAAACTCATCTGAAAAATCAGGACCACAAGAGGCTATTTGCCAGGTGGATAGAACAAGTATATCAATCAGATTGTACGACATAAAGTATAGGTGCCGCCATTATTGTCAAAAAAGGTATCCCCTTTAAAACATCAAAAGCAATATCTGACCTGTCACTATAACATAACCTGTCACTATAACGTATCGTCCTCGAGGACAGGTTTACTTTATAATAATCCAGTTACACTTGCTAACATTTATACCCCTAATGTTGATTATGTTAGTTTCATTAAATCCTTTTTATCTGCTTTACCTAACATGGGCTCCCACCAGTTAATAATTGGAGGTGATTTTAATCTTGTCTTGGATCCCAGTCTTGACAGATCTTTCCAAAAATTAGCAATTATGTCTAATCTGCAAAAACTATTCATGCATTTATCAATACATACAAGTTAATAGATCCGTTTCGAGTTTTATCTCCCAATGTTAATCAGTTTTCTTTTTTCCCCCGTCCATCATTCGTACTCTAGAATAGATTTTTTTTTAGTAGATTACAAATATTTAACACAGATTCAGAGTTCTGATTATAAGGCCATAGTACTATCCGATTATAGTCCAGTATTATTTAAGTTAGCAATTGGATATAGATCAATCAGAATCAGAATCAGCTTTATTGCCAAGTTTGTACATACAAACAAGGAATTTGACTCCGGTACACTTTGCTCTTTGGTTTGTTTTTGCATTACAGAATATACATATTTACAATGTACAATATACACATATATAAATAAAAAGGTGCATTTGCAACATCTGTATGCTGTTGTTTGGTACTCTATTGAATGTTCAACAGAGAAACAGCCTGGGGGAAGAAACTGTCTCTGTGGCGGCTGGTTTTAGTGAACGGTGCTCTGTAGCGGCGGCCTGAAGGTAAAACTCTAAACAGTTTATGTGCAGGGTGTGTGGGGTCTGCTGAGATTTTAGCAGCTCTTTTCTTGACCCTAGACCTTTATAAGTCCTGGATGGAGGGAAGGTCAGCTCTGATTATTCTCTCTGCAGTCCTGATTATTCGTTGCAGTCTGGACCTGTCCTGTTTTGTGGATGAGCCAAACCACACTGAGATGGATGAAGACAGGACAGATTGAATGATGGCAGTGTAGAAGATGACCAGCAGCTCCTGTGGAAGGTTGAACTTCTTGAGTTGCCTCAGGAAGTACAGTCTCTGCTGGGCCTTCTTTTGAACAGTGTCTATGTGTGAAGACCATCTCAGGTCCTCAGAGATGGTGGTTCTTAAGAACCTGAAGTAGTCCACGGCCGATACAGTGTTGTTGAGGATGGTGAGGGGGGTGTATGGGGGTGGCGTTCTCCGAAAGTCCACCACCATTTCCACAGTCTTGAGTGGGTTGAGTTCAAGGTAGTTCTGACCGCACCAGTGTACCAGCCGATCCACCTGCTGTCTGTATACCGACTCGTCACCGTCGTGGATCAGTCCAATGACAGTGGTGTCATCTGCAAACTTAAGGAGTTTCACGGACCGGTCCGGTGAGGTGCAGTCATTTGTGTACAGAGAGAAGAGGAGTGGGGATAGAACACACCCCTGGGGGGCACCAGTACGTATTGATCTGGATCGGGAGAAGATGCTCCCCAGTCTCACCTGCTGCTGTCGGTCCGTCAGGAAGCTGTCTATCCACTGACAGGTGGAGGCTGGGACGTTGAGCTGGGCGAGCTTCTGGTGGAGGATGTCTGGTATGATGGTATTGAAGGCCAAGCTGAAGTCTACAAACAGGATCCTGGCGTACGTCCCTGGGTGGTCGAGGTGTTGCAGGATGAAGTGTAGACCTAAGTTAACAGCATCATCTGCCGACCTGTTTGCTTGGTAAGCAAATTGCAGGGGGCCCAGCAGGTGTCCTGTGATGTCTTTCAGTTGCTTCAACACCAGCCGCTCAAAGGAGTTCATGACCACAGACGTCAGGGCTACACGCCTGTAGTCATTTAATCCTAGGATGGTGGGTTTCTTGGGCACCGGGATGATGGTGGATTGTTTGAGGCAGGAGGGGACCTCACATTTCTCCAGTGATTTGTTGAAGATCCTTGTGAAGATCGGAGCGAGTTGATTTGCACAGGCTTTCAGGCATGATGGGGAGACGTTATCAGGTCCTCCAGCTTTCTTTGTTTTCATGCGCTGAAAGAGCCTGTTTACATCTTCCTCAGAGATCTTTAGTGCAGGCAGAGGATCTGAAGGTAGGGGGTTGGTTACTTTATGGGAGGAATTTGTTCCTGAATGGGATGTGGAGGAGATGGTTTGAGGTGTGAATGGCTTCTTGTCATGTCTGCAGTAGAAGTCATTCAGATGGTTGGCCAGGACTTTGTTCAGGATGGGTGGGGGGGCTCCTATAAGCAATCAGGTTTCTCAGACAGGTCCATACAGCTGAAGCATCACCAGTAGAAAGGCTGTTCTTAAGCTTCTCACTGTAGCTTCTCTTGGTTGCTTTGATCTCCTTTGTTAGTCTGTTCCTGGCCTGCCTGTACCGCGCCCAATCTCCACTGCTGTGAGCTTCTTCCTTTTCCCTGCGCAGATTCCTGAGGCGTGGAGTAAACCATGGCTTGTTATTCCCAAAGGTGCAGAAGGTCTTGGTCTGCACACACATGTCCTCACAGAAACTGATGTATGATGTCACCACATCAGTTAGTTAGTTTAGGTCAGTGGCTGAGGTTTCACTTCAACTGCACTGAAGTGGCGATTAAATAACAGTCTGCTGTCAGACAATAAGTTGATAGAGGAAATAAATAATCAAACTGAATTTTTTATTTCAATACATGACACACCTGAGGTCCATATTATGGAATAAAAAAATCCATATTATGGGATACATTAAAAGCATATTTGAGGGGTCAAATTATCTTATTAAATAGTCAAAGTAATAAGCAACAAAGGGAAAGGGAATCAAAAATAACAGAGGAACTTGTAGAAATACAGGTCCTTCTCAAAATATTAGCATATTGTGATAAAGTTCATTATTTTCCATAATGTCATGATGAAAATTTAACATTCATATATTTTAGATTCATTGCACACTAACTGAAATATTTCAGGTCTTTTATTGTCTTAATACGGATGATTTTGGCATACAACTCATGAAAACCCAAAATTCCTATCTCACAAAATTAGCATATCATTAAAAGGGTCTCTAAATGAGCTATGAACCTAATCATCTGAATCAACGAGTTAACTCTAAACACCTGCAAAAGATTCCTGAGGCCTTTAAAACTCCCATCCTGGTTCATCACTCAAAACCCCAATCATGGGTAAGACTGCCGACCTGACTGCTGTCCAGAAGGCCACTATTGACACCCTCAAGCAAGAGGGTAAGACACAGAAAGAAATTTCTGAACAAATAGGCTGTTCCCAGAGTGCTGTATCAAGGCACCTCAGTGGGAAGTCTGTGGGAAGGAAAAAGTGTGGCAGAAAACGCTGCACAACGAGAAGAGGTGACCGGACCCTGAGGAAGATTGTGGAGAAGGGCCGATTCCAGACCTTGGGGGACCTGCGGAAGCAGTGGACTGAGTCTGGAGTAGAAACATCCAGAGCCACCGTGCACAGGCGTGTGCAGGAAATGGGCTACAGGTGCCGCATTCCCCAGGTCAAGCCACTTTTGAACCAGAAACAGCGGCAGAAGCGCCTGACCTGGGCTACAGAGAAGCAGCACTGAACTGTTGCTCAGTGGTCCAAAGTACTTTTTTCGGATGAAAGCAAATTCTGCATGTCATTCAGAAATCAAGGTGCCAGAGTCTGGAGGAAGACTGGGGAGAAGGAAATGCCAAAATGCCAGAAGTCCAGTGTCAAGTACCCACAGTCAGTGATGGTCTGGGGTGCCGTGTCAGCTGCTGGTGTTGGTCCACTGTGTTTTATCAAGGGCAGGGTCAATGCAGCTAGCTATCAGGAGATTTTGGAGCACTTCATGTTTCCATCTGCTGAAAAGCTTTATGGAGATGAAGATTTCATTTTTCAGCACGACCTGTCACCTGCTCACAGTGCCAAAACCACTGGTAAATGGTTTACTGATCATGGTATCACTGTGCTCAATTGGCCTGCCAACTCTCCTGACCTGAACCCCATAGAGAATCTGTGGGATATTGTGAAGAGAACGTTGAGAGACTCAAGACCCAACACTCTGGATGAGCTAAAGGCCGCTATCGCAGCATCCTGGGCCTCCATAAGACCTCAGCAGTGCCACAGGCTGATTGCCTCCATGCCACGCCGCATTGAAGCAGTCATTTCTGCCAAAGGATTCCCGACCAAGTATTGAGTGCATAACTGTACATGATTATTAGAAGGTTGACGTTTTTTGTATTAAAAACACTTTTCTTTTATTGGTCGGATGAAATATGCTAATTTGTTGAAATAGGAATTTTGGGTTTTCATAAGCTGTATGCCAAAATCATCCGTATTAAGACAATAAAAGACCTGAAATATTTCAATTAATGTGCAATGAATCTAAAATATATTAATGTTAAATTTTCATCATGACATTATGGAAAATAATGAACTTTATCACAATATGCTAATATTTTAAGAAGGACCTGTATAGGGCTACAGGTAGTCACTGTGCTGTTTGGTGACATGGTGTGTACCACACTCAACATGGACCAGAGGAAGTGAAGGAAAGAGTTGTCTCAGGAGATTAGAAAGAAAATTATAGACAAGCATGTTAAATGTAAAGGTTATAAGACCATCTCCAAGCAGCTTCATGTTCCTGTGACTACAGTTGCACATATTATTCAGAAATGTAAGATCCATGGGACTGTGGACAACCTCCCTGGATGTGGCCACAGGAGGGAAACTGATGACAAAACAAAGAGACCATCCGATGTTGTTTGAGGCAAAGTAGACTTAATGGTAGACAACCAAGGAGAACACCATTGTTGAAAACAAATCATAAAACAGCAAGACTGGAATTTGCCAAACTACATGTTGACAAGCCACAAAGACTCTGGGAGAATGTCCTATGAACAGATGGGACAAAAATTGAACTTTTTGGCAAGGCATATCAGCTCAATGTTCGCAGACGGAAAAATGAAGCATATGAAGAAAAGATCATTGTCCCTACTGTAAAACATAGAGGAGGCTCTGTTATGTTCTGAGGCTGCATTGCTGCATCTGGCACAGGGTGTCTTGAATCTGTGCAGGTATAATGAAATCTAAAGACTAACAGGGGATTCTAGAGAATTGTGCTGCCCAGTGTCAGAAAGCTTGGTCTCAGTCGCAGTTCATGGGTCTTGCAACAGGATAATGAATTAAAACACACAGCTAAAAACACCCAAGAATGACTAGAAAGAAAACACTGGACTATTCTGAAGTGGCCTTCTATGAGCCCTGACCTAAATCCTATTGAGCATTTTTGGAAGGAGCTGAAACATGCTGTCTGAAAAAGGCACCCTTCAAACCTGAGGCAACTGGAGCAGTTTGGTCATGAGGAGTGGGCCAAAATACCTGCTGAGAGGTGCAGAAGTCTCATTGACAGTTATAGGAATCAATTGATTGCAGTGATCGCCTCAAAAGGTTGTGCAACAAAATATTAAGCTAAGGGTACCATCATTATTGTCCTGTTTGTATGTCTGAGTTAGCATGTTTGAAAGGTAATGTCTGACTTTCATTTGTTCATTTTCATAGAATTTTTATTCATTATTACCTTTGCCAGATTCAAGTTATTTCTGTGACAATTGTGGGTTTTTCTTTCATTAACCAAAGAGATTGCCAAAGATTATGACTGTATTAACTGAATTTGTTAAAGTCTCAGGATATAAAGATAGCCTAACAAAAAGCATACTGTTTCCAATTAAGGCCATAGCAAAGCAAAACACAAACATTTTGATTCCTTTTCCTTTTACCATTTCAAATAGTTTTAAGCACACTGCCTGGCCAAACAAAAAAAAGTCGCCACCTGCATTTTACTAAGCAAATAGGTACGAGCCTCCCATTGGATAATTACTGCATGGGCAAATATTTTTCAGCTGGCAACAAGTTATTTAACCCCAATTGGTGCAATGAGTTGCTTCTCATTTTTTAAACAACTATGCCGAAGACACATCCCGTGGTCGTGGAAAAGATGTCAGTCTGTTTCAGAAGGGTCCAATCATTGGCATGCATCAAGCAGAGAAAACATCCAAGGAGATTGAAGAACCTACCAAAACTGGGTGAAGAACTGTCCATCGTATTACTAAACACTGGAAGGATAGTGGCGACCCATCATCTTCGGGTTAGAAATGTGGCCAGAAAGAAATCCTGAATGATCGCGATCGGCAATCACTTAAACGTTTGGTGAAATAAAATCAAAGAAAAGCAACAGCAGAACTCCAGCCTATGTTTAATAGTAAAAGTCAGAGCACTTCCACACGCACAATGTGAAGGAAACTCAATGGATTGGGAATGAACAGCTGTGTAGCCTTAAGAAAACCACTAATCAGTGAGGCTAACCGGAAAAAAGGCTTCAATTTGCTAGCGAGCATAAAGATTGGACTCTTGAGCAATGAAAGATTTACCCTGTTCCAGAGTGATGGAACATCAGGGTAAGAAGAGAGGCAGGTGAAGTGATGCACCCATCAAGCCTAGTGCCTACTGTACAAGCCTGTGGGGGCAGTGCTATAATCTGGGTTGCTGCAGTTGGTAAGGTCTGGGTTCAGCAACAGTATGTGTTCAAAGAATGAGGTCTGCTGACTACCTGAATATACTGAATGACCAGGTTATTCCATCAATGGATTTTTTCTCCCCTGATGGCACGGGCATATTCCAGGATGACAATGCCAGAATTCATCGGGTGCGAATTATCAAAGAGTGGTTCAGGGAGCATGAGACATCATTCTCACAGATGGATTGGCCACCACAGAGTCCAGACCTTAACCCCATTGAGAATCTTTGTGATGTGCTGGAGAAGGCTTTGTGCAGCGATCAGACTCTACCATCATCAATGCAAGATCTTGGTGAAAAATTAATGCAACACTAGGTGGAAATAAATCTTGTTACATTGCAGAAGCTTATCGAAACAATACCACAGCGAATGCATGCCGTAATCAAAACTAAAGGCAGTCCAACGAAATATTAGTGTGTGACCTTTTTATTTTGGTGACAACTTTTTTTTTGGCCAGGCAGTGTATGTTGTATGTCACTTTGAAATGGAACACATATACCTGATTGAGAACAGATGGAAAGTCAAACGTTCTTTCCTAACACATTGAAGTCTTTGGTTTACTCAAACCTGGAACTAGGAAAATACAAATGCAAAAATCCTGTAGTATCTAATTCACTTAAAACTTGGTCTCAGATCAGAAAACATTTTCATTGGGATCATTGTTCAATTTTAACCCATAATCAAGCATATGCAATGTTTTCAGGATTATCATTTCAAATGTGGAATCTTAAAGGGGTCCTCACAATGAAAGATTTGTTTATTGATAAAAACCTTTCCCACGTTTCAACAGCTCCAACAAAAGTTTAACATAGAAAACAAAGATTTCTTTAAATATTTGCAAACATGCAACTATATCCGAGAAACTTTTCCATCTTTTCCCAATAAACAACAAAGAACTGATTTAGATGATCTCTTCCTAACAAACCCTTTGGAGAGAGGTGCTATTTCCAGGATTTACAATAAACTTTCACAATTAGACTGTTCAACCACATTGGATCACCAGAAAGATGCTTGGTGCAGTGAACAAGGAATTTTCATGACTGAAGAACACTGGACCAAAGCGCAGGAGCAGGTTCATTCCTCTTCTGTCTGCTGTAGACATGGACTTATACAATTTAATGATTTGCACAGGCTACACTTGTCTAAATTAAAGATGTCCAAGATGTTTTCTGGGGTAAGCTCAACATGTGATCATTCTGCTTCATTGTCACATATGTTTTGGTCATGTGCCAAAATTGCCACCTATTGGACTAAAATATTTTAAACACTGTCTGAAGCTTCTGAAAAGTGTCTCTCTCCAGACCCGATAATGGCATTGTTTAGTTTATCTACAATTACAGATTTAAGTAATGAACAAGTTTACGTTTTAAGCTTTGTGACATTGTTGGCAAGATGCCTCATACTGTTAAATTGGAAAAACAAAGCTCCTCCTACTCATTCAGCTTTATGAAGAGATATTATGCACCACTTACAACTAGAGAAATAAAATATTCATTAAGGGATAACATAAGCCTTTTCTACTCAATTTGGCAAATTGGGACAGATGACCTCCTCCTGTACTTTAATTTTTGTGTATGGACATATAGGGGTTGGACAATGAAACTGAAACACCTGTCATTTTAGTGTGGAAGGTTTCATAGCTAAATTGGACCAGCCTGGTAGCCAGTCTTCATTGATTGCACATTGCACCCATAAGAGCAGAGTGTGAAGGTTCAATTAGCAGGGTAAGAGCACAGTTTTGCTCAAAATATTGAAATGCACACAACATTATGGGTGACATACCAGAGTTCAAAACAGGACAAATTGTTGGTGCACGTCTTGCTGGCGCATCTGTGACCAAGACAGCAAGTCTTTGTGATGTATCAAGAGCCACGGTATCCAGGGTAATGTCAGCATACCACCAAGAAGGACGAACCACATCCAACAGGATTAACTGTGGACGCAAGAGGAAGCTGTCTGAAAGGGATGTTCGGGTGCTAACCCGGATTGTATCCAAAAAACATAAAACCACGGCTGCCCAAATCACGGCAGAATTAAATGTGCACCTCAACTCTCCTGTTTCCACCAGAACTGTCCATCGGGAGCTCCACAGGGTCAATATACACGGCCGGGCTGCTATAGCCAAACCTTTGGTCACTCATGCCAATGCCAAACGTCGGTTTCATTGATGCAAGGAGCGCAAACCTTGGGCTGTGGACAATGTGAAACATGTATTGTTCTCTGATGAGTCCACCTTCATTGTTTTCCCCACATCCGGGAGAGTTACGGTGTGGAGAAGCCCCAAAGAAGCGTACCACCCAGACTGTTGCATGCCCAGAGTGAAGCATGGAGGTGGATCAGTGATGGTTTGGGCTGCCATATCATGGCATTCCCTTGGCCCAATACTTGTGCTAGATGGGCGCATCACTGCCAAGGACTACCGAACCATTCTTGAGGACCATGTGCATCCAATGGTTCAAACATTGTATCCTGAAGGCGGTGCCGTGTATCAGGATGACAATGCACCAATACACACAGCAAGACTGGTGAAAGATTGGTTTGATGAACATGAAAGTGAAGTTGAACATCTCCCATGGCCTGCACAGTCACCAGATCTAAATATTATTGAGCCACTTTGGGGTGTTTTGGAGGAGCGAGTCAGGAAACGTTTTCCTCCACCAGTATCATGTAGTGACCTGGCCACTATCCTGCAAGAAGAATGGCTTAAAATCCCTCTGACCACTGTGCAGGACTTGTATATGTCATTCCCAAGACGAATTGATGCTGTATTGGCCGTAAAAGGAGGCCCTACACGATACTAATAAATTATTGTGGTCTAAAATCAGAATCAGAATCAGAATCAGAATCAGAAAAGCTTTATTGCCAAGTACGTTTTTGGACATACAAGGAATTTGTTTTGGCATAGTCGGTGCAATACAGTACAAATTAAACAGTACAAACATATCTACAATATAATATAAATATAAGTGCACAGTTTTAAGTGAGTGAGAGTAAATATAGAGCAGTATAAGATGCAAGAGCAATACAACAGTGCAGATGATCATTGTGCAAGTAAAGCAGTGCAAGTAAAGCAGGAGTCCAAGCTGAGCGTTAATGTAACGCATAGAGTTACAGGTTACAGGTGTCCTGTCAGCAAAAAAAGGGGGGGTGTGGGGGAAAGGGAGAGTGTCAGTGTGGTTTCCGGGCTTTGTTAACCAGGCTGGTGGCAGATGGGAAAAAACTGTTCTTGTGGCGTGAGGTTTTGGTCCGGATGGACCGCAGCCTCCTGCCAGAGGGGAGAGTCTCAAAGAGTCTGTGACCGGGGTGGGAGGGATCAGCCAGAATCTTCCCTGCCCGCTTCAGGGTCCTGGAGGTGTACAGTTCCTGGAGCGACAGTAGACTGCAGCCAATCACCTTCTCAGCAGACCGAATGACACGCTGCAGCCTGCCCTTATCCTTGGCTGTAGCAGCGGCGTACCAGATGGTGATGGAGGAGGTGAGGATGGACTCAATGATGGCTGTGTAGAAGTGCACCATCATAGTCTTTGGCAGGTTGAATTTCTTCAGCTGCCGCAGGAAGAACATCCTCTGCTGGGCTTTCTTGATGAGGGAGCTGATGTTTGGCTCCCACTTGAGATCCTGGGAGATGATGGTTCCCAGGAAGCGGAAAGATTCCACAGTGTCAATTGTGGAGTCACAGAGGGTGATGGGGGCAGGTGGGGCTGGGTTCTGCCTGAAGTTCACAACCATCTCCACTGTCTTTAGAGCGTTGAGCTCAAGGCTGTTCTGGCTGCACCAGTCCAACAGATGGTCCACCTCCCATCTGTATGCGGACTCGTCACCATCAGAGATGAGTCCGATCAGGGTGGTGTCGTCCGCAAACTTCAGAAGCTTGACAGACTGGTGACTGGAGGTGCAGCTGTTGGTGTACAGGGAGAAGAGCAGAGGAGAGAGAACACAGCCTTGGGGGGAACCGGTGCTAAAACCAGGTGTTTCAGTTTCATTGTCCAACCCCTGTAACTTTGTGCAGGTGTAATGTTCTTCTTGTTTGTTTGTTTTTTTTTTTCATTTATATCTTTAAAGATAAAAAAAAAAAAGTACATAGAAAAATGATTGCTTGATGACAATGACAATGCCTATTGTTATGAGTGTTGGTTATTAGGAAATTGTAAAAAAAAAAAAAACTTTATTAATCCCAAAGGGAAATTAAATGTTGTTGTAGCTCATTATGAAGGTTTCTTCAAAGAGCTGTTGTAGATGCTGATGGCTGTGGGCTGGAAGGATCTCCTGTAGCGGTCTGTCTTACAGCAGATCTGAAGAAGCCCCTGACTGAAGACACTCTGTTGTTGTAGGACAGTCTCATGAAGAGGATGCTCAGGGTTCTCCATGTTGTTCTTCATTTTATGAAGAATCCTTCTTTGCATAATGTTTGTCTCTGGCTTTGAACCTGCTATTCCAGCAGATGATGGCAGAAGAGATCACACTCTCCACAACAGACTTATAGAAGATATTCAGCATCTTGCTGCAAACACCAAAGGATCTACGCTTCCTCAAGAAGTACAGTCTGCTCTGTCCCTTCTTGTAGATGACTTCACAGTTGCATCTCCACTCCAGCCTGTTGTCCAGATGAACACCGAACTATTTATACTCCTACACCACCTCCACTTCTTTTCCCATGATGGAAACAGTGTTTGACCTGTTCCTGCTTCTCTTAAAATGTACATTTATCTAATTTGTTTTAGTCATGTTGATGATGAGATGATTGTTTTCACACCATGCCACAAGGGAGGACAGGGAGCGGTCCACCTGCTCCCTGTACTCAGCTTCTTATCCATCTCTGCACCCCATGACTGCAGAATCTTCTGAGTATTTCTGCAGATGACAAAAAATCTGTCTTGTACTGAAGGTCTGAGGTGTACAGAGTGAAGAGGAACAATGAGGTCAGGTTGAACTGTGATAAATGCACCGGAGAAATCAAAGAATGTGATGCTCACAGTACTGCTGCCTTTGTTCAGATGACAGTGGGTTTGTTGAAGAAGGTGTATAATGGCATTTTCAACTCCAACTCCACAGTTGTAAGCAAACTGAAAGGGGTCCTCATTGAAGACTGATGGGTGAGTTTTTTTTTTGGTACCGGAACAAGACAAGAGGTCTTCCACAACACTGGAACCTTCTTCTGGGCCAGGCGAAGATTGAAGAGGTGCTGCAGAATCGCACAGAGCTGCTCTGCACAGGCCTTCAGGACTCTAGGGCTGACACGATCTGGACCTGCAGCCTTATTCTGGTTCAGTCTTTCCAGTTGTTTTTTTACTTGACTTCTTGAGACACACAGGTGGAAGGGGGAGGCAAAGGGAACATCAGCATCTTCTGATTTGGTTGAAGACAGACATGTAGAAGCAAATGGATCCATGGTTGAGGTGTGACAGGAAAGCTGTGGTCAAAGGAGGGCGGGATGTCTGTTTGGCTATGAGCAGGAGAGGAGGATGCTGAGCTTGTTTCTGAACTGAACCTATTGAAGAATGTGTTCAGTTCATTGGCTCTGTCCAGACCTCCATCGATCTGATCTTCTTTCTGCTTGAAGCCTGTAATCTTCTTCATCCCTGTCCACACATCTCTGATATTGTTTTGCTGGAGCTTGCTCTCCAGCTTCTTCTTATACACCTCCTTGCTGTCCCTTATCTTGACTTTAAGTTGACTCTGCATTCTCCTCAATAATTCTCTGTCTCCCTCTTAGAAAGCTCATTATTTCTTGTTAAGCAGGTCCTTCAGGTCACTGGTGATCCAGGGTTTGTTATTGGCGAAGCATCTCACCATTCTGGTGGGGATGATGTTATCCAAATCAAAGTTTATATAATCGGTTTTACACACAGTTATGGCACTTGATGTCCACTGGATGTGGCTGGCACAGTGCGACCCAGTCTGTAGCCTCAAAACAACCTCACAGGGCTTCTTCAACTTCCTGGGACTATCTTCTCACAGTTCTCTTTATTAGAGGTTGCCTCTGAACAAGGGGTTTATATTTTGAGCCGAAAAAAAACCAGATTGTGATTGGGTTTGCCTAGAGGAGGTCTTGCTTAAGAGATGTATGAGTCCTTGACATTTGCATAAAACAAATCCAACATTTTGTTGTCTCTGGTAGAGCAGCTGCCAAACTGTTAAAATGTTGGAAGTGTAAAAGAAACTTAAGCATGGTTAAAATCACCAGATATTGGCACAAACGCATTGGGGTGTTGTATTTGTACCTTAGCAAAGACTGAGCTGAGGACATCACATGCAGTGTCAGCAACAGCTGATGGTGGAACGTAAACTGTTGCCAAAAAACACTATTGAACTCTCTGGGTAAATAATACTGCTAACAATTAATATCTGGACTGCAGAGATGACACTTCACAGTAACATGTCTAGAATTACACCATCCGTTTTTCATAAGTACTGCCAGTCCACGTCCTTTACGTTGGCAGCTCCTCTTTAAATCCCTGTGTGCTCGTATGGTCAGAAAGTCTGGCAGAGAGACACTGGAGTCGGAGATATGATCCTGCAGCCGTGTCTCACTAAAACACAAAATACTGCACACCCGGTACTCTGGCTGGGTCCTTTGTAGGGCTTGGAGTTCATCCAACTTGTTTCCCAACGATCTCACATTGGCCATCATAATTGATGGAAGAGATGGTTTGAACTTCCTCCTTCTCTCTCTTCTCTTTGCTCCTACTCTGCATCCACGGTGTCTCCTTTTCAACCCATCAGGGATTTGGGGTTGTAGCTGAAATATTATTTGAGCTTTTGAGATATTAAAGAGCTAATAACAAATGTCCAAAAGTAAAAAAGTATCAGCAAAAATCCTTCCAGCTGTACAGCATCCAATACCGGAGAGGATAATTGTAAAAAAAAATCTATTTTTATCCACCACAAGAAAAGTAACAGAGCTACACCAACCTGCTGCCACCTTGAGCGGCTCAATTCTAGAACTTACTGTATGCTTGTGACTTTGTCTGATGTGTCCCATATGAGAATGTGTGCGCCTTATGCTTGACGCTCTGTGTCTATGGAATTGTTCAGACCTGGTATTATTATATATTGCCTTTGTACTTGGAGGTCATATTTTCTGACATCCCAGTCAGGAAAACTACAAGAATGCAACATTAGGATCCTTCCTGAATGATTTACATGTTTTTAGCCTGACAACAACCATTAAAATCTGTCCTGAGTGATCAGATACAGTGATCTGACACCCCCCATCAGAGACTGGAGTATCAGCTGAGCAATAAACAGGAAATCAACAGATCTGGTAATGTTTCTGTGACCTTTCAGATACATTCACTTGAACTACATTATTATCCAGAAATCACCACGTTTAACAATCATCTGAGTCACAATTATGTATACTTATTTCAGCTACAAACTTAATAATTTATGTATCCTAACAGATATGATATGTGAAAGGAAACAGAAGATGTAATGTAGAAATAAAAAGATCAATGTTATTGCATAGACACAGAAGATTTTAATCCATAAAACAACACTGCAGTAAAACAGGTCTTGCCTTGCTTTCACGGACCTTAATTAGTTTATGCATTACATAAAAATAGTGAATATTCTACAAGATTTTGTGCTTTGCATTAGTCAGTACCATAGCTGGTTCAATAGCCTCCAACAAAGATTAAAATACTGTAAACTACATAATACAGAAAAATAATCACTAATCAATAAAAGCCGCACGTGAAAGATTTTTATTAAGGATGATTCAACAAAGTAAACTTTCTTATTGGAATAGGTTATTTCTTTAAAATATTTCAGACAGTAGTTAAATTGTTTTAGGTTAACAGCAGTGCTGCCTTTGGTAGCGCTGTTTTCATAAGTTTCTGTTAAACCCTTTTGTTTTAAACTGAGGCCCCTCCAGATAAGTTGCTGCTTCAAGAGCGTCGCATCATATTGGTTAGTGGTCCTTCCTGTAGTTTGCTTTTGCAAGATGATGCCAAAATATTGCAAGATCCCAAATTACTTTTGTGAGATCCTGCACAAGTATGTCGGGATCCTTTTTTTTTTTTTTCTCTCGATGTCCCTTACACAGTTAAGTATGTTAGTGCCAGGTGTGAATGAGTTGATGCCTAAGACTCCTTTCTTTAACTAAGAAATAAATTAGTTCTCGTGTTGCACCATTATATTGGCAGAGTTGACCACTAAAGACTACTCATTGTTGTTATTTCTGACGACACTCAATTTAAAAAAGCTTTGAAGAAGCCCCCGCCACTATTGTTTGTGGTACACCATTTTTGGTAGAAAAAAGAAACGGTGACAGTGACAGACAAGATGATTTATATTTTTAAAAAACATCATGGAATGAGACGTCACAATTTAGATTCCCTGTGTTAGAACCCTTGCAACATAGTCAAGCCAAGCACTAGTCATATATCACATGAAATGAAATAACGTTGCTTAATTTCATGCCACAATATGCAGATACTCTGTCTGCACTGATGAAGATTCATCTCACTTCGGGATGCTGAATTTTCATAGATGCTCCCTCTGACGTACTCTAACCCACTTTGAGATTATTCATGTAATAACTATTTGACCACTTGTAGGCACTCATAGACTGTGAATAGGGCATTTAACTTTTATCAATGGAACATTAGACAGGAAAACATTTAAAACATGGATATACTTCAAAGATGTGACAGGACCTGATGCGCCACAAATGCTCTTTATTTTTTCACACTTAGACCCACGTAGCAAGTCTTGCCAGTGGCAAGATTACAGCAGCTTTATGAAAATTCAAAGCAATGTTCAAATCCACTTCTGCAGGAAGTCTAACAACTCTACCACCAAGTACACATTTTATTAATGCAGCAAAAACACACTTGGCATTAAAGAAATCAAAGACGCAGATATTTTTACTATTGTTTTTTTGCCCTCTATCTTTGTTTAAAAAGCGATAATTTATTAACTGACTGCACAAATTCAGGGAAGCCTGTGAATATATTAAATAGAAAAAAGGTTATTTAAATTCACCCGCGTTTAATTTTTTATAGACCCTTCTAATTCATATCAACCTTGGATAACACAAAAAGAGCTATCTCCTTGTTACCAACCTGGGATGAATATTGACTGATGACTTTCATTTTCAGCTATCGGCCCTGATGCTAATTTTACATATTTTTTAATTAACTCCAAGTATTCTTGGAAAAGACTAACTGATTAGAAGCTGCAGAAGGGTTAAGGTTTCACCATCCTAGACCTCAGCACAGCTATTCCGCTTATTCTTTAATGTAAGCACCCACACAGCCACTCGTACTGACACATACAGAAGCTACCTTCATGTGCAACCTTTTTACGTGTGATATTTTTTTCGCACTTGTTCATCACAATTTTCTTGACTACCAAAAGCTGTCATGACTCTCTCTGACACTTTCTGTTTCTCTCTTTCTCTCTCTCTCTCTCTCTCTCTCTCTCTCTCTCTCTCTCTCTCTCTCTCTTTCTCTCTTTCTCTCTCTCTCTCTTTCTCTCTCTCTCTCTCTCTCTCTCTCTCTCCCTCTCTCTCTCTCTCTTTCTCTCTCTCTCTCTCTCTCTCTCTCTCTCTCTCTCTCTCCCTCTCTCTCTCTCTCTCTCTCTCTCTCTCTCTCTCTCTCTCTGTCTCTGTCTCTTGCAGCCTTCCCGGGCCGCTGTGTCGAGATCTGCTCTGTTGGAGGATGATGATGAGACTCCCCACAGGGATAATGACATCTAAGAGTGTCTCTCCAACGGATGTCCCCTGGATTTAATGCCATCCAACGCTTAGCCCGAAAGAGATGTGCAGCCCCGAGACAGCAGCACAACACAGAGACATGCGTGGACAGCCAGCTTGGCCAGTTCGACAGGCAGCAGCCGCTGAGATACACAAAGAGACAGTTAGTCAGACTGGCCGACTAACCGGCAGACATCTGGCAAGAAAAGAAGCAGCCCAGACATGAACAAACACACTGACACAGGTGAAAAACTACATGAGGTGGATGGCATCAGAGTAAGACCAGACTCCACAAAGCTTCCAATCCACCCCTAGTATCGGGGGAATATCTACTGCTGTCAATATAAAACCATCATGATGATGTCATACAGTATATTATTTGACATGTTATCAGCTAGCTATGGTAAAACCACTCAACCTGTAATGAAAAGGACCACTTTTCATGAAAATATTATTTTCTTAGGGGCAATCAAGTGATCACCTATAGTGTAGCCAAAGGTTTTGAGACAAACAGTTTTAGCAAATTTTTACGGTGGCAACTTGCGCTGAGCCTGTGTTGCTATGATGAGTGTTCAGATGAAATGCATATATTGAAAAATAAATAAAAATTCACTTCATCGTGAAAAACTCATATGCACCGTGTTTATCCCTGCAGCAAAATGACCTGCTGGCTTCATTTAAATGATCTCAGGAGAAACTGTTAACGAGGAAAGGGCCGCCGATATCGATGTCATTTTGATTGAATCAGATAAGCAGAATGACTCCTTTAAAAAGCAGGGCGCATTCTTCTTTTGTCAACCATGGTTACCTCCAAAGATACATGTGCTGTCATTACTGCTTTGCATCAAAATTGCTTCACAGGTAGAGCTATTGTTGCTATTAATATTGCACCCAAATCCAATAGTTATTTAATCATCGAGAATTTTAAGGAGAGAGTTTTAGTTGCTGGCAAGAAGTCTTCAGTGTGTCCAGGAAGGCTCAGCGGGTGCCAGGACTGCGCCCTAAAGAGGATTCAACTAAGGGATCGGCTTGCCACCAATACAGAGCTTGCTCAGAAATGGCAGCAGGCAGCTGGAGACGTTTGGACAACAGAAGGGTTTCAAGAAGGGCAGCAAATGAGAGACTATCTCAAAGAAAAAAGACAAGACTGATATTCTGTACAAGCCAGGACTAAGTATGGCTGTAAGGTCTGGACTCCAGAAGACTGAAATAAGGTTATTTTCTTTGAAGAGGCTTCTTTCAGACTGTCTGAGACATAAAAAAATAAATTAATAAATAAAAATGAGTATGTGATTCCTGTCGACATGAAGCATGCTGAGACCATTTACGTATCTGCGAGGTTGCCTCATCCAGGGGAGTATGCTCCAGGGGAGTATGATCAAAACGCTGACATGAATGAATTTGATCAAACCACTGATCAATTTTGCCAAGAGACCCCTGACAAAACTGGCTGAAGAACAATGCTTGTCCAGCACAATGGAGCAGGATGCCACAAGGCAAAAGTAATCACGGCAAAAATACAGACAAAAGAATGAGGGGATAACTCAGAATTTTTCGTTGAAGCTGATATCCAATATCCCAAAGTGAAATTAAATAGAATGCTTGACAATGTAAATGTCAACACGTTGCATAAAGTTGTATTTCTCAATGAGATGTCATGATCTGCATGTGTTTGTGTTTGGTTAATTGAACCCACTTGTTTTCCATGTAGTTCTTTTCACCTCAATTGTATTCAATTTCCTGTTTTCTGTCCCTTCACTGTTGGGTTCTCTGTGGCTGTCTCCCTGGTTTCTATGTTTCCTTCTTGTCTGTAAGTTCATCATTTCTTTTCAATAAAACATATCCATTCACCGTGCGCCTGCCGATGTCTTGTTGCTGCTTTGGTCCTCAACAAACTCAAAACATGACAGAAGAACCCAACCAAAAGAAAGACCAGGCAACAGGTGTTTAGGTCATTACTCTTTTTCGACACTGGCGATTCCACCCTTAACAAGTGGCCTGCAGCACTGCTCTCTGCTTCCTCAGAGCAGGACACTGGAATAAATAGCAAGCTATGCAGGCAAGCTCTGAGTCCAACGCCTCGCACTTCCTCAACGAGGGTCGGCAAAGTCCTGCGCCAGCACGCCTGCACCCTGCTTCCTGGCACCAGCAAGGACTTCGGTGACCGATCCAACCCATTTGGCTGTTTAGTCAGACACTGACACAGATTTTTTGTTTGCTTTCCCAGAGAATGCTTCAAGCCGCTTTGAGGTCCCAAAGCCTGCTCCACGCCGCTCCAAGATCCATGAACCTACTTCTCACTCCCTGAAAGCACCAGGGCCTGCTCCTAGACTCAAGCTGCTGCTGCCTCTTCGTAGTCCAGCTCCTGAGGTCTCCGATGAGGGTGTCCAGGAGGACCCGTCTTGTGCTACAATACCTGAGGTCTCTGGCGAGGGTGTCCTGGTGAACCCGCCTCCAGCTCTAGTACCTGACTTCTCTGACAAGGAAGTCCAGGTGGATGCACCTCATGCTCCATTACCTGAGTTCTCCAACAAGGGTGTCCAGGTGGACCAATCTCATGTTCCTGTCTCTGAGTTCTCAGACGAGGGTGTTCAGGTGAAGCCGCCTCTTGTTCCCGTCCCTGAGTTGACCAATGATGGTGTCTAGGTGAACCCGCCTTGTGTTCCTGCCCCAAAGCTCCTTTGTGCTTCAGAGCTCCTCCGTCAGTCCCGGCTCCAGAGTTCCTCCATAGGTTCCCCCCTACAGATCCTCTCTGCCAACTTACTGGTGAGGTTCTCCATGGGTTCTCCATGAACCTTGACTGCCGGCTTCCAAGGTTCCTGCATTGCTGCTGGCCCCATAGGTTCTAACATCGCTGCCGCCAGCCTCCATGGTTCCTGCATCACTGCAGCTTCCTCCAGAACACTGTGCCTCTGCAGGACGACCACCAGGATATCCTACTGAACTTTGGGTTTTGTTTTATTTTATTGCCCTCCCTCCAAGGCCCCCTCCTCCTGCCTGGTTCGGGTTGTTTTTTGTAGTTTATTTCACCTGATTTGAATTTAAGTTCCTGTTTTCTGTCCCTTTATTGTTTGGCTTTTTGTTGCTATCTCCCTGGTTCCAGTGTTTCCTTCATGTCTGTAAGTTTAATATTCCTTTTCATTAAAATATATCTATCCACTATGCGCCTGCAGATGTGCTGTTGCCTCAACAAATTCAAAACATGACATAAACGACTTAAAAACTTAGGATTATTTTATTATTGAATTTCAATATGCCATTGAAACAACTGACAAAAAGGTCCAGCATCACTGAAGCAGCAAAGGCTGTGGAAAAAACAAGTTTCTTTTGGCCTCAACTGTAAAAAGTCAACATTACATCTACAGAGACTCACTCTTCATTTTACAATTTATTTGAAACAATTTAAATAGTGGAGATAGGCACCAGCTCCCCCGCGACCCACTATGGAATAAGCGGTAGAAAATGACTGACTGACTGACTGACAATTTAAATAGCCATTGTAACTCCAAAACTCTATTAACTTTAGGAAACTGCTCTGCACCAACCCATCATTACGGGGGGGCAGAGGCTCTGCTGGGCGAACAGGTTGTTTAATGATCCCCATGTATCCTTCATGTACCATTGGTGTTTGAAAAAGAGAGAAAAGCAGGCAGGTGCTGATTACAGAGACGTTTGCACAGCAGCCTGGACTTAACTAGTGGGTTTACTATTAGGTGAATCAAGCCTCTCCCAGACATTTTTAAGCAAGGTCTGAGGATAACCTCATCTGCATTAGTGCTATGTGTGAAATGACCAAAGTGGACATGATGGGTGGACATTGACTTAGTCAGTAGAGGATTTTGTCACATTGCCCTGTTAGCAAGTATGTCTGAAGTAAGGGGCAGCACAGGCACTGCTCCATTATAACCAACAGTGCTTTTGTCAGTCCAGAGTTCCTGCAATGCTAGCACCATTTGTATAAGCTCAAATATTCATGGAAGATGGTCGTTTTTGATTGTGTCAAGCAACATAGTCATAATACTGAAACAGTATGAAGTTGAATTCATGCCTCAGTATCTGCTCTATCATTTGCCTATCTGAAGAAACGTCTATGACGTAAATTTCATCATCTGTACCAGCCCAACAGGGTCTGCCAGGACTCTCAATGGACCCTGGCTGTGCAAGCTGATGGCAACAATAAAACAGCCATTAAAAGACTGGGACTAGACAGACAGTCAATGAATAAAACACTGAATCAGATTACAAGCAGAAGAAGAAAAAGAACCACAAAAAAAAAAGACATTTGTGGGGACATTTGCTTTTTAGACTAGTTTAGGTAATTTGTATTTTAGAGACAATGACTTAACATCTGCACTTATATCCACGTGAGAAAACACTTAATCATTTCCTTTTCTCATCTTAGTACGCAGTTAAGACTTCACAGCATTATGACCTGCCAAATCAAAACAAATAAGAATATGACTGCATGTGAGGCCAAAGCAGTGTGTGTTTGTGGATCTAGAAAGGTTTGTGGAAACCTTAACCCCTTTTATACTCTTGTCCCGATTGTCTACTAATGATTCCAGTCCTAATGCAGCCAAATTGCAGTTATTGCATATTCCATGCATACCAAGGCTTATATTGGAAGCACTTTACTGCCCTCTAGCAGTCAGAGTGTCAATGATATTAGGTTGTGATTTTTACGGTATTACGCTGTATTTGAAATTAGTTGATCTTGGACCACAATGGATTGCATAAAAACTAATGTCATAATTTCAAAATCCTTTTAATTCAAAGAAGCACCGCTAAAAACAAATCTGTATAACTGGAACTGGAAATTTTGTGTAATTAATATTATACCCGGTTAAGCATAATGTCACTAATTTGCATTTTACCTAAACCAATATCTATTGTTTGTGCATGTAACGTGTTCTCTGTAAGTAATGACCATAAACTAAAATGTTTGCCGGTTGGGAACTAAGTGTAAAATAAATGTTCAGACTGTTTGCTGATGCACCAAATACAAAGTGTTTACTTATCCATATTTATGGATGCAAATGAACCCAAATGGTAGCACTAAATAAGGGGGGTCATGTGTAAAAGATGATCTGATGCCAGCTCAGGTCAGGAGACCTCCAGAGCCTTTCTGTGCCTGTCGCCATGGCTACCCAGAGGACTCCATTTGCAGAGAAACAGTCAGCAGGGTGAATCGCTCCAGTACCTTCAATTAGCAACCCATTATCATTCATGAGTTTGTTTGTGCAAAACTGTGAGATTGAATTCCTGTTAGCCCTTTCTCCCTGCACTCGCCCGGCTGATATAACGGTAAAAGATGCCGTGGATTTTGCTGCAGCAGCCCTGCGTTGAGTTCCAGCTCTGCTGCTGTGCTCTGTTGAGCTGATGTCTTCTCCACTGAGGCCCGGCTCATCTGGCTGTCTCCCTAGTACGATGTCAGCTGTACTTGCAAGACATGAAAAGGTAATAAATTAGCAAAGGGGCTCATTGAAAGAAGCGTGGTGTTGAGTTTTAACCTGGACGTACCTCTGACATGAGCTTTTGAGAGTAGCCATTTTGCTTATAGATTTGAGAACTATGTATTTTATTCAACAATATAGCAATGCCAGTGTCATTGCACATTTAATGGCAGAAATAACATCTTGCCGCCTTCTAAATCTGCACGATGACCAGAAAAACAGCAGACATGCATAGCAGATGTTATGCATTCCCTTCTCATCTTGAATTGCCAGTAGGCAGAATGTCCGTTGTTATGATCACAACACTAACTGTTCTCTCTTGTTCAACAATAACATATTTCCCTTGCTACAACACAATTAAACAAAGTTCTGTAATTTTAGCTGCTTTGAGTGCTGTTTCTGCCCTCCTTCCTGTTTGTATGATATAATGCTATTGACCCCAGTGGCACCAGACCCTCCATATCAAGTTATCATATTTACGCAACCGCTAAGCTCTTGAGCTATTTCACAACACTGTCAGCCCTGAGTCGCTATGCAGGGACGAGGATTGCTGTGGACATTCTCAATTTATTGTTGAAAATTGAGTTGCAAGTAACAAGAGAGAACCTGAGAAAGAGGAATGGGAGGAGCAGACTGAGTAAGACAGAGAGAGGAAGAGGGAGAAAAGAAAAAGTGAGCCCTGTATATTTTATTCAGTGGCAGCGGAGTACACTTCATAATAAGGCCAGACTGATTCACAGTTTTAATTAAAAAGTAGCCTTATAGTGCCGGTGGTAACATTTTGATTTATGTAGACCCAACTACAGGCTTCCATCACCACAGAGTGAGTTCACTGTAGAAGAAGGTGGGTAGGGCGAGGAGCAGATGGGGTGCTCACATTCATAGGGAGAAGAGGCATCTCATTCCTCGCAACAAGGTGGTAGGCTCTGTTGGTATCTCTGTGTGAGAGAGTCAGACTAGGTATGTACATTTCTGTCTGTGTATGACATGAATGACACTACTGACTTTAACTGCTATTGCTCATCCAGGAGGAGTGACTGCTACAAGTCTCTGACTCGATTCAATTTGCTGGGTTTCCTTAGACAGAAAATGTTTTTATCCAATTTGAATAAATAACTGAATCTGACTGCACTGTTCAATGGTTGGAATTAATTGGAATATATGTATCTGACTTTTGTGAAATGCCTTGAGACGACATGTGTTGTGAATTAGCGCTATATAAATAAACTGAATTGAATTGAATTGAATTGAATGATGAAATGGTTTTCTTACATTCTTGTTTGGTAAAATTTAAATGTTTCAAATCATCAAGCTAATTTTAATATCGGGCCAATATAACCTGAGTTATCCTTCTCTGATAAAAGCATTTTTTTAAATAATTAATTTAATTTAATCAGAGAAAAATCTATTCAAACCAATCTGGCCCTATGCAAGAAAATAACTGCCTTCCTTGTTGAATTAGGAGTTAACTGTGGTTAGCCACATTTATTGGTTCAATCGCATTAGCTACACCCAGGCTTGGTTACTACAAGACCTTTTGAATCAAGAAATCACTCAATCGAACCTGTCTGACAACATAAGAGACTTCCAAAAGCAACACATTGTGCACCTATCTAAAGAAATTTAAGAGCAGACAGAAAAACCAAGCATTGGCATCTCTCTGTCTGGAAAGGGTTATACAGCCGTCTTTGAGATTTTGGGACTCCAGTGAACTACCGTGAGAGCCATTATCTGCACAAGAGAAAAATATGGAAAAGTTGTGAATCTTTCCAGGGGTGACTGGCCTGGCAAAATTACTCCAGTAGCTCCAATGACTAGCTCCATCATAGCCTTATAACATCATACCAGCAGTCAAAGATAGTGGTAGTAGTGTGATGATCTTGGGTTGCTTTGCTGCTTCAGAAACTGGACAATTGACTATGATTGATGGAACCATGAATTGTGCTTCTTTAGCAGAAAACCCAGAAGGAAAATATCCAGTCATCAATTCATGACCTTAAGCTGAAGTGCACATGAATTATGCATCAAAACCAACAAGTCCACCTCCTAATGGCTGAAAAAACAAAATGTACATTCTCGAGTTACCTAATCTGGACTTCAATTCAGTGAAGTCCACATTAGGTAATTTCCTGTGAATTGTTGCGGCATGACTTTAAACAGGTGATTCAAAACCCCCCAATGTGGCTAAAAAACAACTCCGCAGAGGAGAGTAGGTCAAGGTTAAGTATAGCTGCCGATTAAACAGTGACATTTAGCGTGGGTTTGGTTAATAATTATCAATTATTAATTATAAATAACTAATTGTAATTATTAAGCGCTTCGAGCCCATAATCACAACACCAGTGGACATCTCTGATTTCTATTTGCAAATAATGATTTTTGGTTAAGAAGATTATTTTTTTTGAATTGAGTTATTTTATTATAATTTTTGATAAATATTGATTAATCGATAAGCATAATCCTTGCAGTAACATTATTACTGGGTCATTGCTGTGACGTGTGAATAGCACTTCTGTAAATTCTGTGGCAGTGGCAATTAAGTGAACAAATAGATGGCTTCTCTAAGTTGTTATGCTCATGCTACAGATATCTGATTTAGCTGGTGATCAAGATGTTCATGCTGCAGTATCAGCTGTGAAGGAAGGTAAGGCTGGAGAGGTATTTACCTAAGGCAGCATGTCTTCCTACACCATTAAAACACAAGGCTGATCCACAATCGTGTGCCAGGGGTATGTTTTAGATGTGTATCTGCTCCAGCACACCTGATTTAAATGATTGCATTACCTCTTTAGCATGCAGTTAAGTGCTGCAGAAGCCTGTTAATAACCCATTTAGGTCAGGTGTGTCAAATTCCAGTCCCCAAGGGACAATGTCCTGCTTGTTGGAGATTTGTCCCTGTCCCAATTCAACTGACTTAGATCATGGAATTGCCTTCTAAAAATGTCATCAGGTCCTGCAAAAGCCTGTTAAGAACCCACAGATTTAGGTCATGTGTGCGGAAGCAGGAACACATCTAAAGCATGTAGGACACTGGTCCTTGAGAGTTTTTCCTTGTGATATTCTCTAATAATGTTTTTTATGCAGCTTTCTGCTTTTAGATAAAATTTTATAAAAGGTAGAAAATACTTTTTAAACATTTTGCCATGATTGCAGCTGACTGCAATGTCAGCACATTTAGTCATCAGATGTAATCGTCTAATGGCAGCAGCTTTGTTGTTACTAGGAAACAGTTAAAAATAATGTAGTGTACCTAACTACATTACTACCAGTTCTCTACATAGCTTATGGTACTGGTCAGCTCAGAACAGGCAGGAATCCAGGAATAATGCTTGAAAACTACATTAAAGATCTACTTTACTAAGCTTATATTCATGACTTCCCATTGCTATATTACTTTCCAATTCAAAACAATGGGGAAATCTGTTTGAATAGTGAAGGTGAAAAGTAATCTTCAAAAATATTAATATTGGTGTCCAAATGTGGTTAAAAAGCAGTTTGGGTTAATCAATTAGGATAATCAAGGCTGACTTTAAAGATAGTTTCTTAAAGCTGAATGTGGTCAGGACCAATGGGCTAAAAGGTGTATGTTGAACATATTTTTCCATCCTAAATAAAGACAAAGACTGGCCAACCTTAAATGGCCATAAAAAGATATCCTGTGTTTTGGAGGGTTGGTACACTATGTAAGTTACTGGTCCGCTTAGGGTGGCTGATATAGGATCTTTACATTTTTTGCGGAGATGCTAATAAAAATATTGTCTGTAATAGCATTATAATAGCACAATTGACTATGATTGATGGAACCATGAATTGTGCTTCTTTAGCAGAAAACCCAGAAGGAAAATATCCAGTCATCAATTCATGACCTTAAGCTGAAGTGCACATGAATTATGCATCAAAACCAACAAGTCCACCTCCTAATGGCTGAAAAAACAAAATGTACATTCTCGAGTTACCTAATCTGGACTTCAATTCAGTGAAGTCCACATTAGGTAATTTCCTGTGAATTGTTGCGGCATGACTTTAAACAGGTGATTCAAAACCCCCCAATGTGGCTAAAAAACAACTCCGCAGAGGAGAGTAGGTCAAGGTTCCTGTACAGTGATGTACAAGACTCAGTTCCAGTCATTACAAGCATTTGATGGCAATTGCTGCCACTAAGGCTGGCACAACCAGTAATTAGGTTTAGGGGACTATCACTTTTTCACATGGGGTCAGGTTGGTTTGGATAGCTCTAAGTGAACACATCATTTGAAAACTAATCTGCTTTTTCAATTTATTCAGCTGTCTGATAAAATTTGCAAGAGGATGTGAAATATTTAAGTATGACAAAAAATGTTAAATCAGATTAAGTCTGTTATGAGGAAATACTTTTTCACAGCACTGTCACTTACAAATATTGTGAGAAAGGTAAAGGTAAACCTAAAAACATATCCTAAATATCTTTTAAAACAATAGCAAGTTAAAAACTGCAGCCATGGTTTACAAAGCCATAACAACTGATCCTCACTAGAAAGCTAGGAAGGTTACAGGGTTATACTAATAAGATCCCATATAAAATGAATCCGGGAGGTTGCACTGCTAAAGCTGTAACTTACCATAGCATGTGGTTGGCACATCAGAAAAACACCTTTTATCTGGGTCAAAATGTGATGAAATAAAGCACAATTCTTGAAACATGATGTGACATAAGTGTTGAAACATTAGTGTTGCTTTTGATGCAACCTGATAAAAAGTGTAAAACTCACTGCATTTAACTGTATCAATACATAATACAGTCTAGTTTTGCCTGTGATGTCATTGTCTTGTTTTATTCTTCCATATTTTGTTATTAACTGACTGTCTGGGGATAAAGTTCAATGCCCTGCAAGTACCCCAAGCAATCAAATAATTATTATTTGATATAGTTGAAGAGTAGGCAGGGCTGCCATTAGTTGGAGCCTCTCCAAGTCTTCGACAGACCAGGATGAGAGTGCAGTGCAAAAACCAAATCAGCATAAAAGACATTAAGTAATGTTGGGTTCATCCATTTTGGTCGGACAGACCAACTAGGCTGTGCAGTTCGACATGCGCAGCTCAACAGGCGTTGCAGCTCTGATGTCACCCGAGATTATATAACCCGTAGAAACCAAACTTTCGTTGCCATTTCCAGCATGTCTCATGGGACAATGCAACTGAGACGCATATCTGGAGCGACAGAAACTTGCAGGCGAGTTTAAATTCTCCTCCACACGGCCATTCCCGGAAGAGCTTGAAAGCTGGAATTCTGTCTGATACAAGAAGGTCAGAGGATTCATATACCAATCAAGGACCCCGTCGACACTCCGGTGCAGGTGAAAAACCCACAGAGGTTTATTTCCAAGGAGACCCCTTATTTTCAGTCGACTGTATCGGTTTCTCATATGTTCAGCAAGGTGCATGTTCATGTTTTTGTCCGGTTGATCCCAAATCAGCTTAGAGTTAGAAGTTGGACTTTTAAAAGTTTTCTATTCAAAGCTGGGCCTTGTGGCCTGACCACTCCTTTGTTTCAGTTTTATTACTGGAGTTTTTACACTGAGTTCCCCCCTCAGAGTTTCATGACTCTTTGTTTGAGATTTGGGGCAATCAGCTGTTAGTGGCTAAGGGTGCGGCCCCACCGTCTACCAGCTGATCGCCGCAATCGAGACATCAGCACACCAGGGGGGCTTCTCTTTCCAAATAAACCAAAATTGCACATTTTGTCCATAAAACTGCTGGTTTGATCTTCATAGACACTCAAGCGCATATGTTTCGTTTTATTATTAGTTAGGTAATTATTTTGCTGTTTTTTTTCGAATAGTGCTTGTTAGTTAGGTGAAGGTTTTTGGGCCAGAATAGTAATTATATCAGGGCTATATGTTTCAATAAATGTTCACATACATAAAGAAAAGCCTTTGTGTTTATTTCATGCAAGAGTGATTTATCTGTCAAAATAAGATCAAAGTTCCCCCACCGTTAAGTATAGCTGCTGATTAAACAGTGACATTTAGCGTGGGTTTGGTTAATAATTATCAATTATTAATGATAAATAACTAATTGTAATTATTAAGTGCTTCGAGCCCATAATCACAACACCAGTGGACATCTCTGATTTCTATTTGCAAGTAATGATTTTTGGTTAAGAAGATTATTTTTTTTGAATTGAGTTATTTTATTATAATTTTTGATAAATATTGATTAATCGATAAGCATAATCCTTGCAGTAACATTATTACTGGGTCATTGCTGTGACGTGTGAATAGCACTTCTGTAAATTCTGTGGCAGTGGCAATTAAGTGAACAAATAGATGGCTTCTCTAAGTTGTTATGCTCATGCTACAGATATCTGATTTAGCTGGTGATCAAGATGTTTATGCTGCAGTATCAGCTGTGAAGGAAGGTAAGGCTGGAGAGGTATTTACCTAAGGCAGCATGTCTTCCTACACCATTAAAACACAAGGCTGATCCACAATCGTGTGCCAGGGGTATGTTTTAGATGTGTATCTGCTCCAGCACACCTGATTTAAATGATTGCATTACCTCTTTAGCATGCAGTTAAGTGCTGCAGAAGCCTGTTAATAACCCATTTAGGTCAGTTGTGTCAAATTCCAGTCCCCAAGGGACAATGTCCTGCTTGTTGGAGATTTGTCCC
Source organism: Girardinichthys multiradiatus (assembly GCF_021462225.1). Taxonomy (NCBI): domain Eukaryota; kingdom Metazoa; phylum Chordata; class Actinopteri; order Cyprinodontiformes; family Goodeidae; genus Girardinichthys; species Girardinichthys multiradiatus. Next base: position 14,391,447 of record NC_061818.1, read on the forward strand.
TGTCCCAATTCAACTGACTTAGATCATGGAATTGCCTTCTAAAAATGTCATCAGGTCCTGCAAAAGCCTGTTAAGAAACCACAGATTTAGGTCACGTGTGCGGAAGCAGGAGCACATCTAAAGCATGTAGGACACTGGTCCTTGAGAGTTTTTCCTTGTGATATTCTCTAATAATGTTTTTTATGCAGCTTTCTGCTTTTAGATAAAATTTTATAAAAGGTAGAAAATACTTTTTAAACATTTTGCCATGATTGCAGCTGACTGCAATGTCAGCACATTTAGTCATCAGATGTAATCGTCTAACGGCAGCAGCTTTGTTGTTACTAGGAAACAGTTAAAAATAATGTAGTGTACCTAACTACATTACTACCAGTTCTCTACATAGCTTATGGTACTGGTCAGCTCAGAACAGGCAGGAATCCAGGAATAATGCTTGAAAACTACATTAAAGATCTACTTTACTAAGCTTATATTCATGACTTCCCATTGCTATATTACTTTCCAATTCAAAACAATGGGGAAATCTGTTTGAATAGTGAAGGTGAAAAGTAATCTTCAAAAATATTAATATTGGTGTCCAAATGTGGTTAAAAAGCAGTTTGGGTTAATCAATTAGGATAATCAAGGCTGACTTTAAAGATAGTTTCTTAAAGCTGAATGTGGTCAGGACCAATGGGCTAAAAGGTGTATGTTGAACATATTTTTCCATCCTAAATAAAGACAAAGACTGGCCAACCTTAAATAGCCATAAAAAGATATCCTGTGTTTTGGAGGGTTGGTACACTATGTAAGTTACTGGTCCGCTTAGGGTGGCTGATATAGGATCTTTACATTTTTTGCAGAGATGCTAATAAAAATATTGTCTGTAATAGCACTATCATAGAAAACCAAAATAGAAATGACACAGCTTAACCAATAACTCTGAATGCTGTTTCGGTTTGAAAACAAGCTAGCACTGGTACTGCAGAACAGCTAGCTATTGCTTAAATATATCATTAGGCAACTTGTATGCAGATATTTATCGTATGTATTTCTGAGGATGTTGTGGGGGAGTTGGACCCAAGCACAGAGACAACAACTTTAGTCTCATGTTGAGATGATAAATTATTTAATTAAGTCTTACAGAAACCAAGGAACAGGCACGTAATGAAACTTTACAGCGTAGAATGGAATAGTCTGGCAAGAAGGAAAAGTAACTGGCTGCCCTTTAAAAACTCAGAAAGTGGATGTGTGGGAGTATGAGAACCAGAAATAACTAATTAGGAGAATGCAGAGAAATAAACAGAGGGAATAAAACAGAACACAAAAGGATCTTACCAACTGCAAGCTTAAAACTAACAAAAACATATGATTCTTAACCAATTCACAAAGAGCAGAACACAAAAAACGCAACACAAAGGGATGAACTGTGTATGGGACACCCTTAGTGAAAGTACAAAGTACAAAACTAAGTGAGAACCAAACGAACAAAGACCTGTGGATTACTAGCCACTTCTTTCAGCAAGCACTCATACACAGCCAGTGTTCACAACATAACCATGTCTGTGAAAAGCCAAAAACAATTTACAAAGATTTCATGTGGTCAATGACCATTACTTGTCAAGATAGCATCAGATTTAAAGCACGTTAAATTACTGTTTGACAAGGATAGAGACAAACCAATAGAGAGGTATGGAATATCCCCAGTTTAAAAAAAGAAAACTAGTTTATTAATAATTAACATTTCCAAGTGCATTTTGTAAACTTATTTTGATTAGCTATTTGTATAAATGAATGTTTCTTAAAATATCCATGGCTTTTAATAATTCTTACAAAGCAAATCCAGGATAAGAGTTGAAGCATCAAACAACACAACGTCATGAACAAAGTAAGATGTATAAATGGATAGCATGAGAGGGAGTAGTAGGCAGACAGGTGATGGCATAGATATTGGCTGCAGAATAAAAAGACTTTTGGAAAGAAGCCAGCACTGCAAATTTTACCAGGGCTGATGAAATTTGCTTTGGTCTGACAGTAATGTTACGTTTATGTCAGGCCCTCCATTTAAATCACCACTGAAACTGAATACCTTGATATGGACGGTTTTTAATTAAAAGGCAGTGAGGAAGAAAGGAGAGATAAATTTAGGAAAGAAGAGTGGGAGAGATGGAACATTGCAGGAGAGAAATGATAGAGAGAGCAGAGGAGTTCTGAAGTGAGATGGAAAGCAGGAAAGAAAAGGAAAGGATGGAAAGGGCGAGAGAGTGATTACATGAGCAAGATAAGTGGCAACTTTTTCTGCAGAGAAGTGAAAACAGAACATCTCTATCTCTGTGATTGTCCTCCTGCACTTATTTTCAATGGCTTACAGGGCCTTCACAGTGTGTGTACATGTGCTGCATGTGTCTTTGCCTCTGCGCTCTCTCTCATCCATGGTCACTCACACAGATTGATTTTTTAAGGGTTGGCTCTATCATAATTATGACAGAAACCACATGCAAAAAACTGCTGAAACACACGCACATATGCGCTACAGTGCACACTGACCCTCCTCCCACAAACGGAAAACGGCTACATCAATCTGAATGATGCACACCCATACTGTGAAATAATCCATTTATGTTTAAAGGCATGCAAAGCCCGATGTTAGGTAATGAACACTGTCTATCAGCTTTAGCCAGTCAAGCATGTCCATACCGTTTCTTAGGACACACAACTGATCTAACACCGTAGAAAAAACCAAACCAGAAAAGCATCATATCAGAACTGATGAAGCATGAAGCCCACTATCTACTGCTTTATATTATATTTTCTACATTTCCTTTGAAAAAATCTTTCTGACATTATAGAATGGTGTGTAACTTTCTGCACTGATGTTAACTGATAGTACAAATAGAGTAAAAGAAAAGATTACTTCCAGTTATCAGTTTTGTCAGAAATTGAGAAAAGAACAAATTTAAAGCTTTTGCAGCTTTTGCATATTCTGACTCTTTATTGCAAGAATTTCATTCATCAAGAGTGTATGATCCAAGTATTTTTTATCTTACTGGTTGCTAGTGTCCACTCTTTCACAATCAGATAACACAGATAACCTTACAGACTGTTCTGTGTAACACACACCATATGGTTTGCTGATTGTTTTTCATGCAACCAGAAGTGGCACAAATGGGTACAACCTCTTTTTGTTAGGGCAAGACTTCATCTTCTATTTTATCTCCCAAGCTTAGAACATACAGAGAAAGGGAACTTTGAACAGCTACGTTTTGCACAATTTCTCTAGATCATCCAGTCCTGGGTCACCTCTTATACTCTCTTCTCTTAGGCTCCACATGTTCTCTAAAGAATTTTGGGTCTGGGGACAGAGTCATGAAAAATCATTTATTTTTGTGTTTTTTATGAACCCTGTCTCTTTTGATTTGTATATTGTTTAAGGATGTTAAAAGACTCAGTCATCAGATTTCTAAGGTGATGATGCAATGCTGTCAGAAAAGTTTCCCAGGGTCTTAGGAAGAGAAACAAGCCCTTGGCATCACAGATCCACCATATCTATATATATAGATAGATATATATACATCGATATATATATATCAATATTTCTGTGCGTATGGGTATACTCGTGGTATTTTTAGGTCAACAGCTTGCAATCATGGATGTACAGACAGACAGACAGACAGACAGACAGATAGACAGACAGACAGACAGACAGACAGATAGACAGATAGATAGATAGATAGATAGATAGATAGATAGATAGATAGATAGATAGATAGATAGATAGATAGATAGATAGATAGATAGATAGATAGATAGATAGATAGATAGATAGATAGATAGATAGATAGATAGATAGATAGATAGATAGATAGATAGATAGATAGATAGATAGATAGATAGATAGATAGATAGATAGATAGATAGATAGATAGATAGATAGATAGATAGATAGATAGATAGATAGATAGATAGATAGATAGATAGATAGATAGATAGATAGATAGATAGATAGATAGATAGATAGATAGATAGATAGATAGATAGATAGATAGATAGATAGATTTGTATTCAAATATACAAATTTTATGTCTGTCAGTCATCAGTCAGTCAGTCATTTTCTACCGCTTATTCCATAGTGGGTCACGGGGAAGCTGGTGCCTATCTCCAGCAGTCTATGGGCGAGAGGCAGGGTACACCCTGGACAGGTCGCCAGTCCATCGCAGGGCAACACACAAACCACCATGCACACACTCATTCATACACCTAAGGGCAATTTAGAGTTACCAATTAACCTAACAGGCATGTCTTTGGACTGTGGGAGGAAGCCAGAGTACCCGGTGAGAACCCACTAATGCACGGGGAGAACATGCACAGAAGTGGCACAAATGGGTCTCATTTTATGTCTGATTTACAATTTACAACTCCACATCTTGAATTTTTACAGAGTTGAAGTACCACAGATCACTTACTCACTGGAGACTCTGTATTTAGTGCTCAATAACACAGTCCAAATTTTTCAAATCTAGTCTGCAACTAAAATAGAAACCAACTGGAAAAGTCATTTTGTTGTGTCATACACTCACCCATCCATTGTCTAAATCCGCCAATCCTTACAGAGTCATTGGGGACTCTCACCAACTACTCAAAAGTAGAAATTTAAAAGAACCCTTCAATTACATTTATATCAAATGAAACGTTAGCATTGCCAATATTTGTGGCACCAGTGATTTTGTTCGGTCACTCAATAAATGTATTCAAATTGTATTTATTGTTTGTTTTTTTATTGTCAGAATGAGATAAATTTCCTGCACTAAAAAATACATTTATTTTAAGGCTTTAAACACATCTTTACAAGGGGCGCAAATAACTGTAGCTGACACTGTTATCAGTACTATCTCCCGGCCATGTGATGCTCTCTCATTGCTTTGCAAGTAACTACACTCAAATGTCCCCACAGACACACACGCTGTTACTTTTATTGTAGATGCAGAGCAATAGAGAAGGTGCTATCTCATGTCACCCTGAGGGTTTCCTTACTTTATAAAGGATATCAAACTCTTGGACAGCAGTTACAGATTATGTCAAAGGGTGGTTTTGTCATGACTGACAATGTTATTCCAATGGGCCTGGACAGAAATGTATTATCCAAGTGTCAAACTAGATTTTGCCTTTTACAGACAGAAAGGTGCCATTTTTTTTTATTTTTTTTTTTTGACATTGGTGGAAACATGAATCTTTTCAGGTTCTTTCTTCAAAACCACTTGTAGCACACCGTATTATGTTCCTTTTAAAGATACTATGATATTTAGAAAATTGCTAATAGCTTTAGGATAACTTTCTCCACAGAAACCTGCATTGCTTGTACTTTTCATATTGATGGTGTATTGTAGTCTATAAAACATATATTTATTGCCTCCCAAACTCGCTCATTCATCTTTCTTTAGATATATCTTGACTCCCACCGCATTGTGACCAAAACTGCATCACATATTAGCAGTGCAGCCAAAGCCTTAGAAAGATAAATAGACATATATTGCGAGAGCCCTGAAGCAGAAACAGCTTGAATCTTGAGATAAGCTGTCAGTTTTCACTATTAATATGAATGTCCCAGAGACCTATACCAGCCTGGGACAATTTAAAGCAGATAATCCAGCACCTACCTTTATCATAGATTAATTTAACAAGACGTACAAAATGACTCAGTGGCACGGTGCGTGCATCATGCAACTTTTCAGTAGTCTCTCCTGGGTTGGTCACTGTGTTTTTTATCTTTCTATCAAAACACATGCTCTCACACACACATTCTTAATAAGGCTGTGATCAAAATCCGGCTGTATGAGCATGTTCTAATTATATCATCTTTTAAAGGTGGCACATTGTTGTGCTGGGGTTTAATTTCACACCCAATCCACCTCTAGCCTTGCTTTTATTTACACTCCACCTTCCGCAAAACATCTCACACACCTACATGTAGATACACCTACTGCCACAGAGGACTCTACCATCTAAAAGTAGTCTTGTACCCTCACCATCACCCTAATGAGTCACTCCGCTCAATATCATTCCTGATTGTCCAATCTGCCAACAACATCTCATGGTAAATGAACTGGCAAGCTACTGTTTTGCATACCATCTGTATTAAAAACCTCCGTACAGGAAACTTTCTTTTCAGCCAAAACACGAAGACACCAAGTCAGATTATGTCCCTTGAAAATCAGATAAACAGCAGTCAGAATTGTATTAAGATCAAATCAGCTACAGTTTAGTCATTGTTCTGAGAAGAACTGTGTTCAACTCTCTGAGAGAAGTAAGCCTTAACTAAAGGTCTGTTCAGTTTGTTTCAGACGTTAGAACTTAGATCTGGGTCGCATCGGAGTTTAGCGTGTAAGGCTTGAAAGTCAGAAAACCAGTGGATTTTGCCAACAATCTATTAGCTGATAACACTGTATTTCTCTCCATGTTGTTTATTGAAACATTAAAAGGTGGGTTCACACATCATTCGTCATGAAAAAACAAATCTCTGGTTGTGAGCTTTACTCAATGGTCTAGGGTCATTTAGTGTGACTGGTGCCACTGTTTCAGAGGTCTTTCAAATAAAGATGACCTACGAAGAATATCAATCACTGTCAGATGTTTTCTGGGAAATCATGCAGCCATGAGTGCTTCTATGCTGCCTTCTTTACCTCCTCCTCCTTTCCCTCTACATTTATTTCCTGTATGATTTCAACATTTTTATGTTCAAAATTACTGAATTTATGCATTGCCAATTCTAATGAATGGGAGAAAAACAATGTGAGGCAGTGAATAGCTGTGCCTCACCACCGATGGTGATGTGTCACACACACTGAGTGATGCAGGCAGTTGGTGCATGCCCATTGCATTCCATTATCTCTTTATATCGCCAATATACATGCTGAATTACACATGTAGTAAACATGCTGATGTTCCACAGTCTGTCTAATATATTTAATGAATGTGTGTGACATATTAATTATTTCAAATCTGCTATAAAAGCAAAGTGAAAATGGTCAGGGTGAGGTATAATGTACCATGCCTCACTCATAGAGGGCAGTGCAGAGCCCCATAGGCACAGACTGTTAACAGCACTATTCAGCTACACCGAGGGCAGGGGTGTTTTCACCGACAAGTCCTGTAAGCATACACTCATTTAAATTTGATCCCACAAAAAAGGTTACTTCTCAAAACTGGTAAGACATTTTTCTAAACTGGATTTTTTAACAGGAGGTTTTAAACAGAGGAAGACTAACTCTGGAGCTAAAAGATCTGCTTCAAACAAGTCGGAAAAAGGTTACCAGCTCTTTTCGACCAGTGGTCCGCCTGAAAACAGTGTGGAGTACACAGATTTGACTTGGCATTCAATAGGCAGCACAGACTGTACATTAGCGTCCACGAGAAGATTAAGATTAACAATTAAGATTGTTAAACAACGTTCTTAATTGTGAGATTATTGTACATAAATAAAAGTTAACAGAGGAAAGAAGCATGCATATTTTAAGAAAATTGTTATGCTAATTTTTTGTCAATTGAACAATGTCTTCGTCACCTGTGAAATATGCAAATTTTATTTAATGATTAGCTGAGCTTTAAGCTAAAAAGTCAAAACTATAAAAAAGAGATTGCAAACTTTTCCCAACAATATCTTTCTTTGTGATGACAGAAAAAGCAGATAAAAACAAATTCCCAGCACAGATAAAAATGCCGGTGGCGTTTTTCCAACTGAGCAATCTTATGCTGTTTTCAATAGCTGTGATACTCCACGCTGGCTTTCAGAAATCGATGTGAGATGTAAACGGGAACAATCGACTGAACACACAAAGTTAAATAGCTGCTGCATTGCAGCATTGTATTCAGGTGCATTTTGTTTAATCAGTCAGACTTTGACCAACCCATCATGTTCGTATGCTTTATAATACCCAGTGTGACATCTTTTCTCTTTCCTTAGGTCTATGAGCACTATTTGGAGTCTAGCATTTCCCCATCCAACACTGCTCCTCTCTCCAATTCCCTCTCCCTGTAGCCTGTCTGCCACATATCACAGCATTTGACAGTATGTGAATGGGGTCCCTCAGGGACGTATTAGCTCCCTATTGGGAGTTCTTCTGCGATACTCCTAGCGGGTGTTTTTTGCCCTTGACACAACATAATCAATAACTTTTAATATCATCTAGTGGCAAACAGAGTCATGGTGAAGGGCTGCAGGAGGCGTTGGGCCAGACTGAGGTTGAGAGACTGAAGTGGGGGCAGATCATGCTGTGGTGAGCCCACAGATATAAGGAGAACATTAGCCTTGACATTTCAGCTGAAGCGGGGCTGAGAGATGCTGCCTAACATTAGGTTCTACTAACAGAAGAGAGCGTATTCAAGGATGGTTTAGGGTCACTGCCATTGCTTCACCATTTTATCTTTGCAGCTTCAGAGATTGTCTGTTAAAGATTTTAGAAGTGGCATGACAGATGATACACTCCCATCTGGTCTCTTATAGGGGGGAAGGGGATGTAACTGAATTCTGCACAACACTATACCAGCATGGTAGCCTTTTTTTCCTGCTATACATTGAATTGTAGTCTGGCACAGCTTAGGTAACTGGCATATAAAAGTGAAGCTGTGCCATAAGAAAAAAAGATTTAAATATAGTTAATTAGTTGCAGCTTCAGTAAAACAACAAAATCAGATGCAATTATCCAGCATTATTTACACAACAGGACAATGAAGTCAATATTCCAGAATAATACTGGATTTAAGGGAATAATTACAGGGAATAATTTTTATAATAAGCATCTGTTAAAGGGTTATAAATAGTTAATATCTGACTTGCAGTAGATAATGCTCCTGACATCTTCACTTATTATAAATCTAGATTTTTCAGTCCTTGAGGCTAAAGCTGATGGGTAATTCAAGAGGCCAAGACCAAACCCCACTCAAAAAATGTTGATATATTCCTTTAGGCTTTGTTTAAAGACATCAGGCAGATTTCTGAGGGAATCAAACCGTGTCAGGTACTGACAAAAAGAGTTTCCTTAAGCACTTCTGGTCAAAGAAACTGTCTGATATAGAAGTGAAGTGTTGTAAAGAGCAAAAATAAGTGGTTTTAGTGAATGCTGTTTTATTGATTTTACGCTGCCTTACTTTTCAATTAGTCAGTAACTCTGAACAGAAATGTGTTATAGGTTATGTTCTCAGGGAGATCTTTAGGGGTGAACCACCTTCTACCTCTTTTTCCTGTAAATAGGTTTTAAAGATAAAAAAAGCTAAAATCTTTCAATAAACCATCTCTACATTTTAAATACATTTTATTGAAATGTCTGCATGGAGCTCAGGGTAGTACAGTGCTGCCTCTCCCTAACCTGTTGCTGCACACTTTCAATTAGCTGGCTACACTTTTTTCACAGTTAGAAGAAACGGCAAATCCAGCTGTCTTGGCATTTTTCCAGTCACAAAAACCCCCGTCTGATAATCCGAGCAGATTTCCTTAATGAATAACTACCTTATTTGAGCTTGTTATACTCTCACTGTTTATTAATAAATAGCAACATAACAAAATGGTCAAATAGTTTGTACAACAAGCACTCGAGAACTAGTTCTAAATTTAGCTGATTAATATCTTTTATATTTTTGCTTTTAGGAATTATTTCTGTTCATTTTTAATTTAAGAAATTAAATCATGGTTTATGGTTTTATTTTAAACGAATGTGTAATTATCATGACAATGTGAAACTGTGATATTTTTTGAAAAAGTTACCAGGAGAACCATATACTGGCTAATACCTCACTGCAATTAAGATATAACTGTTTATAGGTTTCCAACAAAACCTTACTTTAAAATAGCGACCTATCACTGTAAAGCAAGAAACCCATAACATTTACATTATTTTTCACTGCCACTTCAAGTTAAAGCACAAATATAAAGCTGTGCTTGCTTTAATAGCCCGCAACAATCATGCCTGGCGTCACCAACCCAGCCAAACAATCAACACTCTGCACCGTTACTCCTCAAGGTGCAAGTACAAGTGTTTCCTGTCAATCATGGCTGCATAAAGATGCTGACCCCTGGCATTCATGCAGCGGAAACAAATCATTCATCTGCCTCTACAGCCCAATCTCTAGGTTACAAAATGGCAACTCATGTGAAGCAGAAGCAGAAAAACAGCATAACCTTGTAATGTCAGCACACACACAGTCACACACTTAAATGGACAAATATAAAAAAATATATAAAAGACTCTAAAAGTACTCTAAGAAAAAAATACACATTTATTTCAGCTAACTAGCCTGTTCCTATTAAGATCACGACACTGCCTCTTTGGTTTACCTCAGTCTAAATTTACAACAATGAAAAAACTGTCTCGCTGCTTCAAGCACGTGTTGACACTGATGCCAAACCAGGTAAAACAACAAAACTTTGTCAGTTCTTTGCAGTTCAGTTCACATAATCAAGAACTCATTTAGGCACTAGATCTACCCAACAACTGGAGCACAAACATTGACAGCACCTGAAGCCTCCTCACAGCAGCATCTGAGCATGTGCCAGAAAACAACAGATGCCACCAAAGCAAATGTTGGAAGTGCAGCGCTCAGCTAATGATGGGATCTGCAGGCCGTTTTCCAGGTGACTTATGTTACTGCGTCTCAGCTGGGGGCAAGGATAAGTGAAGCTCTATCGATCTGGTGTTTTGCAACGCGATCGATCCTATCACACGGATCCTAGTAGTAATATTTAGGTCAAGCCAAGGCATGTGGGGTTCAAATGTAATTAATGCTAATGAGCATAAGATAGCATCAGCCTAAAATAAACAACCAACTGGGACTTGCACCATGTTATTGATTATTCCGAGAAGATGAGTAGCATCAGTGATGCAGAACATGCTCAGTATGATTGGTATTCATTAAACTAAGGCAGGCCTGAATGTTTTTGGGAAATAAGAACTTTTAGATTAATGAGATTTGCCCACACGCCAATGTGTAACTTTGGATTATTTGGAAAATATACAGCAGAACAATAACATCAAAGGTCATTCAGCCAAAATGGTTCTATTTTTTACTTGTCATCCAAACAGACAGGTTCTCTGGGTGTAGCGGTGCATGTATTCTTACTGAAAATGTTTGGTATGTAGACAAGCAGAATGTGTATAAGTGGAACTAAAGTTTGGAACTCTTTGTTCTATGACAGAACCTTTAAAACGTAGCGCATGAGAAGCACTGACAGAGCTTGAGAACCCCCCACTATCATTAAAGTCTGCTGGGGGGACGTTACCAGTTCTCAGTATGATTCAATGAGTGCCTCATGTCCACATTGCTCAACAGTAGCAAACTCAGCTAGTCCCAGCCTTTTGTGTCTGTGTTTTGTAATTAACTTTTTCAGGTACTAAATGAAAGCATCTCCTGTAGGACATTTTGTACCTGCTTTGAACTAAATATTTAAGGTAGTACTGTACACATGGTATGACTCCAATTAATAATATTTACCAGCAGAATGTCGCTAATAGTAATTTTGGTGTTATAAAGGGTTTCATAATCACTCATATTTCAAAAGGCCCCCCCATTTTCAGAAAATTACATGTAATTAAATTAAATTATACACAACATTGGAGCAACTTTGAGAGTGTCACTATAATTCATCAAAACAATGGGTGTGAAAAGGGAATGGAAATTGGCAAAGGAAAGAAGTGACCCAGAGCCCAAAGGTGCCTGCCCATCCTTGAAAAAGCTTGCTAATATTTCAGACCAGGTCTAAGCCATAATAAACACTATATGAGTTTGTTATAACTTTATGGAAGCAGAAATGCAGCAGTACGCTACTGTTGAAAACACCGGTGATGAACACACGTTGAAAGTTTCAGAGTATTTGATTGGTGTGATGCCAATACAGATGTTTTCCTTTTTTTAATGAGAGGGGTATAATCACTTTTGAGCTGCCATTTTTCTAATGTAAATAAAAACAGATACAGATTTTTTTCACAAATGGTAACCCCTATCATGGTAATTTTCAAGAGATGACTGTCAGAAACAAACCTTTTGGTTGAATGACTTCAAACCTAAATCTGCCAGGTGTATGAATAATTTTGGGCTCAACTATGTGCACCTTAGTTGTTGTCTTTTTATTAACTTTAGAAACTTTATTTTCAGACTGTTTTTTTTCATAAGATAAGATAAGATTCAATTTATTTTGCTGAGTCAATAAAACAATTTATGTGCATGTGTGTATTTTTGCCTTCTTTTAATGGTATTAATCTGACAAATGTACCAATATGTGATGCAAAGACAGATAGATGCCAAACTCTCCTCTTTGTGTACTATTAATTATCAAATTTATCTTTTCTCTTCTCTTTGCTGTCTTTTTCTCCATCCAGGTCCTCTTGATTTCCTGATATTTTTCCAGGACTCCAATTTAAGAATAATCTTTTAATTTAAAAAAAAGTACAAATCCCTTTTTATTGCTGAAAACATGAAAAGAAAGAGAAATAAATAACTATGATTCTCTTAAAATAAATGTAGAGTAATAAATGTCTATGCATCAGCAGAGAGAGGAAGGGCGACCCTGAGAAAAAAAACAACAACAACATATTTTTCACTCATCAAAGATCGCAGGCTCAGTATATTTTACCAGTTTATTATCTATGACAGGCGATATGGCTTCCCAGAGTCTGAAGAACTGCAGTTAATTATTGGCACTGGTCTGTGCTGATATAATGGGAGGGCCGGGATCCTATCAAGCTCAGGTACACAAAGGTTGGAGAAAAAAACGTTATTATTTTAATGTGTTCTTATTTATTTCAGCCTATCTTTTTTATATACCTTTTATCTGCTGGCTTTATGAAACACTCCAAACAATAAGAAGAAAATTAATAATCTGTAATGATAAATGTGAACCTTTTTTTTATTGCAAAACCAAATGGTATGGTATAGATGAGATACAACATCTAAATGGTAAGGTTTTCTGATGTAAGCCCCTAGTAGGAAAAGCGCCACGTCAGCACCAGCTGAAGCTGCTGTGTGACTTTCAGCTAATGACAGAGGACCGATGCCGAGGCACTTCATTACAAAGCTGCTCCATCGCTCCACCGCTGGCCGAGGCAGCTACTTAAAGTAATGGGTGAAACTGCGCCTGGCACTGCTTTCCGGCGCACTCTCTCACACGCTGCCTGCATACTCCATTATCCCCGCAACCACTCCAAGTTCCTGCTCTCACCACAATCGCTGGCTCCCATCTCTTACAAAAAAACAAAAGAAAATTCATTTCTTCCTGCACCTTTGCAACAAGACTCATGCCTCTTCACTGTCACAGATGATTAATAGTGTGTGAGAAGGGAGAAGGAGGGTGGACTGAGTTAGAAAAGGTACAGGGTGTTAAATAAGTACTCAGCGAACATCTTAAATGGAGTGTTTAATAAAGCTTGGTACTGCAAAACAATAGAAGGAAAAATAAAATGGAACCAATTTGATAATGACCTCTTATAAGCACTTGTGGCAAGTGTATTTGCCCTTACAATTATACATACATATATATATATATATATATATAGTGAAAATGATGTCTTCTTTTATCTTATCATACAAAACATACAGTCTCCCTGTTTTCACAGTCCCTTGAATGTTTCCACACTTTTGTCACGCTAGATCTAGAAACTTTAATACATCTTAGTGGCAGGCCAGCACATAGTAGTGTTCAACTTCAAAGTGAAATGAAAGTGTTACTTGTTTTTTAATTTACTTGGTTTTACTTTTTTTTGGTAAATAAAAATCTGAAAAGTGTGGCGTGTATTTATAATGATTCCGCTTTTCTCTGATACCCCTAAATGAATTTCAACTGCCTTCAGGAGTCATCAAGTAAGTAAATAGAGTCCACCAGTGATTCATTTCATCGATATAAGAGTGGAAATTAAAAAGAAACCCTCAAGATGTCCAGTGTAGCATTTGCCATGAGCCATGTATGGGAACACAGCAAATTATTTGGGGAAAAAGGTGCTTTGGTTAGATGAGATCAAAAAACGAAACATCGTGGTCCACATGCAGAACGCTTTGGTGTGATGGAAAAGTAACACTGCACATCAACCTGAACACATCATTCATACAACGCAACATGGTGGTGGCAGCATCATGCTATGGGAATGTTTTTCTTTAACAGGGTTCCCTGTCCCTGTTCAGAATTGATGGGAAGATGGATGGAGCTAAAGACACAACAATCCTAAAAGAAAACCTGTTAGAGGGAGCAAAAGACTAAGGGTTAGGGTTGGAGGTTCACCTTTAAGACGGACACCAACTCTAAACATGCAACCAAAGCTGCAATGGGATGTTTACATCAAAGTATGTGTGTTACAAGAACACTCAATCAATCCCAATGAGAATCTGTGGCACAACTTGGAATCTGATGTTCAGTAAATTTGGCTGAGCTTAAGCTATTTGACAAAGACAATTGGCAAGAATTTTAGTGTATAGATGTGCGACGCTAAAGAAAAAGTTCAAATAACTTGCAGCTGTAATCGTAGTAAAAGGTGGTTATTCAAAGGATTGACTCAAATTGCCCAAATACAGAAGCACGCCACACTTTTTAGGTATTGATTGGTAAAATACATTCTAAACCATAAATTGTTGCCTTTCTACTTAATGCTGGTCTACCACAAAAATCCTGGTACAATACATTGAAGTTTGTGGTTGCAACATGACAAAATGCAGAAATGTTCCAGGGGAATGACTACTTTTGCAAGACACTGTACACACTCACTGCATGAACATATCTATTATGAGTTCCTGTCCAAATACTCCCACACTTTGACCACAAAATCACATCCAACAAATCCTTTAATTGCCTGATCAATGCATGTAGAGCTATGAGAAATGAGGCCAACAGTTGATTTGGCCTGGGTCTGGCCAAACGTCCGCGCACTGATGCGTGTCATTGATCAAAGCGCGCGCCATGCTTACAAACCAAGGATTAAACTATTTGTCTGCAGGGTCCACCTTGAAACATTATTCTGACCCTCAAGCAAACCTACCGTGAGATACAAAGCAACAAAGACTCTCAGGAGTTTCAGGACATCCATCACCAAGCTTAAAGAAAGGCACATAGAGCTGGGAAGTTGCAGACGCACAAACACGCAGCTGAGATAAGATGGGTTGTTATTGTGGGTCTCTATGGGGACGAGACAACGGTGGAAAGAAACCCCTATGCATCAAGATTGTCCTACCTCGTGTTTTGCCAGCCAAAGTCTCATCCCAGCTTCTCAGAAGTAGCATGGTGGTGCAGCCTGGGACTCCTCACTCCCTTTCATAGCCTCAGACTGAGGGATCCTGAAGGAAAATCAACATGAACAAAAGGACAAAATGAATATTAATAGGAAGCAGCTTCTGGATTTTAGAAACATTCCGATTTATAGATTTTTGCTTAATCACAGAGACTGAATAAAAGCAATGCAGCTTCTTTTGTTAAAGTTTGTTTTTTAAATGTAATGACTATGGTTTTAAAATAAATGCTACAGCCCATTTTCTTTTGTATTCTGCATTTTATATTGTTTGCTTTAACCAGCTTTTGCGTCATCAAAATCGTGTTTTCATGAAGCAAGTTCAGATGCTCAAGGATCAGTCAGTTTAAAAATGATGCACCGCTGTTTCATTCATCTATTTTTAAGCCATTTTTCTCCAAATCCAATATTTTTATAGTTTTGATTGTAAACAGCGAGCTAGTAATTAAGAACTTAC
Source organism: Girardinichthys multiradiatus (assembly GCF_021462225.1). Taxonomy (NCBI): domain Eukaryota; kingdom Metazoa; phylum Chordata; class Actinopteri; order Cyprinodontiformes; family Goodeidae; genus Girardinichthys; species Girardinichthys multiradiatus. The sequence goes on from NC_061818.1 coordinate 14,407,134, forward strand.
AGCCGTTTTAGGAAAACTCCTCAGACAATGAACAGGGCAAAGCATCGATCTTTTTGTAATTGCACTCCACTGGAGCACCGTCACTTCTCCTCCTCAGTAAAGATGCTTGGAGAATCTTGTCTTTCTTACGTCAGCCACTCTGTTATTGCAAAGGGAACAAGGAAGACAGAGGGTTAGAGGCAGGTCGCACTCATTTAAGACTCTAATAAAGCCACAATGTGCATTGGCATGGTGTGCAATCTCCGACCTGCTCCCCTTAGAATTAATAAATCAGGTTAATTAGTGGGGGCAGATTAAAACATACAATGGGTTCCTACGCAGTTTTGTCTTGAAAAGTTCAGAGTGTAGTTTTGTCTTTTTCCATATCTGGAAATTTGTGGAAAAACAAAATTTAAAAATGGAAAAGTATTTCCATTTCCAGACTGCATTTCTTTTTTGATTGTCTGCTGACAAAAATCTGAATTTCATAAAAATAATGGCATTTTTATGTTTAGATCTTGACCATTAGCTCTGTTTTTGTCCAACTCACTGCTCATTTTTGCTAACTGCAACCCATTAAATATTTTGCTCAATACGTTGTTTCACCTTTGGGTTTTTTTAGTGGCCCAAAGATTCTTGAACTGGATTCAGATTAGATACTAAAAAGTACCTGAAATTCCTATTTAATTATTTTAGAGCATGAAAATATCACTGATCACAAACTGTGATTAAAAACAATCTGTATTTAATCTAGAATAACCTTATCCACATTTTTTTAAATTTTGCTGGTGTTACCTGATTTAAGTTTGGCCAAAATACAAACAAAAACTAATTGAAAATAGCCCTTTTCCTCAATATTGAATTGAGAGAAAGCTTCAACGTTGTGCTGTTTCACGCTTTGTGGAAAAAAAAGATAATAAAACACAACTAGGAAAATATTTTGTGCTACAATATCCATAATGTATTCAGAAGAATGACGTTTTGAAGTTTAAACTTTGTAGTTTAAATTTCTGGTTTCAGAACTCTTCCTACATTGTTGTTATCTAAAGAAAAACAAACTTATAAGACATTTTAAATCACCATCTCCAAAAGGCAGTACAGGTTAGGAAGAAAATCTAACAAAGCTGATCTACTATTTGAGGAACAAGAGTCCAAACAATAACGTCTAAATCTAAGAGGCAAGTTTGAGCCATACTTTAGGTGAATAAATGATTAAGGTTAATAAATAATGAACAAGTCTTTGCGGGGTAACAGATTGTTTGTTTCATATTTAATAGATTGATGGGCCTCACACAACTGAGACAAAATGCACATGATCACTAATAAACCCAAAAATAATGAACAAGGAAAATTCAACAGTGGTTTTAAAGCGTATTAAAACAAAATGTTGTGCCGTGCTCGCTTGAAGTTCAGAGGCATTTGTTGAACCTTTGTTCTTAGCTCGGTTCTAAACTTGTAAAGAGGCCTAAATGCATTTCTGTGCACTCGGCGTACATCACTTCTCATGGACAGCATCTCTGTCGATACGAGTCCTCTTAATCAGTTTCAATGAATTATTGAATAGCCTTTTTATATCAGATCATGACCCATATTCTGCTCTCTTGAAGTGAATATACAGCCAATAAAATCCGGATGTACTTTTTTTGAGTCGGACTGAGACGCAAGCGGCCCTGTTATGAGCTTCAGATGGAGCTCTATGGACTGATCCTCTCATTTAGAACAAGATGATGGATGGGATTGTCTTGCAGCGCCGCACATAAAGTGAATCTGAGGTGTTGGGTTTTGCTTGTTGGGTTAGGCTTGCTCTACGCCGACGGTTCTGATGCTCAACGTCAGAAGCAGTGAATTAGGATTCTGTGATCCCTAGATGGCACAGAGTGGAAGTCAGCGGAATACAAAACACCTAATAGAGGGGTTACTTCTCGCTCTATCGAGGCGGGTGCGGAGCTGAGCGCCACAAACAAGAGTTGCTTTGTTGTCTCATTAAGCAGCTGAAAGACAGAGAGAAAATCAGTAGGAAGAGGGGATAGGATTATGAATCTCCTTAGCACCTGCTGTCTTCTCACTATCCTGTTAATCAATGATTACTGCAAACGAGGTGCATATAAAATGTCTTAAAGGGAGAGTTTAGAATTTTCAAGATAAAGGATTATAAGCAGTTCATATTTTGCCTGCAAGTCAAGAACTTTGATTGCATCTTCATTTTATGTAAATTTTGATTAGTTTTTGTCCCAGATGGTGACGCTAGCTAGCTAACATTTAGCTAGTTTAAATGGAGCCAAAACCAAAGGGGACCTCTCTCATCGTAACAAACTTCAATTTTAACAAAGTTGTTGCAGTTTTTGCAAACTTTGCCTCAGAGCCTTTAAACTTGGAATCGGACACTTATTCACAGAAAGGTTCCTGATCATTTGCACTTGATAGGAAGCTAGGAGGTGCTTCCATTAAACTTTTCTGCCAAAGTAACTACCTAATAAAAAGTTAATGTAGTGTAAAAATCAATCAAATAGGGTTTGCATGAATAGCTTTGACATTTTTGGGGTTGGATTTTTTTTTTAAAAGATAGAAGTGTACTTTGGTCTCACTCCCTCACTAACTAGCTGTGGCTTTAGTATCTGGAACAGAGGTCAGCAACCTTTGCAATTAAAAGGGTTCACTCCTATTAAATAAAAATGGTCTCAGCAAAGCCTACACAACCCGTCCAAAAAACATATCTTATCAAGCTTTACAAGAAAAGTCTAAAGAGATGTTTGCTTATGGTTAACTTTAAAAAACACATATCTATTTCCATTTTTGGTTATAGAACAAGAAACAACAAGAAATGGATCAAACATTTACAGCAAGTGAATACATTTTTTAACAACGTTTCAGAGAATTTACAAAAAATAAAAATAAATATTTTGCGCACTAATGACAAAAAATTGTAGCGAAAATCCTATGTTCACATACCACTAATTCCATTCAAATAAGGAAATTCTATGCAGATATTAATTGAAAACTAAGGGGGAAAAAAATCCCAAAACTAACATTGTAGCTTTATTTCTAAGAACATTGGTCACTTTTATAGATTTGGCCAAGTTATTGCTGAAGGGGACAGGGTGTTGTCCCTTGATCTGGGAATAAAACTAATCTGGTGCGAAGAATTGGATTGCTAAGAGGGTTCTACTACAGGACAGCCCCGGACACTAAACCTAGCCCCTCTTAGGCTAGCTTTTAGCTAGCTGATAGCTACCACCTTACAAAAGCCCAATCTCAAACTTCATAAGAGTTTATGTGAACACCATTTTATGAACCTTTTTAGCTGTTATGACATTTGCTTTGGATGGTTACTTACACAGGAAACAGAGGTAGGAGGCAGCACATCACCAGTGATCTTCCCTGTAAAACATGCGCTGAGAATGGAATATTTTGCACTTCTGATTAGTGCAACTATTTGATAGTAAAGTAATGTAGAGTAAAAATCTATAAAGTAGCACTTGTCTAAATCTCTGAGGTTGGAGCTTGCTTTTACAAATGTATAATGACTATTTTAGTCTTTTCCCCTGTTGGACTAGGTGTTAGTTTTAGCGTCTGGGACAAAAGCTAACCTGAATTTCAAATAGATGAAGATACTAGTAAACATTCTGAACTATCCTTCTGATCTGTGATTAGAACCATTCAGCAGGTATTTTTGGGAATCAAACTGTGTTAAATGCTGAAAATTCCTAGAGGTACATTCTAGTTTTTCAAACACCATCAATTTATTGTTCAGTCGAATTTTTGGCAACACTTCCCCAAACTGGGGAAAACATCTACTCCTGGCAGCTAGATTGAGATAAATTATAAATGTTCTGATTTGCAACATAAAGGACCATGATTACAATTCACAGTATGAGAAAAAGCACATCCCAAGATGACAAACAAATCATCTCTATAACTCTATGTATGTCTGCATACTTCATGCATACTGGTGGAAATCGGTAAAGCCAGGTGTGTGAAATGCCTTTTTCCAGCTATCCACATCAACTTCCATTTTGACTCTGTCGAGCTCCACTGCATATTTTCAAGACAGCACAACAAACATTATGCTTGAGCATGAAAGACTACCACAGACAGTTTCTGTAATCATTAGAGCAGCGAGCCATGTGTCAGGGGCAGAGCTTGCACGCGAGACGCCCGTTTTGCAGCGAGGCAGCGGAGGTGACAGCTTTGACAGACTACCTGAGCTTAAGCAACCATCTGTGTAAAGGCTACGGAGGGTCACATGTGTGCCAGAGAGCAACTAGCAGAATGCGTAATAGACCCTGAGTTTATGAGAGCACAACCCAAGCGGGTTTTACAGGTGTGACGCCACATACACACACACACACACACACACACACACCTGTGGTGTAGATTCAAAACACGTTATCAGACAAATGATTGGAAAGTTAGTCAGAGAAACAGGGTCAAACACCACTGCACTTGTGGTAGATAGATGGACAATGGGGTCCGTGTGTGCCTGTGATGGGAGAGAGAGATGAATAGAATGGGTTTGAATGTGCGTTGTGTTGCAGATTTATTAGAATTTGATTCTGGAGCTACATCATTATCACGCCCCTACAGTTAAAGCAATCTGGGTTTTGCTGGAATAACGTCAGATAAGGAAAATTGTTCTGAGAAAAGAAAAGTGTACTCTTTTTCCTTTATGTAGATTACTTTATTGATCTAGAAGTACATCCTTCCTGCACTGAGTTACAGTCCTTATTTCTTTTCTTCTTGTCCAGAACAAGTGGCTCTACACAGCTGGGGTTTGAGACACAAAGTGTTTTGACATTTAAAATAATTTTTTTACATATCTAGACAATCCATTGTATTCTTTAATTGGAGTTCTCATAACTAAAAGAGGAGAATGAAAGACAGAATTGGGGGAGAGAAAATGAAAAAAGATGAGAGGAGGTAAATGCGCGGGCTATTAATGATGTCAATAATCCACCAGCATTAAGCAATTAGTCTGTGACAGGTCTGTAGACCCACACATGCACACACACACATACATATATATATATATATATATATATATATATATATATATATACATATATATCCAAAACAGCAATAGCATGTGTGGATCCAAGGAATTATACTCACCTCCTGAATTCTAAACAATGAAATATATTAAATGTGCTGAGTTTTTGTAGGATGGAGAAATTAAAATCAAGGCCGACTGACAAAGACGTTGCTCGAGTCTTTAATCCGCAGTTGTGAAATCCAGTTAAGATTTAAAAGCCAAAAGGCGGATCAGCTTCGGTCCTTTAACAAAATGCGAAAAATAAAATAAAATAAATAAAAGTCCAGAATCTTAAAACATTTTCTTTGTTTTACTGTTTAATATTTTTTGCATCATTCAAAATCTAATCCAGGATCTTAAAGGGTAATTCCACAGGAAAACATCTAAATCCAGAGTCCCACGTTTCCGTCGTCTTCATTCGGTTTTAAATCTCCTTCGGAAACAGAATGAAAATATTTAAAAATCAAAAGAAATTGAAGATGAAGATGACTTATGTGATTTTCTCCACTTTTTTGCTATTGGTGTGTATATTTCTGTGCTTTTGCTATGTCGTACACACTATACTCCAGACTGTTCAGTTACCTTGCATTTAAAAAATATTCAGCTCTCTTTTTTTGGGATTAAAATTGTAAAGTTTAAAGAATTGCAAAATCACAAAATCAAATTGCAAAATATTCCTTCATGATGTACGGCAATTCTTCTTGCACTGCGAAGAAAAATTTTAAAAGGAACAATAAATCAATGAGTGGGATCAGTCTGTAAAAGTTCACTGGATGGAAGCAAAGGAGGAGAGAAAACACAAATGGTGAGATATTATTAAAGTAGGTGAGTGTGAAGCCAAAAAAAAGGGAAAGAAATGAGGGATAAAAACTCCTTCAGGATTGTTTTTTAAAAAGCCATCTTTTTATCCTAGTCCATAATCTTTAGGTGCTTGTGTATGTCTGTCTGCAGGACTGGGAGTCAGTTTGGAAACGATACGAGACAGAAAGAGGGAGAGAGAGGGAGGAGGCAGAGGGGAGGAGAGAGGAAAAGAGGGCATCGAAAACGGAGGCAGAGGACTGTACAAACACAGATGACACGCCAGCAGAACGGGCTTTGAAGCAACCGAGTGAAACGGGCCCTTCCTGCTCAGTCTGACCTTCACCTGATCAAACGTAACGCTGTAAAACTGGAGCTTTTCAGCAGATGAGGAAGTTTTGTGGTGTGTGTCTGCATGTGTGAGACGGGAAAACCAAAGGAACAAACATGTAGACGTGATGAAGCCGTTTTAATGGACACAACACACTTTTAACTATGACAAGGCAGTCAAACATTTCAGGTCCGTGATGATGGCTGGAGAAGGTGTTCGCTCGATGAGTCACTTGAGGAGGAAAAAAACACAGAAATCAAGTCAGAAAACAAGGATGAAAGAAGGAAGAGTGACATAAGGAGGGCATGAGGCAGGAATCAGCTGAGAGCGGGATGGGAGGAGAGCCATGGAGATACCAAAGCATTGCCAAATCTGTGTTTGTGTGTGTGTGTGTGTGTGTGTGTGTGTGTGTCATGTCAAGGTGTGCTACAAACACAAACGCCTCACACACACAGAAAGAAAACAAAGACAGACACTAAACACTAATCAGACCTACCTATGGTCAGAGTTAAGGATCAGCCAGATAAGATGCATTAGGGGAAAAAAAGAAGGGGGGAAATAGGTATAAAAGTGGAAAAGGCATAAATAGAAAAGACAAAGAAAGCCAATTAAAATGACTCTATTAGAGCTCCATAAAAGAAATAAATGAAACGACAGGTGGAGTCAAAAAAAGCAGCCAAAGTTACGGGTGGAGGGGGTGGGGGTGAGGGAGAGAGGATGGAGCGTGGGCTGCACGGGGAAGGAAAGCAATGGAAAGGGACGAAAGAATGGATGGAGGGGATAAAAGAGGATAAAGAGGGGGAAAAAAATCCCCCTCCTCTGTCTCTTTCTCCTTTTCTCTCTCTTTCTGCTTCTTTCTCTCTCTCCCTCCTTGTCTGGCTCATAAATAGAAGAAATTGTTGACCAGGTAAATGGCAAAATAGATGAGGAGGCAGAGGACCGAAAGAGCGAGCAAATGAAAAGGCAAAGCACCTCCCAGCAGCGCAATGAGGAAAAAAAAGAACAAAAAACGAAAGATAAAAGCAAATACTCCAGTGGCCTCCGTTGTCTCCAGTCTGTGAGTGGAAGGGGGTATTGGCTGATGCCAGTTGTTCCCCTTCCTCGGCTGCTTTCTGCTTTCTTCTCTCTCTCCTGTCAAAAAGCACTTCCCATCCAGATGACAGAAACCAGGCACAGATGTCCTCTCCGCTTTTCCTCCTAACTCTGCTCAGACACCACACTCCCCACACACAGGCTAGACATGTTGCAGTGGCAACGGACGGTGTTACCTATATTGCTCAGTGTGAGACAAAAAAAAGAAAAAAAAAGGCATCATTTGGGGGGGGGGGGGAGGGAGGGGGCTGATGCTGCTGCTGCTAGTCAAGCACAGCCTACCTCATGAGGAAAGATACTGAGCTGGAATTGCTCTGTCTCCCCCTCTCCCGCCCATCCCTGCAAAAAGATGGTAGGAAGGGAGGTGGGCCCACTCGCTGCATTATTATTCATTGAAAGAGTGTGTGTAAGAGAGAGAGAGTGATATGGGGAAGGTAGAAGAGTAGAGGGGGCTTTCCAATAAATGTAGAGGAACCAAACCGGTGTGAAACTAATAAGAGACTGGCTCCCCCTAGAGTCAATCATCAATACACAAGTTCTGTGCACTGGAATCACTGGTTGAGAAAATATTTACAGTGCTTAGCAAAAGTGTTCACACATTTTCTCACATTTTGTCACGTTTCAACTAACTTCTATGTGTTTTATTGTTTTATGTGACAGACAACATATTGCTTAATTGTGAAGAGGAAGAAAAATTTGATTTTCAAAAATGTTAACAAATACAAATCTGAAGTGTTTTGTGCATTTGGACTCTCCACCATGAAACCATGCTTTTGTTCAGTAGGGGCAGGTAAGCTGCTCAGAGTTGACAGGGAGATGGAAGGAGCTAAAACAGGACAATCCGGGTAGAAAACCTGTTAGATGCTGCAGACGACTTAAAACTGGGATGAAGTTTCATCTTTCAACAGCACAATGATTCTAAACGTTCAACCAGAAAGCATATTCATGTGCTAATATGGCCCAGTCAAAGCTGGCTTGTAGCTGTAATTGCAGTGGAGCATGATCTGCAAAGTATTTTCATATTATTGCTGAAGACAAATGCAGGCCACACTTTTCAGATTGTGTTTCATTATAAAAAATAAAAAAAAACATGATCAATTTCCTTCCACATTACAATTATCCACTACTTTCTGTTGGTTTGTCCAATAAAATCCCAATAAAATACATTGATGTTTGACATTGTAATGTAACAAAATGTAGAAAAAGTTCAAGGAGTATCAATACTTTTGAAAGGTCTTGTATGATTACTTAACTTTAGGCTGTACTTTCCTCCCTCTCTGTTAAACGATACTCTGTTATTTAGGGTTCCAGGCAATCCATTTTGCGCCATGTTAAACTCAGATGCATTAAAGAACTTCTGGTTCAGATCTGCGTTGCTGTGAAAACAAACTGATTATCTCGTGTGCATTTTGCCCTCAGCTAAACTCAGTGTTGCTATGGCGATAAATTCCTCTCCACTCTAGTGGTGGCTCTCAAAAGATCATTGCTGGAGGTTCTGTGTTTTCTTTTTCTTTCAGTTTCTGACATTATATGAACCAGACGATCATGTAACATTGCACACATTGCAAACCACAAGGCTGCCTGTTGTGCAACAGGCTTAGTCCAAGATGCAGAGCAGTGGTGCCACCAAGGATGGGAAAGGGGAGGCAATGGCATACCACTACAAATTAGCTAACCCAACCCCACTGACCTCACTGTTTTTAATTTTTTGTAGCTTGGATTAATATTTATTTATTTATTTATTTATTTATACCTGTATAATTTTTTTTTGCTCCCAGACTATTTTTCTATTTACCAATCCATACCTCCGTTTTGTACCCACATGTTGCAGTTTTGTCATTTCATACCTTTAAACCAGGTGTCTGCAACCTGCGGCTCTAGAGCCCAAAGTGGTTCTTTGGACCTTCCACCACGGCTGTATACAACTTTGACTAAAACTAATGTTTTTAAGTATAGATATAATAACAAATGCAGGTTTTACCACTTTTTTTTTATGAAAAAAAATCCACAACCAGCTTATTTTTCATAATTTTCCACAAATATCAACATCCCACAGAAAGAAATGTATCTTATGCTTTTATGTATCCTAAGGTTTTATGTTTTTCTATATTTTAATAGCTAAAAATAGAAATAAAGTGGTGACTCTTTAAAAATGACAAAAAATGTAATAGTAAATATCCATTAAAAATTTCATTTTTTTTTATAAAGGTAATTTGCAGCTCTAAATTTGTTTTATTTAGATGGACTGGGAGCAAAAATGGCTCTTTGGATTTTAAAGTTTTTTTTTTTTTTTACAAAAACCATTGCATATCAGTTTATTTATTTTTAAATAACAAATTTTAGTATTTACATAAACTTAAACAATACTTCCATTTGTTTTAGTTCTGATCTCCATTTGGCCAGTGAACCTTTATGAAATATGGCAGATTATAACCCCTAATCAATCTATAATAGCTGTAAGCACCCTCCTGCTGGCAGATATTGTTTAGTAGAGTTGCTCAGCTTAATGTATATCTGAAAAACAAAATATGAAAAAAACTTAATGAATCTGTAAAAAATAATAATAAATGTGAATAACTTACAGAACTGGAAAAAAGATTAAAGTGGTCTATGCTGTTTGACACTATTATGTTTTGTTGCATTTGGACTTTTTTCACATTTATTTATTTATTGGTTTATTTATTAAGAATTTTGTTATCTGTTATTTGTTAAATGTGTTATTCTTTATATTGTGTTTATGATTATTAATTTATTTATTCTCTCAGTTTTGAGAGGTTGTACAATGTAGCGGTTGTTAGCACTGCTGCCTTGCAGCAAGAAGGTCTCTGGTTTGAATCCCTGCTGCGGCCTTTCTGCATGGAGGCTCCTCCCCCACAGGTCAAAAAAAGCATAAGAATCTGAATCAGCTTAAATCGCCGAGTTTGTGCTCATGGTTCCACTTCGCTCTCGGTGAAGAAATGTAAAATATAAATATATAAAAATCAAATAAATAAATAAATAAATAAAATAAAAGGTTGTTTACGTACGTTGGGTTAATTAGTCGAAATAATCTTGGCCCTCCTGACTGAAGCCACAGACCTGTTGAAGAAGCCAAACTGTCATCCTAGTTATTATGTGTGAAATGCCGCCACCTTGTGGTTTGTTTGCAGAATGACAGTGCTGAGTTTGATTGGGCTGCCTTGATGTGTTGCTTGAAATAAGTACATCGTGGAGAGATGGCGTCGCTGTCATCTCCTCTGAGAATCTGTAGAGAAATATTAAAAGAGTTACGTGCCATTCAAGGACCGAGTTACAAACAGTCGCTGGCTTACAACTATGTTTTAGATCAATTTCGCAAGAATAAGGTGAGTTTAGCCCCAAATTAGCAAAGGCTAATGTTAGCTAAGTTGCTACTCGGACTGAACGTATCCTTCAGACTCATAATAGGTCGCATTAGGCATATGTTAGTGGTTAAATTAGTTAATTATTTCATGTTGAAACGTTTACAAGTGTCGTGGCTTTAGAAGGAATACAGACCCTGACACTCACAGGTTGTTGCCAAACAGTAAAATCTTTAAAAAAAGACAAGGTTAGTATTAGTGGTGAAGGGCGTGCTAACATTAGCCTTCGGGATAGCTCATCGTTGAATTAACTTTATAAATGCGAACATTAACCGCGGTGCAACCTTCTGAAATGGTTATTTGCTAATTAAATCAGTTTTCACAATTTTCTATAGATACCTGCGTTAGCAATAAATAAACCGGAAAAATCAAATGCAGTAAAAAGCTCAGGACTTTTATGCATTTTATGTCATGTAAAACTCTAGCTAAGTCTTCATCCGCAGTAAAAAGTAGATACCTCTTTTTTTTTTACCTCCATTTTAACTGTATATAAAACAGTAATTTAAAAGCTTATATTAAATAGTAGTTTACCATTATATTTATAAGCTATGTGATTAACTGCTTGTTATATATAAATGTTATAATTATCATAGTGTGATGTAATAATAGGATGTATATAATATCAGGCATGCAGAGGAAATGTTAGCCCATTTCTCCACCTAGAAATGTTTCTGGTTTTGCCTTGAGGTGGGCAGTTTTAGTGTTTATTGTTATCAAAAAATGATCAATTAATAAAGATTAATTGTGATAAGTATGAGTAATTGATTTCCCAAAACACCTAAGCAGATGGTATGGTTTGGATTATTACTTTTGCCAATTTGTCCAATGTTTGCTCAATGAGAGCAACAATAAAAATGTATATATATTTGACAATATGCTTGAATGCAGTTATTGTGAGAAGTTTAGCAGTAATTGTACCACTTATGTATTGTATTTTATAAGCTGAAGTAGCCTACTTCCTAAAACATAAGGTTTATTAGTAGGGCAGTATTTGTTTGTGGAGCTCTGACTGTATGTGGTGACTATTGCCATAAATACTGTGGTCTGTTGTGGTTAACTCTACATTTTTAAGACCACATAGCTCATCCTCATAGCTCAGCTCTCGGTTTAGCTCTATTTCTCTTGCTGCTCCCCAATTTCACTTGTGACTGGTAAAAATCAGTCAACATTGTCCATAATCTGTCAGTGAGCGTCTTCTTTGCCATATAGGCTTAGAGCTTGCATTATTAATGGTTGGGAGAACATGGCTCAGCAGGATTGCTGAATGCTTATCACTGAAGCAAAACAGCTAAAAGGAGCTCTTGCTTGTCAAGTTGTGTTTATACTTACTGTGCATTGCTCTCTAGGCTTTACTGTGTACATTCTAGTCTCTATATGGACTGTACGCAGTGCTATTGTTCTTGCAATATTGGATGAAGGTCAGAAAAGTCTTGCTTCTTTGTGCTGCCCTTATTGGCCTGGAGCTTTTTCACTTACAGTTCCTTGCAAACGTGTTCATTCACTGAACCTCTTTGCATCTTGTCAGGTTAGAACAAGATCAAAAGTATTTTTTTAGGATTAAATGTAAAAGAACAACACAAGCTAGTGCATAATTATGTTGAAGGAAAATAAGAGATAGTTATTTTAAGCTGTTCCAAGAAGGTCTAAGAGGGTTGTTATTGACCATTAGTGAACAAACAGCATGGTGAAGACCTAGGAACACAGCAGGCAGGTCAGGGAGAAGGTTTTAGAGATGTTTAGAACAGGTTTAGATTATAAAATAATATCTCAAGCTTTGAACATCTTAATAAGCACTGTTTATCATCTGGAAACAGAAAGAGGTACAACTGCAAATCTACCAAGATGCAGCCGTTGACCTAAACCGACAAGCAGTGCAAGGAGAGGGTTATTTAGAGAAGCAGCCAAGAGACTCAGGGAAACTCTGGAGGAGCTACTTGAGAGCCACAGCTCAGGTGGAGAACTTGCTGGAAGAAGAGTTACAGAGAGTCATTATTGAAAGACATCCATAAGTCTCTCACAGCAAAGATGTGGATGAAGGTCCTCTCGTAAGATGAGAGCAAAATTGAACTTTTTGTCCTACATGCAAAATGGTTTGTCTGCCTGAAAACGAACACTCCGCATTCCAATGGGTAAACATGGTGGTGGCAGCATCATGCTGTAGGAATGTTTTTCTTTGGCAGGGGCAGGGAAGTGAAAATGTATGCAGCTAAGTACAGGGCAATCGTAGAAGAAAACTTGCCTGAGGCTGCAAAATAACAGCAAGCCTAAACATACAGCCAGAGCTACAATGAAATGGTTTAGTTGTCTAAGCATGAGTTAGAATGGCCTTGTCAAAGTAAAGTTTTCATAAGAAAAGGAAACATGGATTAAAGTGACGGAAGTGACCTTCATTTGTAATTCTTTTTCCTGGTCACAGGTTACAGGGGAAAGGTACTGCCGAGCCCAACAGGAGGCGCGCCACGCATCGCTCACATACCTGTGTTTGCTAGTGTCCACCAGGAACCACCTGGCCCTGCATAACCTCTACCATGGCAAGGGAGAGCGCAGCCCTGAAGAGGTGGCCGGCCTAGTGGGGCTCAGGCTGCCCACACAGCCTGGAGGGAAAGGCTGGGAGAAGTGAGGACATGGGAATGTCAGTCCGTGGGAGAAAATCCTGAAACTCTCCTGGTATTACCTGTGTGAATAGCTGTTGTATCTGGTCTCATACAGCTGGCCTCACGTAATTTAAACTACATATATGTAGTTGACCAGGGTCTGCTGGTTGTGACACTGTCGAATGAGGAAACCTGACTTCATTCTGTTGAGCAACCATTGTTCAAAGTGAAGGAAAATATGTGAACTGATAAAAGTTTCATCTAAAATCAAACCCTTGTTGATACAGCCTTTGTTTTAGTTGTGTTAATGTCTAATAGCAGCTCATCAATAACACTGAATATACCATCACTTGGTGCATGTCTCTCATTTCAAGTTAATCACCTGAACAGTTGGTGCAAAGGTTAGAATAACTGGCTGTGTTTAAGTATGTGTATGAATGAACAGGCTAAAATAAATGTCAATCTTTATGTTACTAATTGTCTAATTAATCATTATTTTGCTTTTTTTAGATTTTTTTTTTTGGGTGTGACACTATTGGTCTTTATTTTTTGCTGTTATTTTTTCAAAAGTAGGCAGACAGGAAGTGGGGTGGAGAGAGGTGGAATAACATGCAGCAGAGGCCTCCGGGGTCGGGACTCAAACCCGGGACAGCTGCGGAGAGAACTCCATATATGGGCGGCGAGCTCTACCGCTACACCACGCCCCGGTACTTGGCTTTTTAAGCTGATACCTTTCCAGCGAGGTTTCCAGTGTTTGAACTTTAGGATATGACCTCAAACCTTTTTTTGTGTTGTTGCTGCCAAATGTAAAGTATGCATATTTAATTTATTCAAAAGATGCCATTTTTCCTTTGTAATATTTGGTATCAACTTTGTAAAATGTTTTTAACTGCATCCCAAATTCTTTTTAAATAAACTTGTAAGTGTAGCGGTGTGGACAAAGGTTCTGCAGGTGACTCGGATGTGCTTGCATTTTTGTAGACGTTTTCTATGTTTCTATGGTTTACTGAGGAAAACTTAAAAACATCTCATACGTTTCAGAAACATTTAATTAGCAGATGCATCCTTTTTATGTAGAAATAATAACATTGTCTGGGTTGCTTTGTGGTCTTAGGTTTGCCCAATTCAGTTCTATGTCCAGAATTTCAGTATTATGTCTTAAATAACAATTTGTCGTGTCATAAATCTGCCCCTCTTTTCATTGCTGCTTGGATCAATCTTAACAACATGCACCTTTCTGCTCTGGAAACGGGTTTATTTCCTCTTCAAAATCTAGATGTTACGCCATTCTCTACTGGCTGCTCTGTCATGGGAAAGTGTGATTTTTAACAAGGCTTGTCTAAAACCTGTAGTTTGTAATCGTTACAATGCTTATTGGATCCTGTAAGAAGGAAATAAGTTGAGTAAGTCATGTCTAAATGCACTGAAGTCACATTTTAGAGCAGCGTAAGGCCACAGTGTCATAATTACCTTCCTTACATAAAGTAAGTTGGGTATTATTTAAGAAGTTATTTGTTTCAATTCATTTAGGCTTTGAATTCATTTAATGATGTCCTAAAAGGGTTCTGGGTCTGAATCCTGGCAGGGGAGCCGTTCAGCATGTAGTTTGTATGTTGGCTCTGGGTTCTGTAGGTTCGTCCCATGGTCCAAAACCTACATGTTAGGTTTAGTGGGGGTTCAGGTTATGAATGCATGTGTTCATTGTTGTTTGTCCTGTGTCTCTGTGTTGCCCTTCAATAGATTGTCCAGGGTGTACTCCACCTCGTTCCCATTCAGCGCTGGAGAAAGGTACAAGAACCCCAAATCAGAACCTAAATCCACCACTCTGCTATGTCATATTTTGGGTTAAAGAAAACAGTTAATAAAACCTAAGTCATTATTTTAGGCTCACATGTAAATTATTTTCTAAAAACTAAGGGAAAATCAAGGAAATGAAATCTGTAGCCAGCAAGGTCAGGTCAGTTTATTTGTATGGAATAATTCTTACACAAAGATGTTTAAAATGGTTTACAGGAAAATAAAGGAACAATAATAAAATTACATTTGAAACAAGATACACGTTAAAATAAAAATGTCAAATTTAGGCACCACACAAAAGCAGAAAAAGATTACCACTAATAAATAGCCAAAACTTAAAGGAATCTTTGACCTTCTAGGGAAACCTGCAATAAACAGGTATACTCCTGGTTTAAAGGAAACCGTTTCTGCTCATCTCCAGTTTTTAGAGAGTTGCTTGGTGTTTTGGAAAAGGTTGATCTTATTGAGAATTTTGATGTGGATTGTACCAGGAGTCATGATGGTGTTCACATTTTCTTCTCCACACAAATTATTTTCTCAGATATCTCCAACAACTAGAAGGATTCAACTGTACCACTCCGAAGGTGTTTGTACCTCCTGTGAAATTTCAGTCTGTCCTCGATGCTTTTCTTGGACATAATTAATGTTTTTGCTTGTCTTCATAATACTACTGTCAAAAAGTTTTTACCTCACTGTGTGTGTAGGTGCATTCCTGCTGCCTGTGTAAGTAAGCTCTGCACTGGTGGTGAGACTTTAATGTTGCACACTCCTCAGCAGGAGCCATCCTGGCACTTGCTTGCTGGAGACACTTGGACATCCTGAAGCCTTCATCACTGGAATCTCTCACCATTAAGTTTTGATAATACAAAACCTGTTCTTTGATGCAAAATTATGGTGAATATACACTTTCTTTTAAAGGCAAAGAAAGTACAAAAACAAGAAAATGATTGTAACCAACTTCTTTTATAGAATTAGGTCTGATGCAGTCAAGCTGGCTTGAGTTGATTGGAAAATGTATGAAGCTAAATACGGGGCAATAAAGGAAAAATATCTATAAGCCTGCCAAACACTTTCCACTGGGGCAGGGGTTTCCCTTTCAGCAGGACAACAACCCTAAAGATACAGCCAGAGCTGCAAATGAATGGTTTAGATCAGAACATATTTATGCATTAGAATGGTCCAGTCAAAAGTCTAGGCTTATATCCATTTGAAAATCTGGGGCAAGACTTTCCAGATGTACACTGGGAACATCAGATCTCACGAGCATGATTTATCCCTACAAAGGGGGGAGTTTCTAGATGTGCAAAATTAGACCAGGCATACCCCAAAAGATTTGCTCAGGAGAGCGTTGAATCATTTATGATTGTAAGTAAAGATTTGTGTCACTGTGAACGGTATTTTATGTGGGGCTTGTATATCACAGGTTGCTTTTCTATTATTAAAAGTGTATGTTCAAAACTCAAATTGTATTGCTTTCAAAAAAGCCCTCATTTGCAAATAGATGGAGTACCCAAATGTTTCTCATCCGTCCTTTGACCGTGCTCTTTCCTGACTGGTGGTTTTTGACATGGGCTACATGGGCAGTTGCCAAGGGCGTCATTAGACATGGGGGATCCTTAGTACAACCTATCTGTCAGTTGTGCCCTGAGCAAGTTTTCTATTGTTTTTGTGCATATGCCTGTCAAAGATTGGTTAGCACCCCTGTGTGTTGAGTAGGGGTCCCCTGTTTGCTGCTAGGACAGAGAGCCAAGGTTAAGCACTTTGTGGAGAGTTGCTCTCCATTTTATCCTGCTCGAGAATCTCAGATAATTTCTCACATTTTAAGTGTTTGGAAGGTTAGGAGAAGGCTGGTCTCATCCAGGGTGCCATTCATGCAAGGACCACCACTGTTTCCTGACCTGCATTATCAAATTCACCCCCCCGCCTCACACACACATAATTTTACCCTTTCCCTTTTTCTGCTCTTAATGTGCAGTGGTGACTAACGTTGCCTTCAGTGTGAATTAAAATAGACTAACCCTGGAGCAAAGCAGCTCACAGTGGCACAGGGGGAGCAAGATGTGCGCTCATGTACAACCCAAACTTCACATGCACAAACACAGCTGGGCGAATTAAACTCCAAATGAATCGTGACAAACGAACCGCTAGTGTCAAAATTGATTTTCCACAGATACAAGAAGCAATTACTATCCGTCTTCTGATCCTACCATCCTGGAACAGGCATCCGTGACAAACAATGAGAGAGGAGGCTGAGCAAAGTGGCGCTGAAGGTTTGTAACTTTCACACAGGTAGAAGCTGGAAGACGTGTCTGTTTCTATATTGGTGGTTTGAGTAAACGTTTTAACCAAGTCAGCGCAACTTGGACTATTCTGAGAGGAATATATGTTGGAAAATGAGTCACGTTAGGTGGTGATGCGCGTCAAGCTTGGAGGAGAAGAGCGGAAGGCGGGGACAGTGTGGAGGCTGCTTTGGTCATTGGTTTGTCAAAGGTGCAGACGCTCAGCACCGTCTTCCTCCAAAAAGGGGAGGAAAACAGCTGTTGAGGGAGTTCACAGAGACGAAGTGCTGCGTGTTGTTGATGATTTGCAATCACAGACTGTCTCTCCAGGGAGCTGGTTGCTAGAAAAAAGGGAGAGCAACACCTTTTTTAAAAAAGGGCAAGGAGCGAAGAGAGGAGAAGTGACCAATCCGAAGCAATGTTCGGCATGATCAGAAATTCGCTCTTCGGAAATTCCGAGGAGACCGAGTACAAAGTCCTCAGCAGCGAGACTAAGGTAAGCCTCACAGAGACAGCTCCATCACCAGCTGTGCGCTTTTCGATGTTTGCGCAATTATTAGGCACAGAATTCCTGCTACCCTAAAACGTTGAAACATTTCTGTGATTCCCTTTTCAAACTCCCAACTTTAAAATTAGATACATGTAGTAGTATTTACGTGGAATAATTTTCTTTGCAAGCTCTCACAGCTCCTGTCACCTTGGCAGAGAGTCGGACAATAGGCTTGTGATTGCTTGTGACCTAGAAGGATACCTGGTGACCCACAGTGTGGGGAAATAAAGGAGCCCCGAGGTTCTGTGCCGGTCAACAAGGCAGACGTGAATAATGATGAAAAGGAGGGGGGGGTTCTATATGGTGATGCTATATTTAGGACTGTACATCTCCCTGAACACATCATCGCCACCGTGAATCATGGCAGCATCATGCTTTGTGCACTTTTTTTCAGGCTGTATAGATGGGAAGGTGCTGGAACTTAATTCAGGGCAATTCTGCAAAAAAACTTTTAAAAGGCTGCAAAAGACTTGAAACTGGGGTGGAGGTTCATCTTACACCATGACAAAGACTCTTAACATGCATCTAAATGTAATCAAGATGCTGGAAAAACATGAAAATGCTCGGATAGAGCTTTAGCTTTTTTGCCAGGAAGAACGGGCAAAAACGTGCCAAGATGTGCAACTGAGTACATTATTTGTAGAACCACCTTTTGCTGCAAGTCTTGTGGGGTATGCCTTAACCAGCATTGATTTTGATGTGTAATATATTTTTTTCAAAGCTATGTATAATTTTCCTTCCACTTCACAATTATGCACTACTTTGTTGCTTATCCAGGAAATCACCCTCAACCCTACCGTGAAACATGGTGGTGGCAGCATCATGCTGTGGGGATGCTTTACTTCAGAATGGATCAGGAAGCCGGTAAGAGTTGAAGATCCTCGTTCATCTCTGGGACCAAAGTGCAGTCCCCAATAGTCTAATGTAATTTTATAGGGATGAAGCTTGGTTATTGGGCCAGTGTTAAAATTGTGTTAGCTTAAGGTCAAAAGTTAGGCATTTAATTATAATAATTTAATGTTAAGGTTAGCGATAAGAGCATGCACCTTGTCAGTGGAGGGAACCTATGGGGCTATATTTTCACATCTCTGTGTGGATTCATGAGTCCACAATAGATGCATTAAATGACCCTGCCTTGGAAGAAGATACATCTCAGCCTATGAGCTTCGACCTTGTGTCCAAATTCCAACCAAATACCTGTTGATTTGAGGTGAATATAAATAATTTAGAGGCATACCCCCTTATGCGTTATTTCACCTCATTTGTGCAATGCACCTGTCACACTGATAGCAAGCTAGACCCTCAGTAGGATTCTACCACTGCCATGCTTGACAGACAGAACAGTTAAGATTTTAACGCCTAGCCTTGACTCCCCTAAAGATTGTTCTAGTCATTGAGGCCAAATAGCTCAATCTTTGTCCCATTTGAACTTGTTAATGTGGGTAGCTGCAAATATTAGTTGAGCTTGAAGGTGTTGATTATGGAACAGGGCCTGGTTTCACCCTCTCAGTCTATTGTAATGTAAAACTTGCTTCACTGTGGGCAGTGACACTGGTGTTCCAGTATCTTCCAGCTAGTGGCAGGCTTGAGTCTTGAATGTTCCTGGGTTGTTCTTGAACGTCCAAACTAATTTTCTTTCATCTGAGGAGGACGATTTGGCTCAGATGGTTGAATCTAAAGCTGGCTAATATTGAGTTTCCACAGTGGCACCAACCGTAAACTCGAACCGAAAAATGATGTGCTATGCTAAAAAGTAGTCAAACCAATTTAAGTGAACTCTGTTGAGAAGAATAGTCAGAATTATGATGGAAGCTTCAAACTCAAATGCATCCCTAACCGTTCAGATTCAATACGACATTAATTCCATAAGGTTGTATGTAAACTTTTCACAGGCATTGTTTATGTCTTTCTTAAGGACCAACAATGAACCTCATCCTCCCTGGATTGTAGATGTTCATATGCAGCATGTATTGCTTTGTTTTGAAAGTCCCTTTGTTCGTTTATCTCCCAAACAAAAGATAACTTCTGAGTGGGAGACAAAGAGATAAAAAAAGGATTTCCATTTCACATGAGAGAACATGGCCCACACTGACACACACACACACACACACTGACAGATAGATCTGTTTTGACACAGCCAAGTGCACGTCTTGTAAAGATGGGATATTTAAAAAGGACTCTTGAAGCCAGCTGTTGTTTAATCCTGCATGGCAATAACAGCTCTTCTGTGTATCCAAAACAATATTTATCTCCACAGCTGTCAAGTGGCTGTTAGTTTATAAGCTGATTATTTATATAATAGATACAGGATTTAGAATTTAACGCCTGCTTTGAGAAATGGATTTTATAATGGTTTAGATCAGAACCAGTTCAGCTGCACTTAATTTTGTCAAAGGGGCCAAAATTCCAGCAAATTATTGTAATAAACCTGTGACTTTGGAGACAGTTAAAAAACATCTCTCACCCATTATTCTGACAGCAAACTGAAAAAAAATGTTGGTTATCCTAAATGACTGAAAACAGGAAATGTTTGGTTTCATGTCACACGTCGAGAGAAAAGGGATTTTTATACACTCCATGTCCATATCTGGTTTCATTTGTATAAAGCACCTGTCTGACACTTCTAATTAAAACTAACAGTTACAGATGAGATGCTGGGTGGGGCATATTCACACATTCACAGCTGAACAACACCAGCAACAGTGGGTGAAACCGAGGATAAATCCTGCTAAGCTAATGAGCACAGAATATTGTTTTAAACCAAAACCATGGAGTTTTTTCTTTATTATTATTAGTTAGTTGTTAGAGAGAGAGAGAGAGAGAGTGTGTGTGTGTGTGTGTGTGTGTGTGTGTGTGTGTGTGCGTGCAAAAGCACTCTTTCAGGGCACAGGCTAATTACAATGTACATGCTGACATAGGCACACACAGGCTCACAGCCCGTATGCACACGACAAATTAATTGCAATGTTGCACAGATGAGGGTCTCTGCTTTCTTGTCAGCCTGCACAACTTTAATGTTGTCCCCAGTGACAAGTTCTACAGTGCTAACTCTTTAATTGCAATACGGTTGCCGCTGTACCTGTCACAAGTTACAGCTCCATGATAGCATAGTGTTATCCTGTTTTCAAATTGGAATTTACTCAGTGGAAAGTTAGCCCTGGAGGAAAGGTTGTTCAAGATCTTTATAAAATGCAGTTTGAAAAGGGGATTGAAAGATACAAATTTATTTTACAGGATGAAGACCCCATAATCTGCATGATACTTCTTAGCTTTGAATGTTGCTCATGGGGAAAGAAAATAGTCACAAAATGTCCAGATACGAATAAAAACATGAAGTACAAATTAAGTCTTGAACATAGTTCCGCTGTTTCATTTAGTGCTACAGGTGTCACACTACGAGCAACATTCATCTGCAAGATAATAAACTGCAACAGCCAGCAGTTTATTTCCAAAGCATAAGAAAAATTTTGTAGCAATATTATGCTAATTAGTTCCAAGTTACACTGTGAAGAAAACCCCAGAAACTACTGTACATAATAGAGTGATTATGCTGCACATTAACCCCACTTAGTCATCTATTTTTAATGCAGATGTTTGTGTAAGTTGTTTATATGTCTCCTCAATGCCTCTGCACTATTATGTAAGAGCACACATCCCTGGCCCATAATTCTCTGCGAGCTCACTGAACCCTAAAGAGCAGAACAAGACATTTAATCAGAGCAGTGAAAATATGGTTCATCTGGGTCTGCCCACTGTGGGTTTTTTTTTGCCCACACACAGATATGCATCAAGGATTTATTGGGGTTGGGCCAACTCAAGTGGAGTATAACTGTGAATTTGAAGAAAATGAATGCACTGCCATCAAATTATTTCACAAATATCATCTGAAAAGTATGGCGTGCATTTGTATTTGGGCTCCCTACTTTCTGGAGCCACCTTATTTTCCTACAAATACAGATACAAGCCTTTTGATGTATGTTTCTGCCAGCTTCGCACATCTTGACACTGAATGTTTTGCCTGTTCTTGTCCCGGCGGAAAGTAAACCTCAGAAACTGCCTGACCACTTTTTCAGCCTCTTACAGGTTTTCTTCTCAGGTTGGTCTATATTTAGCTCTATCCGATTCCCAATCAACTCTGACCAGCTTCCCTGTCCCTGAAAAAGAAAAGCATTCCCATAGCATGATGCTGCCACCACCATGTTTAACTATGGGGAAGGTGTGCTCATTATGTGCATCGTTAGTTTATTTACCCAAAATAGCATTTTGCATGTACAGTCAAGCAGTTCAGTTTTGATCAAGTTAGACCAGAGCACCTTCTTCCATATGTTTGCTGTGTCTCTTCTACACGCCTGCAAACAGGACTTCTTAAGACGTTTTTCTCATCACCCTTCCATAAAGGCCAGATTTGGAGAGTACATGACTAATAATTGTCTTGTCAACAGGACTTGATGCATTTGCAGCTCCTCCAGAGGTACCATGGGCCAATTAGAAGACTTCTGAATATTATTGGTTACACTAGATTTTAGTGTACCAGAGTAAAGGGGGCTGAGTACAAATACACATCAATTTTTTCTGATTCTTTTTTTTTCCATTTTAGATTTTTTTCGTGGCACTAGTGACTTTTATTTTCATTCATTCATTCATTCATTTTCTACCGCTTATTCCATAGTGGGTCGCGGGGGAGCTGGTGCCTATCTCCAGCAGTCTATGGGCGAGAGGCAGGGTACACCCTGGACAAGTCGCCAGTCCATCGCAGGGCAACACACATACAACCATGCACACACTCATTCACACACCTAAGGGCAATTTAGAGTGACCAATTAACCTAACAGGCATGTCTTTGGACTGTGGGAGGAAGCCAGAGTACCCGGTGAGAACCCACGCATGCACGGGGAGAACATGCAAACTCCATGCAGAAAGACCCCCAGTCGGGAATCGAACCCAGGACCTTCTTGCTGCAAGGCAACAGTGCTACCAACTGCACCACCATGCAGCCCTGCAGACTTTTATTTTTCCCAGTATTTTTTGACAGTAGTTAGACAGGAAATGGGGGCGGAGAGAGAGGATAAGATATGTGGCAAATGTTGCCAGGGCTGGGACTCAAACCTGGGATGGCCGCGTCAAGGACTAAAGCCTCCGTATATGGGTTTACCGCCTACACCACCTGTGTTGTGCCCCATTTGTTCTGATTTTGATTTGTAAATACGCTACCGGTCAAAAGTTTTAGAACGCCTTTCTCATTTAATGGTTTTCTTTATGTTTATGACTATTTACATTGTATTTTGATTCTCACTGAAGGCATCAAAACTATGAATGAATACATATGGGATTATGTTGCAAACAAAAAATTGTAAAAGAACTTTAAATATGTTTTGTATTCCAGATTCCTTACAGTAGCCGCCCTTTGCATTTATGACTGAAATATTAACCCTTGGCCATCTCTCAGTGAACGTCCTGGAAGTTCTTTCTAGACTCTTTGGAAAACAATTCCAGGTGACCACCTCATGAAGCTCAAGGAGAGTATGCAAAGAGAGCAAAGCAGTAATTAAAGCAAAGGGTGACTATTTGGAAGAATCTAAAATATACAAATGTTTTTTTCACACTTTTTGTTTACTACATAATTCCATGTGTGTTCATGCATAGCTTTGTTGTCTTTGGTGAGAATCTACAATGTAAATAGTCATAAAAATAAAGAAACCCATAAAGTGAGAAAGTGTATCTAAAACGTTTGAGTGAAATGAATAATTAATAGTTTAGAGTTAATAGTTTAAATTGCTGCTATCATCTAAATTCAACCTCTTCTCTACTTTCTTTCTTAGAAAGGGCACAACTTGGTTTGCACGTGCAAAAATGGTTGTCGCAGCTGTTCAAGAAACCATTAACACACACTGGTCCACAAATTGTTGGCATTCTCTTGTTCCACAGAATGGAGTTCGCTTTGAGGTGAGACGTTACGATGCTGCAGAATACGCCGCCATCTCCTCTGAAGGAAGAACCTATGATCAAGTAATTGGGGAGCTGGTGCGGAAGCTGCTGACGTACATTGGTGGAAACAATGAGCAAGGTTCAATGGAGAAACACAAAAACCAGCCAATCCACAATTCAAATTTACTAAACATCAATGTATCTTGTTCAAAAAGTAGTATATTTACAAAAGCAATGTGCCCAAAAACAGAATTTTACATTTAAACTTGAGAAATTTTGCTCAAAAGAGATTAAGTTACATGTATTTTAAATCTACTTCCTTACATTTCACATTTAAAGGTGAGGCCATGGGGATAGCATTTCCCATCATCATCACAGTATACCCACGGAATGATGGCGTTTTCTCCCGACGTTTGGTAGTGGGCATCCAGATCCCCATCGCCTACCAGCAAGACCCCCCAGCTCCCACTGACAGTGCTATCAGGATTGAGGAGCGGCCTGGCATGACTGTATATGCTCTGTATGTTCCAGTTAAATCGGTTTTAAATCTAATATGTACTCAACATTATATTTGGTGACACAATGTGCCTTAAGAAAGAGTTTAGAATTCAAAATGTTCTGTTTGAAAAGGTTTGCAAGACATTTTGTTCACATATAAAATTGCATGTTTGATGCTTTTTTTATTACTTAAAGCTTGTAAAAGTGGATTAAGAGACCTCAGTCCATAATACAAGAGTTTAAACGTGATGTGTAGTCTATTTATTATTGAAAGTGATCCAATATTGGGTATCAGTAAATAAAGAAAGTGAAGGAATCTGCAGGATAATTAATTTAGGTTGAGGTGAACTATCCTCCAAGCATCTCTTTTTTAAAGCCTTCCATGTATTATTTTAAGACACAGTGGACATGACAGAAAATCTGAACTTGGAGACCATAAAACCTGCATATTGTTCACAGACAGAAATAATTCAGACTAATTGTACTCTTTAAGACTGGATGCCAAACAAAACATTTTAAGAGCAATACATCTAAAAGTCTGTCAGGTCACATGAGTTAAAAAACCATGGATTCCCTTTTTAAACATCTGATTTTTTCTGTTGCACCAATGTACAGGAGCTCATCATCTGCCAAACAATAATCAGCAGCAATGTCTTTGATAGAGCTGAACTATCCAATGTTCAGTATACTGGTGCTGAAACAAATCAGTCAGACAACTGCCTGGAAGATGTTTTGTGGATATATGAAACCGAACAGAAGCTTTTGGACTCAATTAAACAGTCAGATGCTTATGGAGGACAAGGCACTGCTACAAAAATTATGACTTCTAATAAATAGCATGGTGATGGTAGACTCGTGGTATGGGCCTCCCCTGTTGTATATATGACCCATTAAGAGTAACTGTTATTATTTGGACAATTTAATTCTATTTTAGATCAGTGAGTTCTAAAAGGAGAACTAGATTTGAGTTTAGGAGGACTGTAGTAACAATGTGGAAGTCTCATGCTACGGACCTTCCCAGGTCTATTAAAGTCTGTTGTTTTGCCATTATTGGCTGGAGAAAGAATACAACTTCACATCTGTGAATTCTGAAAAGGGCCCTGCATCAGTATACCTTTCTGGAAACAAATAATTGAAAAAACAAATGTGATACTCATTGCACAGGTATTTTCCTGTTGCATTAAAGCCAGTTGCCTTTACTCATTGGGCAATGAATTTAATTGTAGATCAGTGAAAAATGAACAACTGTTAGATCAGTGAATTTTGAAAGGAAATGTCAGAATACCTGTCTGAAAAATGAGCTGTAGAATGAATGTATATATCATTCAGTGTAACATTTGAACTATTTTAATGGTTAATACCACTTACTACAGGGCTTGGACAATGAAACTGAAACACCTGGTTTTAGACCACAATAATTTATTAGTATGGTGTAGGGCCTCCTTTTGCGGCCAATACAGCATCAATTCGTCTTGGGAATGACATATATAAGTCCTGCACAGTGGTCAGAGGGATTTTAAGCCATTCTTCTTGCAGGATAGTGGGCAGGTCACTACGTGATACTGGTGGAGGAAAACGTTTCCTGACTCACTCCTCCAAAACACCCCAAAGTGGCTCAATAATATTTAGATCTGGTGACTGTGCAGGCCATGGGAGATGTTCAACTTCACTTTCATGTTCATCAAACCAATCTTTCACCAGTCTTGCTGTGTGTATTGGTGCATTGTCATCCTGATACACGGCACCGCCTTCAGGATACAATGTTTGAACCATTGGATGCACATGGTCCTCAAGAATAGTTCGGTAGTCCTTGGCAGTGACGCGCCCATCTAGCACAAGTATTGGGCCAAGGGAATGCCATGATATGGCAGCACAAACCATCACTGATCCACCCCCATGCTTCACTCTGGGCATGCAACAGTCTGGGTGGTGCGCTTCTTTGGGGCTTCTCCACACCGTACACCGATACATCACAAAGACTTCCTGTCTTGGTCACAGATGCGCCAGCAAGACGTGCACCAACAATTTGTCCTCTTTTGAACTCTGGTATGTCACCCATAATGTTGTGTGCATTTCAATAATTTGAGCAAAACTGTGCTCTTACCCTGCTAATTGAACCTTCACACTCTGCTCTTACTGGTGCAATGTGCAATTAATGAAGACTGGCTACCAGGCTGGTCCAATTTAGCCATGAAACCTCCCACACTAAAATGACACGTGTTTCAGTTTCATTGTCCAACCCCTGTATATATTTCCTTTTGAAATTTGTGAAATCTAGCTGCTTCTTTCTTGAAATATTAAGCCAATAGACTTTTCCTTCATTACGGTGTAGTCAGCTAGATGCTCTCCTTTGGATCAGTGTGCCGATGGTGCTTGTGAAAAAGGTTTGTGCTTTGTTCAGCTGGCTTTCAAATATTCTTTTTTAGCTCTTTATTCTTCCCCAATTATGTTTTTTTTTTTTTTACCAAAACGGTGGTTTGAAATAATCTAAACGATAAATAATATGATGGCTGCTTTTTGCACTTTATATTTGGAGTTGATGCTATGATGCAGCCTTGCAGAATTATGGGTCACTCTTACAGACAGAAAACCCCACGTCCACAAGTCTCTCAACCAAAATGCTTAAGGAGAATAAAGTGAATGTTTGGAAAGGGCCATGTCAAAGTCCTGACCCGAATCTAAAAGAGATTATGTGGAAGGATGTGAAGTGAGCAGTTCAACCGAGGAAACCCACCAATACCCCAGAGTCAAAGCTGTTCTGTACAGTGAAGTGGACTGAAATACCTCCCAGCTCATGTTCAAGACTGATTACAGTTACAGCAACAATGAAGCTGCGGTCATAACCTGCTTGGTAAAACTGGATCATTTTCCTATTAAACTATATACCATATACATTTACCTCAGACTTGTTTCATTTTGTGGGTCACTAATGAATCTAGATTATTTCGAGAAATTCAAAAAAATTTTATTACCACTTTTATAAAAGACTAGAACTTGAAATTTCCCATTTCTTTTTTGTGTTTCAGACAGTTTGGTGGCTTTGCAGGGGAGAGCGAGTATCGGGCTGAGGCGTCCCGCCTGACGCGCACCTTGGGCAAGACAACCCCCTTTCAGCGCAAGCAGTACTTCTGCTGCAGCTATGACCCACCACTAAAGCCTTATGGGCGTAGAAATGAAGTTTGGTTTCTACAGGAGGACCCGTGAATGGCCAATCAGTCACATCTGATGCTTAATCCTCTAAAACAATCTACACCATTGTTAGGTTCAAATTAAACATACTTAACATTTAAAAACAAACTAGAATTAATCTTAAGAATGACCAAAATTTAGGAAAGAAGCAATCATATGAAACTAAATTAGCTTCCACTTGTCGTGAAACAGTGTAAATAATTTATTTTATGGAGAATTATATTTGTCTTTGAACCTAATAAGTCCCTGTAGAGTTGAAATGCCAATGAGCTACAATTTGCACAGCTTCAGTTTAAATAAACAGTGACAACTACAGAGAAACGTGAAGACCTAACGTGGAAAATGGCTGCAAAAGGAAACCTTTCTGATTAAAATACAGTGAAGTTTAACCATAAAGTGGAATATGGCTTTATAAATGAGCTGTAAGGGGACTTTTGCTTGTTTGGGCTACGACTACACATACTTTGTTATATGTTCATCTAGAAAGCATCTGTATGTTCAGTAAGGACTTTTTGTTTTACTGCATGAGATATTACAATTTTGATTTCATTAAACTCTACGGAGTGTTTTGTGATCCGTCTGTCCACGTAAGGGTTTTGTGCATAGAGTGAATTTTTTTAAGGCTTGAGTGTTTCTATGCATAATAAAATACATTATTCAGTTATAGTCTGCATTTCCTGGTTTTGGTCTTTTCATTTGTGCATCACAAATTCAGTCAGATTTTTCTCGCACCATTGAAAAATGGAACACTCACAAACATCTAAACCCTTCTGAACGTTAAAGCTGCACACAGTGGCTTGCAGAAGTATTCCTAACCCTGGATTTAGGGAAGAGCGGTGAGAAGAAAAGTCCCATTTGCAGTTTGTCCCCAGTCATATAGGGGACACAGCAAACATGAAGCAGCAACATTTTACTTTTAGGCCTATATGCAAACGCTATGCGTGGAGAAAAACCAACAATGCACAAGCCCCAGGGCACACTATCACCACCATTAAACAAGGTGGTGGTTCCATTATGCTGTGGGGATGCTGGAAGAAAATCTGTTAGAGACTGCAAGCGACTTGAAACACAAAACATACAGCCAGAGCAAGAGTAGTTTCAATCAAAGGATATTCATGTGTTTGTTTCAGACCTCAATGCAACTGAAAATCTGTGAAATGTGATGTTCACAGGTTCTCGCCATCCAATCTGACTGAGATTGGGTGATTTAGCAAAGAAAGCGCAAAAAAAAAAACCTACTGTAAATGTCTGAAGCTGGTACTTGTAGAGTCACACCTAGAAGACTTGCAGCAGTAATCGCAGCTAAAGTTGGTTCAACAAATGTTGACTTGGGCGCTGAATCGTCATTTTCCTTTCACTTCTCAACTAGACACTAATTTGTTTTGCATTTCCCATAAAAGCTCAATAAAATAGTTTATTTTTTATTTTAAGAAGATAAAATGCAAAAAGGTCTTTCTTGAGTGTGTGGCAGTGGCCAACTAGCCAATAATTGAAACACAACAACCCGAAGGTAGAACAGCATACTAAATTAATATTAAAAAAATTTTACAATTTTGGAAGATGTTCAAAAACATAAAACACTGAAATATAAGCTTTAATAAATGATTAATTTATTAGATTTTATTTCAAACTAAATTTAGCAGAAAGAAAAAGAACTTCAAAAGGTATTAAAATACAGACATTAGATTAAATCAGGTGAAGCATCTACCTACTATATCTGTGCGCAAATAATCCATCAAACAAATTGTAACTGTTGCACATTAAGGGAGACACAGCCTGTTTCAACCACAACACTCTTAATCTGCAACCAATGCTTTGCATTCAGAGGAATCAACAGCAATAAAGCACTCATGAGCCTTGAATAAATCAATGTGGCTCAGTAACCCCACACTAGTTTAATTAGAGAAGGAGAGAAGTTCTGGTGTTGATCACAGAGATTGCACCTACATGTATCACAAGAAATCTTTCTGAATCCTCCTTACCCCCAAACATTGCACTACTTACTTTTAACTTAAACCATCTAAGAGAAATTATCAGGAAAAATAGCATAAATGAATGATGCTATATAAAATATAATGTGAAGCAGTACAAGGAAACATTCCTGATAGCTGAAGTAAAGTTGTTTATATTTACCTACATATTAATAAACACAAAAAACTAATAGGAAAAATAATACAGTATTTGCTATGATGCTGTGGAGAAACGGGGTTTTAGTGGAGAAGTTTCCCTCGGTACAACAATCACATAGCCAGAAAACGTTTTGTTAAAAATATAGTTTTCTTCCTTTAAATTTATGGATGGATAGTTTTGGTGTTAGAGAATTAGATAGAAAATAATAAATTTTCATGCTCAGAATGTAAGTGAGTTAATATTGTTGGTTTTAACTGGCACCATGTCAAAGACACAGTTATGTTCTAACCTGTTCTTGTGCCCAAAATATCACTGATTGTACATTAAAGCATTACTGACATCCTTGAGCTCTGTGCCAACAGCCTTCACTTTTTATTAAACCTAGCAGTTTTCCATCAACATTACTTGCTTTGGAGTCTAATTTGGAAAACATGGGAAGCAAGAGGAGTGCCACAGAGGTGATGGTTCGAGTCTCAGTCTTTCTTTTTGTCAGGGGAGTTAGGATAAGGTGCATATGGTGGAGGCCGCTCCTGTAGTGGAAATAAAACACTGTTTTGAGTGCCATCTTTAAAAGGACAGCTGACACGCCACACAAAGACATGGCATGGAAGCTTACCGCAGGCATGTAGACGCTGTGCGGATTGCTGGGATTATAATACGCGCTGCCTGCTGCTTCAGCCGCCTTTGAGTTGCCTGTGCATAAAACGAAATGTGGCAAAGACAAGAAGATTAATTCTGACAGTCATGAATGCAGAACGTACTTAGGGTACAGACGCTACAGCTCAAACCACTATGCAAGGAGCGCACGGTTAGTCATGTGAATCCTAAATGACAGCTTCAGAAATCCTCCTGACAGAATCAACTGTCACTGCCCAAGGAGCAACACGGGAAACATCCAACTGAACATCCACCGAAAACAAAGACATGTCACACTGGAACAATGTATTCTCACATCTAAACGGGAGGATTGTTTAACCTTTGTAATTATGATGTTCAATACATGAGACAGTAGGAGACCCCACTCCCTTTTATGTTTTTTTTTTTAAGTGCCGTATTTCAAAGTGATTCATCTTGAAAAAGATATATCAGATCTGACGGGTGCAGTGACACAGAGGAGAACAAGGAGAGAGACTCAGAGAGAGAGAGGAACAGACCTGCAGGAGGCGGGGGAGCGGTCCAGTTCTGAGGAGGTGGAGTCCAATTCTGGGGTGGCCCGGGATAAGGAGGGGGTGGGGCCATGTAGTCAAATCCAGATGGGTACATGCCTGGAAAGGAAAAAACAAGATATGTACAATTTTGAGACACAATATAAAGCGAACTGTCAAAGTACTAATACCAACTGGAATACAAACGCTCGGCACACTATTACGTTTTTAAAAACCATTTAAAAAACATGTATCATCCTCACTCACCTTCACAATTATGTGCTACTTTACACTGGTCTATCACATAAAATCCCAATAAAATCCATTCAAGTTTGTTGTTGTAACGTCACAAAACATGAAAAATTTCAAGGAGTATGAAAAACATTTTGCCAAACTAACTACTGTACTGTAAATACTGTAAAATTACATTAATACATTTTAAGCATAAAACATTTAGAGACATCTTAATCTATCCATACAATAATTATGCAATTTGAAAATAGAAGAAAAAGTCATTCTGGCTGAAATCTGTACCTGCTGCTGCTGTTGGATAGGGGTACCCCATATTGCCAGAAGCAGTAGGAGGAGGGGGACCTTGGTAGAATCCGTTCTGCTGGGGAGGGGGTGCGTAGGGATAGCCGTTAGAGGCAGATGGAGGTGGACCATACCCGTTCACCATGCCGGGTGAAGGGTAACCATAAGCAGGAGCACCGTTCTGGGCCGGAGCAGCACGAGATGCTGAAACACAAAGGAGAACAAGGTCTATTACCACATACATAGTGGACCTATTTCACTAAGCTCACTTTTTAAACTTTTTCATTTAAAGGTAAAATATATGGTGTGTACTCATTTTTTATGAGTTTTATATCATCCATTGTGGCGAACAATAACTAAAACCATATGAATACAAACCATTTGTGGCCAGTTTGAAGAGATGCTGTCCCACCTCAATGGCTCCTCCACTGGGAAATGACATCTTGAAATGAGCCTGACCTTCCCAGCCACCTGAACAAACAGTCCATTTCAATTAGACAATGGGATTCCTCATCTTCTCTAAATTACAATGCTAACCCTATTCATCTTTTGGTTTCGGATCAGCTAACAAGAGAAAAAGATGGACACCTACCACCTGCCTCAGCCGACACAGTGCCTTTTATGTAGTTGGCTCCAAACACTGGCTGCTCAATGCTGCAGCCCTTCATCAGATAATAGGGGAAGACGGCTGAGCCTAAGCAGTCCTTGTTGTTACTGGACACGAACACCAACTGAGAAGGTGAAGGGGAAAACAATAACAAAAGAACAACATTGTGTGAGAAGCATGAAGATCACAGCAACATCCAAAGCATGCTAGTTGTACAAAACTGAGTTACCCTGTAGGGTGTAAGATAAATTGTGCCTTTCTTGGTCCCCTTGAGCAGATCAGTCTTGCAGGTGACATCAGTGAATGACAGCTCCACATTCTTACATTGTCTTAAGACACTGAAAAGGCAAAGCAAGGTGAGTTTATTTATATAGCACATTTTGGTAGCAAAGTGCTGTACATTAAAAAAAGAAAAACAAACATAATAGGAAATGTACATTGCAGTGGCATAATGGTAATTAAATAATTAAAGAGAATAACAAATGAATTATTAAAAAGATGATAATAAAAAAAATAATAAAATTAAAGCTGCAAGCAGCGTTGAAGGCCCTCAGCGTAACTCGGCCTGTGCAGCGACCGCGGGAGCCTGGCATCGCCAGCTGCATACCACTAACCGCCGCTCAATTCCAAATGTTGCGTCTAGGTGGCGCTGTGAGCGTCATGTCAAATGATCTTCGGTCATACAGAATTCTGGTCTGGCGAGAAGCATTCAAAATTTTGAGTAAATCGGACCTTCCAGATGGAAGCTGCACACACGTTTGTTTGTGGGCAGGGCTAAAACGACATAATAGATTGACAGTGTCCACATGACCATCATTAACTGATGATCATGTATACTACATTTCAAGTGGATCTGATGATGTATGAGGGAGATATAGCCCTTGAAGTTTCCAAGGGTCGCTGTTGATCCAAATGTAAATGTAATCCAATAGAGGTGTTTGGGGGCTGACAAAGGTCAACCATATTCAGTTTGGAGTAAATTCATGTTGATTAGGTGTAGAACATCCAAAATTGACTCTCTAAAGGAAAACGTGACACTTCCTGTTCTCAGGGGGCGGGGCTTCGATGATGTCAGCATCTGATCAGTGAATATTGTTCAGGCCTAGAGGCAGATCAATCTTATAAGGTTTCAGGTCTCTGTGACTTTCCTTGTAGGAGCTATATAAATTTTGTCTTTTGTGGTGAGAAGTCAGATTTTGAGGCTTAGCCACGCCCACATAATTTCATGTATGAAAAAGCTTTTGATAACTTTTGATCCCCAGTGCCTTAAGAGTATACTGAGTGATTTTCGCGTCTCCAAGTCAAAAGCTGTAGGAGGAGTTCGCTCAGATGTGCAGGCTAGAAACGCCCAAAACAGGGTCAAAATGGCAACTTCAATCCAAAATGGCCGACTTCCAGCTGGTTTTGGACCAATGCTCCAATAGAGTTTTTTTGTAGGTCCTGACAAGTTACATATGTGTACCAAATTTCAGATTCCTTGGACAAAGCACGGCTTGGGGTTGATTTTGTTAAATTTTCTAGGGGCGCTGTGGACGAATTAGGCCACACCCACCAAATATGTCATCAGATCTCTGTTGGGGACTGGATAAGGATCAATCACATTGAATTTGGTGCAGATCAGGTGATGTATGTGGAAATTAAAGCCAAAAGTATGGCCATGGCGTGACGTCCAACTTCGCCGCGCAATCACGGCCATGGCCTTTTATGAAACGTTACTGTGCTTCAAACGAAGTTAGACCCACTAGTTATCTGTCTTCTGACACACTTTCAAGTTGATTGGGTCAAGAGGGTCAGAGAGGCACCTTTCCAATAGAAAAGTTACTTCCTGTTCTCAGGGGGCGTGGCTTTGGTGATGTCAGCATATGACCCCATAGGATCGTCGGGAACCTGCAGGTCCTCCTTCATGCCAACTTTGGTGAGATTTTGGGTTTATTTGGGAAAGTTTTTGCAATTTTTCAATTTCGGCGCGAACGGCAAGTTCGTGCCCCGGCCACGCCCCCTAAACAAGGCCGAAAACTCAAGATTTTGATAACTTTTAATCCCCCATGCCATAACTGCATATTGGCAAAATATGAAACAGATAGCTAAAAATCCCTAGGAGGAGTGCGTTAAAGTTCGAGGTGAGTAAAAGTGAAAAACGGCCAAAAATTGGCCTTTGACCCAAAATGGCCGACTTCCTGTGTGTTTTAGGGCATAACCTCAAGAGACTTTTTTTCTTGGTTTGAGGAGCTTTACGCGTGTGCCAAATTTCAGATCTGTACGACTCACAGTTCGGCCTATCTCACGTTTGGGGGCGTGGCTAAGAGGTTTGGTCACGCCCACTGACGGCAACATTGAAGAACCAAAATTTCACGCGGGGGACAATTTTGGGTAAAATTATATGCGTTTTGGTCCATGGCAAAGGCCCCAAATTGCCCCCCCAAAAGTCCCCGGAATAATAAGAATTCTTGCAATTACAATAGACCCTCACAGTTTTCCTGCTCGGTCCCAATAAAATAAAACACTAATGATAAAATGATTGACAAGAAAATGAAAGGAAAGTTGGACAGAAAACGTAACCAATAATGTTTAGATGGCACAGTCAAAGGCCACTCTAAACAAATAAGTTTTTAATCTTGATTTAAAGCAACTTAGGGTTTCGGCGTTTTTACAGTTTTCCGGGAGTTTATTCCAGATTAGTGGAGCATAAGAACTAAAAGGTGCTTCTCCATGTCTGGTTCTGGGTATGCAGAGTAGATTTGAGCGAGGTGATGTGCTCTACAGGTGCCGCATTCCCCAGGTCAAGCCACTTTTGAACCAGAAACAGCGGCAGAAGCGCCTGACCTGGGCTACAGAGAAGCAGCACTGGACTGTTGCTCAGTGGTCCAAAGTACTTTTTTCGGATGAAAGCAAATTCTGCATGTCATTCGGAAATCAAGGTGCCAGAGTCTGGAGGAAGACTGGAGAGAAGGAAATGCCAGAGGTCCAGTGTCAAGTACCCACAGTCAGTGATGGTCTGGGGTGCCGTGTCAGCTGCTGGTGTTGGTCCACTGTGTTTCATCAAGGGCAGGGTCAATGCAGCTAGCTATCAGGAGATTTTGGAGCACTTCATGCTTCCATCTGCTGAAAAGCTTTATGGAGATGAAGATTTCCTTTTTCAGCACGACCTGGCACCTGCTCAGAGTGCCAAAACCACTGGTAAATGGTTTACTGACCATGGTATCACTGTGCTCAATTGGCCTGCCAACTCTCCTGACCTGAACCCCATAGAGAATCTGTGGGATATTGTGAAGAGAACGTTGAGAGACTCAAGACCCAACACTCTGGATGAGCTAAAGGCCGCTATCGAAGCATCCTGGGCCTCCATAAGACCTCAGCAGTGCCACAGGCTGATTGCCTCCATGCCACGCCGCATTGAAGCAGTCATTTCTGCAAAAGGATTCCCGACCACGTATTGAGTGCATAACTGTACATGATTATTTGAAGGTTGACGTTTTTTGTATTAAAAACACTTTTCTTTATTGGTCGGATGAAATATGCTAATTTTGTGAGATAGGAATTTTGGGTTTTCATGAGCTGTATGCCACAATCATCCGTATTAAGACAATAAAAGACCTGAAATATTTCAGTTAGTGTGCAATGAATCTAAAATATATGAATGTTAAATTTTCATTGTTACATTATGGAAAATAATGAACTTTATCACAATATGCTAATATTTTGAGAAGGACCTGTATATGACAATCTGAAAACTGTGCATGCACACA
Organism: Girardinichthys multiradiatus; assembly: GCF_021462225.1. NCBI lineage: Eukaryota > Metazoa > Chordata > Actinopteri > Cyprinodontiformes > Goodeidae > Girardinichthys > Girardinichthys multiradiatus. Next base: position 14,442,737 of record NC_061818.1, read on the forward strand.
GCTCTGGCTGCATGTTTAGGTTCATTATCCGGCTGGAAGGTAAACCTCCATCTCAGTCTTGACTCGTTCGTAGCTTCAAACAGGTTTTCTTCCAGGATTGCCCTGTATTTAGTTCTGTCCATCTTATCTCCAGCCATCCTCTCCCTAATAATGTTTAGATGGCGCAGTCAAAGGCCACTCTAAACAAATAAGTTTTTAATCTTGATTTAAAGCAACTTTCGGGGTTTCGGCGCTTTTACAGTTTTCTGGGAGGTTATTCCAGATTAGTGGAGCATAAGAACTAAAAGGTGCTTCTCCATGTCTGGTTCTGGGTATGCAGAGTAGATTTGAGCGAGATGACCTGAGAGGTCTGGGTGGTTGATACACTGACAACAAGTCTGTAATGTATTTTGGTGCTAAGCCATTCAGTGATTTATAGACTAACAGAAGTATTTTAAACTCTATTCTCTGATCTACAGGGAGCCAGTGTAGGGACTTTAGAACTGGGGTGATGTGCTCTACTTTCTTAGTTCTAGTGAGGACACAGGCAGCAGCGTTCTGGATCAACTACAGTTTTTCAAGGTCCTGCTGAGACATTAGTCCTTTAATCCTGGAGATGTTCTTTAGGTGATAGAAGGCCGACCTTGCTACTATCTTTATGTGTCTCTGAAGGTTCAGGTCTGAGACCATCACTACACCCAGGTTTTGAGCCTGACTGGTGGTTTCTAGGTGTATTACCTGAAGCTGTGTGCTAACTTTTAACCGCTCTTCCTTTGGTCCAAAGATTATTACTTCAGTTTTGTTTTAATTCAGCTGAAGAAAATTTAGGCCCATCCATGCATTGATTTCTTCTAAGCATTTACCCAGCGCTTGAATATGTTCATAGTCACCTGGTGACATCATAACATATAGCTGTGTGTCGTCTGCATAGTTATGATAACTTATGTTGTTGTTTATTAAAATCTGAGTTAGGGGAAGCATGTAGATACTGAATAGGAGGGGCCCTAAGATGGACCCTTGGGGAACGCCACGTGATTTTTGTGGTCTCTGATGTAAAGTTACCTACTGCCACAAAAAATCCCTCTCCTTCAATTAGGATTTAAACCAATCGAGTGCTGTACCAAAAAGGACAAACAGATAATAATTAATTTTCAACAAAATAACAGGTTTTGTGTCCACCTGTTTAGTTCTTATTGGGTGAAGGGATTGTCAAACAAAGTGGCTATCCCAGGGAGATCATAGATGTGAGTCAACTGCAGAACAATTTAGCCTTATAAACCTCGGTTGATGTAATATACAGGTCCTTCTCAAAATATTAGCATATTGTGATCAAGTTCATTATTTTCCATAATGTCATGATGAAAATTTAACATTCATATATTTTAGATTAATTGCACACTAACTGAAATATTTCAGGTCTTTTATTGTCTTAATACGGATGATTTTGGCATACAGCTCATGAAAACCCAAAATTCCTATCTCACAAAATTAGCATATTTCATCCGACCAATAAAAGAAAAGTGTTTTTAATACAAAAAACGTCAACCTTCAAATAATCATGTACAGTTATGCACTCAATACTTGGTCGGGAATCCTTTGACAGAAATGACTGCTTCAATGCGGCGTGGCATGGAGGCAATCAGCCTGTGGCACTGCTGAGGTCTTATGGAGGCCCAGGATGCTTCGATAGCGGCCTTTAGCTCATCCAGAGTGTTGGGTCTTGAGTCTCTCAACGTTCTCTTCACAATATCCCACAGATTCTCTATGGGGTTCAGGTCAGGAGAGTTGGCAGGCCAATTGAGCACAGTGATACCATGGTCAGTAAACCATTCACCAGTGGTTTTGGCACTGTGAGCAGGTGCCAGGTCATGCTGAAAAATGAAATCTTCATCTCCATAAAGCTTTTCAGCAGATGGAAGCATGAAGTGCTCCAAAATCTCCTGATAGCTAGCTGCATTGACCCTGCCCTTGATAAAACACAGTGGACCAACACCAGCAGCTGACACGGCACCCCAGACCATCACTGACTGTGGGTACTTGACACTGGACTTCTGGCATTTTAGCATTTCCTTCTCCCCAGTCTTCCTCCAGACTCTGGCACCTTGATATCCGAATGACATGCAGAATTTGCTTTCATCCGAAAAAAGTACTTTGGACCACTGAGCAACAGTCCAGTGCTGCTTCTCTGTAGCCCAGGTCTGGGGAATGCAGCACCTGTAGCCCATTTCCTGCACACGCCTGTGCACGGTGGCTCTGGATGTTTCTACTCCAGACTCAGTCCACTGCTTCCGCAGGTCCCCCAAGGTCTGGAATCGGCCCTTCTCCACAATCTTCCTCAGGGTCCGGTCACCTCTTCTCGTTGTGCAGCGTTTTCTGCCACACTTTTTCCTTCCCACAGACTTCCCACTGAGGTGCCTTGATACAGCACTCTGGGAACAGCCTATTCGTTCAGAAATTTCTTTCTGTGTCTTACCCTCTTGCTTGAGGGTGTCAATAGTGGCCTTCTGGACAGCAGTCAGGTCGGCAGTCTTACCCATGATTGGGGTTTTGAGTGATGAACCAGGCTGGGAGTTATAAAGGCCTCAGGAATCTTTTGCAGGTGTTTAGAGTTAACTCGTTGATTCAGATGATTAGGTTCATAGCTCGTTTAGAGACCCTTTTAATAATATGCTAATTTTGTGAGATAGGAATTTTGGGTTTTCATGAGCTGTATGCCACAATCATCCGTATTAAGACAATAAAATACCTGAAATATTTCAATTAGTGTGCAATGAATCTAAAATATATGAATGTTAAATTTTCATCATGACATTATGGAAAATAATGAACTTTATCACAATATGCTAATATTTTGAGAAGGACCTGTAGTGCGATCTGCTTGATGGATCCAAACATTGTCTTTATTGGTTTGTTAGACTGTTCCGTCAAATCTTTGCGAACACTCACAAAGTAGCAAAGAAGACAGATGAGCTGCAGAACCAGCGAATACCTCCAACATTAACTTCTCCATGCTTAGCAAGAGGTCACAGTGCCCGACAACCCTAAGATTAGCAGATTTAGGGCAAATGTTTTACATGTTTAGTGTTGAAGACGACCAAGCTAAAATCGACGGTTTGCTTTAATGTCTGTGGTTTTAAACTGTGGGACAGAAGAGAAATGCATTCTGATCTTATATTCTGATCTGCATTATAAAGAAAACAAATACCTTGCAGAAAAGATCCAAAATCTAATTTGAGCAAACTCAACAGCCACGAAATTACACTTAACTGAAGAAAAATGTTAGAAAACTAAGGCTTATCACGTCACAAAATCCCCTCACTCTGAATCGTTGGAGTTGTAGGAAACAATAAGATCTCTTTGCCATATATAACATCAGTCAGTCAGTCATTTTCTACCGCTTATTCCATAGTGGGTCACGGGGGAGCTGGTGCCTATCTCCAGCAGTCTATGGGCGAGAGGCAAGTTGCCAGACCATTGCAGGGCAACACACAAACAACCATGCACACACTCATTCATACACCTAAGGGCAATTTAGAGAGACCAGTTAACCTAACCTAACCTAACAGGCATGTCTTTGGACTGTGGGAGGAAGCTGGAGTACCTGGTGAGAACCCACGCATGCACAGGGAGAACATGCAAACTCCATGCAGAAAGACCCCTGGTTGGGAATTGAACCCAGGACCTTCTTGCTGCAAGGCAACAGTGCTACCAACTGCGCCACCATGCAGCCCCATATATAACGTATCCTGGAATATTGTTAGACCGACAAGAACTAAACTAACCTCCAGATATGCACCAGTTAATTGTCCTTTAATTTACATTATTTTATATTCAAAGGGCTATAAGTTATTTAAAAAATATAGTAAGTTCTTTAGGGGTTTTGAATGAAACCCTCAGAGTTGATCAAGGGAAAACCGGGCGGATCCATTGGTGGATGTCTAGGTTTTATTTAAGTGTTTTCACTGTAATCTCTATAAAACAGCTATAATAAATGTAGTGTTGTGGTTTCGTTAAGGTAATGCATCAGGTAAATATCTAAACCATTACCTATTGGTTTATTTCTCATCGTAGTAACGTACTTTCAATAAACGTGGAGATAAATAATACCAAACATGGCCAAAGCTGTGTGGCCGTGATAGAAAAGACGAACTTCCAGACGTTTTACGTAAATCTTATATTTTCGATCGCGGTTTGTAACCCGAACTTGCGTAAAACTAGCGCGTGATGGCATCATTGTTGTAACAGAATGTCAACATGAAAAGCAGCCATTACTTCCTGTTGACAGACGATTAACGAAACAAGTTAGCCAAAAGCAAAACCAACCTTCACGACACCATAAGAGTAACAAGACAGCATTACATTTCTTCTATAAACGTAATTATAGGTGAAATCACAGGAACTCTGGTTAGAAATAAGAGCAATTGTAAACAAGGCTAGCTTTGCTAATGTTATCCCGTGAGCTAGCATTAGGTAATGGAAAGTAAACAAGCTAAGGGGAAAGACAACAGCTCCCTAGTTTACTAAATAAACCCAGAATAAACGTCATAAAACGCATACGTCTCTCCGTTGTTAATCAGGACTCCGCCGTTTTGAGAATGATTCCGATTTAGAGCCATGTTCAGGAGCTGTGTGGAACTTCTCCTGTTGCCTGTGGTTAATGCTAAAGCCTGACGCCGTCAAGAGGGATGGTCCACCGACGACACAGTCCTTACGTCACCACAACACCAGATAACTCGTGACCTGAGAAGCTTTTGACAAAGTATGGCAAGCAATTTTAACATTTAATAGCCAATGGGGCTCTTTGATTCAGTGGGCTGAGAGGACTAAACGGTGTCCCTTCCTGGCCATCCCCGGAGCAACGGTTGCCTCGCCGGGTGACAAATGGTGCGCAACCAAAGTCACAGGAAAGTTTAGAAACAGAGTGGCAATCAGTTCTAAGTTTGGCCATATAATTTTTTGGCCTAACAATTTCTGCTCTGTATTTGGAATATACAATTATGTTGGGGATCAAAAAATATTTATGCTGGATGGGTTGGATTTATCAGATCAATATACGTGAAAATGAAACTTGAAGCTATCTGCTTCTCTGATTGAGGAGGAAACAAGCTTTAGACCAATTAAGGCTAATTACCAGATGTCACGTGACCCTCATCTAGTGTCATACAAAGACATGAGAACCCTGGAGTCAAGAAAAACGTTACAAAGTAAAAGGAGATGATCTACAATTCCGCAAAAAATAGATTGCTTTCTTTAGTTTTGATCCTGATGGCGAGGCGCTGTTGCTGCGTCTCCACCAATCAGGGGAAGGAAAGACCATTGCAGAACACGCAGCAGGCTTTACCGACAGTCACCTGCTCAGTCCGTGGCATTAAAGCGATGTTCGGCCCGATGGTCAAAAATAATCTTCATGTAAGAGGTAAAATCATGTCTGTTGCATTAATTATATGCCAATTATAAGTGATGAAATTTGTGGTAAAATATCTCAAAGTTACGACTAAGTCATGAATTTCTTTCTGAAAATACTCTCATAATTCTTATTCGTGTGCTTTGTTGTTGTTGTTTAGACGTGTCAGGTACTACAATCCCTTTACTTAATTCTAAGGGGTCCTGTGGAGTGAGGGTGGGTAAAGACAAGAATCAAAACGTCGCGTTTTTCAGTAGATTTGACAGCTGCTATGCAAAGATAGAGGTAAGGGTTCAATTAAAAACACATGACCAAAATTCAGCATGCAAATAGAAAAGAACATTTCAAAAGCTCTTCCCATCACATATTCTCCTGACTTTTTTCTTTGCAGGGCAACAAAGTGGTCATCCCTCTGCTGGTCCAGTTGACAGGAGAGAACCGGTGGATCAGAGTAAACATCAATTGTCCTCTGATAAAAAGAAGGAGTGAAATGGCCCAACCAACATGTGAGTGACCCCTCATCTAAGCTTTAACAGGATTGTGGCATTTTAACAGTATTCAATGGATATTGTGGAACGTTTTCCATAGCGACCTTCTCCTTGCCACTCTTATGTACAGCTCAGATCTGTTTAGTGTCCACAGAACTACTGGACTGAGATTAAATTACACAGAGCTGGATCCTGTTTTATATTTAGGTGGCTTCTGAGGGGAATCAGTTTCAATGGGTTTTATTTAGTAGTACCAGAGTAAAGGGGGGTGTATACAAATGAATGCCTCATGTAAAAGATTATTCCAACCGTGTGCTTTTTTTTTTTACTCCACTTGACAATTTTGCCCTACAGTGTGTTCATCTGTCACAGAAATACCCAATAAAACCCACTGAAGTTTGTACGTTCTAAGTGTTGAGTGATGAAATGTAAAAAAAAATGTTCAGAACATTAAAACATGATTCTTCTCCAGCTTCCGTTGGTGATTGTGAAGCTGATAAATTCCTGCGTTTAGACTGTGGCCACCAAAGCATCACCAGAAGCGCCTGCCAAAAACTGGGCTGCTGCTACGATGCTCACACATCAGCCTGCTACTACAGACTTAACGGTAAAATAATTATTTCATCCCTCTGTGAGGTTGCTAATGGATTGTAGCATGTTCACATAAGACACCCCCCCTCAACATTTGCTAAACTAAGCATATTTTTCTCTCTTGTGACATTGTTTAGCCTGCTCTCTGGATGGACACTTTGTGTTCACAGTCAAGGCTACAGACACCCACCCGCCCATTGATCCCAGCAACCTTGTAGTCAAGGATCAGCCTCACTGTTTGCCTGTAGTCTCAACTCCAGATACTGCCGTCTTCAAGATGGGAGTCATGGAGTGTGGCGCAAAAATGAAGGTAAGCTATCATGCCTCAACCTGACTTCATATTAAAATGTCTGCTCTGGAAGGTCAATAGAGGACCCTGTTAGCTCCTGTCTAGAACCGCCTATGCTAGAATGGTCCAGACTTAAATGCAATTGAATTTAAAGTTGATGTTCACAGATGCTCTCTATCAAATTGTCCTGACCTGGAGACATTTTACAAAGAAGAATGGTTAAAAAAATCAGTCTGTAGATGGGCAAGGCTGGTAGAGCCGTACCCAAAAACACTGGCAGCTGTAATGTGCTTCTGTGGTATTTACTTCTGGAGGCTGAATACAAACGCATGCCATGACTCTTTATCTGCATCCTTTTCCTTCCACTTTAAAGCTATGCACTAGTTTGTTTATTGGTCTATAACATAAAACCTCAATAATGTATATAAAGTCTGTGTTTGTAGTAAAACAAAATGTGGAAAGGCTCAAGAGATATGAATACGTATGAAAGGCGCTGTATGGACTCACTAAAAGATTTCTCCTTTTTAAATACTTGTTTTCTCACTTTAAATATCTACATTGATGCTCTTTCTGGAGGCTGAATTATTTGTTTGGCTTCTAGAAAGATTGAGAGCTGGTGATCTATGAGGTTGAGGTGGAGGAGCTGAACACTAAAAGGGAAAGACATGCTTCATTTAAGTATACTTTTACCCATTTATGTTATAATTGATTTGTGGTGATGTAAATGAGCTGATATTTTGGAGTTTTTTTCAGTTTTCACGTTGCTTGTGAATATAAAGAACTGGATCTCAAGCGTGCAAAAGACTTGAGGTCCCTGTATACGGTGACCAATCCACCCGCTGCAGTTGCTCAGGGAACCATCAGGGTGCAGATGAGATTAGCAACAGGTAGAAATATTTTTGCCAGCTCTAATTGCTCAAAACCCATTCCTGACCCACTTTGGTTTCCCTCCAGATGCTTCCTTTACTACCTTTTTTCCTGAGGACCAGCTTCCCCTGAAACTGCCACTGCGCGAAACAGTGAATGTGGAGATTTCCATCGTTCCTCCATCCCCTGATCCTACACTCTCGCTGCATGTGCGAGACTGCTTCGCCTACCCTGTGTCTAAGCACTCTGTGTGGACCCTCCTCCATGATGGGTGAGTGGTGTCTACAATGCACCAACCTGAGAATCATGCCGGAATGTGAAAGTGAAATGATTTCAGTTTTTCTTGGACAGATGTCCTAACCCTCTAGATAATATGAGAAGCTCTGTCCCTGTGGACAACCAGGGGGAGACCACCACTCACTCTCAAGTTAGGAGGTTTGATGTGAAGACTTTTGCCTTCTTGGACCCTGATACTGGCAAACCAAGTGTGGAAAAGGTAACCTTATCCAAAAGGGGTTAAACTCCAGACCTCGAGGGCTGATGTCCTGCTACTGTTAGATGTGCCTCTTCTTCACCACATATGAGTTAAATAATTAGGTCATTGGCAGGACTCTAGAGAATTAGATTGCAGACTGAGGAGGTAATTCAGCAAATTGATTCAGGTGTGTTGGACCAGGGGAGACATCCAAGTTGCAGGACAGCGGCCCTCGAGGACTGGAGTTTGACACCCCTGGCTGGACACATTTGTTTTGGAGGAGTATTTGTTTTGAAAAATGTGCACAATGTACAGGTCCTTCTCAAAATATTAGCATATTGTGATAAAGTTCATTATTTTCCATAATGTCATGATGAAAATTTAACATTCATATATTTTAGATTCATTGCACACTAACTGAAATATTTCAGGTCTTTTATTGTCTTAATACGGATGATTTTGGCATACAGCTCATGAAAACCCAAAATTCCTATCTCACAAAATTAGCATATTTCATCCGACCAATAAAAGAAAAGTGTTTTTAATACAAAAAACGTCAACCTTCAAATAATCACGTACAGTTATGCACTCAATACTCTGTCGGGAATCCTTTTGCAGAAATGACTGCTTCAATGCGGCGTGGCATGGAGGCAATCAGCCTGTGGCACTGCTGAGGTCTTATGGAGGCCCAGGATGCTTCGATAGCGGCCTTTAGCTCATCCAGAGTGTTGGGTCTTGAGTCTCTCAACGTTCTCTTCACAATATCCCACAGATTCTCTATGGGGTTCAGGTCAGGAGAGTTGGCAGGCCAATTGAGCACAGTGATACCATGGTCAGTAAACCATTTACCAGTGGTTTTGGCACTCTGAGCAGGTGCCAGGACGTGCTGAAAAATGAAATCTTCATCTCCATAAAGCTTTTCAGCAGATGGAAGCATGAAGTGCTCCAAAATCTCCTGATAGCTAGCTGCATTGACCCTGCCCTTGATGAAACACAGTGGACCAACACCAGCCTGACACGGCACCCCAGACCATCACTGACTGTGGGTACTTAACACTGGACTTCTGGCATTTTGGCATTTCCTTCTACCCAGTCTTCCTCCAGACTCTGGCACCTTGATGTCCGAATGACATGCAGAATTTGCTTTCATCCGAAAAAAGTACTTTGGACCACTGAGCAACAGTCCAGTGCTGCTTCTCTGTAGCCCAGGTCTGGGGAATGCGGCACCTGTAGCCCATTTCCTGCACACGCCTGTGCACGGTGGCTCTGGATGTTTCTACTCCAGACTCAGTCCACTGCTTCCGCAGGTCCCCCAAGGTCTGGAATCGGCCCTTCTCCACAATCTTCCTCAGGGTCCGCTCACCTCTTCTCGTTGTGCAGCGTTTTCTGCCACACTTTTTCCTTCCCACAGACTTCCCACTGAGGTGCCTTGATACAGCACTCTGGGAACAGCCTATTCGTTCAGAAATTTCTTTCTGTGTCTTACCCTCTTGCTTGAGGGTGTCAATAGTGGCCTTCTGGACAGCAGTCAGGTCGGCAGTCTTACCCATGATTGGGGTTTTGAGTGATGAACCAGGCTGGGAGTTTTAAAGGCCTCAGGAATCTTTTGCAGGTGTTTAGAGTTAACTCGTTGATTCAGATGATTAGGTTCATAGCTCGTTTAGAGACCCTTTTAATGATATGCTAATTTTGTGAGATAGGAATTTTGGGTTTTCATGAGCTGTATGCCAAAATCATCCGTATTAAGACAATAAAAGACCTGAAATATTTCAGTTAGTGTGCAATGAATCTAAAATATATGAATGTTATATTTTCATCATGACATTATGGAAAATAATTAACTTTATCACAATATGCTAATATTTTGAGAAGGACCTGTAGAACTTTCCCAGAAGTTTCTTTTGGAAGTGGATCAGACTAACCAAATCTCAGATCCTCCACCCTACTTCAGTGAACATCAGGTGTTGTGGCACATATGCGGTTGTTTCATGCTGGACTCATTTAGAGTGCTGAGCAGGTTTTGGAAGATTTGCTGATGAAATATGTTTTAGTCTGACCCAACTAGGTCTTGTTTATGTCCCAGTAGTGTCTACAGGGGTTTCTTTTCAGGTAGAGTCCAACATATTCTTATTTAGAAATTTTAATACTCAGAGCCTTTGGAAGTAAAATGGGCCCACAGCAACACAGATCCTCCACCATACGTGACAGAGGAGCATGAGGTGCTTTTCCACATTTGCATCCTTTGTTATATCCCAAAACCATCTGGATTGTTTGCCAAGTTGCATCTGACCAAAATTTGCAGAAAAGTTTAGTAAACCTTGCATGTTTACGTTTGCGATGGTAGGAAAACCTCCCAAACAAGAGGTTGGTGTGTAGATAGCATCTGCTGGTTACGGAGACGTGGTGACCTTCCAATGTCGATCTTTGCTGCAGTTCTTTAACGGTGAGCTTTGAAGATTTTTATTTTTAAACCTCCTACCATACTGCTAGCTTTGTGTGGCAGTAACAAAAATGTAGGTCCTCGTCAATCGTAGAGGTTCATGGCTACAAGGAGTGGACCTTTAGGTCATGTTTTATTTAAACCCAAGAGAACAGAAAACTATAGATTACTAATTGGAAGTTCCATTTTTAAAATTCTGAAAAATGTAAATTATAAATTTCAGATATATTTATTTTAAAGGAATTGTTAGGGGTACAAATGATGGGTACCACTGATGAACCTGTTATTATTAAACCCCCACTATATAAATGCACCTTTTTCAAATTTTAGATGATACTACCACAATAAAATAGTTTATTTAAAGTCTTTTTAAATATCTTGACTAGAGGTGCTAGTAAATGTAACTGGCACTGTTACAGTATCAAGTAAGTATGACTACAGAAGTTCTATGTATTCTGTCCATTAGATGTACTTCTTCTGTTGGGTGGAAATCTGCACAGAAGACATCGACCGTACCCAACGTTGCACCATCATCTGAGTATTACTTAAATTTGTTTGTCCTTTTTTTTTTTATGACTTCTGCCTCCTCAGCATCAGATGCTGAGGGACGAAGAAGACGGGCCACACCTACATCCCATCATGTCCAGCTCATCTCCTTAGGGCCACTTCAGCTGCTCCAGAAAACACTGAACTGGGTTACATTACAGCGTTACAGCATAAAAAACTGAGGAAGGGTAAATGTTCTTTCAAACAAAACTGTCAGCAAGCTAATGGTAATAACTTGGTTGTAACGCAACTTGTCTCCTGTTTCCTAGTGTTCAGAGTGATGTAGGCTCTCTCTGGCGTGGCGCTGCTGCTAATTCTGCTGTTTAATCTTTGGTAAAGCATCCAAAGATGTAAGAGGACAGATAAAGCTGACACAAAAGATCACTTTAAATGAGCTCAATAAATTACTTTTTGTTTGCTGAAATTGTTTTGGACAGCTTATTAATACCATAACTAAATATTGCTTTGATCACTGGATTTTATCTTTCAGAAAAGTTTGTGGTAGGAAACCAGAAATGAATGGCGGTAGATAACAAATTTAGTTAGACCATACATTAGTTTATTTTATTGTATTTTAATGCATTCTAAGTTTGATATAAACATAGACATTTGCCACTCTTCACTGTTTTGAGGATTCATGAGTAGAAGAAGTCAACTTCTGTAGTTCTGAAAATAAACTACATTTCCATTCTTGCTTTAAACACAATTTTAGCTCTGGGCCCTCTGTATTTTTGTTTTTCATACTGAAAATCTATTTTGCAATCTATCTGAGGTTTTGCAAAATGTCTGGTTTAGTTCCAGAGGCGTCTTTATGAAGCAGTGGGTTCAACATCTGGATGGTAGCAGATCTGACCCAAGAAACCTTTACTGTGTACAGTGGCTGTACAAAGCGCATCAGGAGATGCTGGTCCTCACTTCATCTCCTCATGGATGCATCTCTAGAAGTCAGAAGAGGCAGTGGGAGAGACTGAACTGGAACAGGGCTGCAGGTCCAGATGGTGTCAACCCCAGAGTCTCAATGGCCTATGTGGTGCAACTACGTAGGATTCTGCAGCACCTCTTGACCTTCGCCGGACCCAGGAGAGAGGGTTCCAGTACCGCCATAGTTGTGAAACTAACACATAGGTGTTTAACTCCAATTCTCAACAGCCTGTGTCCTGTATGTTTTCCATGTGCCCCTCCTCAAACACAAGCTGAATCACCTCATCAGTATGTCAGGAGGTTCTGCAGAGGCCCAGTAATGAACATTCATTTGATCCAGATGTCTTGGGACACCCCAGCCTAAACATCTCGCATCACAAAGGTCCTGGAGAGACTCCAGTTGGGCCTGTTCTGGAACCTTTGGAGATTATGCAAAGCAGGATAATTCAGAAAATAACACAATAGGCAACACTGAGCATCCTCTTCATCAGAAACTACTTAATCCTTAATTCTTCAGTCAGATGTTTCTTCAGATTTGGAAGGCAAACCAAGCAGTTATTATATAATAGTCCAACATAAAGTGCTGCATTACTGAACTGGAAGAAATGATCCATGGTTTTCTCTTTTGCTCCCCCAAAATAAAATCTAGTGCAACCAATTGCCTAAAGAAGTCTACAGATTCCAGTCCAAACGGCATCATGAAAACCAGGTCATGGATAAAGATGTGGAGAAGTTTGAAGCGGGGTTAGGTTAGAGGAGAATTTCTCATCATTTAATCCATCATCTGAAAATGGAATACGGGTCAACTGCAAACCTACCAAGACATGGCCGTTCACCTACGCTAACAGGATGAAAAAGGAGAACCTTAATCATAGAAGCAGCGAAGATGCCTTTTAAATCTCTGGAGGAGCTGCTGATCCACAACTCCGGTGGGAGAATCTGTCAATCATGCACTGGAAAAGTGACAGAAATACCACTTGACAAATGTCATTTAAAGGACAAGGCAAACAAGATGTACCTACTGAAGAGATGACCCCAAAACTGAACTTCATGGTATACATACAAAACGATGTGTGAAACTAATGCTGCACATCATCGTCCCTGTGAAACCTGGTGGCAGCAGCATCATGCTGTGGGTGTGTTGTTCTTCATTAGGGAGAGGATGGCTGGAGATAAGATGGACAGAACTAAATACAGGGCAATCCTGGAAGAAAACCTGTTTGAAGCTACGAACGAGTCAAGACTGAGATGGAGGTTTACCTTCCAGCCGGATAATGACCCTAAACATGTAGCCAGAGCTGTGTACATGCACAGTTTTCAGATTGTCATATACAGGTCCTTCTCAAAATATTAGCATATTGTGATAAAGTTCATTATTTTCCATAATGTAATGATGAAAATTTAACATTCATATATTTTAGATTCATTGCACACTAACTGAAATATTTCAGGTCTTTTATTGTCTTAATACGGATGATTTTGGCATACAGCTCATGAAAACACAAAATTCCTATCTCACAAAATTAGCATATTTCATCCAACCAATAAAAGAAGTGTTTTTCATACAAAAAACATCAACCTTCAAATAATCATGTACAGTTATGCACTCAATACTTGGTCGGGAATCCTTTTGCAGAAATGACTGCTTCAATGCGGCGTGGCATGGAGGCAATCAGCCTGTGGCATCAGCTGAGGTCTTATGGAGGCCCAGGATGCTTCGATAGCGGCCTTTAGCTCATCCAGAGTGTTGGGTCTTGAGTCTCTCAACGTTCTCTTCACAATATCCCACAGATTCTCTATGGGGTTCAGGTCAGAAGAGTTGGCAGGCCAATTGAGCACAGTGATACCATGGTCAGTAAACCATTTACCAGTGGTTTTGGCACTGTGAGCAGGTGCCAGGTCGTGCTGAAAAATGAAATCTTCATCTCCATAAAGCTTTTCAGCAAATGGAAGCATGCAGTGCTCCAAAATCTCCTGATAGCTAGCTGCATTGACCCTGCCCTTGATAAAACACAGTGGACCAACACCAGTAGCTGACACGGCACCCCAGACCATCACTGACTGTGGGTACTTGACACTGGACTTCTGGCATTTTGGCATTTCCTTCTCCCCAGTCTTCCTCCAGACTCTGGCACCTTGATTTCCGAATGACATGCAGAATTTACTTTCATCCGAAAAAAGTACTTTGGACCACTGAGCAACAGTCCAGTGCTGCTTCTCTGTAGCCCAGGTCAGGGGCTTCTGCCGCTGTTTCTGGTTCAAAAGTGGCTTGACCTGGGGAATGCGGCACCTGTAGCCCATTTCCTGCACACGCCTGTGCACGGTGGCTCTGGATGTTTCTACTCCAGACTCAGTCCACTGCTTCCGCAGGTCCCCCAAGGTCTGGAATCGGCCCTTCTCCACAATCTTCCTCAGGGTCCGGTCACCTCTTCTCGTTGTGCAGCGTTTTCTGCCACACTTTTTCCTTCCCACAGACTTCCCACTGAGGTGCCTTGATACAGCACTCTGGGAACAGCCTATTCGTTCAGAAATTTCTTTCTGTGTCTTACCCTCTTGCTTGAGGGTGTCAATAGTGGCCTTCTGGACAGCAGTCAGGTCGGCAGTCTTACCCATGATTGGGGTTTTGAGTGATGAACCAGGCTGGGAGTTTTAAAGGCCTCAGGAATCTTTTGCAGGTGTTTAGAGTTAACTCGTTGATTCAGATGATTAGGTTCATAGCTCGTTTAGAGACCCTTTTAATGATATGCTAATTTTGTGAGATAGGAATTTTGGGTTTTCATGAGCTGTATGCCAAAATCATCCGTATTAAGACAATAAAAGACCTGAAATATTTCAGTTAGTGTGCAATGAATCTAAAATATATGAATGTTAAATTTTCATCATGACATTATGGAAAATAATGAACTTTATCACAATATGCTAATATTTTGAGAAGGACCTGTATTAAACTCTGCATCATTTTCCTTTTACTTTACAGATATGTGATTATTTCTCAGCCAATTATATAAATTGCTAAAAAATATGATAAGGTTTGGGGTATGTCTTCCTAAAATCCCGCAGCTGTTATTGGCTTGTTGTACAGTTAGCTTCACAACCCGCTACTCTTCTTTAAAAATCTTAATGTATAAGTCCCCACTGTCTCGCTTACTGCCAATAATGATAGTCGTGAAAAAATAAACATAAGTTTATTCACAAATGACATCCCAAGTATATGATGCAACTAAAATAGAAAAGCAGTGAAATGAGCCAAAAAGGAGTAGTTGACTCAGTAAGGTTTGAACTTCCTCTGTGCTCTCATTAGAGCTATTCGCTGTTTATCCTCCTCAAACTTCTTCCTCAGTTCAGCAATATCTGGGGAACAAAACAGATTAGAAAAAAGGTTTAAATCCTTCTTAACCTTAATGTGCTTCTGTAGTTCATTGTTGTTAAAAGATGATAAACTTACGTTCTTTTTGCGTGTTCCGGTGCTGCCAGGTGTAGAAGTTCATCAACTCTTTCCTCCTCTTCTTCCTCACCTCCCTCTGAAGAGTCCTCTTGTTGGCAGCCTCGCTGTGAGGGCGGGCCTTGGCGCCTTTGTGCCCTCTCGTGACTTTCACCCAGCCCTCTTCGTCCTCCTGTTGTTTCTCAACCTCCTGTCTCTGTCGCTCTGCCTCCTGCAACAGACAAATGTCAGATTTAGGTCCCATAAACTTTAATGGGGTTCCAGAGGAAGAGCTGTGCTGTTTTTACCTCTTCTTTCTGCTTGTCGTAGTCCTGCATGAAAGAGTCGACCGTCAGCTGCAGTTTGTCGGGGTGGATGAAGGACTTTGTGTACTGCTGGATCCATTCTGTCACGGGGAGAAACACCAAACACGAATGTGTCACATGAACCATTTGTTTCATATTTAAGGGCTCGTCAGCAACCTGCTGACTGCTTTCTAAATATGAAGCAAAATATTTTTTTTATAGTTCAAGTAACGTGACATCATAGAAGATACAGTGCCTTGCCAAAGTATTCACACCTCTTGAACTTTTTCACATTTCAACACATTACAACCCCATATTTTAGGGAATTTTCTCTGACTGTATGTGACAGACAAATACAAAGTAAACTACAGTATCTGTTCTAAACTGGAAGGAAAATTATACATGGTTTGTACAAGCAAAAAATGTTTTCCTTAAGCTATCTATATGTAGCCCTATCCATCTTTCCATGAACTCTGACCACTTTCCCTTTCCCTACTCAAGAAAAGCAATCCCACAGCATGATGCTGCCACCACCATGTTTCACCAAAGGAACGGTGTGCTCTTGTTGATGGGCAGTATTAGTTTTTCTCCCACATATATTGGCTTTAATGTTGGCCAAAAACATTTATTTTGGTCTCATCTCTCCAATGCACTCTTTGCTTGCCAGGTCCCTTGCATGGCTTGTGGAAAACTTTAAACAGGATTTCTTTCTTCCAGTGAACGATTAATAGTTGTCCCGTCAACAACTTATGCCACCTCGGCTGTAGTTCTCTACAGCTCCTTCTGAGTTACTAGGGGCCTCTTGGCAGCCTCTCGGATTAATACTCTCCTTGTCCAGTTTTTCAGTTTAGGTTAATGGCCATATCCCAGTCATGCCACACCAATAACCCTTCTATGATATTGGATTGAACGATGGTCGATGAGATGTTCAGAGCTTGTGATATGGTTTATTAACCTAACTTTACTTTAAATTTCTCCACCACTTTCTCTCTGACCTGTCAGCTGTGTTCATTAGTCTTTGTGATCATGTTTGTTCACTAATGCGCTCCAACAAACCTCTGACGCCTTCACAAAAAGGATTTATACGGAAAATAAAGTAAGACGGCTGATAACTAATTCACACCAGACTTCTCTTTCCTTTTTCATACCATGTAACCCTTTCCTAACTTTACAATTATGACCAACTTTGTGTTGGTCGATCACATAAAATCTGTTTAAAATGTTTGTGTTTATAATGTAAAATGTTAACGGAAACCTCATGTGGTGCGAATACTTTGCTACAAGGCACTCTAAAACCGGTGACTCACTCTGTACTCCTGTTTTTACTGGCCGCTGCTCTGTGCTGACCACCAGAGGATCATCATGTGGATGGGATTTAGCTGCGGCTAGACTGGAGGAGCTTTCAAACACAATGTAGCCAACTTTGAAACCCTGGAAGACATGAAAGAGACATAATGAACCTGGTGGTACTATATCAATAATTAAAGAGAGGAAAACTTGCAATGCAGGCTGACCTGTTTGTCAGCTGGTCTGAAGACCTTGGACAGTTTGGGTCCAGACTCTGGAGAGGAACCCGGGTGATCCCTCAGCTCTACTGAAGCAACGCTGCCAAACTGGGAGAATAAATCTTTGACAACGCTCTAAAACACAATAAAAGGGAGAGAAATGTGACCCTCTTTGATTTTATAAAACATCAGGGAAATTACCCAGCTCCTGATTGTTGCTCCAGGCTGAATGCTGGGAGTTGGAGTCTCACCTCTGAGCAGTATGGAGGGATGTTGAGCACAAATAAAGTCCGATCCAGCGGTCTGTAGGAACTCTTCTCGGCCCGGACCCTGTGCTCCTTCACATACAGAGAGTGCCGTGCAGCGCTATCAAGGCTGAACTGTAAGGACAGAACTGCAGAGACGAGAGGAAAACCAAAACATCAGCATCTGCAAGAACTAAGGTCCGTCAAAGTGATCCATAAATACTGACTCAAACAAGACGGCTGTGTTAAAAAATAGACCTAAGATCGTCCGCCTTCTGGAGACTATAATCATAAAAATAACGATAAATACCCGTAAATCCTCCAGGAATAACACAGGCCTTCCTCGTTGCATGTTTCTTCTTAGACGGCGCCATATTGGGTGACCTTTTCAACCGGAAGCGCATCAACAGTACAGTTTGCACTTCTTCTTCTTCCTCTGTGTTATTTTTTGGCAGTTGGCAAATAACGTTATGATGTGCATTAGCGCCACCGACCGGTATGGAGTGTGGTTCTTCATGGTTTTAAATCTTATTTACTATTACAACAATCAAATTCTATTTATTAATTTAGTGCTTTTGAAAAATCTAATTATAATTTGAATATGTTTGCTACCTAAACTTCTTTGCAAAGTATCTCTCAAAATAAAATTTTCTTTAATACCTACAAATTCTCTCCTTAAAATTGTTCTTTCTTGTTCATATTTCTGACACTTCAATATTACATGTTCTATTGTTTCCTCCTCTCCACAATGATCACATTTTCCTGTATTATGTTTCTTTATTTTGAACAATGTAGAATTAAGTCCTTTATGTCCAAGTCTTAATCTTGTAATTAATCTTTCCTCTTTTCTGCTCCTTCTTCCTGTTCTTACTTCTCCTACTATCTTGTTGATTCTGTAAAACCATCTTCCTTTCTTTTCTTCATCCCACCTTTTTTGCCACTCTTTCCTGATTCTCTGTTTAATTATATTTCTTGCCTCTGACCTACTAATATTAATTATAAAGCTAATGTTGTTTTGTGTTGCCTTCTTTGCTATCCTGTCCGCCTTCTCATTCCCCACAACTCCTACATGTGCTGGTACCCATAAAAACACTAATATTAATCCCAAACAAAATGTCTGGTCTACCCTCTGAATGATTATGTTTTAAACTTAATAATGCTGAACTTGAGTCTGAACAAATGATTGTTTTTAATGGTTTTATATCCTCCACCCACTGCACTGCTAACAATATTGCTAATAATTCTCCTGAATATACTGATAATCCATCTGTAATTCTTTTTCCTACTTTTATTTTAAATTCTGGTATTATAAATGCTACTCCTATTTTTTTATTTTTTCATCTGTTTTTGATGCATCTGTGTAAATCTGGACATAATGATAGTAATTGTTTATATATTCCTGTATTATACTTGAATCTAATCTACATTTCGTATCTTTTTTCTTTTCCATCAATGCCATATCCACCACTGCTTCTGGTAACAGCCACGGTGGCACTACTGGCAAAGGCAACATTGAACTTATTTCTTTTTCATATATTTGAAATTCTTCTGCTATATTATTGATAATCCAACCAAAACTCTTAACTTGTTTTTTTTTTTTTCCCAGCATGGTTTTAAAATATCACGTGTGGGATGATCTGGATTATTGCTTTGTAAGTTTATCCAGTAATTAATTGCTAACTGTTTCCTTCTTAGATCTAATGGCATCTCTCCCATCTCTACCTGAAGTACTGCTATTGGACTGGTTCTGATTGCTCCTGTACAAATTCTTAAAGCTTGATGTTGTATATTGTCTAATTTTATAAGGTGAGTGTTTGCTGCTGATCCATAAATTATACTTCCATAATCGATATTTGATCTAATTAATCCTGTACAAATTCTTTTTAATGATGTTCGATCTGCTCCCCAATCAATACCAGCCATACATCTCATAATATTTAATATTTTTTTGCATTTATCTATGATTCTTTCTATATGTACTTTCCATATAATTTTTTCATCAAACCATACACGTAAAAATTTTATATTTTTTACTTGTTCTAAAACTTGATTGTATAATTTTAGTTTTATATTTTCTCTTTTTCTTTTCTGTGTAAACACCATTACTTTTGTTTTTTCCACTGAGAATTTAAATCCCCATTGTTTTGCCCATTGTTCTATTCTAATAATCTCATCCTGTATTTTCTTTTCAATAAGTTTGATATTACGACCCCTTTTCCATATAGCTCCATCATCTGCAAATAGTGAACAACCGACTTCCTTACCAATATTTTTAAATACATCATTTATCATTATAGAAAACAATAACGGACTTATAATACTTCCTTGAGGAGTACCATTATCTATTATATATTTACCTGACAATTCTTGACCAATTCTTACTTGTATTGTTCTTTTTGATAAAAAATCTTTAATCCAGTTAAACATTTTTCCAGTAATACCCATTTTATTTAATTTAATTAATAATCCTTCAACCCACATCATGTCATAAGCTTTTTCTATATCAAAAAATACAGCTACTACATTTTCTTTGTTTATTTGTGCTCTCCTAATTTCATATTCTAAACATAATGCAGAGTCATTTGTGCTTCTCCCTTTTCTAAACCCATTTTGATTTCTAGATATATATCCATTAATATTTAAATAATATGTTAATCTATTATTAATCTTTTTTTCCATTATTTTACAAATATTTGATGTTAATGCGATCGGTCTATAATTTTCTGGTTTTCATCTTTTCCTGGTTTAGTTATTGGAATAATTATTGCTTCCTTCCAGCTCTGTGGCAGCTCTCCCTCCTCCCAGACTTTATTGTATAATTATAATATTTTGTCTTTTGCTTTGTCATTAAGATGTTCTATCATCGTATAATACATTTGATCTTTTCCAGGTGATGTATTTTTTGTTTTCCTGGTAACAAAGTTCAATTCTCCTTGTGTAAATGGTTTATTTATTAATTTATTTGTATCTACATTATTTCGCATTAAATCTTTATATTTCATCTTTGTGATTTCCCTACTTTTCTTTCCCTCTTCACTAATATTATTTGAACTATGAATTTTACTAAATGTTTTAACTAATATTTCTGCTTTTTCTTTATCTTCCGTTATAGTTGTATTATTTATTTTTAATATAGGATATCCATATTCTTTTCTAATACCATTCATTCTTTTAATCGTTTGATCAGTTTTTGTTTCTCTCCCTACGGAATTACAAAAGTTTCTCCAATATTCTCTTTTTGCATGTTTAATGATCTTTCTTACCTTTGCCTGCTTTCTTTTGTACTCAATTAGATTCTGATAAATTGGGTTACTTTTTAACACTTTAATGCTTTATTTCTTAATTTTATTACTTCACTACAATCTTTTGTCCACCATGGCACAATTTTTTTATCGTTCTTTCTTCCTCCTTTTTTTATTGATTCTTCTGCAGCCTGTAAGATTTTTTTTACAGATATTTATATTTAAACTATTTATATCAATTGACTCATCTATTTCTTCCAATTTCTTTTGACTTAAATATTTAAATTTTTTCCAATCAGCCTTATTAAAGTTCCATCTTTTATATAATCCTGTATTCCTGTTATTTATTAATATTCCTGTTATGATTTTAATGGGGTAATGATCACTACCTACTGTTGTATCTTTGTCAATGTCCCACTCACAGTTATTGGCTAAACAATTTGATACTATTGTTAAATCAATCACAGATTCTGTAACTGTTTTTTACATTAATTCTTGTTCCTCTTCCATCATTTATACATACCAAATTTTTTATTTCCATTATTTCTTCAATAACTTGTCCATTTTTATCATTACATTTTCCCCATAATGTGCTGTTAGCATTAAAATCTCCACACCAGACTACTTTTCCTTCTAAGTATCCCATTAATTCATCCATCAACTCAAATGATAATATTTTACATGGATTATAAAAATTTATTATCTTACATTTTTCTTTTTTATTGTAAATTTCAACTACTATGTATTCTAAATTTTTACCTTTTCCTAATATCTGATATTGTATCCCTTCTTTTATAAATATTCCACATCCTCCTCCACTTCCTTCTTGTCTATCCCTTCTGATACTATTATACCCTTTAAACACAAAATCTAGGTTTGGTTTTAACCACGTCTCCTGTATACATATAATTTCTGGTTTTTCTTCAATTCCATCTATATACCCTTTAAATTCCTGTCCATTAGCTATTAAGCTTCTTTCATTGCACTGTAATATTATCATATATTTCTATCAGCTGGGTTCCTCCTTGCCTCCCATCTGTTTCCAACTTTTTATGAATGTTTTCCCAAGATCCTTCTTTAAACCCTAAGAACTTTTCTGCTCCTCTGACTATTATTTTAATCTTTTCTGTTTTGTGTTTAGCCTGTTCAGTGCAGTTAATGACATAAGCTATGAATAATATCAGTTTTTCCAGACATTGTAACATTTTCCTCTGATTCTACTTTTCTTTGTTGATAATCTGGAATCCTAATTAGACCTTCATCCCTTGATCTTTCTTTCTGTACATTTTTGACTGCTTCAGCATAGCTTATGTTTTTAGTTATCTTAATTTGTTGAATTTCTTTTGCTTTCTTCCTTACCTCACATCCCCCGAATGTAACTCTATGTTTCCCTCCACAATTGCAACATTTTTCCTGCACTTCTTCCCCACAATCTTCAATTCTGTGATCTTCTCCACACTTTGGACATCTTTGTTTTCCTTTGCAGACAGCTGCTATATGACCATATCTCTGACATTTAAAACATCTTAGTGGTGGAGGAATGAAAGGCCTCACAGAAAAACTCAGATATCCTATTTTAACATTTTGTGGCAACACCTTTTCTTCAAAGTCTATTAAAATTGACAGGCTTCCTACTCTTTATCCATTTACATTTTTTGTCAGTCTTTTGAGATTTTTTATCTTTGCACCAACAATGCTTTTTTTTAACTTGTCTATATCTTCCTCCAGAGGAATGCCATAAATTACCCCCGAATGATTTTATCTTCTCCTATAATCTTCCTCTCTGTCACCCTTTTCTTGCAAATGTTTTCAACTTGTAAAGCCTTTCTTCTTGGTTCTTCGGTTTTACACAACACCAGTATATTTCCATCTCTCAAGACCTTCACCATTTCAACATCTCCTATCTTTTTTTTTATTTCTCTAGATAGTGAAATAGGACTCAAGTTCTCTTTTTCTTCTTCATTTTTTATCTTTAATATTATTTTACATTCTTCCCTTCCAATTTTCCTCCTAACTACTCTCTCTTCTTCAGAACTGTTTTCTTCCAGCTCTCTTTTACTCCTTTGGCTGTCTAACAATTTCCCTTCTTCTGCTTTACCTCTTCCGCATCCTCTCCCTCTACTTACTGGCGTCCATTCATCAAAGTCCATATTGTCCTCCTGTGTGTCCATTCTGAACCATTCACATACCAGTTTATGCCTTTTACTGCCACTTCCAAAAGTAAATAATTTCTACCACTGTGGGGTTCTAAGTAGACCAACGTTTTCAGATCGAAGTTTCGCGCTCCGCTCTACAGCTTGAACTGATGGGTTTTTTTTGTTAAATTATAATTATATGTGGTCACCGTTAGTAAAGTTCCACTACAAAAATAACAGGAATATTTTGTGACACTGAAGCATTGTCACAACATAATTGGCACTAAATCTTATACCTAAATGGAGCCTTATTTGTAAGGATCATGTATTCAGTGAGTTTATGGGTTCTGCCCATTAAAACTTGCCAGATCCTCTCTGCTACTGAAAATGTAACTATAAATAGTTAACACAAATTACCTGTTAAACCGCCTTCCTATAAATTATAAAAGATATTATTGGCGTGGGACTTCATCTATGAACACCTTTCCCCAATAACTGTATGTAAATAGCAATAAAGATATTCAGTTTAACACAAAACGTTGCTTCTTTATTTAAAGTATAACATTTCTATTTTTTTTTTTTTTTTTTAGTTTGAACTTCCTGATACACCATAGGCACATGCATGGGTATTTGACACAATTCTTTACATAAACTATTTCTTTAAACTATATAATCAATAAAGTCTTTAGATGAAATATTACCCAGAGTGCTCAGATATATTGGTCTTCTGTTTATAACTTGAATTGTTTGAAAGTGTAGAAATATTACAAAACAATTCCTAAATAAACGTATATGCGGTTTTATAAGACATGCTTTGGAATTAACTTGCCTTTGATTTCAGTGGTTTACACATTTATTTTTCAGCTGTTTCTAAGCGATGTAACAAAACTTATCAGGGAAGAAAGTTCAAATGGTGTTACTGTTTTCTTACTGTATGAACATTGTGGATATGGTATAGTGATGACATCACCTAATTCATTATGTCAGGGAGCATAACGAAAGGATCAAGCAGAAAAGTAATGTCACAGCTGTATATTAAAAAATAAAACTGCTGACAGACTTGATGCATGTATGTTTTCCACACCATGTTTCAGTGGGGTATAAAATGTTGAATGCGTACAATGTTTGATCATGTTCCAAGTATCGTTGACGTTTGTGAGAAGTGTTTCTAGCATCAGAATTTCTTTGTGACACTTGGTTAAAGATTTAAACGTACTTAGAAACTCTCATGTTTGATAGAACATTGCTCCACAAGTTGAAACCTCTTTCTGGGTTTTTGGAAAATGTTTGTGATTTCTCTTCTCAGAGTGGATGTTTAATTATTTATGATCATATTGGCAGAAAACAATGTTACAACTTAAACTAGATCTACAAAGCTGAATATTTAATGGCAACAATTCACAAACAGATCTGACAACCCCCACTGACAAACCGAGAAAGCAACCTAAAAGTAGTTTACAGTTGTTCGACACAAATAGAATGTAAAGTGTCCTACAACAAATTATCTTCCTTCTCCTCTAAAACTAAACAAGCATGAGGAATTCTTTACAGAGCACTGAATCCCACACAAACTGGAAATCCAATGAAAGCAAGGTACTGGTCTCTTCCTGCTCACGTTTAACATGTTTTTACAAGCAAAACTAGTACTTGGATTTAACAAGTCCCAAAGTGCGGGGAAAATGCTAAAGAAAAAATGCAAGATCCTGTTCACATAGGCTGAACTCTGACAGAGGTTCTAATGACTAAACACATCCATATGTGCGCACATCTTTAAAAAGGTGTTGATTCTTCAGAATAACTTCCGTTTTCAAATAGTCTGTCAATTTTTCCTTTAAATCCCTCTTTTGGAAAATTGCAGATAACTGTAGAGTAAAAATAAACCAAATTTTATAAAAGAACACTTCCTACAACCCCTCTTTATGCCGATTTAAAATATCAACATTTCTTCATCCGGTCCAATTAACATTGGATTGGATCATCTATTAACCTCCCGTTCCAAGTAATCATCTCAATGAAATGCGTAAAAAAATCAGTTTCATTAGAGAATATGGGCTGCTTGCCATTAGTGAGAACCACAGCTTTAATGTGAACACTGAGGACGTTCTAACGGCAGCAGATTCCTTTCAGATATCAGCTTTATATCTTGATGCGGAGAGCGGTGGTCTGTGAGCTGGCGGCCTCGGTAGTGGAGGTGGACTGTGTGGTGGACTTGAACAGAGCTTTGAGAATGGTCTGAGGGTCCACTTCAGGAGTGGGCTGAGAGGAGGCTCGTTGACCGCTGGGACGGGACAGAGAAGGAGGCAGACCGTATTTCTTCGTGGTGCTGCTGCTGCCTGCTCCAGGGGTGTCACTGAGTCTCCTGTAGGAGAACAAAACTAACTGGTCTCTTCATACACAATACAGTTTTGGGTTTTCTTAAATTCATCTATGGCTAAAAAAATTAATTGGATTAATCAGTCAGTCATTTTCTACCGCTTATTCCATAGCGGGTTGCGGGGAAGCTGGTGCCTAACTCCAGCAGTCTATGGGCGAGAGGCAGAGTACACCCTGGACAGATCGCCATTCCATCGCAGGGCAACACACAAACAACCACGCACACATTCATTCATACACCTAAGGGAAATTTAGAGAGACCAATTAACCTAACAGGCATGTCTTTGGACTGTGGGAGGAAGCCGGAGTACCCAGTGAGAACCCACGCATGCATGGGAGAACATGCAAACTCCATGCAGAAAGACCCCCGGCCTGGAATCGAACCCAGAACCTTCTTGCTGCAAGGCAACAGTGCTACCAACTGCGATTAATCGATTATTGAAATAATCATCTACTAATTTAGCAATTGAATAATTGCCAACTTCTTTGTCTGTAAATATGTCCTATCCAGAACTCCTCAAGTTGCAACGTTTTAGCTTCACCCGATACAAAACCTGTAAAACATCTTATATTAAACACCTTTTGCAATCCGATTATTAATCGGTCAATCAAAAAAATTGTCAGATTAGCAAATTGATTGTTAGTTGCAGCCCTAAATTTGACCATCTTCCAGTTTACAGATAAACTGGAGTTCACAAAAACACAAAACTAGAAACTGAATGCAGAGGAAGATGAATTCTAATAAAGGAGATGAACTCACAGTAGAATCGGCTGATCAGAAGTGATGACGTTTCCCTGAATATGAAGGTTACACTTCATGGGTTGGCCTGGCAGGGGTCAAGAAAAGATGAGGGAAACTGTGATTCTTAAAACAAAAATACAGCAGATTACCCAGAAGAAACATCCTAGCTAAAGTACAGGTCCTTCTCAAAATATTAGCATATTGTGATAAAGTTCATTATTTTCCATAATGTCATGATGAAAATTTAACATTCATATATTTTAGATTCATTGCACACTAACTGAAATATTTCAGGTCTTTTATTGTCTTAATATGGATGATTTTGGCATACAGCTCATGAAAACCCAAAATTCCTATCTCACAAAATTAGCATATTTCATCCGACCAATAAAAGAAAAGTGTTTTTAATACAAAAAACGTCAACCTTCAAATAATCATGTAGTTATGCACTCAATACTTGGTCGGGAATCCTTTGGCAGAAATGACTGCTTCAATGCGGCGTGGCATGGAGGCAATCAGCCTGTGGCACTGCTGAGGTCTTATGGAGGCCCAGGATGCTTCGATAGCGGCCTTTAGCTCATCCAGAGTGTTGGGTCTTGAGTCTCTCAATGTTCTCTTCACAATATCCCACAGATTCTCTATGGGGTTCAGGTCAGGAGAGTTGGCAGGCCAATTGAGCACAGTGATACCATGGTCAGTAAACCATTTACCAGTGGTTTTGTCACTGTGAGCAGGTGCCAGGTCGTGCTGAAAAATGAAATCTTCATCTCCATAAAGCTTTTCAGCAGATGCATGAAGTGCTCCATAATCTCCTGATAGCTAGCTGCATTGACCCTGCCCTTGATAAAACACAGTGGACCAACACCAGCAGCTGACACGGCACCCAGACCATCACTGACTGTGGGTACTTGACACTGGACTTCTGGCATTTTGGCATTTCCTTCTCCCCAGTCTTCCTCCAGACTCTGGCACCTTGATTTCCGAATGACATGCAGAATTTGCTTTCATCCGAAAAAAGTACTTTGGACCACTGAGCAACAGTCCAGTGCTGCTTCTCTGTAGCCCAGGTCTGGGGAATGTGGCACCTGTAGCCCATTTCCTGCACACGCCTGTGCACGGTGGCTCTGGATGTTTCTACTCCAGACTCAGTCCACTGCTTCCGCAGGTCCCCCAAGGTCTGGAATCGGCCCTTCTCCACAATCTTCCTCAGGGTCCGGTCACCTCTTCTCGTTGTGCAGCGTTTTCTGCCACACTTTTTCCTTCCCACAGACTTCCCACTGAGGTGCCTTGATACAGCACTCTGGGAACAGCCTATTCGTTCAGAAATTTCTTTCTGTGTCTTACCCTCTTGCTTGAGGGTGTCAATAGTGGCCTTCTGGACAGCAGTCAGGTCGGCAGTCTTACCCATGATTGGGATTTTGAGTGATGAACCAGGCTGGGAGTTTTAAAGGCCTCAGGAATCTTTTGCAGGTGTTTAGAGTTAACTTGTTGATTCAGATGATTAGGTTCATAGCTCGTTTAGAGACCCTTTTAATGATATGCTAATTTTGTGAGATAGGAATTTTGGGTTTTCATGAGCTGTATGCCAAAATCATCCGTATTAAGACAATAAAAGACCTGAAATATTTCAGTTAGTGTGCAATGAATCTAAAATATATGAATGTTAAATTTTCATCATTACATTATAGAAAATAATGAACTTTATCACAATATGCTAATATTTTGAGAAGGACCTGTAGTTCTAGAACCAACAACTCATAGGGCATGTGTGTTCTAGCCAGTGGCACTCACCGTCCAAGCAGCGATTGTTGTACCTCCTGTATGCACTGACAGCATCCTCTTTACGGACAAACACTACCTCAGCTACGCCCACCTTTACCAGGCGCGCTCGCTTCAAAGCACCGCACACACAGAACAGTTCCTTTGGACAAACAGGCAGCACAACCACACCCGCTTTAGTCACTGCCGTTCTACAGCACTAAACATGTCACAAACTAGCAAACAGAAGAGATGAGAGTCAAAGACAAGCAGAATGATCGACTCACCAATATGTCCTCCTCAGTAACCCGGGAATGAAGGTTGGTCACGGTTATTTTAGTTCCCTCCAATGGGCTAAAAGTCAGCTAAAAAGAAAGTTGTTCCGTGTCAGTAATGAAACCTAATTATTGACCTGCCACATACATACTTCCTAGCTTTACATTTACAGTTATGCGACTTTAACAGAGAGCTGCACTGTGAAGCAAAGTAAACAAAGCTGTTTTTGGGGGTTTGTATTGATTCAGCCTTGGTCAGCTAACCTTAAAACGCCACCTGGAGATAATAGAAACTACGATGGTAAATATGAAGTATCCTTGTCAACCTGGGGGTTGACTCTGGGGTAAAATCTTAACTTCCTATTCTAAACGGTTTTCAGATCATTGAAAACCTTCTAGAATAGGCAGGTTTGATAACCATTAAGGCATGAAAGTTAAGATTTTTAAATCTTTACATAAAATGTTCTGATCAGAGCTCCTGGGGCTTGAAGTCTTTTAATGAGTTGCCAGAAAAAATGTCAGTTTTCTCCAAATGCATGTTGCCCTCCCCTATCTGTTGCTACTACAAATTAAAAAGCAGTTTGGCTATTAAACAGTAAACTGCACGAGCAACCAGAGGAGACCAACAGCTAATATAAGTTTAATTCACTTGTGTTACTCTAGAAAGAGCAAAGCATAAAAAATGACAGCATTCTGTTCTTGAAAACTACTACAGGTGTTCACTGTATTCCATATCATGTATCAAAATCCAAATAAATAGTATGGTCCAAATGATTAGAACTGTAATAATCAGTGTTGCATTATATCAGCAGGAGTAAGAATGATTGTTGCGTTTCTGATTTAAATACAAGCAATTTGATGATATATATTTCTGTTTTTGAATTTTTGATGTAAATACCCTAAAACCATGAAATTGTAATATCTTTACACAAGGTGATACTTTGACTCTCATACCAGCCCACTAATTTAGAACATGTAGCTTCTATGTAAGTTTCTTCTGCTAAGAATCCCAATTATTCTTTCAAGAAAAAAATATACGTATACGACAGAAATACGCTGATATTTGGTGAATATAAATCTCCATCAAGATCAAAGTTCAAGTGTCGGGTGAAAAGTTATCTAATTGATTGATATAATTTAATAACACGTGAGATGTCTGTCTCCCAACATATAAATGTTGTTTAGGTGTTTCTTTTCACCCATGATATTTAAAAATATGTTTTATGGAGCTCTTCTTAAGAAAGTATAAAACTAAAACCATGATGATCTAGCTGGACTTGCAGGGATTCCTGTTTGTAACAGAAAAAAACTCAACATTGCTGGCTAAGTCAAGCTTTTTTAGGTTTCCACACAAAAACAATCTATGTCTCAAACAACTCATCTGATACAACAAATGTAAATATTGATGTTTTTTTCTTTAAGAATTCTTAATCATTATAGATTTTTCCCCTCACAAAAGAAACTCAAACACTAACATAGTCGCCACATTCATTTAGTGAAGATAAGCCAGAGGATGAAGATGCGAAAAGAAAACACGGTTGTTTATAGATGCAAGCTTGAGTATGTACCAGAGGAGGAGTAGGCGTTGCAGTGCTGGTTTCTGCTGTGCTCTGCTGCAGAGTCCTGGACACCGGCTGCAAAGCTGCAGCAGAGGAACGGGCAGCAGCCGTGCTGGTGTTGGGCCGGGTGGGCGCCACCGGGACTGGAGGCCGTGGGGCCGTGTAGGCATCATTTTTTACCACCTTAGTGATGGGGGCTGTCATGGAGAACATGGAGCCTACGGGGCCAGTCTGTATGAAGCATTTTTTATTTTATTTTATGTGGAAACCAGACACAGTTTGAGTAATGCTTCAAACATTTGGGTATTTATAAGATCGTCTTACCCGGGACTGTCCCATATTGTTGTCAGTTGTGATCTTTATTTGTTTGCTGGGGATGCTGCCGAGGTCATTTAAGGCAGGCTGAGAGAAACGATCATTTATTAAGCAGCACGTTTTGCACTGAAGATAAAACAAAATGAAAATGAAAACATATCTACCTGCGTCATTCCACGAATTCCACTTAAGATCCCAGCTGGCCGTTGCTGAAAAGTGAGTCAGTCATTTTAAAACTGCTTTTTCGTCTACTTTTACAGTTCGAGATAAAAAAAAACAAAAAACTTTCTGCACCCTTACCTGGATGGTCTTTGTTATTTTTAGAGGTGGTTCAGCAGCTGCTTGCGTCTGTGTTCCTCCAATACTCCTCTTAAGGCTCAGCCTATCGCGAGCATCCATTACTCGTACATTATTGCTCAGCTGTGGTGTTGTGCTGACTCTGGCATTCAGTCCTTGTACATTAGTGGTAAACTGCCTAGTATTCGCACTGGCAAGATTACTGTTGGTTTGTATCTGTATCTGTGGCACTGGCGTCTTGCCTTGCAGTTGTTGCGTTATCGCTGCCTTTAGTGTGGTCTGTGCAGGGGTGCCAAACTGACTTTGCCCCTGTTTGCGTGAGTTAATCATCTGCCGAGCATCCTGCACACCTCCTGCCCCTCCCCTGCCACGGATTTTGAACCGAGCATCTTTTTGAACTAACTTCTCTCTGGCATCCTTCACTTGAAAACCTGATGAGAGATAGAAAAGAAGTTGATGGCTAAAATGATTTTAATCCTTCAACTGTTTACATCCTTGTTTAATAACAAACCTTACCTGTTCCTCCTCCCAGGCGTTGTCTTGCATCATTGATCCCAATTTTTTGCCTGGCATCAAAGTTTTTACTGTCCCCTCCTCCAACCCGTCCAAACATGGGCCTAAAGCAAACAAACAATCTATAAATAAAACAGCATAACTCTCACATGAAAATAGAGAGTCCCTCACATCTACATGGCAAAATCCCATAGATAGATAGATTATTCCAGTTGGAGCGACTCTTAACTGCCCTTGATCATGTAAAAGAAAGAAAAGAGACAACATGGGTTAAATGATCTGCTATAGTATTGTGATGTATCATAATTGTTTTTCTCTATTTTGTCCCTAACCTTAAACCCGTGTTGTTTTTTTATTTGTATTTTTAAGTCAAAGGGAGACAAACCTGTAATAAAAACCTTCACAGACCAAATTTGTGATTTTAGTCTTAATATTGTTTGATTGGCCGAATTTTAACCAGCAACCGGTGCGGGATCAGTTTTGGCCATCACTTTGTTACTTTTTGGCACAACACTGGTTGATGTTAATATAGCTCGCATACACATATAGGCTGGAGCAGGGCCTGTAGCAACCACATTTCTTCAAGAACTGGTAGCAGAAACAAAATTTAAAAAATAAATATTAGCGGAGCAAATCGAAATAGGGCGGTACAAACAAGACAACAAGCAAACACGATCTTATACTGCAAGCATGGGCTTTTAATGCCCCACCAAAACAATTAGGTATTATGCATTGGAATTATTCGTGTTTTTTTCAACTTAAAGGGTTCGTTTCTAGAGGCCTCTTGCTAATGGTTGCTACTTAGCTTAATGTTTAGCATTCTGTTGCTGCCACACGTAACAACGAACAAACAGCAGCTCTATTTTATTGTTATTCTTTCAAAATTCCCACAAAAAGGCTTTATAGATTCCTCATTTAAAGTATTTACACCTTAACTACATTTTACGTACCGTTTAGCTGGAGCTTTAAGGTTAATTCCGCGCCGCCGTATAACTTCATCCAACGAGACGTCTGCCATTTTCTCATACACTGCAACCACTGCGCGTGCGCGTCACAGAATATTTTCACTATCATTATGGACACCGCTTTAGACCAAAAAGGACAAAATGAGTTTCTGTGGAAACAATATCGTTTTGTTTATACTTTACAGTTTTAGACATTTTACTATCACAGACCTGAAAATTAAGAATAGCACACCGTTAACTTTTAAAAGCAGCCCTCTTACTACTGAATAATCTGTTATTGGTTACTCTTGAAGAGGTCCACAAAAATTGGGATTACCCATGAGGCTTTGCGCCCCTTGTTTGATAAATACATATAAAAGTCGGCCAACTAAAACGATTTACGTCTATTTGTGTACATTGTTTTAAAACAATATTCCTTAGTATATTTGAGATATTAGTATAAATGTAATTGTTTACCAGTGTTTCGCTTTCATGCTGCACCCTAACTGAGAATGCTATGGCAAGATGTCTATAGCTGCTGATCGACGCTCTATTGTTATGCCTTAAACTGATGAGTAAGGAAAATAACGATGCGGGGTGACGCCCGTATCCTCGTCAACTATACGAGAGGAATTTTTGAAAGGGCATAGGTCTGCCTGTAGAGGTGACTCGCTTACTTTGCGAGATGCCTCGCTGGACCAGGACCTTCCCCGGTCCCAAAGCTTGTAAATGTAACACAGAAGAAATTTGCTGACAAAGAAGTCATTAGGATCAAGACACATTCATCTCTCAGACTAGGATCATAAATTGGTCCATATTCAGCACAATATCACACTTTCAATGACTACTGCAGTTTCGAAATTATTTAACACCTGAATAACATTCCTTGTAAAAAGCACACATTTGTAAATCAGTTGTGTTGATGCAACATTAAGATATCAGCTGGCAGAACTCTCACCAGGTAGTTTGAAGAGCTCCAGGCCTGAACTCTTAGATGTACAAAAGAAAAAACAGCCACCCCCAATTGTTCAGTTATGTAAATGACCCAAAGAGGCTTTGGAATTGTGTTTCATGGAAGGATGGATCAACACCAGAACTTTTCTGGCCGAAGGATTAGCAGTGTATCTGAAGGAGGAAGAATAAAGCATACACTGAAAGGAAAACCCTGCCTTTATGGAAAGGAAGTGGCTCAGTTATGCTCTGGGGCCTTCTTCTGACACTGGAAACCAGCAACTTGTGAAGTGCAGGATGATTCAATTACGTGTCAGGAAATTCCAGAAGAAAAAAATCATTTCGACTGTGAGGAAGCTGAAGCTTAGACATAAGTATCTCAAAGTCCACCAAGCCTTACTTTCAGATGAACCACTGGAAGATACCAGAGTGGCCATCATAGCTGGCTCATTTAAACTCTATTAAAATCTCTGGTGGGGTTGTAAGAAACATGGAGGTCCTTGCACACGAGCAGTAGGGTAATAAGCTACCTGCAGCAGACATCTGCATGCATTTTTAGTTTTTGTGCTTGTTGAGGAACAGTAAGAATACATTACCAAATGTGACACATAATAATTGCTCAGACTAGACAAAGAGTGAGAATGTGTTTCAAATAGAGAAATGCCAAATATGACTTTGTCCTTTTTTTCTGAAAATTATACTAACACAATACATTGTTATCCATTAGCGACACATTATAATAGTTGATAAAGTGGTAAGACATTTATTAACATTCATACCTTAGATGTAGAAAGGTCAAATCTGAGCTGAAGTACTTTACTCTGAACAAAGATTCTTTACCACATATTTGCATATTTATAAAACTAGTATTGCATCTGCCAAATTACAAAAAAATTCAATTCAATTCAATTCAAAAATACTTTATTAATCCCAAAGGGAAATTAAATGTTGTTATAACTCATATTATGAAGGTTTCCTCAAAGAGTCGTTGTAGATGATGATGGCTGTGGGCAGGAAGGATCTCCTGTAGCGCTCCATCTTACAGCAGATCTGAAGAAGCCTCTGACTGAAGACACTCTGTTTTTGTAGGACAGTCTCATGAAGAGGATGCTCAGGGTTCTCCATAATGTTCTTCATTTTATGAAGAATCCTTCTTTCCACAATGATCTACAGAGGTTCCAGAGGAGTCCCCAGAACAGAACCAGCCTTCTTTATCAGCTTGTTGAGCTTTTTTAAGTCCCTGCCTCTGATGCTGCTACCCCAGCAGATGATGGTAGAAGAGATCACACTCTCCACAACAGACTTATAGAAGATATGCAGCATCTTGCTGCAAACACCAAAGGACCTAAGCTTCCTCAAGAAGTACAGTCTGCTCTGTCCCTTCTTGTAGATGGCTTCACAGTTGCATCTCCACTCTAGTCTGTTGTCCAGGTGAACACCGAGGTATTTATACTCCTGCACCACCTCCACTTCTTCTCCCATGATGGAAATAGTTTTTGACTTATTCCTGTTTCTCTTAAAATCTACAATCATCTCCTTTGTTTTAGTCACGTTCAAAATGAGATGATTGTTTCCACACCATGCCACAAAGTGGTCCACCACCTTCCTGTACTCAGCTTCTTGTCCATCTCTGATCCACCCCACAACTGCAGAATCATCCGAGTATTTCTGCAGATGACAGGAGTCTGTCTTGTACTGGAAGTCTGAGGTGTACACAGTGAAAAGGAATGGTGAGAGTACAGTCCCCTGTGGTGCCCCTGTGCTGCTGACTACCTGGTTAGACTCACAATCCTTCAGTCTCACAAACTGTGGTCTGTTTGTCAGGTAGTCTTTGATCCAGGAGATTGTTGAGGCCTCCACCTGAGTCTTCTGGAGTTTCTGACAAAGCAAATCAGGTTGGATTGTATTAAATGCACTGGAGAAATCAAAGAACATGATCCTCACAGTGCTGCTGGCTTTGTCCAGATGACAGTGGGTTTGTTGAAGCAGGTGTATGATGGCATCTTCAACTCCAACTCCACAGCGATAAGCAAACTGAAGGGGGTCCTGATAGTTTATTGTTTGCTTACTCAGGTGGGCCAACAGGAGTCTCTCTAGGACCTTCATGATGTAGGAAGTCAGGGCAACAGGTCTATAGTCATTGAGGACTGATGGGTGAGTTTTCTTTGGTACCGGAATAAAACAGGAGGTCTTCCACAACACCGGAACCTTCTTCTGGGCCCGGCTAAGGTTGAAGAGGTGCTGCAGAATCCCACAGAGCTGCTCTGCACAGGCCTTCAGGACTCTAGGGCAGACATGATCTGGACCTGCAGCCTTATTCCTATTCAGTCTCTCCAGTTGTCTCTTCACCTGACTTCTTGAGACACACAGGTGGAAGGGGGAAGCAAAGGAAGCATCAGCATCTTCTGATATGGTTGAAGGCAAACATGTAGAAGCAGAAGGGTCTAGGGCCGAGGTGGAAGATAAAAAATGTGAGGTGTTACTGGACAGCTGTGGGTCCTGTGGGTCAAAGGAAGGTGGAATGTCTGTTTGGCTGTGAGCAGGAGAGGAGGATGCGAAGCTTGTTTCTGAACTGAACCTATTGAAGAATGTGTTCAGTTCATTGGCTCTGTCCAGACCTCCATCGGTCTGATCATCCTTCTGCTTGAAGCCTGTGATCGTCTTCATTCCTGTCCACACATCTCTGATATTGTTTTGCTGGAGCTTGCTTTCCAGTTTCTTCTTGTACACCTCCTTGCTGTCTCTTATCTTGACTTTAAGTTGCTTCTGTATTCTCCTCAATAATTCTCTGTCTCCCTCTCTGAAGGCTCTTTTTTTCTTGTTAAGCAGGTCCTTCAGGTCACTAGTGATCCAAGGTTTGTTATTGGGGAAGCATCTCACGGTTCTGGTGGGGATGATGTTATCCACACAGAAGTTTATATAGTCGGTTACACACTCAGTCATGGCATTGATGTCCTCTCCATGTGGCTGGCACAGTGCGTCCCAGTCTGTAGCCTCAAAGCAACCTTGCAGAGCTTCTTCAGCTTCCTGTAACCATTTTCTCACAGTCCTCTTTATTACAAGTTGCCTCTGAACAAGGGGCTTATATTTCGAGCAGAGAAAAACAAGATTGTGATCTGATTTGCCTAGAGGAGGTTGTGCTGTAGAGATGTATGAGTCCTTGACATTTGCATAAAACAAATCTAATGTTTTGTTTTCTCTGGTAGAGCAGCTGACAAATTGTTGAAACGTTGGAAGTGTAGCAGAGAGTGAAGCATGGTTAAAATCACCAGAAATTGCCACAAAAGCATTGGGGTTTTGTGTCTGTAGCTTAGCAACAACTGAGCTGATGGCATCACATGCAGTGTCAGCAACAGCGGAAGGTGGAACATAAACTGTTAC
Source organism: Girardinichthys multiradiatus (assembly GCF_021462225.1). Taxonomy (NCBI): domain Eukaryota; kingdom Metazoa; phylum Chordata; class Actinopteri; order Cyprinodontiformes; family Goodeidae; genus Girardinichthys; species Girardinichthys multiradiatus. The sequence continues at coordinate 14,478,698 of NC_061818.1, forward strand.
CAAAATAACACTGGTGAACTCTCTGGGTAAATAATATGGACGAAAACTTACTGCCAACAGTTCAATATCTGGACTGCAGAGATGACATTTCACAGTTACATGTCCTGGATTACACCATCTGTTGTTCACAAGTACTGCCAGTCCACCTCCTTTACATTTGCCGCTCCTCTTTAAATCTCTGTCTGCTCGTATGGTTAAAAAGCCCGGCAGAGAGACGCTGGAGTTGGGGATATGATCCTGCAGCCATGTCTCAGTAAAACACATGATACTGCATGCCCGGTACTCTGGCTGGGTCCTTTGTAGGGCTTGGAGTTCATCCAACTTGTTTCCCAACGATCTCACATTGCCCATCAAAATTGACGGAAGAGATGGTTTGAACTTCCTCCTTCTCTCTCTTCTCTTAGCTCCTACTCTGCATCCACAGCGTCTCCTTTTCAACTCATCAAGGATTTGGGGTTGTAGCTGAAGTATTATTTGAGCTTTTGAGATATTAATCAGCTGCTCCCGGTTGTAAGAAACAACCCCGTTGCCATGGCAATGCATCATAACAAATGTCCAAAAATAGAAAGTATTAAGAAAAATCCTCCAAGCTGTGCAGCATCCGACACTGGAGTGGACAGTCATACAAAAAAAATCAACTGTATCCACCACAAGAGGAATAGTTCCCAAAAAAGAATAAATCAGAATCAAAAGTAACAGAGCTACTCCAACCTGCTGCCACCTTGAGCGGCGCAATTCTAGAATCTACAGATTAAATTTTTCTTTTCAAATTAGGATTCAGACTAGCATCAAAACACCTCTGTTAGACCGCTCAAACCTGGGCTTAATTATTTTATACTGATTATAGATTCCTAAAATCTTTTTAAAATAGTTTTAGGTTCAGAGACTGGGGGGGGTTTAAGGGATAGCAGAAGGGACTCATCCCATCCCATATTCATGCAAGAACCCAGCGCAGGTGTTTCATACTCATATGTAATATGCGTGGGTAACTATTAATAATAGAATAGAATAACCTCTTTGTTGTCATGCAGAAATATCGATTAAAATGAACTATGTTGCCCCATCAGACTATAAGAAAAAGAAACCTTGTTTTTGTCGTCTCCCGCTTTATACAGAGCCGGGTTGTGGGGGTAGCAGACCGAGTAGAGACACCCAGACCTTCCTCTCCTCAGACACCTCCTCCAGGGGCAGCCCAAGGTGTTCCCAGGCCAGCTAGAGACATAGTCCCTCCAGCGGGTCCTGGGTTGTCCGCTGGGCCTCCCCCCCAAAGGGACATGCCTGAAACATCTACCAAGAGAGGCATCCAGGAGGCATCTGATACAGATGTCCAAGCCACCTCAACTGACTCTGCTCGATATGGAGGAGCAGCAGCTCTACTCCAAGCTCCTCCCGGATGGCTGAGCTCCTCACCCTATCTCTAAGGGAGTGCCCGGCCACACTCAGAAGGAAGCTCCTTTCAGCCGCTTGTATCTCGGATCTTGTTCTTTCGGTCGGTCATGACCCAAAGTTCAAGCCCATAGGTGAGGGTAGACCGAACGGTAAATTGAGAGCTTCACTTTTTGGCTCAAGACCCCAAGATACTTGAACTGAGGATCCACTCTCCACTTTTTTTTTCTCTCAAGTGGAGAAAATGAACCTAAAACATATGAATATTACAAAAAAGTTTACAAATGTGTTTAAAAATAAAATGCTTACACTATAAACATCATTTTGAATTTAGACAAAAAATAAATAAATAAATAAAATACATTTCCAGAAGCACCAGCAGGACAGAATCAGTGTATAACATTAATAAATACTGGAACAGGAACACAGAAAATCAACTTTAAATCCCATAATACAGTTGGGCAGGGGCAACACTTGGCGTTACTGTCCAGCAGATGTCAGCAGTCGTTCGTTACAGTTTGAAAACAGTAATTCATTTATTGCAAAGCAGCAAAAGAACAGAAAAAAACCCCAATAACAACTATGTTTTACATTTTTTTTTTAATACTTCACTTCTGTGATTATATAGTTCGCTTTTACTCTAGTTTCGACTCTTATTATTATTATTATTATTATTATTCCTCTCTGATAGCTGACCGCTGGAGGTTAGCAATAGCACTCGTAAATCCTGCAAAGCGGGTTTACAAATTAAATGGATGGATGGATATTGAATGACATAATAAACTTGCTCTCCTAGATTGTTTCTCTTCTCATCCATCAGTTTTTGCTAACAGCTCTCCTCCCACGCCACCTCGTCATTACTTCTTCCTGGGGGATACGCAGAAATGGATACGCAGAAATGGATACGCAGAAATGCGTCCCCATCGTGTGACAGAGAAAAATTCCCAGAATGCAATCGGGCGGAGCATAACTGCGTCGGTCCCCAACGCTTGTTTATCATCAGCGTTGCCGGTGTTGCCAGATTGGGCGGGTTTCGGCCAATTGGGCTTGTTTTGAACACGTTGGGTTGGGAAAAAAGCTTTAGACTGGCTGCTAAAATGTGGGCTGCTTTTCACAACATTTCATAGTTTTTAAGAAAGTATTTATAAGAAAATTCAATGGAAATAGTTGTCGTTGAGTAAAAAAAAAGTACAAACCTACACATTTCAATAAAATGTTTGGTCCTTGCACTACTTTTACATCATTAGTTCGCTTATTTTGAAATAAAGAGAATCGGTCGAACTTGACATCATCAATCGGTGATAGTCATTGGTTAATGAAGTGCCACTGTAACCCATTTTGGTCTGTTATGGATGTCTGATTCTGTGGCCTTTTCTAATCATCTCTTTGCTGCCCTAATTAAATATATCTGTCCTTGTTGCTTATCTGCCGCACCGCTCACTACTACAGCTTACACAACATAACTGTTGATTTCACATTAGATGCAACACATAGTCAAGGATAAACTGATACAAGAGGATGACCTTTAGGAGGGTTAAGAACAGTTACAGATAAAAGCAGGACTCACGCTCCATTATTTGCTCCTCTCGGTTCGTCCCTAAGATGGGCTGAAGGGGGCCCGGTACCGAAGGTGAATGTCACTATGTATCTGTTCAATTGATACTCTGTACACTGATCATTATTTCACAAGGTAAATACTTTGCTGGTTTTACTGGTTGGGTCTCGGAACTGGAGAGAAACGGACCTGGTGGTGGACAGGGAGGAAAAAGAGTAAATACTCCCATTTTACAACAGGTCCATGTCAATTATAAACGACCCGAATGGGGTTAAGAGTTCAACTGTTAAGCTTTGAACCAGACGTTGGGAAACTGCATCATGCTGAAGTGGGAAAATACAAAGAAATATACAGAAAGGAATGAGAGGCTGGTCCGGAGTTAAAATCATCCATTGCCTCTGTCCCAGGAGATTACTCAAAAGCTCGTTGCAAATATTATATTACAGCAATCCAAACACAAGTGTATTATGATGTTCAAGAGGGGTTGAGACGTAGGCTGGTTTTTACGGGGGTGGGCGCTGAAAACTATTAGTCAGATCTGGCAACCCTGATTCGCTGCCTCGCCTCGGTGTCTCGCGGAGAGGAGAAACAATGGCTGCAGCTCTGTCTCGTGCCCTCAAACTGCCCGGTGAGATGCGCCTCAATTATTCCTCCTTATTACGGATAGACGGACAAAGAGGGTCGCTAGTGGTAACACCGGAAACTGTCTGTTGTCATCTCCTGTCACTTGTCAGCACACTGAATGATCAGTTCATTCATTGGTTCTGTTAAGCATCAGATGGACTGTATCATCAGATTATTGTGATTTATTACGATGTTATATATGGCGGATATGGGTTTCTTTGAATGCAGCGTTACTTTCATACTAACTGCGAGCTAAGGCAATAAGCTAATGTTTATCCAACGCAAAACCGCCTTGCTTCAGTTCGCAGAAACAGGAAATACCGCATCTCAGATCATGCAAATAATGTACCGACCACAAACTGAAGTATGTTACCAGAAAGAATTATTTATATTCATTAAATCTGTATGATTTCCTTTTTATTATTATGTCTCTATGATTAAGATGGTTTTGGACTGTGGTCATATTGTTATGCTTGCTCATCGTGAATAAATTATTTTATGTCAAACAGACTGCAGAGTAAAACCCAGCTTGAATTAATAAGCAAATAAGATTTAACCATACATATAAATAAACAAACATGCAAATCAGACTAAAAGTAGGATTTGCATATTGAAGGCGGATGTTTTGTGGAGGACACAAATTACTGTTAGTAACGTTCTGCTTGGAGGCAGATTTCTGCAAACTGAGCCAAAGCACAATCTCTACAGACTTAAAGGTGCTGATTTAAAAAAAAAAAAACAGCAATCTTTCAATTTCTTTTTCTTAAAAATTAAATCTAAAAAGTGTTGTACATATGCATTCCACACCCTTTACTTTGATATTCCCAATTAAAAGCCGACTTCAGAAGTCACCTCATAAATAGTTTATCCCTAGAGTCTATCCCTGTTTAACATAATCTCAGTATAAATGCAGCTGTTCGCAGTAGTTGTCAGAGGTTTGTTACAGAAAATTAGTGAACAGCCAGCATCACGAAGACTAAAGAACACAGCAGACAGGGGTCAGATAGGTTGTGTAGAATTTTAGGGCAAGGTTAGGTTATTAAACAGTGTCCGAAGCTTTAATCATCTCTCAGAGCACAACTGCTGACCTACCAAGAGTGGCTATCTAATTAAACAAAGAGCACTAATCAGACAAGAGGCCCATGGTGATTCTGGGGGAGCCGCATTGATCCACAGCTCAGGTGGAAGAATCTGTTGAAAGGACTACTTTTTTCTGCTCCATAAAACAAGCATCAACAAATGGTTTACTGGCACAGAGAACCTGAAGACAACAATTAGCAAATATTTATTGCAGTTTAAGCAGTTCTTTGCAATACTGATATTGCGTGCAGTGATACGGTGATAACCATGAATTTGCAATTAATTGTTCAGCCTTAATGGTCATGCACCTAAACTGGCAGTCCAGGCAAGAAGGTAGTAATCAGAGAAGCATTCAAGATGCACAGGATTTTTCTGGAGGAGCTGCGGAGCTCCACAGCTCAGGTTTGAGAACCACTCCATGCTCCTGGTTGGTTTGGAAGAGTGGTGAAAAAAAGTCATGTTTGCAGTTTGCCACAAGCCATGTGGGGGACACAGTACACATGTGCTTAGATGAGACTTTTAAACTGTTTTGATTGATGTGTGGAGGAGAACTGAACACCATCCCCACCATTAAATATGGTGGTGGCAGCATCATTCTGTGGGGATGCTTTTCTTCAGAAGAGACAGGGAAATTGTGGAAAAATGTGTATTACCAAAGACAGAGGCCGATGATTGTCACCCAACCAGCTTTATTATAACCTTGATAAGAGAGAACAGTTTTACACCATCAGACATGTATTCAGGAGCCTTGTCAAAACCGTTCAAACTAGACAAAGTAAGAAAACTCTATTATAACAGCTTCAAGGTAATCCGCATGACAACAGGGCTCCCGTAGGAGGGACAGAGGTAAAGCCTGATGTAATTCTTCCCCAGACATGTTGACAGAACTCAAATAACAAAGCGGCCTCTGTTATTTGAGTTCTGTCCCTTCTGGGGAGGACTGGTGTCTAATGTCCTGTGTGTGTGTGTGTGTGTGTGTGTGTGTGTGTGTGTGTGTGTGTGTGTGTGTGTGTGTGTGTGTGTGTGTGTGTGTGTGCTTGTGTGTGTGTGTGTGTGTGTGTGTAAGAGGCAGGAAAAAAAAAAAAAGGTTTAGTACATGGTGCAGATTTTGCAGAAACAGAAATATTCTCAGTCAGTTGTCCACATACCTGTCATTTTTATTTTCTTCTCTTTTTTCTCTCATTTTCTTTTGTCGCTTTTTAAAATTGTAAGGCTGAATGCGCTTCCTGTCGGAAAATCTAATGTTTTAATCATATTCATTGATGCATTCGGTGCTTTTTGGTCCATATTTTGTATCATAAAATCAAAATTTTCTCCCTGGGGACGAGGCAATTCCTTAGAACGTCTGGGTAATGGGGCAATACTCTTTTAAAACCTGCAGACGTCTCCACAGGAGAAGAGCTTTCTGGCACCCTAATAGCCTTCTTCCTAACTGCTTCTAGGAGAGCCCACTCAACCACAGCCAGTGAGTACTGGTCTTTTGCAGTGAACCGCTTCCCACTGTGGACAGCACATTCGTTTACGCTAATCAGTCAGGAAATCCGGATCATGGCACCAAATTGTTGTGGAAAAATTTGTAATTACCAAATAAAGAAAATAATAATCACACATTATCCACAGTCTGTCTGTGTTCATTGGCCTTGTGTACAGAAGTATCAATAGAAGGAAGAGCATGGACAGTTAAACAACTATATAATAGAAAACAATACAGAGAAAACAAGAAAATCACCATGGGATGGGGATTAAACAGTGGTAAAATAATCAAAATCATGAGAGAAAATGGTTATTACACAGTAGTGAAGTCATCGTCATCAAAGTAAAGTTTCAGAGTCATCAGATTTGTTGAAGGGACATTAGTCATCAGTCAGGCCATTGTCTCTAATAAGGTTTAAGAGATCATTGCTAAACAAAATGTGTTATTTGGAATAAAGCGAGCACTGAAAATGGAACGATTAATGGATGAGGGAGTCATGTTTAAAGCTAAGAACTGGGTGGTCTGTGTCATATAGCAGGGGCGGTTGGACTAGGGGGAGGACTAACACTTTACAGGAGTCAGGGCACCATAATCTAGCTGTAGGCTTACCGTGCATAAAATGCAGATGTACACATCAGCACTGTGGTACTGGTCATCGTTACCTCGACACAAAATTACACCAAACTATGCAGCCACTGTTGTATTTCTGGGGACCTGTGTGGATACCTGTTTTTGACCCAGCTGATCCAGTTCTCCCCAAAGCAGCTCTTTCAGACATGGTGACATTCTGAGCAAAAAACACGTGAAAGGAAAAAAAACATTTTAACACAACATTTGTAGATTGACTGAAAAGCATATACACTGAAGCACAAGCATGTAATAGTTTATCCCCGATCTTCTGCACATCTTCATCTAGAAGGCCTGTTTATGGCAGGCATCCTCTGCTTGACTTGGATGAGGATTTTAATTTTTAAACAAACGTTGCACTGCCCAAGGGATTATTATGCTCTGTCAGAACAGTGTTTTCTTCACCCTCCTCTTCACTCACACGCCGGTGATCAGCTTACAGTTCTTTGGCTTGTGGTGGGCCGTTGTCCTTCATGGGGTGATCTCCTTTCTTTCCATCCTGTGATCATTGGAGCAGTGGCCCATTGGCTTGGGCTGACGTCCTTCAGGAGTGGAGTCTTCTGGTGAATTAAAAACCCATCTGCAGTTAGTGGCCACTGTTCAAGTCAGCAACTGGAACAGTCCCTGTTCGTGTTTGGACATTTGCTGGTCCAATAACCTTGCTGCGGTTGGTGTAATATGACTGCACCCTGCTAATGGCAGACAGCTCGCATCTAGAGAGAAGCTTGATATACAATGCAGACAAACTTCTACAGTAATAGCTATGTTGTTGTAGGTACGGAGGAGCAAGTTCATATAGCGATTCAAACATTTCTAGTTTCACATTCAAGCTGTAGCATTATTAGTGGTAATATTCAAGGAAAAAGAAGAAAATTATTTTAATAATTCCAATTTGATAAGAGATAATTCGACATCATTTTAGTTCTCCTAAAATCAAGTTTTATTGAAAATTCCTATAGCAATTATGATTTTTCTGTAACATTATTTCCAGTTTCAGAATACCCAAAAATTATTTCAAAATGGTCTAATCTGTGGAGATGTATTATTTTCCCTATAATTTGCACTACTGTCCCCATAAGTGATAAAACTTTTCTAAACCAGTGTGTCATTTTATTTTACTAAGGCTGACATCCTGGCCTGTTACGCATAGTCCAACCCATGTGTCAATTTATCAAAATGATAGAAAAATGTTTTAGCAACCAGGACAACATTATATAGCATTTAAACAAATTATGTATAGCAATTTCCTTCTGGCTAATAGATTGTTTCTCAAAAGGTTCGTTAATTAAAATTTTGTCTCAGTTTGTGCATTAATATAAAGGTCCATGCATATAGAGTTAACCTAGTTAAACCACATAGGATTTATGTATTTGAAATACTTATAGCTTTTGTTAACTCTATGGTTCAGCAATTTAAAGCATCAGAATATCAGAATGACTTAATGTATCATTTCAAATGAACGAGCATTAATCAAATTAGTCTCAGAGTTCACAAATATGAATTCATCGAAATTAATATTCAAAAAATCTGGTTATTTCTAACTGCAATTACCTCAGTTTTATTAACAATGAAACATCAATTCAGTTGTTATGCAGGTTATTAATGTTTCACTTAGAAATGAGTCACACATCTTGTTTTGTACATATCTAAATTTATGGAAATTTTTCATGCATTTTTCAACCATAAAACCTACAAACTGAGCCTAATTATTAATTCCCAGTAAGTATAGAATCATGACTCAGGTTCTTTATCAAAATATATTCTTTATTTTGTCAGCTAGTTTAATTGCACCAAGAGAAAGTGTTAAATCCAATAAATCTCAAATAATTTTGTAAATCAGACTAATTCTTTGAAGAAGTTTAAACTATTTCTTAAACCTTTTAATGGTAAAATACAGAAATATAAATGTCATGCTTTATCCTTATTCGGTTATTATATAAACATGCATTAAGCTCAGTAGTCATTGCATACCCCTTTTTTATTCTCTCTCTCTAGAAAGGTCTAGTTTCTTCAAGTGTTTTCCAACCATCTTCAGGGCAAAGAACTGAATTAGCTCAGCAGGTCTGCAGAAACCTTTTGACAAATCATTTAAAAGCACGTAAACTGAGGCAGGCAAACATTTAAAGCACAAAGGACACCACACTCAGAGAACCATAGATGGGAAACACTGGTGTTTCTTGCTGTTTTCTTACAAATCTTCTAATAAAGTAGGGCTCTTTGTTCAGCTGCACTAGTGACTATCAGAGAGTAATAATTGTAATGATTTTTATGAAATTATTCGCATACTCGGTCAAGTCTGAAATAGATTACTCACTAAATTTGGCAAACAAATTTGCATTTGTTTGTTAGAAGGTCAGGTCTACCTGGGTTTTAAAATATGGAGGGGAAAAGCAACAAAGAAAGCCAGGTATGATTAGTCAATGTTGTCATAGCAATAAATCTGTAATTATCCCTCATCCCAACAATACCATAAACACAGTTTATTCTGACCAGCTGCATGTGTGTCCATGCAGGGAAGAAGGGCTCAGACCTCGGGGACTATGACCCTCTCACTCAAGCAGACAGTGATGACGAGAGCGAAGAGGATGACCTTGTGCTCAACTACCCCAGAAACGGTCTGGGCAGGGACAGCTCTCTGGGCTCGGGGTCCTCAAAGCTGCGTGGTGGAAGATCGGGAAGGCATGTTGGTGCCACAGATGAGGTGCAGGATGAGGAGGACGAGGAGGAAGAAGATGAGTGGACGGACCAATTTTCCAGCAAGTCCAGAAAGGGCAGAGAAAACCTGAAGGGAAGCCAGTACTGGAGCCACAGGGACTCCCGAATAGGGCAGGACAGAGGAGGAACTGGATCGTCTGGGAGTGCTGGGCTGGGGGCTCACAGCTCTGAGGCAGCGGAAAAGAGGAAGAGAGCAAAAAATGCAATCCGAAGTGCATTTTTCCTGGTGCCTCTTGCCTGTACCACTTTGATTGTGCTGCTGTGTGCATTTCTGGTTCCCTGCCAGAAGGCAGAGCTGGAAAAGAAGCTGCAGTGGGAAAGAGCACTGGGAGATGCAGCAGGTAAAGATTGCTAAGTATGAAATCTGCAGTTTACTGAAATCAAGCAGAAGATATAAATACTTATTAACTGGTCTGCAAATCAGGGCAAGTAGCTAAAGTAGCGTTAAAGGCTAACTGAGAAGTCTCGTTGTCTAGATAATGATGTCTTTGTTTTTACGTTTATAGTTATGGTTGATCACACAGGATGGTTAGCCTGTCTTCTGCACATTTACACTGCATCCCAACTCAATACAGATAGTATAGATTTACATGACAGAGACTAACATTTCCCTTCTTCTTGTTTTGGTGTCTGTTTAGGTGTCACTCCACCTGCACTGGCTTTGTGGGATATTGATGGTGATGCAGTGGAGGATGTGCTTCTCGGTGTTACTGAATGGACCAATGGCACGCATGCAACACAAAGGAACAAAAGTAAGCTCTGAAAAGGTGTGGCTGGAAAAAGATATTTAATGTTTTTCCTCAAAAAGACTGCAGTGTCAGACCCTTTGATCCACTCATATATTAGATCCTCTGGTGATGGCAGCTGTCTGAAACAGATGTTTGGAAGGTGTATGCCTTTCAGCTTTCTACTATGGTCTCCACTATCCTGGAATTTAAGCTGCCACGTCCTAAATTACCGGGGAAAGACTTTATTGTACTAGATTTGTTGTAGTAATTCATTTTATATTAGCAGCAGTTTCTAGGAACTTCTAACTACTAACTTGTAAAAATGTCTCATATACCAAAGGCTAACAATAATAAATAGCAATAAGATGCACAACAGCTAGTTTATAGCTGATCCAATAAGAAGTTGGAAATCTCAGGAAGCCATTAGTTTTAGCTACTGCACAAATACAAATTCAACTCACTGGGTCAATACTTTGTAGAGCCAGGTTTTGCTGCAATTACAACTGCAAGTCATTGTGGTCATGTCTCTACAATCTCTGTACATCTATAGAATGAAATCTTTGCTCATTTCTCCGCCCCACGGCATGATGCTGCCGCTACCATGTTTCAGGGTAGTGGTGGCGATGGCTCAGGATGATGTGCAGGTTGAATTTTCCTCCAAGCACAGCGGTTGGCATGTAGGCCATAAGTTAAATGTTGGTCTCATCTGATTAGAGCAATTTCTTTCACATGTTTGCTGTGATCCGTGCATGGTTTATGGCAAACTGCAGACAAGACCTCTGATGGATTTCCTTCAGCAATGGCTGTCTTCCTGCCGACCTTCAACAAAACACCAGATTTGAAAGGTGTACAACCTATAGTAGTCCTACCAACAGATTCTCCCACCTAAGCTGTGGATCTCTGTAGCTTTTTCAGAGTCATGGGCTTCTTGGCTGCATTTCACACTTCGTTTTTTTCATTTAAAACCATTCATCATTTTCCTTCAACTAAATTATCTGTCACCTACCATCCCAATAGAATACACTGTTCTTTGTAAAAACGGGAAAGGTCAAGGGGTCTGAATACTTTTGCAAGATACTGGAATAAAAACTGTTGCAGGTGTCTCCTTTTAAAAGCATGATCTTGTCCTTCTAGTTTACAGCGTGGTGACTGTCAGTGCTGTCAGCAGTCGGGTGTTGTGGAGGAAAGTCATGAATGAGTCCGTGGTCTACATCCAGTGCGGTCTGCAGCGCAGCACGCACCCGTCACCTGTTTGCCTCATCATCGGAAAATCCATCATGATGGCGGTCAACAGTACCACAGGTTAGAGGATCACCATACAGAAGCAGCAAAAGATCCCCTTAACATTATGGTTATTTTTGCATTTCATTATTTTCTGGATGTATTAAAACAAAGAAATCTTCCAAAGTACAATTATTAACTTGTACATCAGGCATTAAGGTTTGAATCATAAACACTCTAAATGAATGTGGCCTAAGCTCCTAACATGCAGTAACGGAAGTTTTCTTTCTTTCTTTAGGGAAGAAGCTGTGGTTGGTCGTTCTTAAGGACATTGAATCCCAGGCAGTGTTACTTCCTGACATCCAAGACGACTCAGTCCCAGATCTTCTTGTAGCTACTCTGCCCACTGATGAGGTACATTTTTCACAAATGTTAAATGACCCATAAGCAGTCTTCATTGATTTGGAAAAGCAGTGTGTTTGTTTTAATCTGTCATATTCACCTGTTCTTATATCTCACATAACTAAATGAAGCTGAATCCTATTTCTGTTTTTACCATTTTCTTAATGTTAATGTGCGTTTGATTTTCATTTTCAGACTTTTGATTTGTCTCTGACTCTGATCTCTGGCCTGACGGGAAGAACAGTTGGACATCCTGTCTCCTTCAACCTTACAGGACAAGGAAAGCTCATTGGCCCTTTGCTGCATGAGACACAGCTAGGAGCGTACTACATCCTGTTTGGACTAGGTGAGCGAGAGCAATACAGAATATATCAAATATCTCTCTAGATAAGCTCTCAGCTCTCAAAAATTTATAAAAACATTCACAAGAAGATAATTAAATGACTATCAAGTGGAAACTGATTGGGATCCACTTTCATAATATAAACCATGTGCTTATGAGTCATGGTGTTCATGGATGTGTCTTCAGGTAGCGTCCAGGCCATCTCTTTACAAGACATCTACCTTCAAGCCACGGGCAAAGTGCCCAAACCTCATCCTGTACGGAGGAAGGATATGATCTGGGAGAACCTGAAGAAAACCAACTCCTCCTTTATTCATATTTACAGGTACGCCCTCAGTGCTGACCACATAAAATGACACTCCTGGTAAATAATAAAAAAAAAAAACATAAAATAAATTGATCTCATATTGCAGTTACATAATCCCTCACAGAAAACAACATTTAAAAATCCCACCTCTAATTTGAGTATATTTATAAAATGAGTAAAGGAAATTGTGTATTAAGAAGTAATTCTTTTTCAAAATCCCTAGCAGCATAGTTGTTGGCACTTTAAACAATAAGTTTGAATAAATGCAACTAGAAAAGGTTTATTTATCTGATCAGTTTCTAGGAACTTCTAACTCGTAATCCATGTCTTTCTGTTTCCATGGGGAACAGATATAACATGAGAGCAGAAGCACATTTCTCGAGGGGCCATATTTGTACAGTGTGCAGGATGGTAAGAGAAGTTAAAAAAATCTTCAAAGCTCACAGTTTAGAATCTTCCTAATAACCGTTAAATACAAGCTACATGCCAAATATTTGTTTGGGAAATGCAAACACATGGAAGTTGCCAAACACTGCTGGGACATTATCTGGAACCGCGTGCTTTGCTCTAATCAGACTGAAGCTTTTCAGCAACAACCCAGGTATGTAGAGTAGAGGATCTGGGATGCTGTGACCTTGTTTCTCTTCCAAAGGCATCATGAGGTCATCGAAACACCAGGAGGTTTTAAATAGAAATCTGGTGGATTTTGCATGACAAGACAAAATGGGTTGTCATTTTGTCTTTCGGCAGGATAATGAACAAAAATATAAAGCCAAATCAACACGGAAATGGTTCACCTAATGAAAAACTAACCTTCTTCTATGATCATCTCTCTAAATCCTTAGTGCCACTGCAGGGTGAGCTGGTTGAGAGCATAAAATAAGACCCTTGACTCTGGATGATTTAGAGAGATTTCCTAGTAATAAAAATTGTTTTTTTATGTTGATCTAAGCGTCGTGAATTGTTGGTAAAGAAGACAGCAGTGGTCTCACTATGGTTGTCTCCATCTGTTTTAGAGGATCAGAGCGTGTAGAATTCCTGACCCCCCTCGTGGCTGGTTTTGGACACAACCGCAACAGTCTGGACTCGGTTTCCAACCTGAACTCTACCAGAAGCGACTGGGTGTTGGTTTACGGAGCCAGCACCCTGTCCGTGCTCAGACAGCAGGACTTGCACAAAGAGTGGACTTTCAACTCAGCTCAAATTCACTGGTACGACACCTCTGTGTATAAAATGATGGAGCATTTCAGCCTCTGTAATAGGCACACAAGAAAGCAAATCAGTGTGCAGAATTGCTTCAGTATAAGTATAATGAAAGGGAACATTTTCCTAAAATTAGATGTTTTTTCCCCCTACAGTCAGCCAGCTTTGGGTCACTTCAACAATGATGGAGTTCTTGATCTTTTCATTCAGCATTCAGCAAACGGCATCATGACAGTAAATATTTACCTTTCAAATTTGAAATTTAATACAGGCACTCTCCAGTAATGTGAAACATTTCCCTTTTTGTGTATGAATTTATGTTCAGTTTCCCCCTGCACCTTGTCTTCTAGGCACTGATTATTAACGGGGCGAATGGCACCCTCCTCTGGAAGGCTGAGTTTGTATGTCCTCGTCTCCTTTTGGAGTCATCCACTGTATTAACGTCAACAGGCCAATCAGCTTTCCTCTTTTGGGCCAGCAAGCCAATCAAAAAACATAGCAACGTTGCTAGAGCTACAGTGAGTCTCCTGTTGATACTAAACATCTACTGCTGCAGGAATAATAAAGATAATATCAAACTTGTTCTGAACTGTCCAAACTGTGTCCAGATGGCACCGGGTGTCGCTGCAGCAGAGCCGCTCATCAGAAAGCTCTTCCTGATGCATCCGGCTTATCCCACAGTTCTGCTGCAGCTCAGCAGTACAACGGACACAGCAGTCACATTTGCAGGTAAGATGCACCAAGGTATTTAATTAAATTTGTTTTAGATCATTGTGTTAAAAAAGATACATGTGACTTACAGTGCCTTTGGAAAAGTATTCATACCCCATTAAGCTTTTCCACATTTTGTCACGTTCTAGTAACACATTTTTATGTATTTTATTGGGATTTTATGTGACAGACCAACACGAAGGAGGGCGTAATTGTAAAATGGAAGAAAAACGTTTCTTGTTTTGTTTGTTTTTGTAAATAAAAGTCTTCAATGCATATCTTTTCACCTCCCTTATCTCTTATTCCTCTCAGTAAAATCCTGTGAAACCAACTCATTTCAGATGTTACCTAATTAGTAAATAGAGTCTACCTGTCTGTAAAATAAGAGCATTGAGGACAGACATATAACATGCAAAATGGTATATGTGCCAAAAAACTAATATTGCAGATCATCCTGAACATACCAACCCCCACTGGGAAACGTGGTGGTGGCTGCATCATGCTGCGGGGAGGCCTAACCCTGACACAGGCTATAAAATACTACCTCCAGTAGGACAACAACCCTAAATATACAGCCAGAGTAATAACAGAATGGTGTAGGTCCAAGAATACTCTTTTAAAATTTTCTCTGAACCGTGTTAAAATGGTTAAGTCAAAGTCCAGACCCAAAAATTTAATTGAAAACTGCAATTCAGGGCACGGCGCTGGTGGTGTATGGGTTCAGCACGTGACCATATATAGAGGCTATAGTCCTCGGTGTGGATGTCCGGGGTTCGAGTCCTGGACCCAGTGACCTTTCCCGAATGTCTCCCCCTCTTTCCTGTCTACCAACTCTAGAATAATAAAAGGCCTCTAGTGCCACAAAAAATATATATAAAAGAAAATTGCAATTCACAAAATGCATTATATCTGAGCTTGAGCTAATTTGCATGTAGCAATTTCCTTCACCATTTACAGTTATGCCCTTCTTTCAGTTGTTCTCCAAAATAAAATCACAATAAAATGCATTGTTTGGTTTTTACACGATAAAATGGGAAGACGTGAAGTAAACTGTATTGTATCAACTACTCTCTTTCTGACAGTGAGTTACCTGGAGCACCTAAAAGATGCCACCTACATCACTGTGTCCTCCCGGCCTACGACCGATTCGGAGCCCAGCACCTGGATAGTGGAGAGCACGAGCCTCAAAGCTGCCATTAAGAGAGGACAAATCATCCGGCTGGGGGAAAACGAGACAACCGAGGCATCTGGTAAACTCGATGCGCTGGAGGTGACCACGTTCTTCCGGCGTCTCTCCTTCAAGCGTCAGGTAATGTTGTAAGAATAGTTTTTTGTAGTATTTTTATCAGGTAATTTGCAAGATGACACTGAGTAATAAATATTTACATTTTTTGTTTGTTTAGTGATGAGCTCTGAACCGCGGGCCTGCATCATGTGGAGCCACAGAACTGGGATCCCATGGGTGAAAGGGTCTACAATTGTGAACACTTCTGCAGTAATGGGTCACAATTCATTTAAAGCTGTTCACATGCTGTTAGCTCCACTAAGAACTTTTACATTTCTGTGAAAATGTTCAGTGATACATTTCTCATAATTTATTTTGTTTTCATAATTGAAAGTCTGATTTAACATATTTCCCATTTAGTATTTATTTAACTGAAGCAGAGCAACTTTATCCCGTAGTTGAAAGAATATTATTGCTGCTGGAACATTTGAATGCGTTGACATTCTGTAAATAGATCTTCCATACTTACTGTGTTCATGTCTACCAATAATATACAGCTTCTGTCATCTCCTCTAGGATTTACTTCTCAACATCTAGTATGATGTTGAGAAGTAAATCCTAGAGGGAGTCTGTAAATATTTAATAAGACAAAGTATTTATTTTCTTCTGTTTTTCGGTCAGTTTTTTAAGGAGTGTATGATTGAGCATTGTTTTATTATATGCTGGAATAAGCTGGTATTTTACACAATGCAAGTGGAAGTAAACTAACTGCTCCCTCAGCTAAGCTTCTGTTGTCCGTGCATATTCATAGAAATAGAAGAGAAGGCTGCGTTAGCTCAGTCATATGGAAGGCCGAGGGGTGCAGTGTTCTCCTTGGAAACTAGAACAAGCTTGAGAACAGGGTTTTCTGAATAAAAGTGGCACTAATGTTTACAAACAGATCATTTTAATCATTTCTTTTTATACATAAAAAGACGTGTTCTTTAATGCCAATAATGGAGATCATTAAAACAAAAACTGAATGAACAAAAATGCAGAGTACTAGAGTACAACCACTGGGAAACACATTGTTCTTAAAACTTACCCTTATGTACCTCTAACGATGTACCAGACTACATTTAGTTATAGTAATAAGTAAATAATTTCCTAGAGAACCAGCCAGAGCTATGGTTGGGTGGTAATATGTATTAAGGTATGCCAAACATGCCAATGACATTCTTTTGAATAATGTAATAAAGGTTTTTGGAAAGTTGTTTTTGGTCATGCAAAAATATGTTGATATTAGTTACATTTGTTTTCCGGGATATTATTTTAAGGGATACGTTGTATAAATGGGCTGCACGGTGGCGCAGTTGGTAGCACTGTTGCCTTGCAGCAAGAAGGTCCTGGATTCAATTCCCAGCCAGGGGTCTTTCTGCATGGAGTTTGCATGTTCTCCCATGTGTGGGTTCTCACCACGTACTCTGGCTTCCTCCCACAGTCCAAAGACATGCCCTAAATTGCCCTTAGGTGCATGAATGAGTGTGTGCATGGTTGTTTGTGTGTTGCCCTGCAATGGACTGGCAACCTGTCCAGGGTGTTCCCCACCTCCTGCCCATAGACAGCTGGAGATAGGCACCAGCTCCCCTGTGACCCACTATGGAATAAGCGGTAGAAAATGACTGACTGACATTGTGTAAATAGTTTTCTCAAACTATTGTAAAGAGGTTAATATCTGAACACTACTGATGGTCAGATGTAAAACCCAGAGGTGGGTGGTAGCCAATAAAATGTTCTCAAGTTAGAGTGCCATTATTTTAAAATATGAGTTAAGTTGAAGTAAAATGTAGCCATCAGACAAATAACCCAAGTAGGAGTGAAAAGTATTTGGGAAATGGACAACTCAGTCAGTAAAGCAGGCTGAGCAGACAGAAAATAGCACAAGAACAAGAAAGCTTGAGTACAGAAACAAGTCTTTCTTTGCCACAAACCTTGTGGGTTGGTGTCTGCATGTTTGGTTAAAACAGTTTATTTCTGGGCGCGGTGCTGATGCTGTTAAGGCGCGCGACCATATGCAGAGGCTGCAGTCTTCGAAGCGGCTGTCCCGGGTTCGAGTCCAGGACCCGGCGACATTTGCCGAATGTCTAACCGTATTTCCTGTCTGCCTACTGTCAAAATAAAAAAGCCTACTAGTGCCGAAAAAATATCTTTGAAAAAAAAAGTATAATTCTCTCTGAAATGATCAGAGGTGGGTAAAGTAACCTAAAACTGTTCTCTAGTAATAAAAGCAAAAGGTATTATGCAGTAAAACTACTCCTACAAGTATTTTTCTTGAGTTACTGAAGTAAATGTACTTGAAGTTTAACCTATAACAATCCACCCCAAGTAAAAACCACTTACATGTTCTAGGTGAAAAGCAGAATGCAGTTTCCTCACACTGACGCCAGGTGGCGGTGTTTGCGCAGTGAAATTAGAAACACTCTTTTCGAACCTCACAGCTGCCGCATCACATCTGAATCTGTGAACATGGCCTCGGCTGCCCTTGTTCGCCTGCTCAGGCTGTCAGCTGTCAGGAACGGGCGCCTCTCACCGCGGAGACCCTTCAACGCCCCGGGGAGGACCGTGACGCCGAGCCGGAAAGCCGTGTGCACATCAAGCGGCGCCATTCTGCCCAAACCCAAGAAGGTGAGAGCAGCGTTTGTAGTTGAAAACATTGTGTGCCATTAAAAGCCCGGTTATTAAATTAAAACAAGATGGAAGAAGTCAACTATCTATCCGTGAAAGGGAAAATTGGTCTGTAATGAGGTCTGTCTCAGAGCTGCCATAACTAATTAAACTGTTTTATGGTGGGGACGTGTGGCACCGGGGAGCAGACCCCCTTTGGCCTCTTCCGGATCGCTCTGGTAGTGGTTCCCTTCTTATATGTGGGGACTCAGATCAGCAAGAGCTTTGCGGCGCTGCTGGAGGAGCACGACATATTCGTTCCGGAGGATGACGACGACGATGACTGAGGACTCCGTGGGATCATCAGGTAACATTGTGTTCCTTTTAAACATGTCTGCTCATGCTCGGTGTAAAGGCTACGTCGAAGTCCATTCAGTGCGCCTGGTTTTCTGTTCTTCCTTTTACAAGAGCACCAATAATGCTTATGTAAAATCTGTAGCATCTTAAATAACTTCTTGCATCTTATTTTCTCTGCAGATGTTCGTGTTTTAATCGCTACCAAGTGTCTGTACCCACCAATGTAGAGAAATGCCTTCCTGGAGGTCCTGTTGCTGTGACTCTAATTCACCTCTGCCTGCACTTGTTTCAGGGATTTTGCTGTTATTTGACAGACACAAGACTGTCGCTCCATTTTTGTATGGTACTGTATTTGCTTGCACTACAGGAGTCTTAATAAAAAGAAAAATATATAAAATGTCAGTGGGTTCTAGTGCAAGCCTTCCTGAAATTAGAATGGAAATGAGTCGTTGAAAGTTTGTGAGTACAGTCTATTTATATCTGGTGTACAACCTTTTCAGAACACAGTTCTGGCATCAGTGAAAATCTCACTTAAAAATGTCCTCCTGCATCAACTTTTGATGATGGATGGTTTGGACCCACTAAGTTACAGAAGCACATCAAAGGTCCTGAATGAGGTCCTAATCTAAATTGTCTCAATTTTAATTTCCCTTAGATTCAAACCTTAGGCTTGCCAAATCTGTTGTCTTCAGCCTATTTAGTGTCTTTACATTTTTAATACACTGCACCTAATTTTCTAGCTCATTTCAAATTAAGTTCTTGGCACTGTAAAACTCTTGCAATTTTGACAATTAAAAAGCAAGACTACATAAAAAAATAAAAGTTTGTGCTCTTAGAAACATTTAAAGCTTGTAGATGACCAGTGTCATTGTCTTCAGTGTATGAGGTTACACACCAGGAAATAAACCCCTTCTCCAAAACCAACAACTTTGACCTGGTGGGATCATGCTGAGGGTATGTTTTGCAGTCAGTGGTACTGCTCCTTCATGCAAAGTGAATGGAATAATAATAGGACTACCTACAAGTTCTTCAACTTTGTTCAACTCAACAGCTACAGTTTAGCCCAAAATTAGTAATTCCCCTTGGCAGACTAAGAAATATTTGGTTTCAGTTAAAGACGTATATAGTCATTATTTATACCATTCTCAATAATCAATGGAAAAATCTTTATTGTCCTTAACTAATGAACCTTTGGGGTTGGAAGGCCTCATTGCCATCACACTAATCTTTAGCTCCCTCCACAGATTACCAAATTAGTTAGTGAAAAATCCATGAACAAAATTTGGCACCCCGTTTTTGATTCACATGCAAAAAGGCCCAAAGATAACACTGATGAATTTCTGATCATAACTGTAGCTACAGACTAAAAACTATAATTATTAAAAGCAGGGCGAGGTGTAGAACCTAACCTCCAGTTATTTATGCAGTATTTGTACTTCCACTGCTTTGACTGAGCACGTACTGAAAGGGGAGTTGTTTTTGTAAAATGTAAGAAATAATCTTAAAATGAACCTCATCAAGACTAAAACAAAACCAGTGTAAGCATGAGAGAGATGAAGTGTGTATTTACAATTAAGGGGAACATCTTTCATTCTGGAAACAAGCAAATATGGGTCAGAGGTCAGCTACACAGTTCATGGGTCGTGGCCTTTGTAGAATTTGGACAGGAAGTCGGTTGCTCGAAGTTCTTCGGTCTCTTGGAAATAACGCATCACGTGGGTCTTCTGCTTCCAGATGTGGATTGTTTCTTGCAGTTCCATTTTACCCTGCAGTGTGAATGAGAGACAGCTCAATACACAGTGAGGGGCACGGGTACATTCCCCTCAAATATCACCAAGGGTTAGAGGAACCGCCAACTCTAGAGTCAAGACTGTAGCAATGAATGATCAGTGATGGGGTCACCTTTTACCTTAATGACCAGCATGTCTATCACACGGGGGTCGGTGACGTGCTTGTTTTTGTCAAACATCTCCCGCACTTTGTCTCTGCCCTGGCGAGTTGTGATGTCCAGCTGAAACAACGCCACTGCAGACAGAGTCGCTTAGTTTTAATAAAAGAAACAACAGCTACAATGACCTCAATAAGTACAAGAATATCAGGATATTGTTACCAACACAATTTGGAAACAAGTCATCCTAATATTAGTAATTTCACAGGGTAAAGTTATCACATTATGTCATTTTGACATTATTTAAACAAAAGCAATAATCATGGTACTGAGAAATAATCCATGATCAATAACCATCCCTGAGTGAAAGCTACAAAAATGTTACGTGTTGTTTTTCCAGCCTATACGGTAAGGATTTACTGGTTTTGTTTAGCAAATGTGATTTTAAATTTAAGTGAAAAATACTTCATTAATTCCATTGGGAAATTAAATGTTGTTGTAGCTCATATTAATTAAATTCATTTTTAAATCGCAAAACACAACCAGAATAAATCCAAAAATATTTAGCCCAGAATTTATCAACAATATAACGAGTAAGCCAGATAGAACATAATAGCCAATATGCATCTCATGAGCCTCACTGAGTGAACATTTAGGAGGAAAGTATTTTGCTGTGATTACAGCTGCAGGTTTTTGGGCTTTGTCTTTTCCATAAAAAAGACAAAGCCACAGCTTAGTCACATTGGATCAAAGGTTTCTGAACATCAGTTGCTATAGATTCTCAATTATATCGTGAGCTGACATTCCTTTCATTCCAGTGTAGATCATGTTTAGGGTTCCTGTCCTCCTGGAAGGTAAACTCCTGCCTCAAGTCTGTTTTAGCCTCTAACAGGTTGTCTTCCAGAATGTTCCTGTAGTTAGATCCACCCATCCTCTAATCAACTCTGACCAGCATTGCTTCCCTGATGAAGAAAAGCATCGTCACAGCATGATGCTGCCACTATGCTTCACCATGGGGACGAAGTCTCAACAGTGACATTAGGTTTTCTGCCACACAGTGTTGCAATGTATCCTCTACTTGGCCTGTAGCAACCCTTAAACATGCCGTTTAATTATTTTATTCTTGCCAGGTTTATGACTGAACAACCCATAGGTGTCCTGCTAACATACACGCTCCCACCTGGACTGTGGATCTCTGCAGCTCCTCCTGAGTTACCAAAGGTCTCTCGGATGCTTTTCCAGATTAATTCCCTTGTCCAGCTTGATAATTTAGGCTGACGCTGTCTTAGTAGGTTTGCAGCTGTGTCATACTTTTCCCATTTTTATATCATGGATTGAACAGTGCTCTGTAAGATGTTCAAAGTTTGGAATATGGTTTTAAAACAGAGACCTGCTCTCCTACCCGACTTGTCTGCTGTGTTCCTCGGTCTTCATGATGCTGTTTGTTCACTTCTGTTCCATATCAAACTCTGCGACTTTCACACAACAGCTGCATTTACTTTTCAGATTGCAATGGATTTTATTTGGGGGAATCAGAGTAAAGGGGAGTTGACTTTCGATTTATTTTTTTGGATAAAACTATTTTAAATCATGTATTATTTTCCTTTCACTCGCAAGCTTTAGAGAAGACCCCGTCCTGAAATGCTGAAGTTCTTGTAGAGGTTCAGTTAACCTCGACAAAAATCTTAAGCTCCACAGAGGCACGACCTTGACGCTACAGCCGCTGCTTAAACACCCCGGTTTCACCCTCCACAGCGGACTAACATACCTGTATTAGGTACCTCACGGTACCAGGCTCGATACAGCTCCCGAACCCTGCGCTTAGCTTCGTCCAAGTCCCGACTAAAAACCGGCTTTACCACTTTAGCAGCACCGGCTGCGGTACGGGTCGCAGCCGTGGAAGCCATGGCTGTTGCTGATGTCGTTGGAGGCGTTTCCGCTTTCAGAGCGTAAACCAAAAAACGTAAGCGCCCCCCTAGTGGTAAAACAGGTTCAATACAAGACATGCCGTAATTAATGACTGTCGACAGCAGGCGAAATAAGTAGCTTTATTTGTTATTCTCCAACACTTTGCAGATTTCATGCTTAAATAACAATATTTTTTAAAACTTTAAATACAGCAGAGAATAAAACAGGCAATAAATAACTATTTAGATACTCAAAAAGTTCACAGAAAAACTTTTATTCTCTGTATGAACTGTTACAACAGGGCTGATAAAACCAAAGAAGAAATGAATGATCATAATAAAATTTCTAATGATATGTGGAAACCAAACACAATATATCAACACAAAGACCTTCAATTTGTTTAAGCACCGCAGTGGAGAAGTGATGATTAGGGCTTGTTTGCAGCTATAGGACCTGGCTGCTGTGTAGTCACTGAGCAGGCATGAATTCCTCCAACAAACTTTTCTAGAGTCAACTGTGAGACCATCTGTGCCACAGCTGAAGCTTTTCACAAACACAATAGGAAACCTACAACAGAATGGGTTGGTAAAGGAAACTATCAAGACGTTGTAATGGCCTTGTCAAAGTCTGGACCTCAGCTTAATTGAAATGCTACAGTAGGACTTTAAAGAGAGCTGTGAAAAAATAAAAGTCTGCAAAGCTAAACTGAAGCAATGTTATAAAGAAAACTGGACTGAAATTCCTCTACATTAAAAGTACAGAAAACAGCCACTTCAAGTTATTGCAACTATTTGTGGTTTTCAGGGTGTGCTTAGTTTTTCCACACACAGCTTCTCTGTTTTTGGCTTTGATGTTCAATAAATAATGACACTGGAATTTATTGTTTTTGTGCATTTGTAAAAGGCATACCCACAGCATAATGCTGCCACCACATTTCACCTTGAGGAAAGTGTGTTTTAAGGTGATTAGTGGTGTTAGTTTTCTGGAAAGTAATCTTTTGTATGTCAGCCAAAATGTTTTGATCTCATCCAAACATATCACCTTCTTCCCCATTTGTTGTTTCCCCACACAGCTTGTGGCTGTTTGACTCATGTTCTTGTCCAACCTGTAATTAAGGTGCTCTGAGAGATGTTAAAAGTTGTGGGACATTGTTTTATAACCAAACCCTGCTTTTAATTTCTCCACATCGTTATACCTGCTGTGCTCCTTTATTCCATCAAGCTATAATTCAATATTTAACCTGAGATTAAACTATCCTGAGAATTAGCTAGATTGTATTTTCTTTAGAGGTATCAGAGTAAAAGAGGCTGAATGCAAAGTCACAAATATTTTTTTAAATAAAAATCTTAAAAAGTCAAACCTTTCATCCACTTCCACAAACCGTTTCCCAAAATGGAAAGGTGTTAAGGAGTGTGAACACTTTTGCAAGGCACTTAAAAACAACAAAAAACCCAAAGTTCATATAGGTTCGTAATGAAGTAACTTTATTGATTGCAAAAACGAGCATAATTTAGAAAAACCTTAGAGGCTTTAAATATATAAATGCTTTCAAAAGGTAGTTACTCTTTTCACAATAGTTCTTTTCAACAAGAAAAATATATATAAAAAATGGCTCATTGATGCAACACCTGCCATGTGTTGTGGTGGTGACAAACAGAGTATGACAATAAGTGATCAGTGGAATCAGGAAGCCTGGGAATTCTCCACCATGGCTTATAAACATCTGGACGTGTTGTGTGGAGAAACAATCATTCAGCTGTGTTTACAAGTCAATTATACTTCGAAGAAGCCAGAACCTGTTCTTCGACATCCAGATCACACTTCCACATCGAGTCTGCAAGACATTTGAAACGGTTCCGTTTTATCAGAATCCCAAAGTATTTTTCATAAATTTGCATTTATAAAAAAACAAAAACACAGGTACAACCGTTTGCAGATGCAATAAGAATAATAACAGTAAATACAAAGCTCCAATTTCTTGAGAAAGTGTGATACTTTAACAAAATCAACAGAAAACCTGTATAAAGAAAGTCTTCTGACCCCCGCTTCAAAATGAAGTTCAGACAGTAGAAACTTGATCTACAAGGCCTGATACTAAAAACTCAAATATTCCAGTTTTAAGACCAAAAGAATATCATTACAAGCTTGAACTCTCAAAAGCAAAACAAAAAGTAAAAAGTGCACTTTAACATACAATGTAAGGCCCAGTGTAATGAAACTGACAAATGGCTTGTTGGCAAATTGGCTGAAAGACCTGTTACAGTTCTGACCCAGCAGTAAAAGGTCCTATACAAGTATTTCCTTTTGATCCAGTCATCATACAGACTGAAAACCAAACCTCTGGGAACAAAGAAAGGTTGAAAAAAAAAAAGACACCTGCTTTTCCAAATCTCTATGCCTTAATAACGGTTTAGCCCCAAGCACTTCCCCTGCCTCAACGTCAGCCCATGCCCATCCTTGTCCATGCCACAGCAGCAGCAGCAGTGGGTCAGTGGTCCAGGCTGTTCCCCAGCTTCTGTCCCTCTTGCAGAGCAGCCATGGCCAACCTCAAGTGCTCCTTCAGACTCTGAATCTCGCGCTCATTCCGACCTTTCATCCCGTTCAGCTCTCCGTGCACCTCTGCATACCGCTCACAGGCCAGCTGCTTTTCCTGCAGGAGGAAAAACACAGCTTCATCTTTCACACCACCGAGTTCAGAGAGCTCTCTTTACATTATATCCCCAACAAAACAGACCTGTGCTTTTTAAATTACAGGTGTTTTCTGTCTTTGTAGTTTGATGCACTGTCATTTGTACATCTAGTTTCCAACATTTCACCACATCTGTTTCCAAGTTTAACATTCTGCATTATCCCTCCATTCAAAGACTTATATATATAAATACAATACTTGTGACAGATAAACCAAGGCACAGTACCATGTTTAGAAATTGGAGCTCATTCCTAAGGCAGCTGATCTCCTTGTGAAGATACTGTATCTCGTTATCTTTCATTCTGAGGAGAACCTGGAAGAAAAACAGGGGTGGTTTACTTTTTCTTAAAACAAAATCAGATGGCATGCAGGAAATATGTACATCCACAGTTCTCAAGTCCACCATAAACGACAAGACATAACGTCTAGTTTATGATTTAGCACAAAAGTCCAAATGATGTCATTTCTAAAAAAGGTTGTAACAGGGCACACAAGTGGCCCGCCTCTTTTTAAAACATTTTAAATCCAAACATCTAACCATTTGCCCACAGTTTTAATGTTCCTCTGGCACAGAAAACAAAAACTAAAACAGATGCATCTCGGTCCAGATGTGAAGGCTTGCATATTTTCACACCTGCAGACCACATGAAGAGTATGGCTGCCAGTGTGGAGGATGCACACAGAAACTACCCCCACCATCCACTTTCAGTTTCAAAAACAACAGTACCTCTAGTTCACAGGTGATCTTGTCCTTGTTGTCCTCTGAGCCTTTATCTGTGAGGGTGGATCGTGTAAGACTCATTTCGTCCGTCAAACGGGCCTTTAAGTCCTGAGGAACCAAATACATTTTTTAAACATGTTTCTGTGGCCGCAGAGGAGCAGATAGTAGATTTGCAAGAGTTAAAAAGTGGTTTTCCATTTTTTGAAGAATACAATGTGGCATGCATTAGTATTCAGACTTTAGCAGCACAACATTGAGACGTTTAATTTTTATGATACTATTGTTAAAATTACAATAAATCCACTTTTTACTGATACTTTTCTTACCATTACATAATGCCCACACCTTTCTCCTTTAGCTTTATGCTGTGTGAATACCTGCTTACTTGAAATATAAGATCCTACCAAATACTGCATCCAAGCAGTCTTTTGAGAGTGCAACATTCCACACAATGTTATTGCGACAACAGCTGTGATTCACTACATTGTAAAGCTCAAATTCAAACCCTCCGAGTCAATACTTTGAGTTTATTTTCATCTCTGCTGTAAAGCGGATCACTTTACCACAGTCAGCTACTAACTCACCACGTTCTCCTTCTTCAGCTGCTCCATGTCTCTCTCTTTGTGGCCGACTTCCCGTTCTCTCTCAGTGTTTCTCTGCTCAGCTCGGTGTAGCTCCAGACACTTTTGAGAATAGCGCTCAGACAGGCCGGCCAGCTCCCTCTGCAAGGCCTGAGTTTCAGCCCTGCAACATAAGGTGAGTAACAAAGAAAAACAGACAAATGTGTCATATAAAGCTTATTTCACAGTATACACATTGGAAGCTGATCATCCTATTAAGTAAGAACCAAAATCCTGCTTTCTGGGAAATACTTAATTCCATTAAATCAATTAACACTTAGAAATAATCTGCTTGAGGAATACTAATAAATAACAGCAATACTCTTTGTGTTTGTCTATTTCTGTCCCTCAAGCATTTCCTGTAGATGTAAAAACATCTCTGCATCTTGCAACCAATGACCACAAAAAGAGGAAGAGCATGCACAGTTGAAAAATGTTCAGCAGTTAAAACAAAGCCCTAAAATGAGGGTCTTTCTGTGTGAAATGCCACCTTGAAGACTGCTAAGAAAATCTTATCTATAACTAAATTCTTCTACATTCCTTAGGAGCCTAACAGGGCCTAGTGGCCACTTTACTAATGGGCCTACTTTAACAAGGAGGGACTGTTGTACAAGTTCAGCTTTATTTCACAAAAAAAGCTGCTGGGGCCCACCAGCTCCGACCTAAACGAAGCACCACTATCAAAATAACAACTGAATATTTTATCAGGAGTAAATATATATTTATGATGTAGTTATGAAGAACAGGTATGTTAAGATTAAAATAAACACGCGGTGTAATTAGGTTCCACTGGGAAAGGATGGAGGGCATCCGTCTCTTCGGCAGGAGCTAATATTAAGTTCCTTACTGTTGTTGGGCTTGCAGAGTCTTCGAGTCTATCGCTCCACTGTTCAGCCTCTTGAACATCTCCACCTCTCTCTCCAGCTCCTCTTTATGCTTCTTCTTCAAAGCTTCCATCACTACAACACAAATACAGGCTTAAGATGTGTTATAATTGTCACTTGGAATTTCATGACAATCGGTATGTCCACAATTTTTTTATACTAAAATTCAAAGCGACAAGTCATCCACTTTTGCACTGATCAAAGTGTAACATTGACTGGATCTCTCACTATGACTATTAACAGTTTCATTCTAGTTGTTTTACATGGCCTTGAACCAAACGGTCACATTTTCACATTGTTTTCAATCATTATGATAGATTTGTCTTCTTCTGCTCTTTCATTCTGCTGTAAATGTCACTCCCGCCATGTTTTTATTTCCTACAAGGCAAAATGTCTCATGTACAGTGCCTTAGAAAAATATTCATACCTCTTGAACCTTTTTTACATATGACCATACAACTACAAACTTGATTGTGTTTTAATGGGACGCCAAATGAATCAAATGAATGGCTAGTTACCAGAGCTCTGCAGAGCTGAATGACGTGCTGATGAGAAAATCCAGACATTTGATTCAGGGACGTTGCAGCAGCGATGCATCTACAAGCTGAACAACAGCAGCTCTGGAGGATGTGCATTTAATCCCTTTTCTCTTTAAAAGGCTTCAAATAATAATCTACTGCAACCAAATGCCTTCAGAAGTCAGCAAGCTAGAATCTGTTGATAGGACCAACAGGATCTGGTCAGATGAGACCAAAATCAAACTCTGTGTAAAACCAACGGGAAAACCGATGGAGCTAAATACACAACACTGTAAAAAAAAAAAACCTGTCGGAGGCTGCAAAATAAATAAGACTGTGGTGGAGGTTCACCTTCAGCAGGAAAACAACCCTAAACATCTAGCCAGAGCCACAACAGATTGGTCAGGATCAAAGTATGCTTATTTGTTAGAATGGCCCAGTCAAAGTCCGGACCTAAAGCAAATTGCTGATATGTGGCAAGACGATGGAAACTGATCTAGTGACGCTCTCCGTCAATCCTACTGAGCTTGAAATTTCAGCCTTTAGATGTGCAAAGCTGCTAGACATACAACTGGATGTCCAACAACAGGTGGCTCTACAAAAAATTGAAAATGTGAAAAGGTTCAAGGGGTATGAGGCGCCCTGTAAAAGCGAACATTAACCAGAAGCCGCTCAGTCTCCAAATACCGTAAGACGTGTGATGCAATCACTTCTGTCAGCATCTGTGTTTTAATTTTGGTTGTTGAAAAAACTAAAATGTCAGAATGTGAGATCTCATGGTAAGTTGCTGCTCGGCAAGGGAATGATAGAAGAATACAAAGAAGTATTCACTGAGTTATACTTTTTCAAAGAAATATATATGTTTGCTATATTTAAATATACAACATACCGATGTTATCAATTATTAATCATACACGTACAAACTAAGCTTTACAGTAAAAAATGGTTTCAGCTTTATCTGCAGTTATTTCAAATAAAAGGTATTATTGTATTAAATGTTAAAAATGTGATGTCTCCATCTGACAAAGTTGGTCTTTGTAATTTAAATAAACCTTTAATAATTCAGAGAAACTATAGCAAACCTCACAGCATAATGCGCTCACTTGCAAACCCACTGATATTTTGAAGCCGACTGACTGACCTCGTGCCGTGTCCTGGGTCTCCTCCAGCAGCAGCCGCTCCTTCTCCATCTCCAGTTCCTTAATCCGGCGGCCATGCTGCCTCTGCAGCTCCTCCAGCGCATGTCTATGAGCATGCTCCATGGCCGCCAGGCTGCGGCTGCAGGGTGCCTCAGGACCGCAGTTACCACGCACACCTTCTCCCCTTCCCCCTCCTCCCCCCTGTTGTATTTTGTCCAGCTGTTGCCTCAGTGACGCCACCTGAGAGAAGGTAAAAATGGAGGTAAAGCCAGCTGATTGACACCAAAGCTGCCTCCATTTTACATGTAGACAGAAGCATGTCTGAGCAACAAAAATATTCAAGCTTAGAAACACATCACAGCACACAAAAACGGAGCAGACTGGCTTTTCAGAAGTATTTTCCACATTACTTCCTCAGTACTTCTTAGACTAGTCATTAATTTATATATTTACATTTTATTTAAGATGGAAAACACTGCTGAAAGTAATGTGTAAGTCAGAAAGAAGCAAAAAGTGTAAAACGCTTGAAAAAAAGAAAAGCTTTACTTCATTTATGTAGATGAAGTTAATTTGCACTTTAGTATCTTTGCAAATTACAGAATCATCTCCACACACTACCTCCCTCTGCAGCGCCTCGTTGGCTGACTGGCTAGAGGTCCGCGGTCTCATCGATGATAAGGAGCTCATGTCCTTTAACGGCATCCGTTCAAACTCAGACCACTTTTTCTCTATTTCTTCCTCCAGGTGTACCCTCTGGTTCGATCCCACACCCGTGCCCTTCCGGGACAGGATGGCTTCCCACTGGCTGCTCATGCTCCTCTCCTCCTGCCATTGGCTATGCTCTCGCCCCTGCCCCTCTCCTGCTTCTCTCTGACTGGACGGGAGAGGGCCAGAGGAGGTGGGAACAGGAGAGAGTTCTACATAGTCGAACTTTCGTTCAGCAGGATGTGCCGAGCGCGGAGCCTCTGGCTGGGAGTCGACATGACGTGATGATGGGTGACGGGAAGATGGCAAAAAACGTTTATGAGAGTTTTCTTTGTCGCTGTTGTTGTCAGGTAATCTATTGAAGGAAAAAGTACAAATTAAAGAACACTAAGATTGCAATTCCTTGTTTTTTAACGACAAAGTTAAAGTTTATGAGTTGAAGTTTTATAATAAGGTTGATGGTAAAACACTGATGCAACAGGTACAGCTTTAACAGTATTCATTCACCTCCAACTTTAACATTTTGTCACGCTACGACGACAACCTCACCAGCCACAATACAGTATATACTGATTTAGTTTACTTTTATGAATAAAAATCTGAAAATTACCTGCATTTGTACTCAGTACCTCTGAGTCAATACCTTATAGAATCAACTTTTGCTACTATTACTGTACATCTGCGAGACTTGAGGGTCATGTCTGTAACAGCTTTGCACAACTGCAGACATTTTTGGCCAACCTTTGCAAAATACCTCAAGCTCAGTCTGACTGGATGAAGAGCATCTGAAGATTAATTGCAAAGTTTCTGACACATTTTCAACTTTGCTGAAGCCATCCTGACACATGAATGTGTTTAGACCTAACCCCCATTGTAGATCTGACTGTATGTTCAGATTTGTTTTCCTGCAGCAAGGTGACCCTCCACCACATTTTTGATTGTTTGAAGATTTTTCCCACAATTTAGCCATATCCATTTTCTAAAAGTCTGATCCGTTCCCCATCCCTGGTGAAGAAAGGCATCTCCACAGCATGATGCTGCCACCACC
This sequence comes from Girardinichthys multiradiatus, assembly GCF_021462225.1. Lineage (NCBI taxonomy): Eukaryota > Metazoa > Chordata > Actinopteri > Cyprinodontiformes > Goodeidae > Girardinichthys > Girardinichthys multiradiatus. The sequence goes on from NC_061818.1 coordinate 14,509,419, forward strand.
ATGTTTCAATGTGAGAACAGTGTGTTCAGGGTGATGTGCAGTGTTATTTTTATGCCACATATAGCACATTTCATGTAAATGAAAAACTTGAATTTTGGCCTCATCCAACCCGAGCACCTTTCACAAATGCTTTGTCACCTCAAGGCTTGTTACTGGCTACAGGACTTCCTATGTCTTTCCTCCTGCACCTATTCCACATTTGTTGAGTGCACAACATCCTCGGGTCAACTTGGTCATTTGCCAATTTGCAGCCAATTTTGTAACCTAAGTACAAAGTATTTAATTACACATTAGTTTATCTTTTATTGTATTTAAGTATTTTCATGAATGAAGCAGAAGTGGCCACTTAATTAAATTGAATATCATTGTCTGAAAACATTGTTTAGCTTAGTTATGAAATATAAGAAATATGAAAAAATGATGGCCCCACATCAAGCCAAAATAAATTGATGTTGTGTTCACCAGTTCTGCATGTACTTACTGCGTGAGGTCAGGAGAGCTGCTGGGCTGGATAGACTTCTTTAAAACCTCTATCCAGTTTCGCCTGATCCCAGCTGTCATGGCAGACAGTGTGAAAACAGCCTCCCGTGTCTGCGGCACAAGAAGGAAAAACCAAACAGGTTAAACAAATGAAGGATACAGGCGTGGGATGAGATGGAGGTGATAAACGTAAAAAGACGGGACTAAATAAGGCGCTGAAATAAGGCAATATAGAAAATGGTGCAAAAGTGGAAGAAAGCTTTAGTCCAAGTTAATTAAGACAGTTTAAAGAGGAGAACAGGGAAAACAGATGCATGCAGTATTAAGGAGGGTTTGACCAGTGACGAAGACTTTCACCTGGATCTGAAACCCATAGTTCTTCTCCACATCGAACTCAGACACATTCAGACAAGATTTCAGGTCAATCTCTCCATCCAAGTCATCTTTCTGCGCAGGGAAACAGTTTCTTTAGTCAAACTAAACCATATTTATTTGCTCCTAAATGCTATTTGCAAACATTTGGAACTGGCATAAAAATTTTCTCATTAACAAAATAAAAACATGCCTCCTCCGCAGTTGAGTCTCTGTAATATTTCATTCCAGCATCTGTCAAAACAAACCAGTGCTTCTTCCACTAAAGATAAAAGAAAAAAAAAAAAAACCACACAAAGATTACTTGAGAATTAAGAAACTGTAAGTAACAAAACACTAAAATAACTGGAAATCCGGTTAGAAAAAGCGAGAAACTCCATCATTTACATGAAAATTCTTAACAGCAACAAGTCAAAGAGGAAAATCTCACCTCTCCAAAGTTGTCTAGTTTTGACATCCATCCCTTTTTGAAGTTCAAGAGGTCAGGCTGCCAAGAGGAGGGCACATTGTCAGTTTTAGTTTAAAAGCTCGAGATGAACAGTTGGAAGGAAGGAAATCTGTGATGTCTTTGTATGTCAGCACCATTCATGTGATCAGCCACGCATTAAAGAGCAGGTCTGAGTAGATTTTACACATAAAGAAACAAAAAGGCAATAGAAGGAGGAAAGAGGAGAACACAAAGAGAAATATGAGCCCATATCAAAGGACGCTGCATGCTCAATGCATCCACACCCCTACGTGTTTATTCCATTATTGTAGTAAAACATAACAGATAAATGCTGCTGAATTACTGTGGCACAAAGGACGCTAACTAGTTTCCACTCAAGCTGCTGAAAGCTGACCCTAGAAGGTCTTTTTAAACAAAAATAGTCCGTGTTTAACTTTATACACTTAACATGGTGGTAAAACAAGTGTGCACCATAATCAGGTCAAAGAGCCTAAAACTGCAAACACATTCGAAAGGTTTCACATCAGTGTGATGTTTACTAAACAGGCTGCTGCTCTTCTGCACTGCAGCAGCCATGCTTCTGTTCTCCACCTGGGTACAGGAAGAGAAAACGTGTGCAAAATAACCTCAAAGAAGCCACCATTCCAGATTAAGATTAGGTAACATCCATTCCTCCCTCTCCTTATCTCTCTCTAACTCGCATGAACATTCCTCAATTCAAACCTTTGGCTCATGTTGTTCACACTCCCATGTCTTTATCTTCTTTACTTCAACTCCTTTTTGATAATTTTATTCTCATCTTAGAACCATTTGTTCTGTTTCTATTGGTTTGTCCTCCTGCTGCAATCTACAATGCCTAGCAAAAAGATTTGCAAATCTCAAACTTTCTTTTACGTTTTCTCACATTTTGAAAAACTTGTGTGTATTTTGGGGGGATTTTATTTGATAGACAAAAACAATGATGTTCATAATAATGAAGTGGAAATAAAATTATACAGGAATTTTAAATAAAAGTTTAAAAAAGGTGTACTGTTCTTTTGTATTCAGGATTATATTTAGGGGTATTAGAGTAAGTAATACCCCTAAATATAATCCAGTTCAACCTTTCGAAGGCAACTAGTGAGTAAAAAGAATAGTGGACAAAGCAAACGTTTAGACGAGCGTCCTCTGGTCAGATGAGACTATAACTGAACTTCTTGGACAACATGCCGAATTCTAATAGTGGAAGAAAACAAACACTGCACATGAACACACCATCCCCATAATGAAGCATGGTAGGGGCAGCATCATGATGTGGGAATGCTTTTCTTTACCAGGGAAAGGGAAGCTGGTCAGAGTTAATGTAAATGTTGCCAAATCTAAATGGAGCAAGGTACAAGGCAATCCTGTAAGAAAACTCGTTAGAGGCTGAGGTGGAAGGACGAGCCTAAACATACAACCAGAGCGACAACAGAATGGTTTAGATCAGAGATTCTCAACCTTGGTCCTCACAGCACAATGTCCAGTATATTTTAGGGGCTTCCCTGCTGCCACACACCTGACTCAAAAGGTACGTCTCAAAAGATTTTAGTATAATGAAGGAATTGAATATTGTTTGTCACTTACTTTTGGATTCTGTTGTCTGTGAGCCATAATCATCAAGATTACAAGAAATAAAGGCTTGAAACATTTCACGCCATGTGAAATGAATCTATGTGACTTTCACTTCCTGAAACAAGTGACAAAAAAATATTTAACCTTTTCGTGATATTCTAATATTTTTACGTAACTTATTTTTATGCTCCTGTAAATAAATGTGTGATTAACAGCCTTCTGCAACAGTTGATGGCCTGCTGAGGAGGTAATGCAGCGAATTGAATCTGAAACGTGTCGGACAATGGGCCTTGAGGACCATTGATGATAAAATACTGGTTTAGATCAAAGAAAATGTATGTGTTAGCAAGGCACAGTAAAAAGCCCGAAATCTAGCTGAGATTCTCTGGTTAGACCTGTTCACGATGCTCCAGTCGAACTAAAACTTGTTTTTAGATGTATCAAGCTAGCAGAGAGATATCCCAAAGACTTACGACTGTAACCGCAGAAAACAATGTTTCTTTTTTCTACAAAATATAGAAAAAGACTGGATGAATCTCATCAGACCAGAACAGAGCACTCCTCTTCCACACATCGGTGTCCCCTGAATCCTTTACCAATTAGGTCACTTCTAAAGGCATTTGGTCGCACTGGATTTTGTGCAACCAATGGGAATCAGATTATGACGGTCTAAATATAAATCTATGCCACATCTTTTTCAAATTTTACTGGTAAAAAATAAAAAAATTATAAAAACCATACATTGTTTGCTCTATAAATCAACATTATGCACTCCTTGTTTTCCTGTAATCTGGCGAAATGTGAAAACATTTAAAGCCTATTTATATTATTAAAAGGGACTATAACGTCTCTGCATCTTGTCATCTATAAATCACAACTTTTGTGTTTTGCATTTCTCCTCTAAATATTCCTATGAACCACAGCACCACCCGGATTTCTTCCCGTTTATGGTAGCCCTTCCATCTGATTTCCTTTCATCCAAATCAGCAACTGATGACTGCAAAAACACTGTCAAACATATTGTTAGGATGGAAATGAACTTGAATTTAACTTCTCTTCATTAATATATGAGTGGGGAATATTTGGAAATCTGAGTCATGATGGCAGAAAATGGCTGCAGGGCAATGAACACCAAGAAGGGAAACCTGAGCTACAGATAAATTAATATTTTTCTTGGGGCTCTTTCACTCTCTCTCTCTCAGCAATAAGGTGAAACAACCAACAGGTGCAACTCGTCACATGTCAAACCTCATAAATTAATGTTGACTTGTCTAAACTTGCCTATATGCAGGGTCATAAAGCTGTGGACCAGGAAACATATTTTAGCAATAACACCAATGGTCATGTGCTTGCAGATCCAACTAATATATGAGGAAAAAGCATCAGAAAAGCTTACAGGGACATCATGAACTCTTCCTGACCTTTGTATCCTGTCACTATAAAGGAGTATTGTCTCCACTGCTTTGTCCGTAAGGCTCAGTTAAATAGGTTACCTCTGAGCACAATGAGAACAGGAGGATCCAAAGGGACAGTTATTGTGATGACAGTTCCTGGATTACTGCAGGTTGGAGAACCAATACTTCTTGGTTACTACATAAGAAGCAGCTTATCAACTTTTCATTAATGTCTTCCACATCTGTGTGCAAATCGCAGCAATAATAGAGAAACATGACAGCTTCATATTACACCCTGCTTTTGTGGTTCATCAGTGTTTGCAAGTAGATCAATGAGTAATAGCCTATTTCTTTTACAGAGTCAAGTAGTAAGTAATCGTCTGGTCATCTACCAGGTCACACTGATTACAACACTCTTTGGTGTGGAAGATGGTACTGCAAGAAGACTTAAAGCTAGCCTTTTTCTGTGAGGTTTTTAAAAATCAAATGAGATGATGCACACAGGTGTAAGACGCTTGTTAAAAGGAAACTATATTCTACGGAGGCGCTCTACAGGGGGAGAAGTCACCTGGTAACAGGAAGCGGAAGTATTACATGAAAGTTGCTCTATTTTATCTTTCTGAAGGGTCCAATTCTGTCAGTGAAAAAACATAATGGATTATGTGAAGTCAGGCTTTGGAAAACTCATAGTTAAGGCAAGGAGTACTAACCACTAGAAATACACACAGAGATAGCTGTAAGTAATGCTAACCACAATCATGATAATCACAACTATAAAACGCTAAAGACCATAAAATGTCAACTCTGCAATCACTTTGTATTTGTCTGGAGATATTAGTAAAATCCTTTTTAACTGAAGAGCTGTGACGTCCGCTCTACTCTTTATGTGAATTATTATTAATCAATCTCAGGAATATTTCTAAAGACCCCTTTATGGTCACAATGGACACAAACATCTTAACATATAACTGAACAACAGACTTTTCCTAACAAGTATAAAGTTGAACGCAGGTAGTTTTCATTTTAAAATGATGTTCTAAAAAAGGAAAAAAAAAATGATTGTCTTGTATTACGGAGCATTTTTATTTTCTGAGACGGGCAAAAAAATTGGTGTGAAGTGTAAAGGAATAAATTAGATATGCTGCCTTTCTTTTTAGCCAAGTCTGAAGTGGATCGATACCTCTGTTCCATAACCTGGAGGATTTAACGTTATTTTTAGTGATGCAGAGAGAGACAGCTCTTTAGCTTTGGGCTCTTTTTGAGAAATAATTTTCTTTCTATGATATAAATATAATATTTTACAGTTAAGACAGTTCAAGCTATCCAGAGAATTGAAAAAATATTTTGTAGTTTATATTTCTTAAACAGAAATCTCAATCAGGAGGTCAGAACTTTACAAAACCAGTGACTGAAAATAAGCCACAAAATCTCAAGCTTGAATCTGGGAAAGATGTCACACCTGGGCCGAGAGGCCGGATCACAGAGGGTTTGCTATTTGTCGTCATCCTTACTGCTATTAAGCAATACAACCAATAACAATCTATTTCTCTTTTCATTTCATCTGTTTGAATACTAAAAGAAAATGCTCACAAAGAGCAGTTGTATAGCACTATGTGCCACTAGTTTATTGAGATACAAACCCTCAGAAATGCAAATTCATGTTTTATACTTGCAGCTTTCAAAACATTTATATGTTTGGCAGCAATATAAAGATACAGAACTCGCGGTTGGCCGGCAACCTCCGGCTTTCCTAGTCAAACTTCTGACTTCAGGGGGCATTGTTGTAGTATTTTTTACTTGGAAGTCAGGAGATCTGACCTAAAAGTATACATAAAACACACCCAACTTTTTTTTATTGGCTTTGTTGAAAATGGGCCACCAAAATGAAATGCTCTTGTCTCCACAGAACCTAAAACAACATGTTCACAAATAGATGTGTATATATTCATGCCTGTGAATGCTTCATGAAATCCAAACTGAGAGAAGTTGAAATAGACTGTTAATCACGGCATCCATTATTGCATTTTCAATGCGTGGCAGCCATATTGGATTTTGTGTTTAGGGTAAGAGAGAAACACCAGTGTTTAGCTCTAGGAAGATACAACCTTGATTATTTTCCTTTGATTAACAAAAATAAAAAGAACATTTTTCTACTTTGAAACCGAAAAAAAAAGGAAAAATTACAACTTTAGATGGAGTGCTGTCTTGACAGTATGGTGGTACTTGGCATAAAAAGTTTGAAACCATCGATTGAAAGAGTACGATAAATCCATTTGCTGGTACAAACTGACCTAGTCAGTATAATAAGCTCAAATAATACTTCAACTACAACCTCAAATCCCTGATGAGTTGAAAAGGAGACCCCGTGGATGCAGAGCAGGAGCAAAGAGAAGAGAGAGAAGGAGGAAGTTCAAACCATCTCTTCCGTCGATTATGATGGGCAACGTGAGATCTTTGGGAAACAAGTTGGATGAACTCCAAGCCCTACAAAGCATTCCCGGTACTCTGTAATGTAAAAGAGGTGGACTGGCAGTACTTGTGAACAACAGATGGTGTCATCTCTGCAGTCCAGATATTGAACTGTTCGCAAAACTCCAGAAGACTCAGGTGGAGGCCTCAACAATCTCCTGGATCAAAGACTACCTGACAAACAGACCACAGTTTGTGGAAGTGGAGGTGGTGAAGATGTATAAATAGCTCGGTGTTCACCTGGACCACAGACTGGAGTGGAGATGCAACTGTGAAGCCATCTACAAGAAGGGACAGAGCAGACTGTACTTCTTGAGGAAGCTTAGGTCCTTTGGTGTTTGCAGCAAGATGCTGCATATCTTCTATAAGTCTGTTGTGGAGAGTGTGATCTCTTCTGCCATCATCTGCTGGGGTAGCAGCATCAGAGCCAGGGACTTAAAAAAGCTCAACAAGCTGATAAAGAAGGCTGGTTCTGTTCTGGGGACTCCTCTGGAACCTCTGGAGATCATTGTGCAAAGAAGAATGCTTCATAAAATGAAGAACATTATGGAGAAACCTGAGCTTCCTCTTCATGAGACTGTCCTACAACAACAGAGTGTCTTCAGTCAGAGGCTTCTTCAGATCTGCTGTAAGACGGAGCGCTACAGGAGATCCTTCCTGCCCACAGCCATCAGCATCTACAACGGTTCTTTGAGGAAACCCTCATAATATGAGCTATAACAACATTTCATTTCCCTTTGAGATTAATAAAGTATTTTTGAATTGAATTGAATAAACAGACATGTTACTATCACAGTGAGTATGCAACAGCAGCTTTTGTTCCCACATATGCTCTACTTAGCAACTTACCTAATACCAAAAATTAACTTATTCAATACATAACGTGCTTTTGTAACATAAGCAGAAACTGTTGCCATATATTGGTTTCCATATAGACCCCTTAAAACATACATAATTTTGAAATGCATTTAATAATTTGATAGGTCTAGTTTTTTTTTTTTTTTTTTAGGAATTACATATTTTTATCAGGACGCACATGTCTGCACTTTTTCAAAGTTTTGTTTTATGCATTGTTTGATAGTTTATTTAATTCACAATCCTAGATTCTGAATAGCTATCAACATAAATTACATAATGATTGCCAACTTTTCCTTGTTGTTATCGAACAATTCTTTGATAGCCACAATATTAACTTTATTTTCTAATAAAGTTTTACTTCTTTCAGATGCCCCTAAAACTGTTTCTAGGCAAAATAAAAAAAAATAAGAAATGATGCCGATTTCTGTGATGAAAATTCAGTTTTGAGTGACTGCCCTTTAAATGTTTTAATGTAATTTAGGAGTAAATAATTGACCTTAGAATCTTTAATGCTGCTACTTGTTAAACTCTACAATCTTAGAACAATATTAAAAGCATTTTATTGCCCTTTCGAATACAATTAATCGTTTTGACCTACAACTTTTTGGAAAATACTGACATCTCTTGTGGTATCTGGTATATATCTGGTATAAACAATCTGCGGCACAAAGCTCTATTTCCGACACAACAATGTTGGGCACGTAACGCTTTAAAACTTCAAAAAGGTACGAAATGCCCACCGCCCATTACTAAAGGCCAGAGGACAACATGGAGCATGTGTCACAGCTGGTCATGAATGCTGTCAGACTGTACGCGCTGTCGGCTAACGACACGTCCTGCAACTGTAAACAACTGAAGAGTCAACGGTAGAAACAGAAATGAAAACCCCCAAAACTATTTATCCGCGCCACTTCAACAGATCTGTATTAAAATTTAAATAAGACAAACATCGAGAAAGTCTGAACACACCCCTTGTGTCAAACCGAGGCTTACCAGACAAAACGGCTAGCTACCAAACCTTACAGGAACACTAACGTATTTTAAAAGTTAGCTAAACACGGCTAACTCCAGAGTAAAACTTTTATTTCATATATTTTAATACAGGAAGAAAAGGCAGACAGGAAAACACAAACTGCCTTCGGCATACAGACTTGTTTGAAGAGGGTACAACTTACCGTCATGGTAACAGGATCCAGAAAGATAAAATAAAGACAGAAATATGTTTAATCCTCACAAGAAAAACTTTCTATCTCGTCCCAGCTAACGCTGTCGTGCAGAAAGCACCTTACTGTGTCGCTCACGTTACGCAAATTCAGATAAAACCCCGCCATTTATCCACATTTTAACTCCACCGAAAAATCCGCAACCTTCCCAGAACAACATTGGCCGCACTCTCGGAGAAAAGGGCGACTTTGTCCCGCTAAAAGCGAATGAAATGTTCCAGGTCAAATGTAAGCATTTCTAGACTTTCAGATACGCGGGGGAGAGCTTCTGTCTCAGCTCAATGCGTCGTTACTCGCCGCTCTCTCCGTTTCTGCCCTTCTGCCACTTCCTGGGCGGGTCCGCAAAGATCGTTTAAGAAAACACGCAGACCCGAGTGGTGGATCTGTGAAAAATGGAATAGAGGGACCTTCATGAAGGAGGTAAAGGGCTGTGAGGAGCTAACATGCCATATAAAAATGTTTTAATCCAGACTAAGTCTACTAGATGTGTAACTATCAATCTTCTAAAGAGCAAGACATTTTCCTGACAAAGAAAATCAGTAATCATCAGTTTTTTTCAAACGCACAAAACAAACCAAGCCACATTTTCCTGATGTCTGAGCTGGGAACTGAAGCAGCACTCCCCCCCTCTAAAATCCACCCTCTGTAGCTACTGGTTTCATTTCAGGAATTTCAACACATGCCCCAGCAGACCACAACTGACAAAGCTCAGTCAGTCTTATGAAATTACTGTAGGGTGTAGGTAAAACCCTACAGACACTCAACAGCCACTTAACAGGAGCTCCACATAAGGACACAAACTAGTAAGTGCCTACGGTGGCAAGTACATCTAAATACAGCTATGTGTGAACATGAGTGAAACATATTTATTTAAACAAGCTAGGAGACAAAAAGAGTGAATGTGCAGAATTATTCCAACAAATAGTGATAGACAAAACAAATTCACTGTCAATTTTGCTTCAGCAGAGGTGACTTACAAACATTGACTTTCAACATGTGTGCTGCAGCACCTACCTGCATTTGTTCTGATATGTGATGATAACTTTTCCATGAACAGCCCTCATCTGCAGTGGGACTGCTTGATCTCTGGATAAGAGTGGCTTGTAGTTACAAAAATAATCCATTTCTGACCAGACAAACACAGAAAGCAGCGGCAGAGCTCCACATTCAAAGACCTTTTATAAATCAGGCAAATGGGAAAGATGTGGGTTAAGCATTAACACACTTTGGTGGGGGTGGTGTGGGTGGGAAATAACAATGCACAAGTTCAGTTGAACTGCAGCGAAGTATGTTGAGCGAAAGGAAAAGGTGCTTAATGGACACGTACCAATTCAGGGTATTAAAGCTCAGTTTCCAGTCGTATTCTACATCGGGGCGATCCACTGTTATGCTGCAAAAGTATTCATACTCCTCAAGCTTCGTTGCATTTTGTTGCATTGTAGATTGAAAGATGGATTTCATTTAGATTTTAAGTAAGAGACTAACAAAGTCTAAACAAAGAAGTAGATCATTGTGATTTGGATGTAAAATGATAGTCCCAAGCTGTGTTGCAGTATTGTGCAAAAAGTCTTGATCTTGTCTCGAACATACTGGGCTCTGGATTTTTCCAGACCAGCTAAGTCCGAAGCTGCAGCATAATTGTTTAGAGCCACCTTTTGTGATTGTCCTGTCAGCATTTAAATGTAACCAATACAGATTTTTACTTTGAAATGCCAACGCTGCCACCTGTGGTTACAGAGGGATGAAGAAACAAAAGGGAAAATCGATCTGTACAACACACAGAATGCATGAAAGAAAGAATGCTAAGTGAGTTAAGTCCTCCATGTCTCCACTCACTCTGCCTGCAGGTAATACTGAGTTAGTAGTAATTAGTTGGAAGTATGTACTCTTCAGAGTCGTCTTGTTTGATTCATTAACAGCTTGTCAGGATGACAGGACAAGTGGTATGTAGTTGAGGGTCTGCTTTCATACAAGTTTGAGTTCAGCAAAATGTGGCAGGGCAGCCACCAAGTCTAGAGCCTTCTTATAGGGTTCTTTAAAAGGTTTTGCAGCAACACTTACATTATTATGATAACAGCAATGGTCATGAGAACAGTCTTGATATGCTCTGGTCTTTGTTCATGTTTGGGTTAGATGGTCTCGACTACCCAAAGTCTTTTGAAGCCTCTAACAAGTTCTTCCAGCATTGCTTTGTACTTAGGTCCATTCATCTTATCATCATCAGTAACCGGCTTAACTATCTCTGCTGAAGAACGCATCCCCACAGCATGATGCTGCCACCACCATTTGTCCCCATGGGGTTGGCATGTTTAGGGTGATGTGCAGAGTTAGTTTTCAGCACCTCACAAGTGTTTTATATGTTGTGTCTCCTACATAGCATGTGGTAAACTTTAAACAGAATTCATGTGGCGATTTTTTTCCATAAAGGCTGGTTTTGGGAAAGGCACCACTGTCAACAGATTCTTCCACCTGACCTGTTAACGACCTATTTACTAATTCGGTGACTACTGAAAGTAATTGGTTAATCTCACCTAAGAGTGTGGGGAGTTGAAAAAAAAATGCACAGCACACTTTTTCTTGTAAAGATTTACAAAATTATTTGTAATTTTTCTTCTACTTCACAATTATTTACTGGTTTGTGTTGGTTTGTGTGATACAATACATTAACGTTTGTGGTTGAAACAAATGCAAATTGGTTCAAGGGATATGGATACTTTTATAAGGTACTATAATGGACTAGACTTTTCATTCCTTAATATAATTCCCATAGCCCAAAGCAGCCTACCTGCAATGATGTAGTGGAGTGAGCTCGAGATAGATATCCGCTCGCCCCATAGTGCCCATCTCTGTCTGTGTCCCCAGGATCATCCCACTCTATGGAGGGATGTCTACTCAGGGAGTGGCTGAAATGACACAATTACTCAGTCAGTATGCACAATTTCACAAGACAGTGTGAAAGTGGAGTAAAAGTAAAGGTAGCTACAATTTGACTCAAAAATGTAGTGATCACGTCATAGCAAACACCTCACTGTGGTAAACATGCATTCCCATAAAAGATTTGCAGGAAAACAGTCCATGTTTCATCTTTGTTTGTGTAGTGTGTGCCTGACCTAGCTGGTTTAAAAAGCTCCTGTCTTCGGACAGGCTGAACACTCTGTGGCTGTCCGATGTGGCCCGACATCTCCTTCTGATGGATCATTTTGACTTTTGGCAGGTCAGCTATCAGAGCGTACCTCTCCTTGTTCTGTCCTGTTGATCCCACAGAGAGCGGGCCTGACTCAGAGGACTCCATGGAGCTTTGCGAGGAGGTGAGGGTCTGAATGTGAATATGAGGTGAAGGAGAGGGGCTCCATGCACGGTGAGAGGACTTGTCATGAGCAGGAGGGTGGTGATCATCGTCACTATGTCCAACAGCCCTAGATCTCATGCTGCTAGATGTTCTAGATGTTTCTAAAGTAACGTAGGTAGCTCTGTTGTTATTTGCGGTATGTCTAGATGGGGAAGCAGACCGAGATAAAGAGGAGCTGCGGAGGGAATGTGTGGATCCCCGCCATGAATGTGATAAGGAATGGGAGTCATATTTTGTTTCATTTTTTGTGTGTTTGCTCTCAAGGGATCCATTTGAGACTCCTTTGGTGGCACTCCGAAGGATTGAGTAGCCTGGTGGTTCAATATTGCCTTTTCTGGAAGGAGAGGGGTTGCTGCTAGTGTGTAGATTCTTGCTGTTAAATGAGCTGCCAGTTCGCATATTTGGAGGTGGGTGATAGTCAGAAGCATCATAGCTTTCCTTCAAAGCCAAAGAACTGTTGGTGTCATGGCTTCTCACTGAGCTGGTAAACTTAGTCTTATGTCGATGAGATTGAGAAGGAGCATCAAAGTTTTGCCTTGAAGATGAGGAGTTATGATTCTCATGATTTAATGTTTTACCACTGTGGTCCCTTCCTTGAGCAAAGGTTTCATGGCCCCTTCTGGAAGGAGAGGAAGGGCGGCTGCCCCAGCCTTGACTGCTGCTGACAGTGCTTGACTCAGTCTTTCGAAGTATGGACTGCCTTGGTCTGTCATAATCATCTCTTGATGAAGACATGGTGGGGACTTCACATTCTTGATCATTCAGTCCATTTATTGTTAGGTTACGCAGCTGGGCCTGGCCTTCTAACCCATAGCCTTCTCTTATTGGGGAGCCACAGCGCCCTTGGTGACTATGTTCATTTAGAGATGTAATTGATTCAAATTTATGAAGGAGGGACTGGCTCTGGGACTTAAAGTTTCTCCTTGGTGGCATGGAGGTTACTGGGGAACCACTGCGTCGATGGTGGCTACGCTCATTTAGGGATGTGATTGATTCAGATTTACGTAGGGATTGGGTTGAGGAATTCAAATTTCTCATTGGTGCATTGGAAGATAATGGGGAACCACTGCGTTGATGGAGACTACGCTCATTTAGGGATGCGATTGATTCAGATTTACGTAGGGATTGGGTTGAGGAATTCAAATTTCTCATTGGTGCATTGGAAGATAATGGGGAACCACTGCGTCGAGGGTGGCTACGCCCATTTAGGGATGTGATTGATTCAGATTTACGTAGGGACTGGGTTGAGGAGTTGAAATTTCTCATTGGTGCATTGGAAGATAATGGAGAACCACTGCGTTGATGGAGACTACGCTCATTTAAGGATGCGTTTGACTCAGATTTATGAAGGAGGGACTGGCCGGAGGAGTTGAAATTTCTCCTTGGTGGTGGGGTACACACTGAGGAACCACTGCGTTGATGGTGACTACTCTCATTAAGTGATGCAATTGATTCAGGCTTACGTAAGGACTGGCTTGAGGAGTTGAAATTTCTCCTTGGCAACGGGGAAACACGACTGTCCTGCAAACGATCATATGTTCTAGATGGGGAAGAAGTACGATGTGTCCAACTAGCGGTGGATTCAGTGCTGTGAGACATTTGGGCTGATGAATTATATTCCCTCCTTGAAGCAGAAGAGCTCCTTTGGTCACAACCTAGTCCTTTTGAATGAGAACTTGCTTCAGGTTTCTGTAAGGCATTCCTAAAATCAGAAACTGTACTGGACTGGGACTTGAGAGAAGAAGCAAATGATTTGAAGTTTCTTGGCAGAGTTCCTGACTCAAAACGTCGAGCTTGTGCACCTTGCAAGGAGCTTCTTGATCCTTCCATTGGTTCTTGAGACCAACCTCCACCATCAAAGTGTGTCCTGCTGTGAATGCCGCTGGACTTTTTTCGTGAGGGGGATGAAGAGCGAGACTGCAGAGCTGAGCCTTGCCTCGACAGATCATGCCGCCCTGACTGTTGATAAGAGGAGATGTTACCCAGAGGATTTACTCGACTTGTTGAGGCCAGCGATTCCGCTATCTTAAAAGGAGCAGGACTGGGAGATCGAGGCCCAACTTGTGCTTCAACTTCAACCGCGACCTCATAAGGGTCAGGTGGAGGTATTTCTACAGAAAAGTCCTCACTAAGCATCTCCGGTATTGGCCTTTCAGAGGGAACACCAAGATTGGGATTTCTGAAGGGGATAGTATCTTTTGGCTCAATGTTTCTGTGACTAAAGATGGGATGACCTCTTTCAAAATGGCAGAATTGATTAGGTGGACTTTTTTCATTAAAATGGGCAGCAGCAGTCCTCCCAAGGGAGTAGTAGCCACTTTCACGCTTCTCTCTGTTGTTTTTTATTCCTGGAAGAAAACACAAGATTGATAGACGAGAATGTTGAAAGGGAAATGAGGAAAAAGAGAAAAACAAGGTAAAGTTCAACAGAAGAGCAAGAACCAGAGTTTTCCTGACATAAACAGACATATGAATACAATTAATAGCCAGTTTATGTGACGCACTTAGTTAAGTGCTGGACCCCCTTTTCCCTTTAGAACCGCCTTACAGTTTTGTGGCACAGATTTCTGCATATTTGTCCACACATCGACTTCAACACATCAAGATGGCTCAGTGCATTGAGTTGCAGTCATATGATTGGGTGATTACCTATTCGTGGTAACAAGCAATTCAACAAGTGTACCTAATAAAGTGGCCGTTGAGTGTATATTGTATTACTGATAATTACTAGTTGACACCTCAGCCGGTGACTGCAGATGAAGATGCCAAGAAAAGGACATCTCCTGTTGTAACTGGATATAGATTTAGAAGTGCATGAAGTCACAGGTGTACTGAGGACTCGGTATACTGCTTCACACAATGCCCACACCTACATAACTTCAAAGATCAGCCAATGTTTTTCTCTGACAGGAAGCATCTTGCCAGTCGTGCATCTTGCCCAGCTCTTTTTAATGAAATATATCTGCTAAGAATTATGTCAGCAGTTTAATGCACCTGAACCTCTCATAAAGCTGGTGCCACCTCGTGTTTCCTCCATCCAGGCCTGCTGAGGGTTTGCACGGTGAGGTGGAGGGTCTAGCCGGGTCATGCTGAGTTTGGCAGGGTGACGTCGAATCGGCAAGTATTCATCGTCAGTACTTACAGAGCAGCTGAACTCTTCACTCTGGTAACGATAACTGTTTGGAAGATTGACATATGTAGACGTGGGACGGTGAGACTTAAAAATAAAGAGAACCAAGGAAGAAGAAGTGAGAAGCACCAGAAAGATTGCAATAAAATGCAATGTTTAAAAAATAGCATTATTGATTTAGCTTCAAACTGATCTTACTACATATGACTGCTAAACTGCTAAATCTAACTTAGTAGTACATTTATATTACACATATAGTCCTAAAATTTTCATTTGTAGCTCTTCCCAATTATAATGATGCTCTCTTACCTGTCTGTGCTGTTGATGTCTTCACAAATATAGAGCCTGCAGTCTGGGCTCAAGATGCACAGAGAGGTCTCCCCATTACGCGCCTGACCTCCATTGACATCACAGTAGCTGCTCACCACTGACAGACTGTCAGAGTCCTCCTGATAGGAAGACAGAGATCAAAATGGACCAATCATGAAGTTGTAGCACAACCCATCTTGCTCCTAGTCCCAAAAGACATTGATCTTGTTCAGAGAAGCTAGGTCTTCAAGGTAAGGTTAAATAATCCAGGTGAGATGAAGCTAACAACCCCACATATTTCTGACTGACCTCATCTCGTAGAATTTGGTAGAGATTCTCCTCTCAGTCCTCTCCGACAGAGGGTCACATGTTCACACTGTTAATTGATCAGGGTTACACGTCTGTAACTTGATCAGACTTGTGGTTTTCTTCATTAATTTTTCAACCTTCTTTTTTTTTTTTTTTCTTAAACTATTTTCTTAAACTGCAGTGTCCAAAATGATCAAAAACTATCTATCAGAAAGAGCTGTTTTCTAAGAAAGGACCATTCAGATGGAGAAAGTGGCTCTATTAGTGTAAAAATGGCCCTGATATAAATAATAAAATAATCACAAGAGGTGTTATTTTGTTATGAAATCCTAAGGAAGAAACAAACAAAGACAGGTTTACAGCTTTAATCTTGCTCACACTTACTGTACATTGCACCACTTTCTAAGAAGCTACTGTTTCCCTGGAGGCCAGTAAGTGATCCAGCTTCATTCATTTATAATAGGAACAGCTACCACCTTCACCCACGTTATTAACTCTGCTATAATGAGTCTAATTGTCTTAATTTACTAAAAAGCAACAGATTCCTGCACGATCCCGTTACCTGTTTTCATGTTTGCTGTAAATTAAGGGTACTTTCATATTTGCTCACTGAACAAAACATGCCTTTAGGTTCAACAATTGTTTTGGCTTTGTGTTAGATCTTTGAAGTTTTAAATTTAAATAATACATTATTTTGTTTTTCATCTAACCTCACCTTTCTGAAATTTTCTGCTGCCTTGACCTCTGACCTGAAAAGAGACTCTCCTGCCAAGCTTTCCTCCAATCCAAACTAATCCCATCAGTCGGCACCCGTTGTACTCTTGTTTTGCACAAAGCATCTCTTCTCCAGGTTACCCAGCTTCCTTTCTTACCTTGCTGCTGCTGGTGTCTCTTTCCTCTGCCTGAGATGAGATTGGCGTCAGCAGCACTCTTTTGCTCGACCCAATCCCATTTCCGAATTCAGGGCTTTGGCCAATTATATTTTCATCCTCAGGCAGGGGTTTCTGTTGAGGCTCTAGCTCGGTTCTTTCCCCTGTACTTGTGTGCAGGTGCCTCTGGCGCAGGCACTCGTGGCAGCGGGAGGGGTCAAAGATATTGGGTTGGAACTTAGGGCATGTGGGCTCATCGCTGGATTGGGACATGGTGAGTCCGGAGGGGAAGCCTGCTTGATCATTGCAATGATGCAATGATCATAGCAAACAATGTTCCCTTAAAAGAAAATGTGAAACATATAGACAAATAAAACAGCAAGACCAAAATTAGAATAATCTGAAATCATTTAGTATTTTCCCTCAGGAATGAGATATTAAATATCTTCTTACATGACTGTAACAACTTTTGTTTTACACCTGTTTTGATAGAGGCTGTGCATTATTGCAGACAACGCAACTGCTTAGAATAATAAAAAGAATGATTAATTTTCATGGTTCGTCTACAATCTAAGACAAAACTTTTAAACTGTGAGAGAACACTAAAGAACAAATATGTATGAGCACTGCCGGTGCTAAAAGCGTTGCTGAAGACACATGTGCTTGAATTCAGCAAAACTTACAAAGTCTCTAAGAAAAAGTTTTAAATTAAATTTAGTTTGCTAGAAATTTTACATCCAACAAAGAGAATAAGAAAGAAAATAGAATTACCAGACCAGAGGGGCTCCTGCTGTTTGAATTTGAGGATAAACTTCTCATCAGACCCCCACCAAGAACACACCTCCCAGTCCCCATGCTCTCTACCCTCCTGGGCTGGCAAACATTGGATCGATCTGATTGGCTGCTCTGACAGAGGGTGACACTGGAGCATCTATGACAGCCATGGTGGATCTGTTTATCGCACCACTGATCCTGAAGCTAATGCGACCCCAGAACCAACATGGAACCAGTGGCTCCACTGGTTCCTGCATTAAGGCGGCTGTATTAAATATCATGGGCTTTAGAAAGCGAAATGAAACGCTCGGCCAGGTGACAGCTGGCATGCGCTGGCTCGGGTTAACGTAAATAAGTAAACACTAGTGAGTTAGGGGTGTTTAACGTACATTACAGATACATGCTGAGCTGTAAATGTTGCTCTAAACCTGGGAACCTTTTTAAATACGCACATACGAAGGTATTACTGAGCTTTAAGGAAATACAAAGCTAAGGCTCTGTTTCCTGATGCAACAAAGAGGATGCTGACTACAGCATTAGGTTTCCTAATTAAACAATAGAACACAGAGGAACAAAATCCCAGGCAGAACAGACTTTATTTGACATATGACATATTTACTTTACTCAAACTGTAAACATATACAGTAAGATGTGTGTATTATAAAAAAAACAGAACTTCAAAATAGAAAATGGGCTCAACATCATCATCCTGCTTAAACACAGAATCACAAGCCGATTTTGACATAAAATGTCACATTATTTCAGAGGACGAAGCCTACGTTAGCTTTGTACACACACTATTTTAGTCTAGATGATGCATCTTCTTCCCCGTCTGTCTACGTCTCTGCTTCTTGCTGGTCCTCCCACCTCTGTGTACACCCTCTGTGACACCAGGTCTTTTGTCTGTCCGACGTCCTCGTCTGTCTCGACCTTCCTGCTTCCCTTTCCTCTTCCGCTTGCTGGTGCATGTGCTGAGCGCTGTCGTAAGGGAGCGGATCCTGCAGCGGGGAAGTGAGAAAAGAATAGAGCTGGTTAGTTCTACCAGGGACCAAAAGTATAAAGCAGCGAATCATCATCAAAGAATGGGCCAGTTCCTGGTACCAAGGTTTTTATCAAAAGCAAGTTTTAAATATCATCCCCATCCTATAGTCGGAATTCCCCAGTAGATGATAAAGGGCTGGAGTGACACTGTAGAGCCTAACTCCCACATGTTGCCGCGCACTGCTGGTCAGCTACCTGAAAGTAGGCTACTACGATTGTCCCTTGCTTAAAAGAAAAACTCAGTAGCTTGTAAAGACTTCCAGTCATAAAAAACAGTCAAGCGTGGAAACTGTTGGAGCACCATCCATCACTCTTATTCAGTAACTGTTTTAAAACTACAAGCTACGGGTGGCATGCTAATAGAGCAGACAGCCCAACATATTAACCATCTATCAGTGGGTTATATTTGTGTTACTTTACAAGTAGCAGGACAATGAAAAAAGCATATTATACATAACCCAACACCTGAAACCAACTAATTAGCCTATTTAACTCTTGTTTATTCTATATTTTGCTTAAATCTATTAAACCAAATAAAAAAACAACAAATATTAAAACTATGATTTTTAATATGTTATTTTATTTTGACAATTGCTGCTTCTCTATTTTCAACTTTTTGAGTAAATACTGTGAATCCATGGTGTTCTCAGCAAGTTGCTATAGCATGATAGTCTGGCTCTTTCATACCGCTGGCAGATTTAGATTTAAATTTATTTGCATTCAACCAAGAAGTTTGGTTCTAACTGGATATAAACCAGGTATTTCTCAAAAGGTAATAAAAATGTAACATGAGTATCAGGTAAAAAAAAAACACATTTATTTTTAGTTACATTTTATTTAAAAAATGCCACGACAGGAAATATTGATACATTTCTTCATAATCAGTGGGGAAATTTTCAATGGTATTACAGCAATCAATCCGTTTTTTATGATTGCTGAACAACATTTTGCATTTTGATTATTATCTTGTAGCTCTTTGAGGTTAGGAGGCCTCCTTGCCATCACCCTAATCTTTAGCTCCCTCCACAGACTCTCCACCACATTCAAGTCAGGACCACTCCAAAATGATAACAAAATGATATTACTTTAACCCAAATCTGCCAGGGGTGTGAAGAATTTTAACCATAGCTTCATTGAGCATCTGTGAACAACTTCAATCTCTCTCTTAAGCCTAACTGTGTATGACAAACAGTAGTTGTTATGCTTACTGGGGCTCAATTTTAGAGAGAAAATAAACTTACTTTTTGTTCATGATCATATCCCTTGGCTTTTTTGGCATCGCATGCCTTTTTACTTGCTCCTCCTTATCTTTGTCCTCATTCTCTCCACCAGACTTCAAATCAGAAACCAAAATGTGTTAGCGACCTTACAATAATCACAAGAATTTCTGCCATACTGAGAACATTTACATCACTTGCAGCTGGGCCGAGCAAGTGAGGTCCTGAGAGGTCTAGATCACAAATGGTTGTCACGGTAACGGTGTGGTTTGGGTGATCGTATTGAACGGACTCTGTGGTGCTGATTACTGCATCTTCAAGCTCATCTTCGGCATCGGCTGCAGGATGGAAGACAGACAAGAAGAAAGTCGTGTGTGACTAGAAAAAAACACAAGTTGAAGACTTCTTTTAAAACTCACCAAGAGCTTCTTCCCTCTCCTTCAGCATCTTCACATATTCCTTATGGCGCTGAAAAAAAACACAATAAAAGTTGACAAGCTGCACAACCGACCTGCTGCTTTTTTACTAGTAATTGTTTTTGTTTGAGTTTTTTTTTTTTTTTTTACACTTACTTCTTCTCTGACCCTGTTCTGCTCTTCCTTTATTTTCTTTTTTAATTCTACCACCGCTGCTTTCCTCCTTTCTAGCTTTCGCTTATGGAAACCAGTCAGATAGTCCCTGACCGAGGATAGGAAGAACAAAAACATAAAGCGAATAAAGATAACAACATTGTTTAAAGATAAAACCTAATGGGTTTGAACGTAACCACTTTAATTTTATCACTTATTTTCCACAACCGATTATTTTGAGTTAGTATTTACAAAAAAACAGGATTATCTTGCTATTATGCCGGGCTAACATGCTAGCTAGCTGGCTAACAGCTCCAACATGTGCAGCCTGTGACGTAACCTCTACTCACTGTCTGTCTTTGTCGTCAAACATCACGACGCATTTGTTTTCTCTTTTCTTCGAACCAGGCTTGAATTTGGCCTTTTTTAACGCGGCATTGTTATGTTTTTGGTTTCTCATGCTGTACACGTGAGTTCCCGGACTTCTAACGGTCCGTCATTCAAATGTGTCCGATAAGGAACACGCACATGTAAACCTGTGGCCCGGGGAGCCACGACACGTTAACAAACAGCCACAAAAAATTATTTTTGTAATAAGGCAGTGGTTATCAAGCTTTTACGAAAAATTCCACCATACTGACAGGTACTGAAAAACGTTATGAGAACAAGAAATAAATAAAAAAAAAGCATATAATAGAAACTCACCTGAATTAAATGGGCGAATTATGAATGCAAGTTGTAATCTACTCTACTGAAAAAATGTTCCAGCGTAATGATTAGATGCGTTTTTGTTAAAATTTCATGTCTCATTAATAAAATTATTGGCAAGAAGATTAATCAAAATAGTATGTTATAAAACATATTCAGTACACTCAAATTAATGAAAGTTATGACATGTAGTTTCTTTTTTTTTTCTTACCAGCCTATCCTTAATCCTAAACCTCAATTTATTCAGAAAAATCATCTTGTTACAAGGGCTTAATATTAAAGAACAATGAACACATGACATACAACACAGGTAAATTATAAATAAACTACAATAACCAGTTGTTTTAGGACTGCTTTACCTTCAGATTATTCCTTGCAAAAATCCCAGATGGGCACAAACTTTATCCCAGACTCTGCAGGCCGCACTTATCATGTTAAATTAAAATCTATAAATACAATATTAAAGTTCATGCAACCATAATAAAAAACATACAAGTACGAGTTGTTTGAAAGAGTTTGCAAGGAGAACACTTTTTAAATATCTTCTATAAGTCTGTTGTGGAAAGTGTGATTTCTTCTGCCATCATCTGCTGGGGAAGCAGCATCAGTGCCAGGGACTTAAAAAAGCTCAACAAGCTAATAAAGAAGGCTGGCTCTGTTCTGCCTCTGGAGATCATTGTGGAAAGACGGATTCTTCATAAAATGAAGAACATTATGGAGAAACCTGAGCATCCTCTTCATCAGACTGTCCTACAACAACAGAGTGTCTTCAGTCAGAGGCTTCTTCAGATCTGCTGTAAGACGGAGCGCTACAGGAGATCCTTCCTGCCCACAGCCATCAGCATCTACCACGACTCTTTGAGGAAACCTTCATAATATGAGCTATAACAACATTTAATTTCCCTTTGGGATTAATAAAGTATTTTTGAATTGAATTGAATTAAAAAGGCAAAATGCCAGAAAGATTTCAACTTGCCTTAGGTTTATACATTTTTATTGAAGCAAACTACAAACCATCTGGGAACAGATCATTTAAACAGTATCATGCCTGACACATTTGGCCAAAATGCCCTGAAGTGCATTTGATGTAAACCAAAAACACAAACACCTCACACCAACTGGCTCCTCTGCACGGCCTTGATGGCTGGCTCTCTTCAACTTCTCCTGGAAGTTATGTAAACATGACGCTCTGCTCCCTCTGCCCCCTCCCTTCCCTGAGGACATCTGTGGACCTGCTCAGAACTTTGTGGCCGGTTGATGTACATTCCAACGAACCATCAAGGACAATGGCCTCTGTGACAGTGCTTCATGGACTTACTGCACACACTCACTTGCACACACACACATGCTCAAGATAAACATATGCACCCCTCACACCACCTTCACCGTTCCCGGCATGATGTTGTTTTGTAAACTTGTTGCTTCTTTGTGCTGTGGTTTTTTGCAATCTAAAACTGTATCCTGCTAAGGATAAAGTGTGAAATATGATTTTTTTTCCCCCTCTACTTTCCTAATGTGGCCTCTTTTCTCATCTAGCAAGGGCAGTGCCTGTGAGTGGGCAGCAAAGCCTCGGTGACCCGTCCCCACCTTGTCTTCATGATGTATGTTTGGATGGGTTGTACTGGAATTCTAATTTCCCCTCGGGGATCAATAAAGTATCTTTGAATTGAATTTAGCATGTTGGTGGAGGTGTGAGGATTAGGGTTTTTATTTGAACTCAAAGCATCTTACCGTCTGAGTCACACATAAATAGAGGCACATTCAATTCAAAAATACTTTATTAATCTCAAAGGGAAATTAAATGTTGTTGTAGCTCATATTATGAAGGTTTCCTCAAAGTGCCGTTGTAGATGCTGATGGCTGTGGGCAGGAATGATCTCCTGTAGCGCTCCATCTTACAGCAGATCTGAAGAAGCCTCTGACTGAAGACACTCTGTTGTTGTAGGACAGTCTCATGAAGAGGATGCTCAAAGTTCTCCATAATGTTCTTCATTTTATGAAGGTTCCTTCTTTCCACAATGATCTCCAGAGGTTCCAGAGGAGTCCTCAGAACAGAGCCAGCCTTCTTTATCAGCTTGTTGAGCTTTTTTAAGTCCCTGGCTCTGATGCTGCTACCCCAGCAGATGATGGCAGAAGAGATCACACTCTCCACAACAGACTTATACAGGGGTTGGACAATGAAACTGAAACACCTGGATTTAGACCACAATAATTTATTAGTATGGTTTAGGGCCTCCTTTTGCGGCCAATACAGCATCAATTCGTCTTGAGAATGACATATACAAGTCCTGCACAGTGGTCAGAGGGATTTTAAGCCATTCTTCTTGCAGAATAGCGGCCAGGTCACTATGTGATACTGGTGGAGGAAAACGTTTCCTGACTCGCTCCTCCAAAACACCCCAAAGTGGCTCAATAATATTTAGATCTGGTGACTGTGCAGGCCATGGGAGATGTTCAACTTCACTTTCATGTTCATCAAACCAATCTTTCACCAGTCTTGCTGTGTGTATTGGTGCATTGTCATCCTGATACACGGCACCGCCTTCAGGATACAATGTTTGAACCATTGGATGCACATGGTCCTCAAGAATGGTTCGGTAGTCCTTGGCAGTGACACGCCCATCTAGCACAAGTATTGGGCCAAGGGAATGCCATGATATGGCAGCCCAAACCATCACTGATCCACCCCCATGCTTCACTCTGGGCATGCAACAGTCTGGGTGGTACGCTTCTTTGGGGCTTCTCCACACCGTAACTCTCCTGGATGTGGGGAAAACAGTAAAGGTGGACTCATCAGAGAACAATACATGTTTCACATTGTCCACAGCCCAAGATTTGCGCTCCTTGCACCATTGAAACCTACGTTTGGCATTGGCATGAATGACCAAAGGTTTGGCTATAGCAGCCCGGCCGTGTATATTGACCCTGTGGAGCTCCCGACGGACAGTTCTGGCGGAAACAGGAGAGTTGAGGTGCACATTTAATTCTGCCGTGATTTGGGCAGCTGTGGTTTTATGTTTTTTGGATACAATCCAGGTTAGCACCCAAACATCTCTTTCAGACAGCTTCCTCTTGCGTCCACAGTTAATCCTGTTGGATGTGGTTCATCCTTCTTGGTGGTATGCTGACATTACCCTGGATACCGTGGCTCTTGATACATCACAAAGACTTGCTGTCTTGGTCACAGATGCGCCAGCTAGACGTGCACCAACAATTTGTCCTGTTTTGAACTCTGGTATGTCACCCATAATGTTGTGTGCATTTCAATATTTTGAGCAAAACTGTGTTCTTACCCTGCTAATTGAACCTTCACACTCTGCTCTTACTGGTGCAATGTGCAATCAATGAAGACTGGCTACCAGGCTGGTCCAATTTAGCCATGAAACCTCCCACACTAAAATGACAGGTGTTTCAGTTTCATTGTCTAAGCCCTGTAGAAGATATGCAGCATCTTGCTGCAAACACCAAAGGACCTAAGCTTCCTCAAGAAGTACAGTCTGCTCTGTTCCTTCTTGGAGATGACTTCACAGTTGCATCTCCACTCTAGTCTGTTGTCCAGGTGAACACCGAGGTATTTATACTCCTCCACCACCTCCACTTCTTCTCCCATGATGGAAATAGTTTTTGACTTATTCCTGTTTCTCTTAAAATCTTCAATCATCTCATTTGTTTTAGTCACGTTCAAAATGTATATAAAACAGTACAAAACATATCTTAAACAGTGGAAGCTTGGCTCAAACTGGGTCAGGAACTGAAATTATTCAGTGAAAAGCTGATATATTTGGCCCATGTGCATCATTTAAAACAAAAATCATCCAACTTTACACAACTGTTCGGAGGTTAACACTTGAACTCATACTTGCCAACAACTACCAATCAAACGGAGTGAAAAATGTTCTGCTTTCTCCCTCTTCAGCTAGTTTTCAGTGCCTCGCAAAAAGCATTCATTAGCCTTGAACCCATTCACATTTTGTCCCATTACAGCCTCAAACCTCAGTGTTTTGGAAATTGATGCATGTTTTTTAAATTAAAAAAAAGATCTGAAAGTGTGTCATACGTTTGCATTCAGTCCCTTTTATTCTAACGGACCAAAATGAAAACCTAATTAATCACACAGGCCGTGCGATCTGCTGTTTTATTAGGAAACATATGGGAAAAAAACAGTTCAAACAATAAAACCTCTTGAAAGAAAAAAACAAAAAAGACATCACCTTTTTTTATCTGTTTACCAGTCAGGGAAGCTAAATATACACTGTAAAAGATTTCCAGTGCTAATTAAAGATTAGTCTCTTTTCCATAAAGCCAGTCCTTGAATTTCATATCCGTATGCCTTTATATCTTAAAAAAATGACTATCTGCTTGAAAGAAGTAAGACTTTCATACCAAGCTATAAGTCTGGACAACCTTTGTATAAAAACAATAAAAACATTTTGCTTTTACAGTTTTTGGCCCTATGCTACTTTTACAGATACAAAACAATAACAAAGCTGCAACATTGACCCCCAAAAGCCTTAATCTCACACAACCATTAAATAAAATATCCAGAGCAAAGAAACATAAAAGTTTTGCTTCATATTGATAATTACAAGTAAAAAGCTAATTCAACAAAGAATTTGAAAAGATACAACTTGTCGATCTTTTCCAAATTGATACAACATAAGATAATATTTTTTACATAACAAAAAGGCTGTTTTGCTTGAGAGCTTAACATTATAGATGGACCTCACTTCCAGGGAAAGACAACACATTGAGGTGTGCAAACCACTACAGCGCTCCGCCACCAGGACTCATTTGGGATTTGCTCCGGGTTTTTTTCAGACAGATGCAGCAGGAAGCCATATTTGCTCTGAACCACCTGTAAGCTGGCGGCGTTTTGCATGTCGCTGCAGTAGCAGAACACTTTGTGTTCTCTGTGACATTCCTAAAGGCTTTGTTTGTGGCTACAGCCAGAGAGTGAGAGCTGTTGGTAGGCTCAGACAGTTGACCTTGCACTTTAATATGCCGTTCTGGATGTACATCGCCTCAAGAAGAAACAAAGAATATCAAGGAGAGGATTGTAAGAAACCGAAGCCTCACTTCCGATCATGGAGTCTAATTTCAGGCTAACTCATGTGCTGCATTTTCCTGTGTTGATCTGTGATACAGTGCTGGCACTGTACAGTGTTTGAGGTAGATAAGACACACTACTCAGCACTGCAAGGTTAAAACAAGCTGGTCTGCATGCCTCTTCCACTCTTTGCTCTAGAATACTATGAGGAAGCTTGCAAATTAAAAGGAAACAGTAAGCAGTAATTCAACCAGTCATCAGCACGAGCCAATAACAGTTGAATGACTATCTCCTAAAACTCATCTGCAATGCAGTAATTTAAACAGCTGTTAGGTAATGGTTCCTTTTCCGGTTTTTTGGACCCGTTAGGATTATTCTGCTGAATCCACTGGAGCAAAAAAGAAGCTAAATTTTGATGTAACTTCCTATCATTTCTGAATATAGTAGAGGAAGGAGTTTCAATGAGCCCCAATCTGAAAGGAGGCTGCCAGTACCACTAATGGCCAGACGGTGGAGCCATAGCACTGTAACAATTTGAGCAAAGATTGGATTGGAAAACGCCAGGCAAGCCTACATTTCACCCAGGTTGGATCCTTCTGTTTTGGACTATGTGGAAAAAATGACCAGCTGTGTTACTAATTTACTCAACATTTACTCTTTTCATGAAAACAAAGGGTGGTTGTTGCACTGCACCCCTTTAGGAAGCAGCGATGGTGGTGCCCCCGCTGAGGCGCAGCAAAATCTGTTGACAGTCCTGCACCGACCGACGGTCCCCCACTCGTTCTAGGGTGCGCTTGGCTTCGGCCAGCAGGCGAGCTCTGTGGCCCGGCGGGGTCAGCAGAGGCATGGGCAGGTGGCGGCAGGCGAGAAGAATGGCGTGAGCTCTCTCCCTCTCACCAACAATGCACTCACCGTCTGATGGCAGCAGAGGAGAAAGATTTAGTGGTCGATATATGTACAGTGACTTCCACTTTTTCATATTTTGTCACGTTACAACCACAAATGTCAATATTTGCACTGTTATGTGTTACACCAACACAAAGCAGGGGATAACTGAATCAGAAGGGAAAGGATACATGGTTTTCAACACTTTTTACAAACAAAAATCCCAATATAAAAACTAAACATCCCCACAGCATGATGCTGCCATTACCTTGTTTCACCATGGCTATGGTGTGCTCAGGGTTATGTGTATCGTTATTAATTCACGTAGTGTTGTGCATGTAAAACCCCGTCTGCTGTGTTCGTCTGTCTTAGTGATGCTGTTTGTTCACTGATGATTTTCAATAAACCTCTGAGACATTCACATGAACATAGGATTTATATTGAGATTAAATCACACACAGGTGGACTTTGTCTACTATTTAGGTGACATCTGAGCTTAATTTAAGGGCATCAGAATAATGGGGGCTGAATACAAACTCCATACTTTTTAAATGACCATTTATAAATAAAAATGTAAACCCTGTATTATTTTCATTTCACTTCACAATAATGAACTACTTTGTGTTGCTTTATCACATAAAATCCCCATATAATCCACTCAAGCTTGTGGCTGAAGGAGACTAAATGTGAAAAATGTTCAAGGGGAGTAAATACATTAGCAAGTAACCGCATCTCGTTAAAAATTGGTTATCGCATCAAGAGCAGAGAAAAAGACTACGGAGGAGGTAATTATATTCCATCAGTGAAGTTGAAAGCTACACTCAGAGCTACCCCTCTGTGTGAATTTGTCTCTGTGGGAATCCTGAGGTGTGTGCTTGCAATTAACGTGTAAATGAGTCTGCGTACCGGCTGAATAGGAGCTGTGTGTCCTGCGCCGCAGGTTGTGCTCCAGTAGCTGGTGGGTCCTTGTTGGACTGGCTCCAGCTATCAGTCGCACCGTGGTCTCATGAAGGAAAACCTGAGAACAAAATGAAGACAGAAAGATCCACCTCAACTGAGTTTTATCAGGTCTTTTTGGGACAACAATGAGTCCCTGTTCTCCTTGATCACCAAACTTGACGTAAAGTTGCTATATTCATCAATAGGGAATTAAACCCTAACCTTAAGGGGCAAAAACCGAGCTGTGAGACTGTGGGGATGATTATTGAGCTTAATGGTGAACAATGAAGACTAATCTTGGGCATGAATTTCAGCTATGATAACTTATTTTAGCAAATTCCATACATCACTGTGAAGATCTCTCCTTCAGGGAGTAATAAACATATGGAGCTTGATCTATCCACATGTATACCTTGTGCTGTGCCTGTCTGTAGCACTGGGTGAGCCTCCTGAGGGCGCTTAGGTCCCTCTGGAAACCGGCCAACTGGGATCCAGGAGCTGGACCAGGTTCTCCGTTACTGCTGCCTCCTCGCTGCCATAAACTGGTCCTTAATGTCAGCAGTAGATCACAAACAAGAAGCTCCACCCCCTTGGAACATTAAATATGCAAATCAGTAATACTTTAGAATGAGTCTGACTGAAATTTGGGAAAAGAAACAAGAGGTGTGAGTAGAATCTGATCATCTAAACTTCAACCCATCACCTGCAACCAACCCAGCATGCATGGCAGAAATCAAGCAATCGGTTACTGATTTTCACAGCGAATAACTGTTAAAGTGGCGGGGCGTGTAGCAGGTGCGTGCAGATCGGAGAGGCCTCTGTACGGCACTGCAGAGACATTGCACTCGCATTCAGGATCATGCAATGCAACTACAATGCACCACAGCCACCTCTTTCCACCTACAATGCACACACACACAGCTCCACGGCAGCCTGTCCTCACCATCACCGAGCATGCAGTGAATTTGTGCTGGTGCATCAGAAGAAGGAATAATCAGAAGCAAAACATGCACTATAAAGAAGAGGACAGGGGATCAACTCTAAACCCCTGTAATAACAGAGTAAAGTTTAATCTCAAGCAGAGTAAAGTGTTTGAAGAGATCCTCATGAAATCTGTCCACCGTACCTTGTTGAGCCAGTTCCCAGACTGGGCGAGTGGCACGGAGATGCTGGAGCGCAGGTAGCCACTGGCTCTGTCACAGTGAGAGAGGCAGGCCACCACTCCGTCTCCTTTCAGAGTAGACAGGCTCATCTGAACCACCTTACAGAGCAGGAGCACAGCTTTGGGCAGAGGGTGGCTGAAACGGGAGATGAAGACATTAGGTGCTTCTCCTCAAGTTTTTGATTTGAGGCTTTGTAAATTAAAGAAATAGGAGAACAACTGAGTTCATTTCTTTTCAGGCAGGAACTGACTCGCTGGATCTGGAAATGATGACAGCCTTTTGGAAGTCTTGACATTAGGGTCAACATCCTCCAGGGAATTCACAGGGAGACTGAGCTCTATAATTATGCTAATCCCTGTTATATAGGACATTTTATTATGTCACCTCTGTCATCATTTTGTCTTTGTTTTAATATAATAAAATCCCTTTTTACTTAAGACCTGGGTCACAGCATCTTCTGTCTCACTCACACAGTGTGACGTCGTCTCTTCTGCAACATGAATCATTAACATGACGGCTTCTGTGTTGTCACAATAAATGTGTTGATCTGACATCTACCAATAAATCACAGCTTTCTTCACTAATATTAAATCAAACACCCTTGTGTTAAGGGAACACATATTGTCTCATATGGTAAAACCGATTAAATTTAACTGACCTTTAAGATGAGCAAAAAATTACTGGGCTAATATGAGATTAGCTTTCATTTTCAATGGGGAGGGGTTATTTGCACAGGTTTTCACTGCATTAGTCAGTTTTTAGTCAAGCAGTCAGCGACGGTTCTGTATCCCTGGATGAACTGTTTCATTTTACTCTGAAGTAGTATGAAGGAGACAAAAGTTAACTATAGGTTTTTGTTATGGATGGTCAGAGCTTTAGAATATTGGAAGTTGAAAATCAGCTGCCAAAATCTCTGATTGGTGCTTCTCTAGATTTAAGTTGGTAAAATCTTAGTAACGACTTAGTTTTTTTTTAAAGCACTTACTCGAGCATGAGCAGAGCCCTCTGCATTCGCTCAGCTTCTGCCAAAAGGGATCTCACTGCAACATCATCACCCTGCAGCCAATGAACAGCAGCCTTCAGGACCAGAGCCCACCAGCGACTCACCGGGTCGCCCACTGGCAATGAAGAAACGAATGGAGGAATATTAAAGGACACACAGTAATTTGTGGTAACATCTAATCCATTTTATTTGTAAAGCAAATCTAAATTTTTTTAAAATTGTTTAAACCAAAGTGCTGTACAGTACTGAAACCAACTCACACTGTGTCAAAAGCCACTGAAAATAGATGTGTTTTTAAGAGAGACTTAAAAATGGTAAGAGAAGAGGCCTGTTTGATATTTAATGGCAACTTGTTCCATAATTTTGGTCACAACTGAAAAGGCTCCATCTCCTCTGAGTTTCTGCCTAGTTTTTGTTACAGTCAACAGAAGCTGTTCAGATGATATAAGAGCCCTTGGTGTAACATAAGACTAAAGCAAATCAGAGAGGTATGGAGGAGCAAGGCCATTTAGACATTTAAATGCTAAAAGTAGAATTTTAAAATCAATTCTTTGGTGCACAGGCAGCCAGTGGAGTGAAGGCATAGTTGGAGAAATATGTTCGTGTTTGTGTGTTCCTGTTGAAAGACGAGCAGCAGCATTATGGACCAGTTGAAAGCGTGAAAGAGAGGCCTGGTTGATCCCAGTAATCTAGATGAGTTGTGATAAATGCATGGATTATTATCTCAGGTTCGTGGTTTGAGAAGACTGGTTTTAATTTCGCTACCTGACAGCTGAAAGAAACGTTTCTGAAATACACTGCTGATCTGTTTACTGAACTTGAAGCCTGAATCCAGCATTACACCAAGATTTGTAACCTGTTGCTTGACAAATGGTTCCAGATCAGATTGAAAGAGGGGTGCGAGAATTACTATTGTGGCGGAATAAAATAACTGTTTTCTTGTCATTAAAGCTCAGACAATTCATAGCCATCCATGCTTTGATATCATCGAGGCACTTTAGGAGAGGTTGGAGGGAGCATAGACTGTTTGGCTTTCTAGGGAGGTAAATCCGGCAGTCATCCATATAACAATAAAAGGAGATGCCAAGATTTCTCAAAATTGACCCTAATGAAAGAAGATGTTAAGAAAAAAGGAGGGGGTCAAGAATTGAACCTTGAGGCACTCCGCAAGAGAACGGTGCTGAATTGGACTTAAACGTTTCGGTGTGAACACAGAAACCTCTGCCCTGCAGGTATGAACAAAACTAATCTAATGCTATTTAAACCCCGTCCATTGTTCCAAACGGGATATTAGAATACATGGTTGTAACTTTGTGGATGAGTCTTTAGCTGTATCAAGATGTACTAAGGTTTCACTTTCATCCTCATGTAAATAGTTATTACGACTCAGGCTTCTGCATAGGGGTTTTCTATGCATGCCATTCAAACCTGAATTGGTGGTGTGACTGGGAGGAGTTGAGAAGGGGGTTGGAGGGGAAGGAGAGTCTTCAGTGCAGCTGTTCAACAACTCTAGAAACTCCAGGGCACTGGAGAATTCCCTGGACAAGCAGCAGAGTTATTAGACAACACAATAATACATAAAAAATAAATCAGATGTTTAGAGTGTGAGCTCCCTGACGGAGAGATAAAATATCTCATTTTCTCACCCCAAGTTGTTCTTGCAGCCGCCTGCATCAGAGTCGCTCTGCGGCTGGATGAGTGTGTGAACGGCTCTTTCCAAAAGCTTCCTGCAGAAACACTGGTGCAGCTGGGCGATGGGGTCGGCTGCAGAAAGTAAGAGAACAAGGGAGTGTAAAAACAAAACATTACACTGGCGGAAAAAAGAAGCCCTGGAAAGACACAAAGAAGCAAACCTGGGTCTCTTTGAGAAGTAAACATTTCATCGATGCTGTCTGATTTCACCGACCAATCACAGCTTAGGAAAAACTGACGCCCCAGGGGAGTGAAGAGCCAGCGCAGACAGTCGGGGATCTGCTTGGTCTCCGACTGGTTGGCCACGCTCTCAGCACAACCAATAAGGTATCCCTGGGAGACAGACAAACAGAAAACTATGTTCCTGTCTGGTTTTTGTCACAGTAGCACAACAGCAACAGAAGACTAAAGAAGACACGTACAGACAGAAAAGTGAGATGGTGACCCAGGACGGTGCGCAGGGCTGTTGCTGCAGTGACATAAATCTGAGCAAACTGAGCTGGGGCCATCTTGCCTTGGGCACTCTCGCTGAGGTTGACAGCACTCAGAGACAGAGACAAAGCCCACAGGCTGCTGCGCTGAGACAACTTTCCTACAGAGGCAAGAAAAAAAACATACAATTATCCCCTCTGGACACTTCTGACTGTCGGGCATAAACTGTTGCCAGCCGAATTTGAGTTGACTTTGTTCCCTGACCTGTGAGCTGCAGCTGGCTCAGCTGATGATAAACCAACGCTGCATCTTTTGCACTCGTCTTTGCCTCTTCTCCCTCGTACTTCCCCCCAACCTGGTGGACCAGCCAGCCAAAAGGCACTGGACGATGCAGACAGTAGCGGATGAAATTCCAGGAGAGGGAACAAACCAGGTCCAGACGGCTTGAGGGAAGAGCTCTTGTCAAGACGGAGAGACAAGTCTCTAAGCTGGCCATCGCTGCTGTGTAATCTCCCTGCAGGAGAGAACACGTGGAAGGAGATGCTCAGTAATTAGCACAGAGAAAAGTAGATTGTGTCACGACTCAGACATAAAAAATTATTTGAACACATGCTAAAAATAAAAACCACACGGGGAGCAGGAAAGCTATATCTAGACATCAAAACAGAAACAGTAAAGGGTTCCTGGGTAGGTGGAATAAATTCAACCTAAACCTCCATGTAAAACTCAAGTGTTAGAAAAAGAGAGATGTGCAGTGCTTTACTAAACAGTTGAACTTTTTTACATTTGTCACAACGTTGTTTTTTGAGAGACAGGAAAACACAAAGCAGTGCATGATGTTCTCTGCTGTTATTTGCAGTTTTTCCATTTTTTGTAAATAGTCTGCTGTTTTTATGCACTGTTATACATTTTGTGCATTTTGTACAATTTCAAAGCATATTCATGTGTAAAATGTGTTGAGTGGTGCAAACACAGAGACTCAATGTGAAAGATTTGCAGCTGTAATTGCAGCAAAAGCCATTGGCTGCAATTATATTGACGCAACCGAGCCAAATGCAAATGCAAGCTACCCTCTCAGGCGTTTTAGGTTTTCATTTGTAAATCACAGAAATGAACAATGTATCATTTTTATTCCACTTCACGGAAATGTACTAATTTGTGTTGGTTTTATCACAAAATCCCACAAAAATGTTAAAGAGGTGAATACTTCTGCAAAGCCACATTAAATAAAGTGTAGTGAGAACTTTTTAGGTCATCTTAAAAAGGTCATGTCTGAGAAGCGTCCTTTGACTCTCCTCCTGTTCTCTACTCACCCTGTTGAGATGTAGGTCTGCTTGTTTGCGGTGCCTCCAGAATGACACAGATTTGGGCGAGTGAAGGGGTGTTACAGGCTCCCACAGGTACAGCACCCTGACACAGCCCCACAGCGCCCCCACTCCACTCAGGACCCAAACGATCACCCACGGTAAGAGGCAGCGCAGCCAAGAACCTGGCGAAAAGGAAGAAACGGGACATTTTATGAAGCCATTTCAACTTATGGCATAAACTCTGATATATGCAGAAGGGACTGCTCCTCACCAAAGTCCTGTGTGTGAGTTGGAAACCAGACAAGTGTACGTGATGGGACGTGGGCTGCTGTCAGGTTTTCTGGGTCCTCTGAGCCCAGCAAAGAGGGCAGTGGGTTTAGAGACAGGCAGAACAACGTCAAGGCGCACAGAAGCAGCCGTGAACGATCCATCACTCCCACCGTGGAGGGAGAATCTGGCTCGCTCTTCACCTGGAAGACAGTGAGAGGGATTTTGCATATTTCATCTGCTGCACATGTGAAATATGCAACTCATATAATAATAATAATCGTGCCCTCGTGTGCTTTACCTGATGGTGATCCAGTAAGGGGCTTCCCGGCTCAGAGTCGACACAGTACGGAGAGAACTGGTGTGGGGAGCTGGAGCCGGAATCTGAGGCCGGAGGGGACATCAACACTCCCTCCTGTTTGAGCTCCATGTCTTCTGACATGATCACAGGCTCTGGGATAGAAAGCATTGAGCTGCTTCTCAAGATACTTTTTTAAGAAATAGAGCCTGATATGTTTTTGTGCAAACAGATCTCTTGGGCTCAGGGGGGGTCTACAGTTTTTCATCCAGCCAACAGGTGGCGCTACAGTGTAGTCACCTGTGTAATTAAAAGAAAATAAAAAACTAATCTTGCATCGTATTATGTCAAAAATATGTGCTGCTCTTGTTTTTTAGTCTTCTGCTGGTGGTTTGAGATGGGAGTATTCTCTGTGGTTGCGTCTGTGGCGCCACTTTTTGGTGAATTTTATAACTGGGAGTTTACTGGAGGTGCATCCCTGGTCACTAGTAGTGGTGTCCAGTTCCAGTCCTTGTTGGTCAGTGTCCTGCATGTTTCATACGTTTCCTGCCATGACACACCTGATTTGAATGCACAGGTAATTTGTTGACCCTTGCAGAACATTTTGACATGCTGAGGAGGCAATTCAAATTTCTCAGTACATATCGGAATTGGTTATTTTTTAGCTTGATTGGCCCAAACTGGTTGCCAGCTGGGAGAAAAATTCCAAAATCCCATTTTATCCCAATTAGCGAATGTACCATACCTAAGCGCTACCAGATGTGGAAATTGGCCCAGGCCCGAGTTTTTGCCTCTGCCACAGCCCGGGCCGCAGCACGCTTGGCCTCACGGTACCCGTCAGCCGCCTCAGGAGTCCCACAAGCCAACCACAGCCGATAGGACTCCTTCTTCAACTTAACAGCATCCCTTACTGCCGGTGTCCACCACCGGGTTCGGGGATTGCCACCGTGACAGGCACCGCAGACCTTACCGCCGCAGCTACGGGCAGCAGCATCGACAATAGATGCGGAGAACATGGTCCACTCGGACTCTATGTCTCCAACATCCCCCGGGATCTGGTCGAAGCTCTCCCGGAGGTGGGAGTTGAATACATTCCTGGCCGAGGGCTCCACCAGGCGTTCCCAGCAGACCCTCACTATGCGCTTGGGCCTGCCAAGTCTGTACGGCTTTCTCCTCCTCCAGTGGATCCAACTCACCACCAGGTGATGATCAGCGGACAGCTCAGCCCCTCTCTTCACCCGAGTGTCCAAAACATGCGGCCGAAGGTCTGATGATACGACAACAAAGTCGATCATCGACCTCCTGCCTAGGGTGTCCTGGTGCCAAGTGCACTGATGGACACCCTTATGTTTGAACAATGTGTTCATTATGGACAATCCGTGACTAGCACAGAAGTCCAATAACAAAACACCACTCGGATTCAGATCGGGGAGGCCATTCCTCCCGATCACGCCTCTCCAGGTGTCACTGTTGTTCCCCACGTGGGCGTTGAAGTCCCCCAGCAGAATAATGGAGTCCCCCGGGAGGGGCACTATCCAGCACCCCCGACAGGGACGCCAAGAAGGCCGGGTCAGAGACCTCTCCCCAACCCGAAGGCGCAGGGATACGACCCTCTCATCCACTGGGGTAAACCCCAACACGAGACGGCTGAGCTGGGGGGCAACAAGCAAACCCACACCAGCCCAGGTCTCATGTTTTTATGTGATGCTGAGTTAGTCTTTTGGATGTATCAAGGTGTTTTATTTTATCCTTTAGTCTTAGTGTAAAGCCATGTGAACTTACCTGTTTATGATTCTGCTATACAAAATCGCCTAACGTAGCAATGAGGTACAGATGATGGGACATCACATAAGCTTCCCTGTCAAGCAGATGGCCAAACACACTCAAAACCATAAATTAAGCCTTACTGTTCTTCTGGTTGGCCATCTTGAGGGTGAGGTTCTCTTGTCGTAGTTTGTGGTTGACCTGCTGCAGGTACTTTATGTAGTCAATAGCTTTCCTCAGCACTCCTGACTTGTGCATCTGTTACAATAAAGAGAGAAGAGGTTTCCATGATTGTGCTGAACCAAAGCATTTGTTTTTCTTTCAAATGGTCCGTTTTACTTTCCCACCTTTGTGTCGTTGCCCATGACGAGGTCTCTGAGCTCCATGATCTTATCGTTGATGGAGGACCTGTATCTCTTCTCGATGATGTTGTGGGTTGTCCTCCTTTCGCCCTCCTTTACCACTACTCCTTGCCCTGCCACTGCTGCTGACACCAGGCTCTGCTCCATACTTGGTCTGGCAGCGTTAGTGCAAGTGATGGAGCTGTGCTGGAGCTGTTTGATGGGCAGCCTGTCTCCTCCGCCCATCATAACAGGAACTGTGGTCAGAATGTTGGTGCCCATCAGAGTCTAGGAACAGAAATCACGCATGATGTAGGAGCGATCATTTCAGATTAAGGACTACTTAATAATTTTGCCCACTCTGCATACCGGGACTTGTAACGCTGGGTTCTGGAGGGGTGTGGTCAGGGTGGTGATTCCTGCAGGGCTCTGCATGGTGGACAACAGCTGAGTCCCATCTGGTTTGAGCGTTGTGAGAACCAGTGAGTCTGTCTTAAGAATCTGAGGCTGCTGGACCAAAACCTAGAAAGAGCATAAGAAGAAACAATTGTAAGGATTCCACTTCAATGAATTGTTCCTACACTGCTGTCATGTTAAATAATAAAAAAAAAAGGATGGATGGATGGATGCATATAAAACATCCTCTCACTTTGCTGGTATCTGACAGGTCACTTACCGGAACTTGTTGCATCTGCTGCTGCATGGTGTGGACAGCAGTAGGCGCTGTAGAGAGAGTCTGGATAGTTTGACCTGTTGGGGTCAGAACACGCTGATGCTGAATGGTGACTGGCTGCAGTTGTTGTGATGTCATGATGCTCTGCACTTGTGGCTGGAGTACTAGAGGAACAAGGAAAAAAACAGATACATTTCAAATATGCAGCAGCCTTGAGAGAAAACATCTTTGAGAAAACACGACAATAACAATGAACTCT
This sequence comes from Girardinichthys multiradiatus, assembly GCF_021462225.1. Taxonomy (NCBI): domain Eukaryota; kingdom Metazoa; phylum Chordata; class Actinopteri; order Cyprinodontiformes; family Goodeidae; genus Girardinichthys; species Girardinichthys multiradiatus. The sequence goes on from NC_061818.1 coordinate 14,546,601, forward strand.
GTACTCACCTTGGAAACCAGAAGCGGGACTCTGATGGCAGATGACTGGGTTCTGGATAAAGCGAGACTGCGCCCCGTTGGAAGCAATCATCACGGTTTGGGGTGCTTGTGTCTGGATGGGCAGGGGCGTCTGGGTGTGGGTCTGAACCAGGGTGTGGACCGGGAAGTGTTGGGTCTGCAATGCAACCCCCTGGGTGTGCATCTACATTTACAGAAAACATAAATAGACTCATCTTAATCATAATATATGATTATGCTGTATGCTATATGATATGCTGTTCTTCCTGCAAAGTATTACAGGTCAGATCTTTTGGGGTGCTTTTTGTTTGTTCTAATTTGTAAAGTTAACATGTATCCTCCACACTGACAGCTTGTCTACAGCTTTGCAGAGGAATACAAAAGTGTTTAGAATCAGAATCAGAATCAGAATCAGAAAAGCTTTATTGCCAAGTACGTTTTTGGACATACAAGGAATTTGTTTTGGCGTAGTCGGTGCAATACAGTACAAATTAAACAGTATAAACATATCTACAATATAATATAAATATATGTGCACAGTTTTAAGTGAGTGAGAGTAAATATAGAGCAGCATAAGATGCAAGAGCAATACAACAGTGCAGGTGATCATTGTGCAAGTAAAGCAGGAGTCCAAGCTGAACGTTAATGTAACGCATAGAGTTACAGTTTACAAGTGTCCTGTCAGCAAAAAAAGGGGGGGTGTGGGGGAAAGGGAGAGTGTCAGGGTGGTTTCCGGGCTTTGTTAACCAGGCTGGTGGCAGATGGGAAAAAACTGTTCTTGTGGCGTGAGGTTTTGGTCCGGATGGACCGCAGCCTCCTGCCAGAGAGGAGAGTCTCAAAGAGTCTGTGACCGGGGTGGGAGGGATCAGCCAGAATCTTCCCGGCCCGCTTCAGGGTCCTGGAGGTGTACAGTTCCTGGAGCGACAGTAGACGGCAGCCAATCACCTTCTCAGCAGACCGAATGACACGCTGCAGCCTGCCCTTATCCTTGGCTGTAGCAGCGGCGTACCAGATGGTGATGGAGGAGGTGAGGATGGACTCAATGATGGCTGTGTAGACGTGCACCATCATAGTCTTTGGCAGGTTGAATTTCTTCAGCTGCCGCAGGAAGAACATCCTCTGCTGGGCTTTCTTGATGAGGGAGCTGATGTTTGGCTCCCACTTGAGATCCTGGGAGATGATGGTTCCCAGGAAGCGGAGAGATTCCACAGTGTCAATTGTGGAGTCACAGAGGGTGATGGGGGCAGGTGGGGCTGGGTTCTGCCTGAAGTCCACAACCATCTCCACTGTCTTTAGAGCGTTGAGCTCAAGGTTGTTCTGGCTGCACCAGTCCAACAGATGGTCCACCTCCCATCTGTACGCAGACTCATCACCATCAGAGATGAGTCCGATCAGGGTGGTGTCGTCCGCAAACTTCAGAAGCTTGACAGACTGGTGACTGGAGGTGCAGCTGTTGGTGTACAGGGAGAAGAGCAGAGGAGAGAGAACACAGCCTTGGGGGGAACCGGTGCTGATGGTCAGGGAGTCAGAGACGTGCTTCCCCAGCCTCACGCGCTGCTTCCTGTCAGACAGGAAGTCAGTGATCCACCTGCAGGTGGAGTCGGGCACACTCAGCTGGGAGAGCTTCTCCTGTAGCAGAACTGGGACGATGGTGTTGAAGGCAGAGCTGAAATCCACAAACAGGATCCTGGCGTAGGTTCCTGTGGAGTCCAGGTGCCGGAGGATGAAGTGAAGGGCTAGGTTGACTGCATCATCTACAGACCTGTTGGCTCTGTAGGCAAACTGCAGGGGGTCCAGGAGGGGGTCGGTGATGTCTTTTAGGTGTGAGAGCACAAGGCGCTCAAAGGACTTCATCACCACAGAGGTCAGGGCGACGGGTCTGAAGTCATTAAGCCCTGTGGTCCTTGGCTTCTTGGGAACAGGGACGATGGTGGAGGACTTGAAGCAGGCTGGCACATGACATGTCTCCAGTGAGGTGTTAAAAATGTCTGTGAAGACTGGAGACAGCTGATCAGTGCAGTGCTTCAGGCTGGCTGGTGAGACAGAATCCGGACCAGCAGCTTTCCGGGGGTTCTGTCTCCTGAAGAGTTTGTTGACGTCCCTCTCCTGGATGGAAAGAGCCGTCCTCGGCGGGGGTCGGGGGCTGGTGGGGGGGAACTTCAGGGTGGGGGTTGGAGGTGCCAAGGCCCCTCTTGAGGTTGGAGAGATGGGGGTGGTGGATTGTGGCTGCAGCTGTTGGGGGGCGTCGTGGGAGATGGTTGCAGGACTGTCCCTTTGTCTTTCAAAGCGGCAGTAGAACTCGTTCAGGTCGTTGGCGAGGCGTCGGTCGTTGATGGAGTGGGGGGCTTTCGGCTTGTAGTTGGTGATTTGCTTGAGCCCTTTCCAGACAGACGCAGAGTCGTTGGCTGAGAACTGGATTTGGAGCTTCTCAGAGTACAGTCGTTTGGCCTCTTTCACTGCCTTGCCAAACTTGTACTTAGCCTCTCTGTATATGTCTTTGTCCCCACTCCTGAAGGCCTTTTCCTTATCCAGTCTTAACCTTCTGAGTTTAGCTGTGAACCAGGGTTTGTCGTTGTTGTAACTCACCCTGGTGTATGATGGTACACAGCTGTCCTCACAGAAGCTGATGTAGGAAGTCACAGCCTCTGTGTACTCGTCCAGACTGTTGGTATTAGTCCTGAACACATCCCAGTCTGTACAGCCTAAACACGCCTGGAGCTTCTCCATAGCCTCACTGCTCCACTTCCTTGTCCTCACAACAGGTTTGCAGAGCTTTAGTTTCTGCCTGTATGCAGGAATCAGGTGGACCATGATGTGGTCGGATTGGCCCAGTGCAGCACGTGGGACGGCGTGATAAGCGTCTCTGATGGTGGTGTAACAGTGATCCAGAATGTTGTCCTCTCTGGTCGGACATTTTATAAACTGTCTATATTTGGGGAGTTCGTGGGTCAGATTATCTTTGTTAAAGTCACCAACGACGATAACTAAGGAGTCCGGGTTGGTCCGCTCCACACTCAGTATCTGGTCGGCGAGCATGCGCTGTGCGACCTGCACGTTAGCTTGCGGCGGGATGTAAACACCGACCAGGATGAACGAAGCGAACTCACGGGGGGAATAGAAAGGCTTACAGTTTATGATGAAGGCTTCCAGGTCTGGAGAACAGTGCTGCTGAATCACTGTCACGTTGTTGCACCAACCACTGTTGAGGTAAAAACAGATTCCTCCACCTTTCGCTTTGCCGGAGAGTTCCGTGTCTCTGTCCGCTCTGTAGAGCTGGAATCCTGCCAGCTGCAGTGCAGAGTCCGGTATTAATCCACACAGCCACGTCTCCGTGAAGCACAAAACTGCCGATGAATAAAAGTCCCTGTTTTTCCCCAACAGCAGTTGTAGTTCCTCCATTTTGTTGGGAAGTGAGCGCACGTTAGAGAGAAATATTCCAGGTAACGGTGTTCGTAGTCCACGCTGGCGAAGACGTACCAGCACCCCAGCCCGTTTCCCTCTCTTCCGGCGTTTCACCGCGTGAACAAAGGTGAGCGGAACCTTTGACCAGAATGTCCAAATATTCCAGAGCAGTAGGTAGAAAAGTTGGAAATAACTCCTCTGGTGTAGTAGCCCTGATGTTCATGAGTTCTTCTCTGGTGAGAGAGCTCCGGGTACCATCACAGAAGACCGTTTTAAAGCAAAAAACAAAACAAAACAATGCGCACCAACACGCCGAGGCGACCATCTGCGGCGCCATCTTGTGTAAACCATAATAAAACATTTGTTTAAGAACCTGACAATGAACTAGTTGGAGAATTACATCAAAACCATGCAGCTACAGCCTAGAACCTTTTTACATTTTGCCACTTTACAACCACAAACGTTGACATATTTTATGTGGATTTATGTGACAGACTAACGCAAAGTTGTGCATTATTGTGAAAATAAAGAACGAATTTGTATTGCAAAAGCGTAAAGACCGAGGCAGAAGTTTGCCTGCCATCTGGACAATGACTGTAAGCATATAGTCACAGCTAAAATAAAATATTTAAGCTTGTAGAGAAATACCCCAAAATACTTGCAGGAGTAATTGCAGCAAAAGATGACCTCAGGGGGGGCTGAATACATGCTAGCCCAATCTTTTCAGATTTTAATTTATTAAGAAATTTAAAAGCCATGTAACATTTTTACTCCACTTCAAAAATATGCACTACTTTGTGGAGATCTATCACAAAGTCCCAGTAAGACACAGTAAAACGTGACAAAAAGTCTAAAGTTGGATATGTTAGGAAGACATACAACAGCTACTTTCAATCAGCTTAAATCAAGTATCTTATATCAAGTTGGAAAATAAATAAAAGGTGGATTTTCAATTACCTGGATGGCCGCCTGGGGAGTCTGCTGAAGTTGAGGCTGGATGGGCTGGACCACCTGAGGCCGTGGCTGAAGCAATGGAGGGCTGCGGTTCAACTGCTGCTGCACTAAGGGAGGAGTGTTGGGGGAGGGGGTCTGTGCAGGGGTGAGGGGAGGCGTAAGAGGTATAGACTGAGGAGACAGTGTCTGGGATGGGGCGAGGCCCATGGTGGAAGTCTGGAAAGCAGTGCTGCTTGGGGTCTGGGGAGTTGGCGGGGTTTGAATCGCCAGCCGCTGGGCAGAGCCACTGACGCCGCTTTGTAGGGAGGCTGCTGTGGTCATCTGGTCCTCAAACATGTCCTGGAAGTCCCCCACCTGGTTACTAACAAACTGCAGCATCTCTGTAGACAAACAGAAAGGGAATATTATGAAATAAAAAAAAAGCAAAGAACATAGAGTAATACCACCATATTTACATTTAAAATACATAAATAGAAACTCATGTCAGCAAACAATAAGATGTCGTGAAGTTTTTTATGAAGATCTCTAAATGTTGCAAACAGATAAGAGCCAGCAGTGCCCTTGAACCTGCAGTGACATTCCTGTGTGCATTGCTACTGTTCAGTTCATAAATCAATACAAAGCAGCCTTAAAACACCCAGCCTTGAAAAAGGCTGTGCTGATCTAGATGCCCTTTACAGATGGCAGATAGATGCTTTTGAGGACTGTAATATATGTATCCTGGTTGGGAACACATGCCATAATTATTCTACCACCCTAAAAGTACTAAAAAATACAGCAGCCCCCATCATACATTTATTCAACGGTATAAAACAAAATATCCCACATTAAGAAATTATTGTTTTGTTTATTTATACAAAAGTACCTCCCTTAAAAGTCTTTTAAAAGTCCTTTACGGTCTTTTGCAATATTTTGTTTCAATTTACACTTTACATTTTTATGTTTAGGAACTTTTATCTCATAATCTATGACTTTGCCTGACTTCCTGTTGTAAAAATAGGAGATGCAATATCATGTGGCTATTAGCTACTCTTCAAAACAGGAAAGACAAAAAAAAAAGGGTACATGTGCATTTATCTCCATAACTACTCATCACTATATTTATCTAGTTACCCAAACCTGTAAAACCTGCATCTAGAGCTGAAGCAAAAATTGACGAACAAGCCTGGACAAGGGCTAAAGTTCATCTTGCCACCACGATCACAGGGGAGGATGGTAAAAGTGTTAGAAAATCTCCAACTGCTCCACAAAAAAGGCATCTTGGGGGTCCATAACAATCTATCTGAAGGTTTTATTTTTGCATGTTTTTACCAGGGGTCACCAATAACAGTGGAGGACACTGCAGCTGAATCAGAACAGGGTTACAGTGTTGATCTTCCTTTATATGCACTGAGCCATGATTGATTACAGGAATACGTCAACAAGTATTAGACTATATCTTCTAGTAATTATAAATACATCACTTTATTTTGATAATGGATTTAAGCACATCAGGTAATTTTATTTGCAGTAAGAGAGGGTGTGGCCTAAGGAGATCAGTACCCACAAGGTGTGCATAATTATTATTAAGATTGGGCCCAAAAATATCTGAAGAGAGATCAGTAACGGGCACAGAGCAATACTCTTGACTCAGATGCCATTAAGGTGGAGGTGAGGTGGTTTTTACTGGCTGGTATTATTAAAGATGAGCTAGTTGGGACTGTTAGGGTTGGAGACTCAAAAATCAACTCCCACACCTACAGCTATTTTCTTTAAACAGTGGTACAGGAAAAAGTCGACACATTGATCTCAGCAATGTGCTCCCAAGTCTGCCCCATTGTTCTCTCTATGTGACCTCGGGACCAAATATACCTTTTCAACATCTTCTATTCTCCTCCACCAGCTGTGCCAACAGCAGGCTCTGCTCTTCTGGCCTGTTCGGTTTTCTCCAACATTTTTTCTCCATTATGTTTTGATCATTTTGCCAAATCAATCCTCTTTATACAAGAAGGTAATCACAGTAAAATCCTGACAGATCAATGTCCACATTAATATCAAACAGATGAAGTAGGAAAACGACCAACATGGCGACATTTTGATGCTGCGTGACAATTCATTTATTTTGCCAAGTTTCACCATCATGATTTACACATTTCTGAATCCAGTCTAAATTTTATAATCGGTGTCAACCACAACATCTCACTAAAGTAGGAATTTCTGTCGTCTCCTAACTCAGAGTCGCTCTCAGTAGAGAACCGAATCACTCTTAAGCTAGGAGTCCTTGCCAGGATGTTTTAGGCCAAGTTAGGAGCTCTCTTATAACGTTTTTCCACCAAAAGAAAAACGTTCTTGAACCTATTTTATATTGTGAATTTATTTCTTTTTTAGTTTGTTCTTTTGGTTGGTGACTCCCATCTGCGTGCTTTCGCTGATGAGTTCGTCCCCATGCCAGAGGGCAACCTCTCCTTTGGGTTTCTTGCAACCCCCGGGGCCTTGGCGGACGAGTTGAGGCGTGAGGTGCTGGGAGCAGTTCTGCCTCGGACCCCCGAGGTAGTCTGTCTTCTGGCACTCGGCAACAACTTGGAAGCCAGAAGGACCTTGCAGCAGTCGGGCGTGGACTTCGAGGGGCTGCTGCTCGCCGTCGGCAACCTCTGCCCTAACGTAAGGCTAATATTCACTGCATTTGTTCTTATATATATATATAAATGTAGTATGTATGTTATTTTGTGTTATTTACTTTGATTCAATCATACAGGTGGTTGTTGTGGGCTTTCCTCCACGTCTCACCGTTGAGGAAGACCTGCAACAGCTGCTGCGGCAGGAGTACCAATTGCCTAAACGTTCCCAATGTGTTCTCAGCTCACTGCCAATTAAAGTTGGAATTAACACAAAATTTGTGAAAAACAGACTAGTGCTAGGTGTCTCTCTTTATCATTAAATCACTACAGTGTTAGACTGAGCGGCATTAAGAGTAACTGTTGTATTCCTCTCTCCTTCAGATGTTCGCTACCTCTCGACAGTTGAACATTTCCCCCGGAGCAGCTTGGACATGTGGTAAGTTTGAATTTATATTTGTTGCTATCAAAATGTTACTAGTGCTTCATGTTGATGAGTGAATGTGTTATGTGACTTGTGTATTGCAGGTTCACCTGAGCGACGATCCTGGGATGAAGGTCCTTGCTCAGTTGCTGTGGGCTGCGTCCTACACGCAACTCGAGTTAAGTGCACTTAATAGAGTTGTTTACAGCTCAGGTGGAAATTTATTCACCTAAACTAATTACATGTATTGCTTTGCCAGACCGAATGTTATTGTTCAAATCCCTTCTGAAGGAAACTAATTGTCATGTTTGTCATCGCTAAGGACTTCAGTCATTTCATAGTGCTTTCTCTTAGTTCTTCAAGTTTATTTGGATCAATAAATGTGTATCTCATGTATCAAGAAGTGGGTTTACTTACCTGTGTAAATTACCATTAAAACTCATGGTACAAACGCATGCTGATTCAGAAAGTTTTTATTTCCTCATCAACATGAATCATACTCTTGGCTACAGAATAATTTTTAACTACAATATTTAATGAAAACAATATTTAGTCATGTAAATGTAGAATGCTGAATTTGGTTGAACATTATTATTGCTGCTAAACCATTGTTCACAGCTGTTTTTGAAATGCATTATTATGACAGGTTCAAGTCTGAGGCCATGTTTTAACCTCACGTAATGAAACCTGCATCCTGTTTCAGGTAAATGGAAAACAGTTTTTGGTGACTTTAATTGAACTAACACACAAATTTACAGTTCTTTTAAGCTCTTCAAGGCTCTACCCTCAAACCTTATGCGAACTACACCTAACGGCCAGAGAACCTTTGTGGTCCGAGAAGCACGCACCAAGAGGCAGGCCCCGTCTAAATTTCTTCCGAAATTTGTCTGCAGCTTTGACCTGCCCACGGGTGACGTTACGGTTCGCACAGAAGAACTAAGTGTTCTTCAGTGCTTGAGTTGAACCAGAGTTCGTACTCTAGAACCTCTTTTCGCTGGCGAAAACACGAGTCACCGGTTCAAAATCACGTTCGGGAACCGGAACGGGCTTTCATCCGCGTTGATGGACAAGGGGTATAAGTGGACTCTGACTTGGCTTTTTGGACCTGATCCCTGTTGGATCATTAAGACCTTGTCCGGCAGCCCACCAGGGTTGATGTGAAGGTTCCCTGACTGAAGGATGACTGAATGTCAGGGTCACCAGCAGCCTCTAACCTTGAACTTAGTCCAGCAGACAGAGTGCAGATCTCTGTTCTGTTATTGTTTTACATAGTTTAACAATGAGGTGGGCTCTTTGTTCTGCAGGTTTTTTTTTAAGCTTTGCACATCTATAAGCAGGATTTGTGAAATAAACTTTCAAGCTGATTCTGTAACTTTTTTGATGTTTTCCACGTTTATTTGCTACAGCTGATTTGGTTATAACTATGAAACCTATCTACAAAACAAGCACAGATTATGAAACTCGCAAATGAAGTAAAACATAACTTGGAAACATTTAAATACAGGGTATTCTTGGCTGTGTCAGTGAAGAACAAAACATCCTGTTTTCTGCAAGACATGACCTCCAATTCAGCTACATATCTGTAACTGAAAGGGACAATAAAACCAATACCAGTGCTGCTATCTTTCGCTATTATCTATTCTGTGATTACACAGTTTCAAAGCCATACGAAGCTATGTCCTCAGATAAACCTGTAGATTTAGGAGAGGATTGAGCATGACAGCATTTCGTAGGTTATAAACATGTTACAGCGTAAGAATGGCCAATTTAGAAAATGAAGATCAAATAATACAAATATAGAGAATTAATGCTCAACACTGGTGCATTCAGAACAACAAGAACTTTAACTGCATGTTTAGAGCTAAACCTTAAAGGTTTAGTCACGTTTTATTGATGCTTGGAATCTGCAAAATGGTCCGGTCCACTGCACTCCATGTTCCTTGGAGAGAGATACTGCAATATTGATGATGATGAATATTGATATTATTTAACAGTGATGAACAGATAGAAACCTAAAGGGTAAAAAAAACTATCACTATAAAGTCAATACCAATTTCTCTAAGGCCAATGAAAGTCCATCCATATGCCCTCACATAATTTTGGCATGCAGAATTAGAACGCATGGCACCTAATATGTTATAGACCACCAAATGTTGGATACAGGTGATTGGCATATTGCAAACATTAAAATTTCAATCTCTTAGTCTTTTATATTGAGCAGCTCTACCGTGCACCAATCATGCATGTGTGTTAGCTACAATTTTATCCAAGATGGAAAACATTCAATCTTTTTTAGTTCAATTTACCTATAGGGCCCATTTCGACAGCAAGGAAAATTGAACAGAAACCAGGGTAGTTTCTGGGGACATTATTTACCTCCCTCTGTTTCCACTGCATCTATCAAGGTAAAAATTAATTCCCAGGGTAAAAATTTCCCTTACAAAAATGCCACAATAAGAATGTGATACTTCTTTATTTGCCAAGATGGAGTTTTGTGGAGGAAGACTTCTAAGCATTAAGGACAGGTTATATTTGATCTTATAAGGAAAAGGAAAAGTGAGTAAATTCTGCAGTTAAAAAGCTAAACTGCTTCAGTTCTGAGGCCCAAAAATACCAGATTTCAAGTGAAGCTGCTTTGTGCCTTTTGTTTCTGCTCCTCTGGGACACGTCGGTAGGCTTTAATTATTCCAAATCTGTGAATGTGACAGAAATCCTGACGTGGGATGACTCAGTTATAAACAGAGCAGGGTAAATAAGAAGGGAAAACAAGCTCCAGTGTTGCAGCAGGTTCTGTGACTCTAGAGAGCGCCATTAAAAAACTGGACAAAAATACACACCAATAGCTGTTATCAGAAAAAGTGACTGTCCAGGCTGTGTTTACTAATCCACAAAACTGTCTGGCATTTCAGTGAATAAAAGGTTATTACTGGCCACTGGCATAAGGTAGCTGGATTGCTGTACAGATTCTGATTGCTGTTATAATAAAACATAAACATATTAGTGTTTTCTCTATCATAAAATATGAATCTCTGTGTTTTTCCCACTTCTCATGTCAGTATTAAGTACATTTTGCATTTATATTGAAGGGAAAACAGAATCACACAAGGTAGTTCTGTTCAAGTCTATTAAAACTCTTTAAAGTTATAGAACAACCACATTTTCTCATAACATTATCTCATAAAAGATGTTGCCACCTGCGTCCAGCTTTTTATTAGCGCCCTCTAGAGTCACAAAATCTGACCCAGAATCTGGAGTCAAAATGAACCTATAACAATGCTTCATAATGCTGCTAAATTAACATTGACTATTAAAGATATAATAATATCTTATGTGATATTTATTTTCTTTTTTTGAAATGTAAACTCAAGCAAAAATATAAACACCCACTACAATCAGTAATAGTTTAAAGTGTTTGGTAACAAGTTGGTTAAGCTAATAGCTTGTCTTAGTTGGGCTATCTGCTCTGGTAGCTAACCTGGAATTGCATGCCGCTCATAGGCTGCCAACAGTAGCTTTGAAACCGCTTTAAGTTCACAAGAGTTCATAAGAGTTCATAAGAGTTCATAAGAGTGATGAGTTGTGCTTGTTCAGCTTCCGAATCATGACTTATTAGCAGTTTTTGTGCCTGAAAATATTTCCCAACAGCAAAATGCATCTTTCTTGTAAGTAAATGCAAACTGTAGTAGCCTTCTTTCAGTCAGCTGACTGGCAATACACAGAGAGAGATGGCAGACACTGTGTTGCTCTCAGCTCCATGCAGCTGAAGAAAACTCAGGTGACACCCAGGAACTTTCTCTGGCATCCCATTAATAGTACTTTAAACTCCAGGAACCATTTGATGAAAATGTGATCGGTTTTGAAACCATAACTTTTTAAAACCGTGGTATACCTGGATACCAGTAACCAGCCCATGTCTATTGACATCAACAGTCTCCTCATTGTACATAAAAAATAAAAAAAATAAATAAAAACACAAATAGGTCCAGTTTCTATTCAATTACATACAATCCATTTCAGTCCAAATGCACTCTATGCAAACCAGTTTGTTCAAGTGATCCAACTTACAGTTTGTGGCACACAATCTAATACAGGGCTTGTATTTCACTGTGGGTTCATGGCGTTTGTGATGATGCCTTAAAAAACATTAATGCGAGAAATCATTGTGCATATGACAGAGATCCTATTTATGTGGTTCAACAATCACATGCAAAGCAGGAAAACACAAAGATTTTCAGTGAAAAGTAGGAGAACAGAACCTGTTTGGTTGACATCAAGTGGTAACTCAGCTGTGATGCAGGTAGGTACAAATAGACTAAGTGGACTTAATGAGGTGAAGGACAGCAGCAGATATAAGTAAGATCTCAATTTTTATCTGAAGCCTTGAAGCAGTGAAGGACAGGACTATTATGGGCTTGCTGCTTAACTTCTGTCTTTATTATAATATTTTATCTCAGCACAAATCATTTATAGAGATAAATATAGACACACCCTGCAGCAGCTCAGTAGATTACGTCAGAGGAAGGGGTGCAATAAAAAGCAAATAGCATCCCTGAGTAGAGCTCATAAAGATGAAACGTCATAAATGGAAAATAAAGGTTACTGTCCTCATGCAATTAAGACACCATCAATCAACATCAATGGTAATAAAGCAAACAGGAAGCCATGCAAAATGCATTCATTCATTAGTGTAATCCTGAAAACAGTACCACAGAAACCAGTGTACCATCCCACTATAGCCATTGAAGCAGATTCTGGAGACATTCAGAACCAGTGGCAGCTCTGTAGGATTGAAATAGATCTATATTCTGCAGATTTTGGATACAATGCAGAGATGACAAATTTCAAATCAGCAAACACCACAGTAACGCATTCGCCAGCTACCCCCATTGTACTGTACATACGGACACTTTATTTGGACACACACTGGTCCACCTCCACAGGGGGCCAATGGGACAATGCAGCTCCTAGACCCCAAAGCTTCGGATGAGCTGACATTAACAGGGGACGCATAAATCCGCCTTACAGACAACAGTTTCCAAAAGATAATAAGTTATGTAAGCTGAGGTGCAGTAGCTCGGCAAATGATGGGGAGATAATAATGAGTTGTCCAAATTCTTTCTAAGAAATTGTTAGAAAACACATCCTATTATTTCTGTAACCGATTAGATTTACTCCAGATGAACAGGCTTAAAAATAGTTAAAGTGTCTCAATCTGTTGGGTATGAGTCAGGTGCAGACATTATAAAGCTGGAGCTCGCCTGTCAGTCCATTATTTGTCCCTTCTCTTTCACACCATCTGTACACTCCTCCCGGTTGACAACCATTCTGTCAAAAGGTTACAGTTTCTGAAGATGAGGAATGTATTTTTAGGGCCACTTACATTGTTAGGAAAAATCATTTCTTTTCAACTACAGGAAATGCTTATCCCTGAATAGAATAAAGAGATGTCTTACCATACACAGACACAGATTTACTTGATTTGGAAGAACTTTAGATTAAGTCTCATTGGCTATGTTTGCAACACCTCCCACCAATCCACAGGACTAAAATAAATGTGATTAGATTTAAACTCCCTCCACTATGTCTGTCACGTTTTTATAAACCAACAAAATGTAGTTCCAGTCATTCTGCTTGAGGGTTTTTAGTTAACATTAATTGCTCACAAGAGTTAACAATTTTTTCGTCAAAAAAATGAACACCACTCCACCTCCTGCTGTTGTTTGTTGCTTTATTTTGTAAAAAAAAAAAAAAATCCCAAAAAACTGCCAAAATCTATAAAGTGGAATCCTCTTAAATTGCCAGTGTATGTATTTCTTTTAATTTTTTGATTTAACCAGGTAAGTTATTCAGAACAAATCCTTATTTACAATAACAACTCGTTCCTGTCTTTTACTGCAGCATAACTGATTTAATTTTGGGAATATTGAACATAAGTTGAGCAGAGTGTGTACTATAGGGGGTCATAGAAGCATGTAACAAATGACGACAGGATACATTAGACATTTCTAAATAAACACAAAGCAATGGATTTTCCTTTGGTTTTATAAGGATGACCAGTTTATAGTAGTATACAGATGAAATGAAACATATGCATAGAAAAGACTGTGTCCAAACAGCATCAGGCAGGAATCTGTCCATTCAAATGGGAAATATTTGGACGCTGCACTGACTGGCATTGCACCATTTGTTCAGAGCTTTTGGTCTTTGCCAAATTTGCTCAGTGGGTCCAAGTTTGCAGAGTTCAGCGTTTGAGCGGTTATCTCTGCAAAACAAGCTTGGCAAAATAGGCGGCTATGGAGGTGCAACAAACAGGAGAAAACAAACGTCACAATGACATTTCGGAGAACTTTTTATCAGATATTTTTTGCAACAGTGTTACTTAAAGGAAAGTAGACAGGCTTTCTCAAACGTGCCATTTATTACTTGTTCAAATTTGTTTTTGTTTTTTTCTCTTATTTTGATATGTTCCAAACACTGCAATTTAGTCCCCAATGTTCCCGAAGATTTTATTTTTAATAAACCATAAAGAAAAAAAGTCCAGTCATAGGCGGGTCAGAAAACTGACAGCAGTCTATAAATATTTTCATAATAATTGTATATGCTTCCTGATAATTACAGGAATCATTTACAATTTCCAGCAAAAATGTCTTATTTGGTAATAATAATAATTATAATGTTCATAAATATGAGAAATCAGTTTGTTTTTGTTAAATAAAACTAATGCTAATAAATAATCGCTGTCATGGACCAGACTCTTTGGTCGTCAGGATGAAAACAGCAGTCAGACTCTGGAAACGGGCCAACGTTTAGTAAACAACACCGAGCAGTGTGGACAGCCACAGGTCCACTTACCATCTATGTCTCCTAACGTGAATTCGTCCCCCAATTCCGCTAAAGTCGAGTCCATGGTCTCCATGGGAGAGACGTACTCTCCGGGGTCCATCCTGTCTGTCAGCGGCTCACCACTCCGGCTATCACCGGAGGGTCGGAGGAGGGAACAAACAGCAGATAGGTGGACTCCACCTGGGCGTCTCACAGCGCCTTCGGTGGTCTTATCTAATCTGAAAACGTGTCTTTATCAGTAAAACCTCTCTACAGGACAGAAAGCTAAAGGAAGGCAGAGTTTACCGCCTACAAACCCATCCAAAGCGAATTATTTCCAAGGCGACGCCATCTTGTTTTACGCTAATTACGTCATTCACAAACACACTCTCTGGCCCAGAGCGTGATCTGATTGGCTAAACCTCAGCCGTTCCTGTCATGAGACCAGCTGTCCTAGCCCAATGAGAAGCTCGTTTTCACTGTGGTCTGATAATACGTCAGCCATCAGAAGCTTGTGTGTCATTTGAATAAACCGCGCCCCCTATCTTCACATAAGAAACCCACCTCATGAATCAAATCCACCTCCCATTGTTGAAGGTAGTAAATAAATAACATGTTTAGTTCAACTGACATTCTGAGGATTTTAATAATGTATAATAATAACCTGAAGATCCTGTGTTCACAAACATATAAAGGTGAAGATAAAGGTGGTGGCGGGTAGGCCTTTCACTCTCAAACGATACCAAGCTAGGGTTATATGAATGAATAGAAATCAATAAAATACCAGAAATACAAACATGTATGTGTGAGTGTACAGTGCCTTTATGTGTATATACCCCTTTAAACGGTAATTCATTCCAAAAAGTGTGGCTTGCATTTGTATTCAGACCCCCTTACTCTGATACCCCAAGATAGTTGCTAGTGCAACCAACTGCTTTATGGAGTAATTTAATTAGTAAATAAAATCCACCTGTGTGTAATTTAATCTCTGTGTTAATCCAGCTGAGAAGGCCCTAAGAGGTTTGGGAGAGAACATTAATGAACAAACAGCCACATTCAATTCAAATTCAATTCAAAGATACTTTATTGATCCCTGAGGGGAAATTAGAATTCCAGTACAACCCATCCAAACATACATCATGACACAAGACAATGGGGGGATGGGTCACCGAGGCTTTGCTGCCCACTCACAGGTGCTGCCCTTGCTAGATGAGAAAAGAGGCCACATTAGGTAAGTAGAGGGGAAAAAAAACAAACATATTTCACACTTTATCCTTAGCAGGATACAGTTTGAGATTGCAAAAAAACCTCAGCACAAAGAAGCAACAAGTTTACAAAACAACATTATGCCGGGAACGGTGAAGGTGGTGTGAGGGATGCATATGTTTATCTTGAGCATGTGTGTGTGTGCAAGTGAGTTTGTACAAGTAAGTCCACGAAGCACTGTTGATGGTTCGTTGGAATGTACATCAACCGGCCACAAAGTTCTGAGCAGGTCCACAGATGTCCTCAGGGAAGGGAACACACCGGCCCGGTCAAGGATAAACTTGTGGCAAATTTTAAATAATCCAAGTTTTGAACGTCACACAGAGTTCTGTTCAATCCATCATCTTAAAATGGAAGGAATATGGTTCAATTCCAAACTTACCGACATGTGGCTGCCCACATAAACTGACTGGTTGGAAGAGATGGACATTAATAAGAAAATCAGAGAAGAGTGGCAGGAAGACAGATATTAAAAGAAAGCTATAAGATGTCTAGTTTGCAGACTGCTGAAAGCGATGCAGAGGATACAGCAAATGTGGAAAATGGTGCTCTGGTCAGGTAAAATCAAACTATAACATTTTGGCCTACATGCACAAATGCCAACATAACACTTCACAGCACCCATTGTGAAATAAGGTGGTGAGAGAATAATGCTGTGGGAAACATTTCTTCAGCAGTGCCAATCCTAGAAAATATGTTAGAAGCTGCAAAAGACTAGCGAGAATGTAGTGGAGATTCAGCTTCTAGCAGGACAGTAACCCTAAACATACAGCGGAAAGGTAAGATCCAAGCATTTTAAAGTGTTCAAATGGCTCAGTCAATATCCAGACCTAAATCCAATTGGAGAATCTGTGGCAATACTTTTTCATTTATGTTCATAGATGCTATTTATCTTATCTGACAGAGCTTGAGAAAGACATACAAAAAATTCAGTCTCTGAATGTGCAAAGCTGGTGAACGTTAGTCAGACAAAATATTGACCTAGAGAGACAAAAAAGAAATGCATGCCATGCTTTTCAGATTTTTATTTTCAAAACATTTTGGAAACCATACATCATTTTCCTATGAGTTGGTCTGCCACATCAAATCTTCACACAGTACACAAATCAGAAAGGAAGTTTCTGATGAACTCAAAAGCATTTATTGATTAAAATCAGAAGTAATTAATAGTTTTATATCATTAGTATTAAAGAAATAGTCCCAAATAATAAGTCAAAGGAACTCAAATACTAATTGCCTAATAAACAAGCACAACACAATCTCTAAACTCAATTATGAAAAGTAAGATTTTCATGGCTTGAACTGCTTAAAGAGAACGCTTTATTACAATAGTGAAATATGTAAAACAGCTTCTACTGCTCAGACAACACTCGCTGCTTTGCTAGAAGTGCGACCCCTGCAGCTTTTTAAATGTTTATGAATCTTCAGTGCTTCTGCTTCATTTTAACCCACATTACTGCAACAAAACTACACTGCTCAAAAAAATAAAGGGAACACTTAAACAACACAATATAACGCCAAGTGAATCAAACTTCTGTGAAATCAAACTGTCCTCTTAGGAAGCAACACTGATTGACAATCAATTTCACAGCTGTTGTTCAAATGGAATAGACAACAGGGGGAAATCTTTGGTGATTAGCAAAACACACTCAATAAAGGAGTGGTTCTGCAGGTGGGGACCACAGACCACTTCTCAGTACCGATGCTTTCTGGCTGATGTTTTGGTCCCTTTTGAATGTTGGTGGTGCTTTCACACTTGTGGTAGCATGAGACGGACTCTACAACCCACACAAGTGGCTCAGGTAGTGCAGCTCATCCAGGATGCCACATCAATGTGAGCTGTGGCAAGAAGGTTTGCTGTGTCTCTCAGCGTAGTGTCCAGAACCTGGAGGCGCTACCAGGAGACAGGCCAGTACACCAGGAGACGTGGTGGAGGCCGTAGGACAACAACCCAGCAGCAGGACCGCTACCTCCGCCTTTGTGCAAGGAGGAACAAGAGGAGCACTGCCAGAGCCCTGCAAGATGACCTCCAGCAGGCCACAAATGTGCATGTGTTTGCACAAACGGTTAGAAACCGACTCCATGAGGATGGTATGAGGTCCCGACGTCCACAAATGGGGGTTGTGGTCACAGCCCAACACCGTGCAGAACGCTTGGCATTTGCCAGAGAACACCAGGATTGGCAAATTCGCCACTGGCGCCCTGTGCTCTTCACAGATGAAAGCAGGTTCACACTGAGCACATGTGACAGACGTGACAGAGTCTGGAGACACCGTGGAGAGCGATCTGCTGCCTGCAACATCCTTCAACATGACTGGTTTGGCAGTGGGTCAGTAATGGTGTGGGGTGGCATTTCTTTCCGTGTGCTTGCCAGAGGTAACCTGACTACCATTAGGTACCGAGATGAGATCCTCAGACCCCTTGTGAGACCATATGCTGGTGCGGTTGACCCTGGGTTCCTCCTAATGCAGGACAATGCTGGACCTCATGTGGCTGGAGTGTGTCAGCAGTTCCTGCAAGATGAAGACATTGAAGCTATGGACTGGCCCGCCCGTTCCCCAGACCTGAATCCAATTGAGCACATCTGGGACATCATGTCTTGCTCCATCCACCAACGTCACGTTGCACCACAGACTGTCCAGGAGTTGGCGGATGCTTTAGTCCAGGTCTGGGAGGAGATCCCTCAGGAGACCATCCACCGTCTCATCAGGAGCATGCCCAGGCGTTGTAGGGAGGTCATACAGGCACGTGGAGGCCACACACAATACTGAGCCTCATTTTGACTTGTTTTAAGGACATTACATCAAAGTTGGGTCAGCCTGTAGTGTGTTTTTCCACTTTAATTTTGTGTGTGACTCCAAATCCAAGCCTCCATTGGTTAATAAATTTGATTTCCATTGATGATTTTTGTGTGATTTTGTTGTCAACACATTAAACTTTGTACAGAACAAAGTATTCAATGAGAATATTTCATTCATTCAGATCCAGGATGTGTTATTTGAGTGTTCCCTTTATTTTTTTGAGCAGTGTATTTACACAAGCAAAGTACATAATTTTTTTCTTGAAGTGCTGAGATGCACTAACAACTCCGCTAGTGACTTTTTTGATAAGTGAAAACGCTATATAAGTGCACCCCTCAGTGTGGAAGTTGTTGCTGAAGGAAAAAGACACAAAATTATCTATTTTTGGTATCAGCAAGGTTTTAAAATTAAATCAGAGGAAGCTGCACTGAAAACTATACTTTATACAACTTATCAAGATGTATCTATGGTAATTTAGGTCATGAGAACAAGACCTGAGCAGGTAATAGTGTGGCTAAATGGAGTTAAGCAAGGTTGCTGTTCTCTCCTGAGCTTTCAACCTCTAAACCTGGACCTAGAAAAGGTGGCAGCCTGTTGGAAATCTGAGAGTTCAGATATGGATTTATGTTTTTTGCAATGCTTCAGCGCTAATTGCTGATACAGGATTCTAAAGCTGGTTCATTATGTCATCTATGTAAATATTTTATCTTTGTTTTACAACAGTTTTACTGCGCTCTCACACAGGGGTGTGATGTCACTTCCACCAATGCAAATAATGACGACTGATGGCAAAAAGGCTATAAAACAACATTTTCAGTGATATTCGTATATTTTCTTACAGTTCATAATGAGAATCAGAATCAGCTAACCACACCATCCTGACCAATTATTGCTATACCCTGTATTTGTTTTTGGTTTCAAACAAGGAGCTGTCACAACTTTTTAACATCTGCTTAAGATAAATCTCCTGAATAAACAGGGAAGTGGGTTTTAAGGTTGCAATAATCATTTTATGTTTTTCCTTTTTAATCTTTTGACCAAAATATGGAATTTGTTCATCCATATGAAATATGATGCTGTATCATATACCACTGCATCACAATGATCTGGCAGGTCATCCCACACTTCATTGCTGATAACATGAGTATGATCTAATTTACAAGGATCTCACTCTAGACTAAGGACTAGATTATTTGTTCCAGTAGACTTCATATGACTTTCTCTCTGAATAACTGGCCACTGTTGTGCTGGTGCCAGATCTCACTTTCTCCTTCACCACCTTCACTACCAAACCCCCAGCTAGAGCGATGCCTGCTGCCGCTTTGCCAATCTCAGCCACAGCGTTTAAGATTCGAGTAGCTGCTGCTACAGCTCCCCAGTGGTCCAACACAGGCCCTGCTACCTCACACACAGCCCCCGCAGGGACATTTGTAGCTAAGGCTGCAGAGCACTGAGCTCCTACAGCTCTGCCACATACAGAGGCCACAGCATGCTGAGCTGTTACAGGTAAACTCCCCTGAGCTGCAGAAGCTGCAGTTTCTGCTCCACAGATCGCTGCTGCTCCCTCCACCACTGAACCTAAAGCAGCTCCAGCTCCCATGGTACACCCGACTCCTGCTGCCACTCCCACAGATGAGGCCCCTATCATGGTTACCTGGCCCAGGGTGTCTAAAGCGCCCTCCTGAGGACTTGTGGCCTCAGTGCCAGCAACAACTCCCACAGAACCACCCAGAACCCCACCTGTTGCCGCCCCCAGAGCCACTGCTGTTTTTCCAGAGGCTACTGCCACTATGGCTCCTACAGCTTTACTTACACTTGTGCCTCCTGCTGCAGACATCCCTGCTAGCTGTCCCGCAGCAAAACCAACAGAGTTCCCTACGAGAGAGGCTCCCGCTGCAGCCGCCAAAGGTACAGCTGCTCCAAACACGGCCCCCACTGCCATGCCTGTTGCTCCGGCAGCTACAAGGATCTTCACCCTGTCGAGCACTTTAGCAGAGAGAGCGGCTTCCCTCCTCAGGCGACTCAAGGATGAATGGAAAGGATGTCTCCCCCTGCCCACCCTGCTGACGCCCTGATTCCTCTCTCTGAACTGGGAGGCATTACTCCTGCTTTCCTCCGTCCATCTCTCAACTCTAAAATCCTTTTTATCACCTCCACCTGACTCCAACTCACACTTTCTTCATTTTGCAAGTTTTCTACAATTTGGGCCCTTTTCTTCTTCCTCCTCTGCTTGCCCTCGCTCCCTCAGCATCCTGTTCTGCTCCTCTGTAATGGCAGCCTCTGCCTCTAAAAAGACTGCACTAGTATAAAAGCCTCCATTGTTCTGCTTCACCATTTCATCCACCTTCCTCACCAGCTCTCTAACCTGTGCTGAGTTACTCGGATCTTTGTTGTTGAGTACGTGGTATCTACCTCCACAGCTCTCAACCAGCGTTATAAGTCCAGCAGGTGCAGTCTCTCTGATACTTTTCAATCCCAATCCCATCCGGATCATCCCCCCTAGTGAACAAAACTACAGTGTGGTTAGAGACCGCGTGTGCTCCAAATATGTGTTTCAGCTGGCAAACAGCCTGGTTCTCACTGTCTGTATAGCGTCCGACAGGCACCACGAGGAGGAACACATGTGGACCGGGAGCTGAGAGAGACACACATTTGGCTATCTCTGCGTGGGTTTGCTCCACACTGAGGTGAGTGTCACCAAACCCTGGCATATCAATCACTGTTATCCTCCTCTTCCTCCCCCGCTTGATAGCCTGGCCTTCCTGCTTTTCATCCTCTTCCTCTGTGAGCGTTGCGATGCCCAGCTCGCAGATCTGGGTGACGGAGCTGGCACTGATCTGCGACAGGAACTTGCTGCGGCCCAGGATGGTGTTTCCAGATGCGCTTTTTCCAGATCCAGTCTTTCCGACAAGGACTAGTCGGAGTTCTCTGCCCCAGCTACTTTCGGACTCAGCACCTTCATTGTCCTCTTGCATTTCACCTGCTTCTTTGTCCTCCATGTCAGATGGTAACACTGTCACAGAAATGGTAATTAAATGAAATTACTGTTGATTAACATTGATCAGTTAACTACAAATGCTTTGGGTAATGTATACTTAGCAATAGTACAGTGATCCAGAACGCAGATGCACCAGGATTTTTGCTGGTGACCAGCAATAGCCAATATTTGGTTTGATCGGCCCTGACCGGTTAACAAAAACTCAAAAACCCTATGCTTTTCTGATCAGTGAACGCATCGCAACATACAAAAAAGTCACCAAGTCATGGTAACAACAACTCCATGGAGGCTGTCACTGAGTGAAGAAGACTCCAAGTTAGGTGTTTTTAATATCAGTGAGGTGTGCTGACCTCTAATGATTTTTATTGTTCATGCTTGATCGTTTTTCTTAGTATTTGAAGTCTGATTTAAAAAATATATATACCCTGCCTCTCGCCCATAGACTGCTGGAGATAGGCACAAACTCCCCCGTGACTCACTATGGAATAAGCGGTATAGAAGATGAATGAATTAATATATTTTTACAGTTAACTAGTAAACCAACGCTAAATTAAATAAGTTTAACGGATTATGTTTTGCCTGACCACCACATCAGCTTGTTATGTTGCTCTCCTGCCTGTTCTTCCTGTATATATAGCAAATGCTATTA
This sequence comes from Girardinichthys multiradiatus, assembly GCF_021462225.1. Taxonomy (NCBI): domain Eukaryota; kingdom Metazoa; phylum Chordata; class Actinopteri; order Cyprinodontiformes; family Goodeidae; genus Girardinichthys; species Girardinichthys multiradiatus. The sequence continues at coordinate 14,568,528 of NC_061818.1, forward strand.
TACATAAAGAACAGGATTTGTTTGGCTCTGGTGGTTTTGAGAAAGGTGCAGAGAGATGTAAATGAAAAACCAATTACACAACTTCCTGAATGTAAAGCCTAATTAGTTATTTACTTAGAATAAAATGAGGGATGTTGCGATATATGGCAAAATAACTCCCCTCTTAAAATTAAATTCAAACAAGACAGCTGCTTGCAAACAAGACTTACTAACAGCTACCGTGTATAAAAAACATCCAGAGTTTAAACACAAGCAGGATTATTAAACTGTCTTTGATTTATGACTCCAGTAACATAACATTCAACATTGGAAGGTATTCCTTAGTATTTTTACAACTTTTCCTTTCTTTTTATTTTAGACGGGAAGGGGGGGGGCAGCTTTCAGGTGCAAAGTTTGCTTCTGCCTCAGGCCGGCCCTGGATTTAATTTAGAACCACCTGGTTAAAACGGTGCAGTCCAGACCCTGGATCTGTGAACATGTTCATCTTGCTGAGATTACATAACCCGGTGAATATAAGCGAACTTCATGACCGCCGAACAGAATCGTGTTGTTTGTAAACAGCAACATGTTTATGGACTGCAGTCAGCCCTTCAGGACACTTCTGCGCAGGAATGTCAAAAAACTGCACATAAAAGCTTCATCACGGATCAGTAATTATTGTTAACATCATGAATCATAAAGCAGGAATCACTTTCTCACCATCCGATCGGATTATTAGCATGCTGCTGCTAGCATGTTGCTAACAAACAACCCTATCATCTTACCTTGGTCCGTCTTTCAGCGGACTTCATTCATTTCCCAAGCTAACAGCAGTGTTATTCCCTCTTTTTTAGTTTGTTATTTGGCTTCCAATCTTTAAGGGAATCATTTCAGAGTAATCAGAGCTGAGCTTCAGCCTGAAAACCAACATTTGGACTTTGATCGCGTCAGAAGGCTCTTTGGTGGCTGCCCTCTGTTGGCTGATCTCTGAAATCTGACAACAAACAGGAAAATCTCATTCTTTCTCCATCATAACATAATCACTTTATTTCATATGTTTTAACAAAATGGCTTCTTGGTCTTGCAGCACTGATATTATTTCTCTGAATATACATACAAGTTTCATAACAGTCGTTATACTCCTTTAAAATGACACCAATCTCAGTTTGATAGATATAAAGCATTACATTTTGACAACTCTAATATAACAAGAAAACATGTTTAACAAGGACGAGGTGAAGGCCCACAATTTATATTTCAACCTAACCAAAATAAACCAATTTAAAACACAAACGAGTACTAGGTAAAAAAAAAAAAAAAAGATTATGGGGGCGATCCCTTTCAAATGAATACAAAAATAATTATGATGTATTTTCAGGCAAATGGAACAAGAGGTGTCTTGACAACTTAAAGCAGCAATCGGAGGAAAATTCTTAATTTTTACAAAAGAAAACCTTTAAAAATGAAAAAATATCACAAACAAACCAGGCCACGGTTAAATGAGGTCAAATTTATACTCTGCAACTACATATATTTAAAGCATATGGGTTTTACACACATTAAATCTGGACCAGACAATACATTAGGGGTTTGTAAAGTTCTGAAGTAAACTTTTTTTTAAATGATTTCCCAATACAGTGCAGGGCACATCTGTTGGCTCTCTTGGTAAAGATGTGTAAAATGCTATAAAACTAATTCATTTGTTTACTGCAGCAGTATAGTCTCACACTAAAAAAACAAAAAATAAAAGTTGCAAAATCTAATCCTTTAGTTTTAGTAGGGTCACTCAGTGGGGAAAAAAAAATCCAATATTAAAAAAACAATTTTAACAAGAATGTAGCAACAATTTATCCATTGTATTTTTTAAATTGATCAGAAATTGATCATAATCTGCGACTTTGTTTTCTTGGATTATGAACCAGTTGTTTGGGAGTGACGTCTATTTTATGTCCTAACATGACAAACGTAAACATGTGGAGTTTGCCAAGCTTCACTGGGACTTTAACTGGAAGTGCACGCTTTGGTCAGGTGAAACTGAGGTTGAGCTTTGTTTCAGCAACCTACTCAGAGCAGGTTTTTGGCGTATAGCAAAGCATTAACATGTAGAAAAGCACCTCATGCAGACAAGTTTGATGGAGGATCTGTGATGCTGTGGACCCATTAGAGTGCATGGCATCACGAACTTCGAAATACTTGTTGTTCATATAAATCTGGGTGGATAATGTATCATAATTGGATATTTCAGCAGGATAAGGCTCCATTTAATTTTCCTTTGGAATTAATACAGTATTTTTTGAATAAAATTTAATTGAATTGGAAAACATATGGCCAAAATCCACCTTTTTCCATGGTCATCTCAGCTCCCAGACCTAAATCCTATAGAATGCCCAACCTGTGGGGTGAGCTGAAGATTAGAGATCATAAGAAAGACCCCTAAACTCTGGATGGTGTAGAGAGATTGTTAAATAAGGGATGCATGCTGCAACCTTAGGAAATATTACACATGGGCTGTGCTTCTGTCAAAGCATGGTTGTACAAAGTACTGACAGCTGGGGTCCCTATTATTGTGCCAATTCTGTCAAAAACATTTTCCCTACTGAGCAAATTTACTCAAATGGCAGGTTTATCTTTTTTTTTCAGAGTCATATTATGTTGCTGCAAAAACGTCTTATTTATTTTAAGGCTTTTTTCCTCATCTTTACCAGGGGTGCCAATAAATTTGTCCGCCTCTGTACGTTTAAAAACAACTTTCTGTTGTTTTTCCAGAAACATCCTTTAATACAGTTAGATTCTCCAATTACAAATCCCTGCTGGTGGACAGCAGTTCAAGCCTCGATCAGAACTCTGAATAACCACTCAACACTGAGGGCACCTCTGCTCTTTCCCTCACAGCACCTTCACTTTTGTACAATGGACGGCAGCCTTTGTTTCCTTTGCCGTCATCACAGTTTACATGTCAAGCCACTCCATGTGGACTTCTGTGTGCACTCCTGATTCTTCTACTCCTTTTCTCCTGCTCCTCGCGCCCGCTGATGAGTAGCGCTATAGCTCAGAGCGAGAGCGGGAGATGCGGGGGCCTTTCCGAATTTCTTTCCTCTTCTCCTCCTTCCTCCTCCTCTTCTCCTCCTCCCTCAGGATCTTCTGGAAAGCCTCGGCCGTGTGAAGAACCTGAAGCAGCCAGGAAAGGGTCGGTGTTTGTATGAAAGGTACCATTTTGTAAGGAAATATGTAATAACACAAAGTAACAAGGTGGGCATGTCCCAATAAGGATTTCATGCCCTCCATGCAGATCAGATAAACTTAATTCTCAGATTTCCTTGGCATTGCCCATACAAAGTCTCTTAAATTACGCCATATATATATATATATATATATTTTTTAAACCAAACATATCAAAATTTGAAGCATTTTCTAAATCCTTCTTTAAATGGTTTTAATGTCAGTTATAGAGAATGTTTATTTACTTATTAATGGGGGGTGTATTAGCACATACCACTTTTGAAAGCAACTGTGATAAAAATGTATTATTTGTGCAAAATTGTTTCTGAAAAAAATTGTTCTACCTGTGTCTCTTGGGCACAAAAGTATCTTTAAAGGCTGCCAGAGAAATATTATCTATTTTTATGAATGCCATTATTAACCCCAGTCCTCAACATACACAACAGATATTAAACATTTTTAGATTTTTAACTCCTAAATGCCACTGTTAGTAATTAGATTATATATTTATTTAGATAAAACAAAAAACAACCAAAAAACTACAACTTAACACAAAAAAGTCACAAGAAAGTCCAGAAAACAAGATCTGGTCATATTGAAAGTAATTTGCTCTTAACAACTTAACATGCAAAAATTCAATCACACAACATAAACAAATCTCTAGAAACCTGGGAGGGTTGTAGGTACTGGCCAAAATTGTGTCCTGGTCTATAGAAGATTAAAATAAATGCATATGCAAGAATATAAAACTACATTTCTTCAGTTTTACATGGTGTAAATTTTTACAGTTGCTGTGTCCAAATTAACTCACTCATCAATGACGTTCCAGAAGTTGCCGTATTCGCTTTCTGGACACCGTTTCTGCAGGACAGCCTTCATATGCTGCCAACAGCATATGACTCGATGATAATTCAGCATTTTCTCCTTCTTCTTTAAATTACCGCTTTTTATTCAACATCTTAAAACGTAATGTTTAGTGTTTCAGCTGCTCTCTGCTCAGCTCTTCAAGGACAGCTGGGAAATATTTGAGCAAAGCGCATAAAGCTGGTCAAAGGACACAGACAGACCAGGAGTCGAAGCAACCAATACAGTCCCAATAGTGCTCTAAACGTCATTAAAAAGGGTAAAAAACTGGAAGAACTTTAGATTCAATCCAGATTTAGTAGTTCAACAACAAAAAAAATCTATGTAAGGCCAAAAGTACAGTTTTGCAAAAGGTGCCCATGAGTATTTTTTACTTATTCTCCTCTTCACTGTGTGTACGGCTGAGATATATTTACAGACAGTAGACCCACATCATGTATCAGGAGCTGAATTTTGTTAGAGACTTTGATACAAATAATTTAAAAACAAACATTTCAACATACCACGGTGGTAAGGGACAGAAAAGACATTTAGTATCAGACTACAATGTATCCCTAAATTAGGAGCAATGTCTCCATCATACTCACATCGTCTCTCTCTGTGCGGTATGGATTTAAAAAATCTGGGGATTTCTCTGTTATTCCCAGCTCCTGCGACATCTGAGAGATGAAGAAAAAAGACAAGATGATGCAGGAGAGATGAAACACTCTGTTCACACTTTTTTTAAAGAGACTAAATGGGGGGTTACTGTTGCAGCACTGAGGGTTGAACTCATCCTTTCAGAGTGCAAACTGCTGCTTTGACTCAGAATTAACCTACTCTGTAATTCTCTTGGTAGATTATTAAAGATGGGGGATAATCATGATAGAGTTAAGTTCATTTACATAAATACAGGGGGAACCGTTTCATCAGTGTTGCTCGTTTCTGCTTCAAAGGCTTCTGCGCATTATAGAAAAATATGAGTTAATCCCATTTTTCAGTGACAGAGAAGTGTTGGATACATTTTGTGATGTTTAATTTTAAGGGTAACTTTTCAAACTGGTTCTGTAAACAAAGTGTGCTTTATTTCATTTTGACCCCCAGCAGAGATAAATACTTTAAATAGGCCAAAAACAGCATTCGGCATCATCAAATCCAACAATCAAACCAGATTTTGATAAAAAAAAAAATAAAAATAAATTCAAAACAAAAATGCAGTGAAAATAAGCAAAAATATGTCATGCACACAGCCATAAGCTGAAAGAGAGACCAGCATCCAGAATTTCCCCTAGCACTAAAGATGTTGGCAAATTCTGACAAAAGTCTTATTGACAGGTACAGTACATGACAGAACTAGAGTCTGCATGGTCTTACGAGTGTGAGGACATGCTGGTGGGCTCCTCCTGTGAAGACTCCTGTCTGGTTACAGAAATTCAGCCCCCAGCGCAGCAGACCACCCCAGTCAGAGTTGCGGTCGTAGTAGTGGTGGACGATACGTGGGAAGCGCAGCGCCACATCGCCGAAGAACGCTGTGTTCTCCACCACATGGGAATAAGCTGTAAAGATGGTGGAGGTACATGAGGTTGTTAAACACGTTTTGAAGATGCGGATGAAAGGAGGTATATTGATGAGATAGAGGACGCAAAGACAGATGATGTTAGCTGCAGTAAAAAAAAGGAAGTATGTGGACGAACAGACAGAAGTGAAATTTTTATCACTGGGGAAAAGAAAGTGAGTCAGACCTTCTTTGATCTTATCATCCAGAGGGAAGGGGTCATCAGGCTGCATGTTGGCTGCGACTAGGATCTGTCTCGAGTCTTCCAACACCTTCAGATAGAGAAAAATCTCCAGATCAGGGTTAATTACAATACCTTACATAAGTATTCATACTTCTTTAATTTTCCATTACAAAAAAACAACTTTCAATGTATTTTATTGGGATTGAACGTGAAAGCTCAACACAAAGTACAGCCTGATAGTGAAGTGGAAAGAAAAGAGAACAGTTTTCAAACATTTTGCAAATAAAAAGCTGAAAAGTGTGGTGTGGATATGCATTCAACACCCTTTAATCTGATACCCCAAAATGCAACCAACTGCAGCCAGAAGTCACCTGATAAGGAAATAAAATCCACCTGTGTATAATTAAATTTCAGCATAAAACAGCTTCTCTGTGAATATCTCAGACTACTCAGAGAACCATTAATGAAGCACTCTAGGGTGGCACAATATAAGGAAAACATGTGATAATGTTGATGAATGCTATGATAATGATATGATTTGCTGTAAACACGTGCTATGTGAGGTAGAAAACTCATATTGTACCCAATATCACCCTGAACACATCTTCTCCATGGTAAAAGGTGGTGGCAGCATCATGCTGTGGGGGTGGTTTAGCAGGGACAGGGAAGCTGGTCAGAGCCAATGGGAAAAGGGTTCATCATCCAGCTTGAGAAAAACCCTAAACAGTCAGAGCTAGAACTTCTAAAGCACATTCATGTGTTTGAATAGCTCAAAGTCTGGACCTAAATGCCACTGAGAAGCTGTGGAAGACCTGAAAGTTCATCTACACAGATTCTCTCCATCCAATCTGACTGAGCTTCAGCTATTTTGTAAAGAATTATCTTATTTTTTTCTAAAACAATTTTAAAACCGTGTCTCCTTTTACTTCCACTTCACAGCTATGCACTATGGCGACAGAGAATAAAAAAAGCTCCGAAAAGGCTAGACTTAAGAGTGAGCCTAGTGCTACTTTGATCTAATGCTAATCCTTCCTCTTATGATATTTTTACATGACACTTCCTATCCGCCGACTGGCATCAGTGGAGCGCTCCATCACGCTAACACGGAGTGGTGTGAAAGTGCTGACAATGTTTTTCTGCCAGCGAAGGTTGCCTGCCCCCCGCTGTCCTTGCGCAGCATGCGGCTGCATAGATAACCGTCTACCGGGAAAAGGAGGCAGACATGTAAATCAAATCTCCTGGAGTAACACCAGTGTAAACGTACTGTGAGGACTCTGAATTACCATTCAAATTAAAGCATTTATAACGGCGGCTGTATTGTATGGAAAGCATTTGGGACTCTATTGAGATGGCAACATTCTTATCATTCCAACTACTAAAAACACAAAGTCTGAAAACATTTTTTCTAATGCCAGAGGCCCTGTCTGTGCTCAGCTGTACCACAGATGTGAGAGGATAACACAGACGTCCTACCTTGAAAAGCCCCTTGAGCATTATGTCTATGATCTTGTACTGCTGGTTGATGTCATTCAGCTCCACAAGATTCTTCAGAGCGTTCAGCTGATCTTTCCTCTTTGTCTCAAACAGCCGCTTGTCTGACAAAAGCAGGTCAGGGAGAATCATAAACGCCACATGGATGCAACACAAATTCTCCCTTGCACACTGATCTGTGACAGCGTCACGCTGGAGTTCAGTGCATCGACAGCGGAAGGATACAAATCTCCAAGTTGGAGTCGTGTCGAGGCCTTTGCGTGTCAGAGTCTGCCGAGCTGAGGGCGACGGCGGCCAGGACCAGGATCACTGCGCTCACGCTCCACATGGTCACCAGGGGGTAGCAGAGAGGCACTCCTACAAACAGAATGACAAATTGGTTGCAACCAACTTTAAAATAACAGAGCTACCCAATCATACAACACATTTTAGTCACAGTCAAAAATTTCTAAATTGGACGTCTTTTCTTAGTTCTTAAAGAGGCAGTATCTCTCACCTAAGAGGTTGTTTCAGTACTTTTAGCATGTGGGCCTCACCCTAAGCCACACCAGGAACCTGTGTGCGTTGTAGAACCTGAACAGGAATTTCGACGCAGCATTGTAAATGTTAAGATAAATCATGCTTGAAGCCATGTCCTCTGATGTTTTTCCAGTTTAACTGAAATTATTTTTTTACTCCTACCCCAACTGTCAATTTCAAAACCAGAGACAGTTGAGAAAAACTAAGTACACCCCACAGTTCAATAGCACCTAAAACCACCTTTAGCAGCAATAAATCTCAAGAGCTGTTTTCTGTAGGACTTGTATCATTGAGGAGGAATTTGGGCCCACACTTTACAACACTGCTCTGGTACTTACTGTACATTATGGAAAATAGATAGCTGTTGGATTGATGTTCTCAGGTTTTACTCCAGAGAACTTTGGTATACAGAAGATTTCACAGTGGACTCCATGAGAGCCAGAGGTCCGGGTCCTGCGGCTGCAAAGAAAGCTCAAATTATCACCTGTCCACCACCGTGCTTAACAGTGGGTTTGGGGTTTTCATGTTGATATACTGTTTTTTTTGTGACACATGGCCAAACATCTCTACTTTAGTTTCATGTTTTCAAAGCATGCTGCTTCTGCTTAATTCAGATGCAAAAATAAGTTGTGCTGCCATATTGTTTTGTGAGAAATAAAAAACTCTTGGTGACACGTCCAAACAAACAAAACGTTTTCTGTCTTTTTACAACTGGACTTTCATGAGGTGCAACACTTGACCTGCTAACTGAGGCCTTTACAAGAGGCCCTGGCTCTTTTGTGCTGAGCATTGCATCTGAACATGGTGTGAATTTGCAGGACAGTCCACTCCTGGGAAGGCTGGTAACACTTTTAAATGTTTTCCACTTGTGAATTATTGTTCTCACTGCAGCATTAAGGACATCTGATTGGTGGGAAATGGCCTTATAAATTCCCAGATTTCTTTCCTTAAACTGATTGCTGATGTCTTTCAGTCTTTCCATTGTGTTAACGCTAACCTGCAAACAGGAAAAACCAGAAAACTGAAACAAAGCAGCCTCGGCTTCCCTAATGCGGCAATTCCACAATGCACCTTGAAACTTAAGCTAACATCTCCACTGTCCAAGCACATAAACATTCACTGATAACAGCCCATGGGACGGTTACCTGTCATTTCAACATCTCTGTAAGGTTTGAAACCCTCTAAACATTGTTTTTTATGCTGAAAACCCCACTGAAATAACCAAGGACCTCACTTTCTTTATCACTGTTTTCTTTTCCCAAAGCTGTTGGCCCAGCACTGACTCCTTCAATAGGTGGAAAATATGTAATAGAAAGACACACAGGGGATAAATGGTCAATATGGAGCAACAGAGGGCAGCCATCGTTTGTAGACGGGGCCCCTTATGTACCTTTTAAGACACATCTGATGTCTGCCGATTGCTTAATCCCCAGAGGAACCTTTACAATCTGCACCAGACTCCTCTTCTGCTCTCGCCTCAAATCTCTACAAAAAACAGGGATCTATTGGCACTTCCATTTGGTTGCTACTAATTTTTTTTCTCCTCTGGAGCTTTTTTAAACATTTGAAAAGGACCGATAAAAGTGAGAAGAAGCACTAAATATAGAAACTAATAAATGAAAATCTCCCGAAGCCCATTTTTTGATACCATTAGCAGAAAACTGAAGGAGGATGGAACAATCCTGATGAAAAACTACAGGATATAATTCACATAAAGCATGCATAATTCAGCAAGGGCTCCATGGTTGAGACCGCAAGCAGGATGAAGACGGCTATGAGGCTTGGGAAGGTTGAATGGAGGCAAGCAGGGCGAGGGAAGGGGTATGGGAGGTAAAGAGGGTGGAGGGGAAGGCGAGCCCCTGCGGGAAAACAACCGCTTTCCTGGTGAATATTTCATCCTCCTCTAGTAAGACACACAGAGGAGAGCAAGTGCAGTATGGTTCAGTAGTAGAAGATAATAAGCAACAGAGACTTGATTTCTGCTCTAACTGAGTTAATCTCTACAAGCTCGGGTGCCTATTCTTGAATTTGAAGGACTAAGAATTGAGCAAATGTCTCGGGTGTGAATGTTAATTTAGACTGAGCGATTCCCCTTGAGAGTCTCAAGAGAAAAATCACACTATCCCTCTTCTGAGTCCTGATAACACAGACAAACAGTAATCATGTCCTCCCTAAAGCTGCCTTCTGTTTAACAGGGGGTCCCCCATACATCCTGACAGCTGCTCAAAAGTTCTAAGTCAGATGAAGGTCTCAAGATATTATTTCTAGACATGCAAGTATGAAAATTTCATTTTTAGCAACCTTTTCTGCATTCTGCTGTGGTCTCTACGGTCATTCAAGTCTTTTCTCTGAAGATATTAGAGGAGGATAAGTTTTTATTTCAGAGTCTGCAGAAAAACGATTTCCTGAAGAAAGCTGAGTGAAAACAATTGCTCATTTTGAGACTTTTATTTGAGCAGCCTCCAGGTTTTTTGAAAAATGCTCCTCCAAAAAACCTAAAGTGCTGAAAGAAAGCTTCAGTATTTCGTCTCGACATTCATGGACAGTGACCTCGGCCTTCCAGCCAGCCGGGTGTTTGTGAATGAGCAAAACGAGGATTGTTCCTGGCACAATGAAGACTTCCTGCACAGTTCCTACAAATTTACCATTATCAATTTCTCTTAAAAATGCATCATATAAGTGTTATTTAAAGTGATCAGTGTGTTGCCAACATCTGCACAACATGTATTTTTTCTCCTGAGCCACAGCTGAGAAAGAACACTGTATGGATTTGCAGGTCAGTGGGTTTTCAGCCAATATTTTAAAACTTTAATTTCATATCAAGAATTTTATTTTCACAAAATGTTTCAGAGACAAGTTGCTTATCTCATTGCGTTGCACTAACAATATCTTGAGCTTGATAAATTTCATTATCTCAAGATCACAAGACCTCAGGCTGGTTTTGCTGTGATAAACATTCAGTTAATTAATTTTTCAAAACGAGGTCTCAAGCTTAGTACCGATAGCAATTTCCTTCCATTATCTTGAAATAATGAGATATGGAACTCTTTGCTCCAAATATAGCTTCACTTTCTTAGGTCATTATCTAAAGATGAGACTGTTTGTCACAACTTTCATAATATTTTGTAATAACGTGATATTTATTTCATGTTGACATAATATCTAAAGGTCGTTTTTCTTGATCACAAGACAGTTCTGTGGGGATAACAATTTGATTGGTTGATTTTCTTGAGGTAAGATCATTCCCACCTGTTTTGTTATATCAATATTACCAAACAATGTAATATTATAATCTCTGCTGCAATTACGGTTAATCTGGTCTATCATCTTAAAACGAGCACATTTTGTTGTAGTCATAAAAGTTTGGTTAGTTCATCATCTCAAGATTAGATCACAAGTTCATTTTGTCCCCTAAAATGATTTCATCATATCACTGAACTCTTTATTGACACAGAGTTTTTTCGTCCTATTATTTGAAGATTAAAAGAGCTCAGATTAGCTTACTAATGATAAAGGTTTGGTTAGGTTAGATCTTGAAATCAATTTAATGTGAGGTTTTATTACATCATCACTTGAAATAATGAGATATTCAACTATTTGTTTTAAACTGTTTTTTGTCACATTATCTTGGAACAAAGTTTGTAATATGGATTAAGTCCCTATAACAGATTAATTATATTTTGCTGAGATAACCTCTCAAACTAGTATTGTTGTGGTAACCATGAGGTCATTGCGTTGAGTTGAGGTCTATAGCTCACTTTGTTGTCATAATAATAATGTATTGAATTTTAATTTTATTCTTTAATTTATGAATATAATAACATCTCACAGCAGGTAGAGGAAACAATCCATTATTTATAATCACTATTAATATTTAAAATCTGTCTAAAATTACTCCACTTTGTTTAGCAAGTCTGACTTTTATGCTCTGAAAAATTGAACACTGAGAAACAGTTTCTCTCATTAGTAGTTTTACTTGTTTACCTTAAAGCCAGACTTTGAAAATGGAAAAGCATGTTTCATATTTTTTTTACATACTTTTGGAGACTGTGTAGGAACCCTGGCACTATCTGACCAACCGCTGTCAGCCTATCAGTGCGAGGACAGAGTGCTGTCATTAATAAGTAGTGTAAGCAGATCAATCAATTCTAATGTGGCGCAGACAGCATAGAAAGCGGAGTATAAACGGAGCCATTAGCTGTTAGCGGGAAACTTAATTACACAGGATGATAGTTTTATAACATCTAAGTCATCAGAAAGTCTATTGGTGAAGTTATTGGATCTATCCAGAGCAACAATTGAAAAAGTTGTGACACACCACACAGTGTGGATGTTATATTTTAAGTGCCTCTTGAAAATGATGATTGGTTTCAAATACTTCAATCTACTTAAATGTGTTTACTTCACACTTCTGCCTTAAGGTGTAAAACAGTAGCCCAGCACACAAACTATAGGACGGCTGCTGTAAACTGGGAGCAGTCTGAGTGGTCCATCACATATTCCTGTGCGGAGTCCATGATTAGACAATATTTTTCTTCCAGCCAATCTGATGTTCAGCATCCAGGTGGGCTTGTTTCAGATTTGCACTGAAGTTGGCAAGGTACGCTGGCCATGTGGAGGCCTAACGGGGGCAGAGAGCTTGCTGAAGTCGTGTAAGCCCACACAAATCTCCTGGCTGTAGATTTTGTTCTCTGCCAACAACAACCTCATGGGGTTGAAAGGTTGAAGTTTAGGTTTCCTGTGTGGGAGACTCGGAGTCCCGCTTTGTCAATTAAGCATTAACAGCCGTAAAGATCTTTCTGCTCTGCACTGTGGAAAATCATGCAAAATATCTGGCGATATATGGCTATGCAGTTTGGTCGCATAATCAGAATCAGCTTTATTGCCAAGTTTGTACATACAAACAAGGAATTTGACTCCGGTACACTGCTCTTTGGTTTTGTTGTTGGAGAATTCCCTGAGAAGAGTCAGGAAATGCTCCAACATTTGTCTAATGAGGCATGCTGACCCTTAAGGTGAATGCAGCTCTGGGGAGGATGGAAAAGCAAGATGCTCATCAGACGGACAGCTGGATGTGCAGAAGGAGATCCTGCTTCCCCTCAGGCTGCATGCTTGCTGTGGGAGGCATGAGGTTCAAGGACTGACACTTCATCTCTCTCTCTCTGACTTCTAAGAAGCACCATCTCTGTCATCAATCATGCAAAGGCAAATCGACGGACATTCATAATGATGATGTCTGAATAAACAGTGTCAGCGGACCATTAATCAGATTGCTTAATTGATTATATGGTGCCCCTGACCTGGGTTTCCTACAACCATAGGGGCAAATATCCATTAGTTTCAATTTTAAGATAAATATGAACAAAATCTTGATTAGGACCACAAATAGTAATGATTATTCAAACAAGGCTTCAAGTATTTAAGTTACTCTTCGAAGCAACGCCGCGACCTGTGATTGTTCAAACTGACTAGAAGGGATCAGGCTCCGAACATCTCAGCCACGCAACCCGAGGTTCACTCACCGTGTTGTAGCGAAGCACAGCCGCGGCGAAGAAGCAGCGATTAGCGGTAGCGTTTAATCCGCTTAGATCCCCATTCAAAACGTCAAAAAGCCGCTGCAGAAGACGGGACATGCGGGTTACCTCGCTCGATCCTCAGGTGACCAGAAGCGGAGATGGTTCATTTGCATGCGGCTCTCGACGCTCCACTCCACCAGCGCCACGATCGCACCGGCTGGCTTGACTTGGACGAATGACAGCGGGCGGGCGCTGAACGCGGAGGAGGAGGTGGTTTCTACACGGCGGACTTACACAGACGCACCGGCGTCATAGTTCCCATGCTGATATCCCAAATGACCTTTCGCAAAACCCCGCCCCCAAACGGTCCTTGTCCAATCACACATCATTAGCATTTCTAGCTATGTAAGCTAGGTCCGGCATTCCCCAAGATGGTGAAGCGATGCAAGTCAAGTAAAAATAAATAAATAAAAATAAAGACGTAAACATTTGAAGACAAGTCCCACACAAGATGCAGTGACAGTATCAAAGTCAATAGAAAAGCTGTCTGGTGTGTAAACGCTGTCTGTGTAGCCGGACATAATACTGACTGTGGTTTATGCCACGTAGATTTAAATCCCTTGCTACAGTACACCCCTCGAACTTTTTCCAATTTTATATTATAATTCGTTTAATTTTATTGGGATTTTATATAATAAACAAACATAACGTGGTGCATAATTATGAAGTAGAAAAAAAAACGTTTAGTTATTTTTTTTTCTACAAACAGAAATCTGAAAAGTGTGGCGTGTATTTATATTCGGCTCCTTTTACTCTGACATTCTCCATCCCCCCCAAAAAGACCCATTCAGCAAACTGAATAAATTCAGCTGTTCTGAGAAGGCATCTGGGCTTTGTTAGAGACCATTAGTAAACACATCCAAGAACACGTCAGACAGGTCAGGGATAAAGTTGCAAGACACACCAAAGGTTTTCTCTTCAGAAGAAATCAAAACTGAACGTTTTGGCTGACATGCAAAACTCTACGTGTGTAGTGACATTTAACATAAAACATCAGCATGAAAAAATATCTGTACCCTGAAAACACCATCCCAATGGTGAAAAATGGTGGTGGCAGGGCCATGATGTGGGGTGCTTAACTTCAGGATGAATGGGAAAGCTGTTCAAAGTTAATGAGAAGATGGATGGAGCTAAATACTGAGCAATCCTGGGAGAAAACCTGTTAGAGATTGGGACAGTTCACCTTTCAGCATAATGAGATTAAACATACAGCCAAAGCTACAAGGGAATGTTTCAGATTATAGCATATTCTTGTTGTTGGAATGGCCCAGTCAAAGTCCAGACCTAAATCTAATTGAGAAAAGAGATTTAAAAGTTAATATTCACAAAGTTTCACCAGCGAATCTGACTGAACTTGGTCCAGTTTGCAAAGAAGCATGGGCAGAAATTATAGTCTCTAGATGCGTGAAGCTGGTAGAGACATTCCCCAAAAAACACGCAGGTGTAAATGCAGCAAAATGGCAACGACCAAATATTGCCTCCAGGGGGCTGAATGCAGATAAACACAACACAAAAAAATAAACTGAATCTATCACAATTGGTTCATCACATAAAATCCCAATATATTACATTGCAGATTGAAGTTATAATCAGGCATGGGCCAATTTTACATTGTTTATCTTTATTGGAAAAAAAAACCCAGATAAGAACTGTGGTTTATTGTTTGAAACGAATGCTTGCAAACAACAAAAACTGATTATATGTTTGGTGCAATTAGTTTTAATGAGCAATTTTTTCATACCAGAAATTATTGTGATAAATGATTTGGTCCATATCATCCATCCGTAGTTGTGACATTAAAAGAGAAAAAGTTGGAGGGGTATGAATACTTTTGCAAGAGGGCAACGTTTAAAAAAAGAAATAATAAATAAACGACAGCAGTGGTAGTTTCTTGGTACAGTGAACATTTTATTTGTCCTCTAAGAACACCCAAAACACCCTCCACCAGAAGTAAATGCAAAAAATGTTGAACAAAAATGTTACCAAGGACATTTTTGTTCTACAATGACATTTCTTGCTCTCCCAGGAGTGACACCAAGATCTGCTCCTTTGGCAGTAAAGACATGAACAGTCAATGACAGATCTGTTTTTTTCTTCAACAGCGGCTCAAACATAAACCTTCACAACAGTTCACTGTGCTGCTGTTACATAACTGAGGTGTAATGATGCACACAGACAGAAAGAACAATCAAAGAGATTCAGAAATAAAACTAAAAAAGTCCAAAAAATCCAAAAGTTGATGGATCAGCCTGTTTTCAGAGAGAACTCAGACATACAGAGGGACACATCTCCAACACGTCTGAAGACAAAAGTTAGGGATCAATAAATCCAAAGGTCAAAGTTTTCAATTAATAATTTAACAGAAAATACTTTAAACAAAAAACAGCTTTCTCAAAAATGAGCTCACAATTACAATGATGTTACTTATTTAACCAGAGCTTCTGTCACAGTCAAATTATTTGCTTTCTTTTATCATAAGTCAAACGTGTAATTGTGTATTTCTGACCAGCAATTCCAATGTGGGATTAAAATCTCTATTAGCAAGACTATTTGTTGAGCTGCACAGGTACAGGTAAACAATTATGAATATCATGAAAATGCAAAATATTTTTTGTCACTCATTTCAGAAAGTGACACTCATATATAGTTTAATGCCACATAGAGTGAAATATTTCAAGCCTTTATTAGTGGTATTTTTTTATGATTATGACTTACATAGAATAAGTCTTATGATTAAGACTTACATAGAATAGGGCTGCACGGTGGCGCAGTTGGTAGCACTGTTGCCTTGCAGCAAGAAGGTCCTGGGTTCGATTCCTGGCTGGGGGTCTTTCTGCATGGAGTTTGCATGTTCTCCCTGTGCATGCGTGGGTTCTCACCGGGTACTCCGGCTTCCTCCCACAGTCCAAAGACATGCCTGTTAGGTTAACCGGTCACTATAAATTGCCCTTAGGTGTGTGTATGGTTGTTTGTGTGTTGCCCTGCGATGGACTGGTGACCTGTCCAGGGTGTACCCTGCCTCTCGCCCATAGACTGCTGGAGATAGGCACCAGCTCCCCCGTGACCCAGTATGGAATAAGCAGTAGAAAATGACTGACTGACTTACATAGAATAAAACCCCAAAATTCAAGGTCGAGGAAATTTTAATTGTACAAAAATCGATACAAATTATACTTTAAAAAGGAATGCCAGACTGCTGAAAAGTAAGTTAATTTCTGTAACCTCCATACTTGGTTGGGGCTCTTTTTACACAAATTACTGCATCAATGCGGCGTGGCATGGAGGTAATCAGGCTGTGGTTCTGCTGAGGTGTAATGGAAGTCCAGAAAGCTTTGATAGCTGCCTTCAGGTCATCTGCCTTCTTGGGTCTGGCGTCTCTCATCTTCCTCTTGACAACAGCCCATTGGTTTTCTATGGGGTTTAGTTCAGATGTGTTTGTTGGCCAGTCAAGCATAGTAACACCATGGTCACTGAACCAACGTTGGCAGTGTGGGCCAGTACTAAGTCCTGCTAGAAAATAAAATCATCATCTACATAACGTTTGTCAGCAAAAGGAAGCATGAAGTGCTCTAAAATTACCTGTTAGATGGCTGTGGACGTCAGAAAGCTCAATGAACCATAACCAGCGGATGACATGCCACCTAAAATCATCAACTTCACTCTGGACTTCAAGCAACAGGGATTATTTGCCTCTCCACTCTTCCTCCACTCTGGGACCTTAATTTCTAAAAGAAATGCAAACTTTACTTTGGACCACTGAGCAACAGTACAGTTCTTTTTTTCTCCTTAGCCCAGGTAAGATGCTTCAGACGTCTCTGGTTCAGGACTGGCTTGACACAAGCAATGTGACATTTGTAGCACTTGTGTAGGATTCGTTTTTGTGTGGTGGCTCTTGATGCGTTGACTCCAGGTTCCATCCACTCCTTGTCAAGCTCCCCCAAATTCTTCAATGGATTTTGCTTCACAATCTTCTCACCTATGTTGCTGGTGCACCTTTCTCTACCACACTTTTTTCCTTCCAATCAACTTTCTTTGAATATGCTTGGATACACAAGTCTGTGAACAACCAGCTTTTTTAGCAATGGTCTTTTATGGCTCACCCTGTAGGTGGAGGGTGCGTTACTCCTTGTTGCTGATGCATTTTTTCCTACCACTGAACTTTCAATATACAATATTTAATTTTCTGACACTTTGAATTTTGAGTTTTCATTATCTCTAAGCCACAGTCATCAAAACAAAGGCTTTATAATGTTTCTCCCTATGTGTAATAAACCTATATAATATACGAGTGTCACTTTCTGAAATGAGTGACAATAATTATTGAACTTTTTCACAATATTTAAATTTTTTGAGCTGTATTTATATCAGTGCATATGTTTTGGCAGTTTATATCATGATTTCATGCCCAGAATATATTCAGCTTGTAGGATGAAGACTTACTGCATTAGATGCCTTCATTGGACACAGATAATACCAGGGACTAAACGCTAAAAGCTTGTTTTACATTTGTCCATGCTTACTGACTCAGATACGTTTTTGGTTTTTGTTTTATTTTGCTGGTAATCCAAATAGATGTTGATGAAATTGCATCATAACAAGATTACCTCTCAGGCGTGTGTTGTTACCTGTTAAAAACCTGTTATGGAAACAAGCAACAACAAATTTGCTCGCTCACCCAGTGTCATGTAAATTAATTTTAGGCATCTCACTGGAAGTAAAGCAAGCTATTATTTAAACACATTAAATTAATAAATTAAAATGCAGCTTGTCTGCCAGAAACAGAATCAACTGAAAATTTACGAACCATAATTTAATGCGCCTCATGGATTATTTAACATAAATAAAACTTTGAGTTATTTTTATTCTAAATATTCCTATCACTTACTGACAAAACAGGCTTTTGGGATTATCTTCAAAAATGATTTCAGAACAAAAACATTTTGTCAGTAATTTCCTAAAACTCAGTCACAGAAAAATAATCTCCCTCTTCTTAATGACATTTATGTGATCTGGTATGCAAGCTAAATTATTTCCCGGCTCTTGTTCCCACGGAAAAAAACTCAGCAGAGGTCAGCAATGAGCAGGCTTGTGGTTAATAAGGTGGTGTTGGGATCCAGTTGAGAGGGTAAATCTTATATACATATAGTAACATTTAAGTGCTACAATATATAAAATTAAAATACTGTAAAAAAAACTAATGATTGGAAACTCATGGTGTCACACCCTAATCAGCCAATTAACCCAAAACACCTGCGAAGGTTTTCTGAGCCTCTAAATGGTCTCTTGGTCGGCGTCAGTCAGCTACACATTGGGAAGACTGCTGATAGGACAGATGTCCAGAGGACAGTTACTGACACCCTCCACAAGCAGGGTGAGCCATGAAAGGCCATTGCTAAAGAAGCTTGTTGTTCACAGAGTTCTATATCCAAGCACATTCATAGAAAGTTGAGTGGAAAGAAAAAGTGTGGTAGGGAAAGGTGCACCAACAATATAGGTGAGAGAATGTAGAAGCAAAATCCATTCAAGAATTTGGGGGAGCTTCACAAGGCTACACACAGATGAATCCTGCATTTGGGCCACAAATGTCTTACATGGGCTATTGAGAAAGGGCACTGGACTGTTGCTCAGACGTCTAATGTCCTCTTTCTAGATGAAAGTAGAGTTAGCATTTTATTTGGAAATCAAGGTCCCAGAGTCTAGAGGCAGAGTGGAGAGACACAGAATTGCTTGAAGTCCAGTGTGGAGTCTCCTCAGTCAGTGATGATTTTGGGTGCCATGACATGTGCTGAGGTTGGTTCACTGGGTTTTCCGAAGTCCACAGTGAACACAGCCGTCTACCAGGACATTTTAGAGAACTTTATGCTGACAAACGTTAGGGAGATGCTGATTTCATTTACCAGAAACACAGGCTGATCACCTCCATGCCACACTGCTTTGATGCAGTAATTTATGCAAAACAAGGCCCAAGTATTGAGTACATAGCAATGGACATACTTTTCAGAAGCTTGACATTTCTGTTGAAAATATCCTTTTTTATTTTATTATTTTTTTCATTATCTGTAAGTATCAAATTACAAGAAACAAAGGCTTGAAATATTTCATTCAATGTGTAATTAATCTATATAATATTAGAGTTTCAGTTCCTGAAATGAGTGACAACAAAAAAAGAAAATAAATTTTCTCGATACTCAAATTTTTTTAGATGTACCTGTAAATACGTAAAAGTCTGAAGAAGAAAAAAGAAACAATATACCTGTGATTGTGTGTGTTAGAAAAAGCCGGCAAAAAAGTACTGGATTCGCTTTGGGTGATGGATACAAGACATTGGACAGCCTCGCGTTGCAGCTCTCAGAAGATGTCTGTGCTCCAAGCGACTCCATCATTTTTCTCACTCTCAGCTTGTGCCCCTCAGTAGGTAGTGGAACACTTCTCTGGATCTAGGAGAACAATACGATCCTAAGTTCAAAGCTGGATGAGAAAACACGAGTACCATTACCAGACCTTTATAGAAAGAGCTCCTCATATACTGGAGTTTTGATATGTCTATAAATAATAAATAGGGTCAAAAGGTAAAAGGCGCTACTGGAGTGAAACTGTATTTGAGCTGTCAAACAAATCAACAACAGTCCGAAAACTGTAAGAAAGAAATCCTACTTAGTTTACATTGCTTATTCCATAGTGGGTCACAGGGAGGCTGGTGCCTATCTCCAGCAGTCTATGGGCGAGAGGCGGGGTACACCCTGGACAGGTCGCCAGTCCATCGCAGGGCAACACATAAACAATCATGCACACACTCATTCATACACCTAAGGGCAATTTAGAGTGACCAATTAACCTAACAGGCATGTCTTTGGACTGTGGGAGGAAGCCAGAGTACCCGGTAAGAACCCACGCATGCACGGGGAGAACATGCAAACTCCATGCAGAAAGACCCCAGGCTGGGAATTGAACCCAGGACCTTCTTGCTGCAAGGAGTTTGCATGTTCTCCCCGTGCATGCGTGGGTTCTCACCGGGTACTCTGGCTTCCTCCCACAGTCCAAAGACATGCCTGTTAGGTTAATTGGTCACTCTAAATTGCCCTTAGGTGTATGAATGAGTGTGTGCATGATTGTTTATGTGTTGCCCTGCGATGGACTGGCGACCTGTCCAGGGTGTACCCCGCCTCCCGCCCATAGACTGCTGGAGATAGGCACCAGCTCCCCCGCGACCCACTATGGAATAAGCGGTAGAAAATGACTGACTGACTGACAGTTTACATTGCATTGCAAAAGTATTCACATCCCTTTAGCCTTTTCCATTTTGTCACATAACCACAAACTTCATTGTTTTTTGAAGGGACTTTATGAACTACACAAACACAGTATTGCGTATTTATAAAGTGAAAGAAAAATTATAAATATAGCTTCCAAAATGTTTCTTTTACAAATAAACATCTGAAAAGTGTGGTGTGTGCATGTATCAACCCCCTTTACTCAGATACCCCTAAATCAAATCCAGCGCAGCCAACCAAATTCAGAAGTCATCTCATTAGTAATTGGAGTCTAGCTGCAAGTAATTTAAATTCAGCATAAATGAAGGCCTCAGACGTTTGAGAGAACATCAGTGAACATTCAGTGTAACGAAGACCAAGAAGCACCGCAGACAGGCCAGGAGGAAAATGGTGCAGAAGTTTAAAACAGAGTTAGGTTTTTAAAACAGTATCTCAAGCTTTGAACATCTCACAGACCTCTGTTCAACCCATCTTCATCTGTCATCCATTAAATGGAAAGATTATGGCACCACTGCGAGACCAGCAAGACATGGTCATTCACCTAAACTGACAGGTAGAACAAGGAGAGCAGCCAGGAGGCTTATGGAAACTCTGGAGGAACTTTAGACATTTACAGCTCAGGTGGGACAATCTGGTAACAGGATAACTTATTGTCGTTCTGTCTAAAAGTCTAAAAAAGGGTGACAAGAAGAAGGCCACTGTTCAAACAAAGCCATAAGAAGTCTCACTTGCTGTTTGCCACAACACAAGGTGTTCTACTCAGATGGGACCAAAATAGATTTTTTTGCTATATGCAAAATGTTATGTGTGGTGGAAAGCCAGCACTGCACAGCCCCCTGAACTCACCACCTCCACTATGAAATGTGGTGGTGGTTAGGCTTGTTGCAATAAATCAGAATTGTATGAAATAAATAAATAGCATGATAAATTAAAATAAGCTGGATAATTTCTGTCTGCATTCTTGTTTGTTTTCCTTGTGTTTCCCTCTCTTTGTACTTAAGAGACTGGATGACAAAAGGTTTCACTCCAGTGCATCAGTCTCGACTCACCCCTCCCCGGGACGAGTGGACTCTAGCAGGCACTTGCCAGGCGCATGGTCTCGTTACGTAGCTGAGAGTGTAGCATGACAGCCCCGTGAGGAGGAGGAGGAAGCCAGAGAGACGCTAGTTGAGATTTGGAAAACCAGAGACAGAATTGGTTTTAAAGCCAAACGCAACCGCACTTTGTATTCTAACCCAATGACCGTGGTGAACCACACTTAACCTGTGCGAGTCGGTATGTCGCATATGTTGTAAAACAGTAGCAACTAAACGCGGCAATTCAACAAACATGAACCTGCACCTAAAGCATAAATCATCCGATGCAGTTTTCCCAGCTGGGGGAAAAAAACAGGCCGTCTCCGTCTTCCCGACAGTCCACCATCACTGGAGCGTTTAATCTTCTAATCTGCCAGACTAAAGTAGCTACAGATTTGCATGTGGTCACTCGAGGCATCTGCTTTAATTCAAATGGAGTGCTTGTGTGGTTAGTTTGCTTTTTGTTTAAAAAACTGGCAGTTTTGCCCTCTTTCCCTGTCTGAGCCTAATGATTAATATTTTTTGCAGGGCTATTTTGAGGGACAAATGTACAGAGACTTCATAGTCCATTTTATTTATCGTTTTTGAGTGTTTATTCATTTTGTATATTTAAAATGTCTTCAAGTGTTAAATGTTATTTAGAAATTCAAGTTTATTGATCTTTAAGAGGGTGTAGCTCCTTGCATTATTATTATATTACTTGAAAATGGTCTCCACACAATAATATTATCGTTTATCGCAATACTCTCTGGACAATTTATCGTCCAGCAAACTTTGTTATCGTGACAGGCCTAGTGGTGGTAGCATCATGCTTTACTTGATCGAGGGCAGAGAAATTAGTCAGAGTCGATGGGAAGATGAATTGAGCTAAATACAGGACAATCTGGGAAAAAAACCTGTTAGAGGCTAGAAAAGGCTTGAGACTAGGATGGAGGTTTATCTTCTAGCGGCACAACAACATACAGCCAGAGCTACAATGAAATAGTTTTGATCAAAGCACATGCATGTTTCAGGATGGCCCAGTCAAAGTCCAGACCTAAATCCAACAGAAAATCTGTGACAAGACTTGCTTGAAAACCGATGTTCTCCATCCGTTCTCACTGAGCTACAAATGCATGCTTATTTTCAGATTTGTTTTCAAAAGAAAAATGAAAACATATTCTTTTCTTTCCACTTCACAATGCTGCACTATCTTGTTTCAGTTTTGTTGTACCCTGACATAATGTAGAAAAGTTCAAGGGGTATGAATACTTTTGAAAAGCACTGTATCATCAAACATTAATTTTATTTACATGACTAGAATAGTCTTTAACGCCCAACAGGAAGCAGCTGTAACAAACTGGTTTGTTTATTATGCACTACTTGGTGAAAACAGAATGGAGGCTTTTGAACATCACTTAGAATAACTGACTGCCTTCCCACGCTGTCTGCACTCATTAAATATTAAACCTTTAGATTAAACAAAAACTGACTATCCCATCATAGGTTAGCAAAAATAAAACATTAAACAGCCTCTATATAACAGTTCCTTTCATATACCTCTAAAAGATAATCATTTGAGGAAACAAAATCATAAGTTATGGATTTTAATCTTGTCAGATATTTAAGGTTAGGTGGAAAGGTAGGTACCTGGATCATATCATTTTGAAGTGAAACAGATGGAGGAAGCAAAGGAAATCAGGATACGAGTAAAATGTATGCGACCATGAAACTAATAAAGACACGAGTGACAATCTTCTAACAAGTTTGGAAAGCTTGCCAGCACTACACTTTGATGCCTGCATTTTGACAAGCCAAACGTGCAGCTGAACACAAGGTGTCATCGTTGCTGTCCAATCAAAGCGTCCTATTAACCATATGGAAACACACACTTAGTTGAGACTGGCAGACAAGCATTTTCCAGTGAACAGAGTGTTGGTGAAAACTGGAAAACAACCCAGAGCTAAACTAGTTAATGTACTCAGTCGCATTGACACACAGGTGACTGATATGCCAGGGCTCATGCACGGGAGACAAGAAGCAAAACAACGATTTGGTACCACATCGATCTTAAGTGCACATATCTGTGAAGCTTCATGTGTGTCAGTTTGAACTAATGAAGATTGTAGCGTAAAAATAAATCAAACTGTGCTGAGTGTGTTCAGAGAGCAAAATCTGATCAATCTAAGCTTTTAGAAATACACTTGTGTATTTAAAGGCACAGACAGAACAGACACTTGACGCAGGCTAGCTAACATATCTGCATGCAATCACATAGTTCATGATTCATTGGAGCACTGGGAGCTGCAGTGTGTGCCATTATGCCATCATTCTGTCAGTCTTCTATCTCTGAGCTCTTTGCATAATACAAAATGCAGTCCTGGTCATATTTGTGATGCCAGATTCAATCTTTTTGATATGATTCAGCTGCTTTTCCTTCTGTGCTTAATAATGTCTTGAAGGAATCCCAGAAGGACAAGAGCTACCAAGAATGACAACAAGGATGCTGTTTAGATGGCACATATTTAGGAGGGATAATCTGAATGACTTGGCAAACAAGACTCACAATGGAGGAGGTTCGTGTCAGCACTGTGATCACAACTGAGCAGAGAAACAGCTGAGCACATTCAGCTTCACAATCCACAGAGGAAAAACACGATTATATTTTTTTCTATCTGCCTAAATTTATGTTATGTTTGTCCAGGGGGAAATCATCTGTTTTTACTTGCGGGAAAGACCCAAACTTTTCTAAGTGCAATGCTTTTATTCTAACTAGAGATGCACTGAGAAATGGGCTAGTGATCAGAATCAGTTTTACTCTTGACCGACTCTCATTAGTTATTGGCTAGTCAGAGACCAGAAACCAAACAATTTTCTAATCAGAAAAGGCACAAAACATAAGCACCAGCAGGTGGCACTCACAACACTCTTCAGTGTGGAAGTAGTTACTGTGTGAAGAAGACTGTTAGCAATTTTGAGCATTACTGACTGTCTAAAATGAAGTTAGAAGACAGACGTTGTAAGAAGCTACTTGAAAGAGAAGTTTATTTTCAGGCTGCCACAATGAGCAGTCTGTCTACGTTCCACTCCGGCAGGGTACAAACCTTGCAGTAATTACACACTCTTAATAGCCAATGAGCGTATTCACAATGCATCCACAAAGCAGCGCATGGCCATCTGGCAAAATTAGACCATCCACACCAATCAGAAGGAAACTGAATGAGCACAACATCCGTATTTTATGTGTTATTAATGTTCTGAAACGGCCCAGCCAGAGTCCAGAGTTGAATCTGATAGACAAACTGTGAAGGGAGCTAAAGATTAGTATGATGGCAGGAGAGAGCTCAGTAACTTTTGTTTTTTGTTCAATTATGGTTCATGCTACTTCAAACATGTCATTGCTAAGCAATGTACATTTTCAACTTATGCAGAAAATACTAAAAATATTTAGTTGTTATTTGCAGTCCTTAACAAACAACTGGGATCGGCAGATCAGGAATTGGTAGAATTGTTGGTTGAAAATCAACCACAGGATCTCTGATTGATGCATCTCTAATAGTCTTAGATTAGAGTGTGTGGAACTTGCACATCTCTTTTTGATTTTTCTATTGCGACAAACAACATTCTGACTAAAAACCCTTTTACTGATCAGATTTCATACAGAAAGAAAAAGAGGCAATCATTTACTCCTTCACAAATTCGATCAGCTTCCAGTTCAACAGCACACATTTCCATGGCAATAAAGATGCCTGCTAGGAGATAACCATATTATTATTTTGTTTTATAAACATAAGCCTAATTTTTATATTTCAGAAGAGCCATTATATTATAGGTTGGTTTCCGAGATGTTTGCATTGACAGGGACATTATAAAAAGCTGATTACCTGGCACACACAGATCAGGTAATTAACGCCCCATTGTAATAATTCAGTTTTGCAATTAGATTGCTAGAACATTAAACCGCAATCACAGACCTCAGATTAGTTTTGATCTTTCCATAAATCTGTGCTCATAAATTATGTGAAACACCCCAAGGCAATAAATTAAATCTTTCTGCTGGCCAACAACATGTCAGGGGATTATAGAAAACGTTCCACACCAAGAAAACTTGTCTATAATGGTTCCCTCTGTCTGTCTCTCCATTTTAGACTCACCTGCGTAAGAAGCAGCTCTAGTGCCCGTGCTGCCTCATGGTTGAGCTCCTTCATCCCACTCCTCTCCACAGTATCAATCACATGGAGCAGATCTGGCTCCCACAGGACTGCTGTGCTGCTGTACTGCAACAACTGTAAACAAGGCACACAATCAGAAATAGAAAGGAGCAACCTTCCACAGGGGATGTGAAGAATTTAAATCAAGGAAGTTTCTAAAACTAACAGACTATAATAAGTGAGGTAATGTACATGTTGTACATTAATGTGTAGAAGGTGCCGGCAGTGAGGATGCTTTTAAAAATAGTAACTTTCTTGTCTTGTAAATATTGCCATACAATGTACAATAAATCTGACTTTTTTTTGCCACAAAACAAAGTCCTTTAAAATTCAAGGTCATTATCCCATGCAGCATATTGTGGCACTAATTAATTTATAAAAGGGCAATAAAATACCTAAACAATGGGGGTGGTTTTCATTCCTGCATACTGTTGCAAACTATTTATTCAAGACAGTAACCATAAAAATGTTAGGTTATCTAGGCTACTGAGTCTTTCCTCTGAACCTTTGGGCAGTCTGGCTACATATTGATTAGCCAATATAGCCTTGTACATTAGATATAAACTTACATTTAACCTAAAAATTGCACAAAACATTTTTTTTTTTACCAAATCGATTTAATCATGTCACAATTCTTTGGTGTGTTTCAGGACTAGGGCTAACTAGTAGTTCAACCCACTCCTACTAGTTCCTACCCAGCAAAAACTGACTGAAACATTCAGGTCTGCATTCCTCTCAACAGCAATTTATTAGTAATTTTGTTGCACTTGTCTTGCATTAACCTATATCACACAATATACATCTTCATTACTCAGGTGATGTAAAAACGTTTGGATTATGATATACATTACCTTCTAATATAAAGCAATGTGTGTGTGGGACATGTCTTACAAGTGTTATGAGTCTGAGAAGAGCGGGGTGCAGAAGGCCTTTCTCTCCTGAGTTGAGCTTACAGTACAGGAGGAAACGAGACCAAGGCTGACACACTGCGTGCTCAGCTGATGGAAACATGCAACAGTGTTAATAACATAGATGAGAAGAAAATGTTCATTTGAATAGAGTGTTTGTGTAAAATCTTGTGTTGAATGAACTAAGTACAGAGCACAGGGTTGCGGTATCACCATATAGAACCGAACTACAGGTCCAGAGAGTACAAACAAGAAGGTAAAAGAATTAAACACACAAAACATGGACAATATTGTCACAATAATTTGGGCTTAAATGCGCATTTTTATTTATTTATTGTGGCTTTCCCTTATTTACACGTGGCTACAATTGACAAAAATATTCATATAAAAAGACCTGAGCAAGCTGCAGGGAGCTTCATGTGGTCATTAGCAATGTGATTTCCTGGCTCAAGACGGCGGCAATCGAGGAGCTCAATGTTAGCCTCCTTCATCCCTTCCAAAAACAAGTTTGATTTGTATCTGGTGCCATCGTTCCGTTGGAACACACACTAATGATCAAGTTCTAACCATGCAGCTGTTCATTTGAGGTGGAGTTATATAATTTGAAGAGTTGTCCTTCTTTTGTAATACTCCATCCAGTTTGTAGCAATGCACCAGCCACACTGGAACTAAAGATGACCTCAACATGATGCTACAACTACCATGCTTAAAAGCTGTTTACAATTTTCCTTGGTTTGAGAGCCTCATCTTGACTAATCAAAACATTTGTCTTGTCATTTTTGCTTAATAGCTAAATCTTCGTCTCATCTGAACGTGAAAAAGTAGGATATTGTCCTTGGAGGCAGCTCCAATTTACATTATTAATAGGGTTCTACTCGTACTCGTCGTCTTCCGCTTATCCGGGACCAGGTTGCGGGGGCAGCAGACTTAGCAGAGACGCCCAGACGTCCCTCTCTCCAGACACCTCCTCCAGTTCCTCCAGGGGAGCCCAAGGCGCTCCCAGGCCAGCCAAGAGACATAATCCCTCCAGCGTGTCCTGGGCCGTCCCCTGGGCCTCCTCCCGGTGGGACGTGCCTGGAACACCTCCCGAGGAAGGCGTCCAGGAGACATCCGGTATAGATGCCCGAGCCACCTCAACTGGCTCCTCTCGATGTGGAGGAGCAGCGGCTCTACTCCGAGCCCCTCCCAGATGGCCGAGCTCCTCACCCTATCTCTAAGGGAGTGCCCGGCCACCCTAGGGAGGAAGCTCATTTCAGCCGCTTGTATCCGGGATCTCGTTCTTTCGGTCATGACCCAAAGTTCATGGCCATAGGTGAGGGTAGGAACGTAGACCGACCAGTAAATTGAGAGCTTTGCTTTTCAGCTCAGCTCTCTCTTCACCACAACGGACCGGCACAGCGCCCCCATTACTGCGGCAGCCGCACCGATCCGTCTGTCGATCTCCCGCTCCATTCTTCCCTCACTCGTGAACAAGACCCCGAGATACTTAAACTCCTCCACTTGAGGCAGGAACTCCCCTCCAACCTGAAGAGGACAAGCCACCCTTTTCCGGTCGAGAACCATGGCCTCGAACTTGGAGGAGCTGATCCTCATCCCAGGCGCTTCACACTCGGCTGCGAACCGCCACAGCGCATGCTGTAGGTCTTGGCTAGAGGGGGCCAGCAGGACCACGTCATCCGCAAAAAGAAGAGACGAAATCCACTGGTCCCCAAACCAGACCCCCTCCGGCCCTTGGCTGCGTCTAGAAATCCTGTCCATAAAAGTTATGAACAGGACCAGTGACAAAGGGCAGCCCTGCCGGAGTCCAACATGCACTGGGAACAGGTCCAACTTAGTGCCGGCAATGCGGACCAAACTCCTACTCCGCTCGTACAAGGACCGGATGGCCCCTAATAAAGGGCCCCCGATTCCATACTCCTGGAGCACCCCCCACAGGGCATCATGAGGGACACAGTCGAATGCTTTCTCCAGGTCCACAAAACACATGTGAACCGGTTGGGCAAACTCCCATGAACCCTCGAGCACCCTGTAGAGGGTATAGAGCTGGTCCAGTGTTCCACGGCCGGGACGAAAACCACACTGCTCCTCCTGAAGCCGAGGTTCGACTATCGGTCGGACTCTCCTCTCCAATACTCTGGCGTAGGCCTTACCAGGGAGGCTGAGGAGTGTGATCCCCCTGTAGTTGGAACACACCCTCCGGTCCCCTTTCTTATGAAGGGGGACCACCACCCCAGTCTGCCAGTCCAGAGGCACTGTCCCCGACCGCCACGCAATGTTGAAGAGGCGTGTCAACCATGACAGCCCTACTACATCCAGAGACTTGAGGTACTCAGGGCGGATCTCATCCACCCCCGAAGCCTTGCCACCGCGGAGCTTTTTAACCACCTTGGTGACTTCAGCCTGGGTGATGAAAGAGTCCAACCCCGAGTCCCCAGCCTCTGTTTCCACCACGGAATGTGTGATGGGAGGATTGAGGAGATCCTCGAAGTACTCCTTCCACCGCCCAATAATGTCCTCAGTCGAGGTCAGCAGTCTCCCGCCCCCACTATAAACAGTGTTGGCGAAGCACTACTGCCCCCTCCTGAGGCGCCGGACGGTTCGCCAGAATCGCTTCGAGGCCAACCGGTAGTCCTTCTCCATGGCCTCACCGAACTCCTCCCAGGCCTGAGTTTTTGCCTCTGCCACAGCCCGGGCCGCAGCACGCTTGGCCTCACGGTACCCGTCAGCCGCCTCAGGAGTCCCACAAGCCAACCACAGCCGATAGGACTCCTTCTTCATCTTAACAGCATCCCTTACTGCCGGTGTCCACCACCGGGTTCTGGGATTGCCGCCGCGACAGGCACCGCAGACCTTACCGACGCAGCTACGGGCAGCAGCATCGACAATAGATGCGGAGAACATGGTCCACTCGGACTCTATGTCTCCAACATCCCCCGGGATCTGGTCGAAGCTCTCCCGGAGGTGGGAGTTGAATACATCCCTGGCCGAGGGCTCCGCCAGGCGTTCCAGGCAGACCCTCACTATGCGCCTGGGCCTGCCAAGTCTGTCCGGCTTTCTCCTCCTCCAGCGGATCCAACTCACCACCAGGTGATGATCAGTGGACAGCTCAGCCCCTCTCTTCACCCGAGTGTCCAAAACATGCGGCCGAAGGTCTGATGATACGACAACAAAGTCGATCATCAACCTCCTGCCTAGGGTGTCCTGGTGCCAAGTGCACTGATGGACACCCTTATGTTTGAACATGGTGTTCATTATGGACAATCCGTGACTAGCACAGAAGTCCAATAACAGAACACCACTCGGATTCAGATCGGGGAGGCCATTCCTCCCGATCACGCCTCTCCAGGTGTCACTGTCGTTCCCAACGTGGGCGTTGAAGTCCCCCAGCAGAAAAATGGAGTCCCTGGGAGGGGCACTATCCAGCACCCCCGACAGGGACGCCAAGAAGGCCGGGTACTCTGCACTACCACTCGGACCGTAGGCTGAAATGGTAGTCAGAGACTTCTCCCCAACCCGAAGGCGCAGGGATACGACCCTCTCATCCACTGGGGTAAACCCCAACACGAGACGGCTGAGCTGGGGGGCAACAAGAAAACCCACACCAGCCCGCCGCCTCTCCCCGTGGGCCACTCCAGAGTAGAAGAGAGTCCAGCCCCTCTCGAGGAGATGGGTTCCAGAGCCCACGCTGAGCGTGGAGGCGAGCCCGACTATTTCTAGTCAATATCTCTCGACCTCCCGCACAAGCTCAGGCTCCTTCCCCCCCAGCGAGGTGACATTCCACGTCCCTAGAGCCAGCCTAAGCATCCGGGAATCGGGCCGCTGAGGTCTCCACCTTCGTCTGCTACCCAATCCTCTTCGCACTGGTCCCTCACAGTTCCTGCAGGTGGTGGGCCCACTGGGGGATGGCCTTGTGTCTCTCGTTCAGGCTTGGCCCGGTCGGGTCCCGCGAGGGGCAACCCAGCCACCAGGCGCTCTCCGACGAGTCCCGACCCCAGGCCTGGCTCCAGGGTGGGACCCCGGCTCCGCCGTACCGGGCGACCTCACGTGCCTCGATATTTTGTTCTTCATGAGGGATGAACCACTCTTTGTCTGACCCATCACCTAGAGCCTGTTTGCCATTGGAGACCCTACCAGGGGCATTTAGGCCCCAGACAACATAGCCTCTAGGATCATTTGAGCACTCAAACCCCTCCACCACGTTAAGGTGGCGGTTCAAGGGTTCTAGCAGTTTTTAATTTAGGACAGGTTTGAGCCATGGATGTTCCTGTGTGGTTTTTGAACATTCTAACCAAGAGGTGCACAGGTCCAGTCCTCGGGAGCTGCTATCCTGCAGCTTTTAGATGCATCCCTGCTCCAACATACTTTAGTAAAATGGCTAAATTTTCACATCAGCATGTCATTCAGTTCTCTGTGTTCCTCAATCTTTGTCCTCCGGGTCCATTATCCTGCATGTTTCCATGTGTCCTTTCAGCCACACTCCTGACTTAGATAAATGGGTAACTAAGAGTCTCCTGCAGAACTAGATGGCATGCTGAGAAGGTAATAAAATCATTTTAATGAGGTGCACTGGAGTAGAGATACATCTACAACATAAAGGTGTACACTGACCTAACTGATGTGTTCACTGGAAGGGAACAGTTTGGGTCAGACATAGTTCAAACATATCATTTAAAGCCCAAAATATATACAGGTCCTTCTCAAAAAATTAGCATATTGTGATAAAGTTAATTATTTTCCATAATGTCATGATGAAAATTTAACATTCATATATTTTAGATTCATTGCACACTAACTGAAATATTTCAGGTCTTTTATTGTCTTAATACAGATGATTTTGGCATACAGCTCATGAAAACCCAAAATTCCTATCTCACAAAATTAGCATATCATTAAAAGGGTCTCTAAACGAGCTATGAACCTAATCATCTGAATCAACGAGTTAACTCTAAACACCTGCAAAAGATTCCTGAGGCCTTTAAAACTCCCAGCCTGGTTCATCACTCAAAACCCCAATCATGGGTAAGACTGACGACCTGACTGCTGTCCAGAAGGCCACTATTGACACCCTCAAGCAAGAGGGTAAGACACAGAAAGAAATTTCTGAACGAATAGGCTGTTCCCAGAGTGCTGTATCAAGGCACCTCAGTGGGAAGTCTGTGGGAAGGAAAAAGTGTGGCAGAAAACGCTGCACAACGAGAAGAGGTGACCGGACCCTGAGGAAGATTGTGGAGAAGGGCCGATTCCAGACCTTGGGGGACCTGCGGAAGCAGTGGACTGAGTCTGGAGTAGAAACATCCAGAGCCACCGTGCACAGGCGTGTGCAGGAAATGGGCTACAGGTGCCGCATTCCCCAGACCTGGGCTACAGAGAAGCAGCACTGGACTGTTGCTCAGTGGTCCAAAGTACTTTTTTCGGATGAAAGCAAATTCTGCATGTCATTCGGAAATCAAGGTGCCAGAGTCTGGAGGAAGACTGGGGAGAAGGAAATGCCAAAATGCCAGAAGTCCAGTGTCAAGTACCCACAGTCGGTGATGGTCTGGGGTGCCGTGTCAGCTGCTGGTGTTGGTCCACTGTGTTTTATCAAGGGCAGGGTCAATGCAGCTAGCTATCAGGAGATTTTGGAGCACTTCATGCTTCCATCTGCTGAAAAGCTTTATGGAGATGAAGATTTCATTTTTCAGCATGACCTGGCACC
Organism: Girardinichthys multiradiatus; assembly: GCF_021462225.1. Lineage (NCBI taxonomy): Eukaryota > Metazoa > Chordata > Actinopteri > Cyprinodontiformes > Goodeidae > Girardinichthys > Girardinichthys multiradiatus. The sequence continues at coordinate 14,601,034 of NC_061818.1, forward strand.
TGCTCACAGTGCCAAAACCACTGGTAAATGGTTTACTGACCATGGTATCACTGTGCTCAATTGGCCTGCCAACTCTCCTGACCTGAACCCCATAGAGAATCTGTGGGATATTGTGAAGAGAACGTTGAGAGACTCAAGACCCAACACTCTGGATAAGCTAAAGGCCGCTATCGAAGCATCCTGAGCCTCCATAAGACCTCAGCAGTGCCACAGGCATATTGCCTCCATGCCACGCTGCATTGAAGCAGTCATTTCTGCCAAAGGATTCCCGACCAAGTATTGAGTGCATAACTGTACATGATTATTTGAAGGTTGACGTTTTTTGTATTAAAAACACTTTTCTTTTATTGGTCGGATGAAATATGCTAATTTTGTGAGATAGGAATTTTGGGTTTTCATGAGCTGTATGCCAAAATCATCCGTATTAAGACAATAAAGGACCTGAAATATTTCAGTTAATGTGCAATGAATCTAAAATATATTAATATTAAATTTTCATCATTACATTATAGAAAATAATGAACTTTATCACAATATGCTAATTTTTTGAGAAGGACCTGTATGGCATTCATGTTCAGAATGTCTGAATACCTCTGACCAGAACTATATGTGATCATATTGTTTTTTAACTTTATCTGAACTGAGTACTATTTCCTCTTTTGGGTCCTTAAAAACACATTTATGATCATACTACCTGCAGTCACTCCATGGGCTATTTCATACCTGAAGCAGGATACTTTCTTTTAAGAAAGCCCAGCAGGGAGCTTAGACAGTTGACCGAAGTTCTCAGCAGCAACTCGTGTTTCTGAGAAGGAAGACATCCAGAAAGACAATGTTTGACAACCCAAAAATACAGAAACGGACAAAATATTTTTGAGAACCGGCAATCCCTGGCAAAAGGTTCAACCTCTTGCATCACAACCACAAACGTCAGTGTATTTTATTGGGATTTAATGTGACAGACCAACACAAAGTAACATATAAATATGAAGTGCAATGAAAATGACACATGGTTTTCATAATATTTTACATCATCTGACAAGGGTGGCTTGTATTTGTATTCTGTGCAGCTTGGTCAATAATTTAGAGCAGGGCTGTCAAATACCGGGGCCGATGTGCTCAAACCTTAGTCCTGCTAATTACGTAATTATTTGATTCAGCTGTATTGAAGCAAAGACACATCTAAAAGTTGCAGGGCACTGGCCCCTGAAGACTGGAGTTTGACACCTGTGCTTTAGAGCCATGGTTTTAAAACCCTGGTCCTCAGGACCCGCTGCCCTGCTTGTTTTAGGTGTTTCCTTGCCTCTGCACACCTGACTTAAATAAATGGGTGAATAGCAGACTTTCAGCCCACTTGGTGGCATTCCAAGAAGGTAATAAAATAATTTGTGCTGGAGCAGAGACACATGTAAAACATGAGGGACAGCAGGTCCTGAGGACCAGGATTGAAAACCACTGCTTTATACGTCTCTAACAAGCTTGCATCTAATGAAAGACATGTTTTCCCCCATTATGCTTTGCAAAACACCAAGAGCCCAGTCAGATTGATTGGATAAAGTCTATGAACATCAATTTTAAAGTCTTCCCATGCATTCAGATCTGGACTTTGACTGTATCGTTCTAACACATGAATATGCATTCTCTGGCTGTAATTTTCAGGTTGTTGTCATGTTAGAGGGTAAATCTTTGTCCCAGTCTTTAATCTATTGCAGCCTCAAACAGGCTTTCTTCCAGGCTTGCTTGTGTATTTAGCTACATCCCTCTTCCCAACCATGACCAGCTTTCCTGTCCCTAATGAAGAAAAGCAGCCCCACAGCATGATGCTGCCACCTCCATGTTTCACTGAGCGAATGGCAGGTTCAGAGTATTGTACAGTGTTAGTTTTCTGCCAAAAAGAGCATTTACAGAATTTTGTAGATGGACTATATTGTGTTGGTTTATCAATTAACATCCCAATAAAATACTTTGAAGTGTGTGGCTCCATATTGATAAAATGTGAAAAAGTTCAAGCACACTATTGTCATGAAGTGGGTTCTGTACTGATGAATAGATTCTTTTACACAAAATGAAACAAATAGGGGAGTCAGGAGTGCCCTGTCAGTATGCTCATGTCATCTTGACAACTGTTGGAAAGTGAGGTGACAATGACAAATTGCAAACCGTGGTGGGCTGATAAGTCTTCAGCAGTTACATTTGTCATTAGATTGCTGTGATAAGCTGTCAAGCAAACACAAAAGGTGTGAGTTGTTCAGTCTCTCCTTTCTGCCTTTGCTCTGAAGAGACTGTGTTGCTGTAAAGCAGAATCAATTGGCAAACTTTGAAAACTCAGACCTGATGAAAATAGACACTTGCAAGCTTTTAACATAGCTATATCCTCAGGAAACAAATGTTTTCTGGACATACAAATGCATTAAAGTACTGTAAATAAAAAGCTGGACCTTAGTTAAAAATAGTAACAAGACTACAAGATTAAAGTTAAAATTATTTGAAACTAAGATCACGAAAAAGATAAAAGCATGGTTTAAACCAAGACCCCTCCTTTACTCCACGAGGTGAGCCCTACCTAGAGTTTTATGTCTTAAGCTTTTATGTTAAACTCATATTTTACACAGTGAGCCAGGGTAGTTGTTGCAAGTTTGGATCTGGTATTGTTTTGTCAAAAAATGTCATTATGTCAAAGAAATACCAGTGATGTGATGCTCGTCTGTGGGGGCTCGTTTGGGGGAAAGTAACAAACAAGGCAACAGATGCAGAGGGAGAAGAAACACATGCATACAGAGACACATGCTCACAAATGGACAAAGATGCATTTGGACACAAAAGGGACAACATGATGACATGGAAGCTTGAGCAAGGTTTTAATAATGCATGTATCTCCCACAGCAGAGAAGCTGACAGTAAGCTCTGCATGGTGTCCAAAATACAGTAGTAAGAAGGCCAGGTGGATGTAAACGATAACAACAGAGTTATACCCTAAGCTGCAGTCAGAAAGGGAGAGACAACAATAAAAGGAGTCGACAGCATGGGCAGAAGGGGGCGAGAGAGTCAGTGAGCTGGAGCAATGAAAGCCAGATGAGAATGCCAACATGAATGGAGGGAGGGAAAGAGAGACGTGTGAAATGGAGAAGAGAGAAGTTCTGGAGCTGCAGTTTTTCCTTCTGGAGCTGAACTAGAGAATCAAGAGTAAAGAGAGTAAAACACCAGAGAAGTGGTTTGGAAGCTGGGGTGTGCTTTTATAGCCTCTATCACCTTTGCATGTCAGGAGACTGTTTTTTTCCCCATTCCTCTGTGTAGTTTCTGTGAACTTACCACAGATTATTCAAATAGATTTCCATTATAGATCTGGCTGTATTTTAACTCCTGGAAGTTAATCTTAAGTCTCAGTTTCAAGTCCTTTCTGGTGTATTTATCCATCTCCCTCCTAAATACAGTCTTTAGACGTACATTTTGTGGATATCAGCAACATTTTTTGGAATAAATACCAATCTGGTATTCATCAAACACATTGAACAACATCATGATGGCCGCAGACGCTGAAAATTTACAGTTTTAATTTAGTTTTACCAGCCTTTGACATTATCAATAACACCATTTTGACTAATAAAGTGCATAGCCTGATGTCAATCTGTGGGACAATCTTAAGATGGTTTAGATTTCATCTTTTAACTAGAACCTGCAGAGATTGTATAAAACACATCATATCAGACTCTAATCATGTAATATGTGTGGCACCCCAAGGCTCTGTTTTAGGTCCACTTCTATTTGTGCTATATAATCACACTCTTGGAGAGATCGGCGAGAAATCGCCAATAAATGTCATAAAATAAATTTTATGCTGATGACATTCGCTGTACTGCTACCTTCCACTTCTTCAAACAGTCTGAATTATTTGAGTGCCAAAAACAAAGTACAAACCAGTTGAAAAAACAACTCCTTTCAACTGAACTAAAAAAAAAAAAAAAAAGAAAAAAGGAATTTTGTTTGTTTTCAACCAATCTATCTCTCACAAAGGTCACTCAAAAAAACTTGTATGAAAACGGTTGATATCTCCTGAGAAATATTTGCAAAGGAAAGTGTTGAGAATTAAAATCATGTAATTTCATGCTATTAGTTTAGTTTGCATGTGAGAACATTAAACTGAGATTTAACATGAGTGAGCCTTGGTGAGAGATCACAGATCACAGCAGGGGTCAGGGGGAAACAGGGCTTAGAAAGTTCTCGGCAGCTGCAAACTGTAAAAGCTGGCTGTAGGGACAATAAAGCAATAAATGTCAAGTTTTGGCCGTGGTATAGATGCCACAAGGGAGCTTGGCTGATTTACAACACCTGATGGAAAAATGGAAGTCACAGTCAGTAAGCTTTGAAGTCCACAGTATAAAGATGTACTGGAACTTGAAATGACAGAGACATCGGGGTAAAGACAGCCATGCTTTGCTGAAAATCTGCAATCTCTCTCCGTAAGGGCCCTTATGTAATATTCTTTCCTTGTGTTATTTTGTATATTTATTTTGCATTAGAAATCATTGGACTTATTATCTTCCAAATTAAACTTGCGTTAATCTTAATTTCCTGCTCTTCATCTGTTCTTTCTCACGACATCCGGACTGGGTGAGGTTGAGGCCGCAAGAATATCAGTGATAGCAATATTTTACCTCAACAAAAGCTAGGGCCCAAAACAGGAATGGAAATAGATATTTATGCGTTTATTTCTTCTCATCAAGACTACCATAATGGACTTTTCACATGCATCAACAAAAAAGTCCTTGATCGCCTTCAGTTGGTCCAAAACTATTAACGATCAACAAGATCAAAAACTCCTAATTTTATGTGACCTTTAAATTTTTGAATTACAATTTTTAAATCCTGAATTTAACTTTCAGGGCCTATATTGCTGAGATATCAAAGCCACACAAAACTTATGCCTTCAGGTCCTCAAATCAAAATCTAACCATAGAGCCAAGAGCTACATATAAAACTCTAACAGATTGCACAGTTAATTTCATGAATTATTATTGTATTTGTCTAATATTTGTATAATTTAATTTGCTATTTATTTTTTTACTAATGTTTTTAATTAATTGTTTCAATGTTTATGCTCTTTGTTTGCACTTTGCTATTTTAATCTGTAAAAGGTGCTACGTAAATAAATTGAACTTACTACGAACTGAATGAACTACTTACTAACCAGAATATTATATTGTTATGCCAAGTGTGTAGCCATGACACTGTGGATACAATGACCACAAAACGATGACTACAATTCCATATATTGTGCTGCTCTACTAAAAACCTTTTTTGTTCATAAAAGCTGGCTCAGTTTTTTCTAAGTAAAAGAAGATATTTTAGAAAGCATGAAAGTTGTTGGAGGGTTTGTCTTCAGTATTTCATTACATGTGCCAAGGTTTTCATTTCCATGTATTCAACTAATTTATTATCTTATATTATTTATTTATTTTAAGTCAGCCTTATGAACCAGCAATCACTACTTGATTGCACAACTGTTAGCTTACAGGTTGGATGCTTTGTGGAACCTGTGTCTGCTGTCGGCAGCTCAAATTATTTCTCTGAAACTCTTGAGTCAATGATTCCCAAATGTTTCAGGTTCTGACCCACAGAGCAACAGTGGTGGAGACTAACGGACCTCAGCTAATACAACAGGAAATATTTAAACATAAACATAAATATGTTAAACAAGGACATGAAGACAATACAATCAGCCTCAATAACCATTAAAACATTTGTATACATTTTATTTTCATCAGTTCAAGACCATGATCTTTTTTTTTGGCTTGTAGTGCTGTTTGAGGGTGAGTTCACACCGAACGCGGATTCTGCAAATATTCCGCCTCATTTGTGTGCTTTTGCCCGCTTGACATTCCGCGTGAACTCTGCGTTGCCATTTGGCAACAAGCGGCATCGCTTCGCCGCATCATCAAATAGGAGGAGCTTCCATCTGCTGCTTGCTGGTTTCAACTGAACATGGCGGACATGGATTTCACGGACCTAATTACGGTGTTTCACCTGTGGAGAGCTGAAAAACGACGCCGACGTCCCTGGGTTCACCAGATTCTTCAGGGACGGGATCAATTCGGAGAGTACCACCACCTACTCCAGGAGCTGCGTCTGGATGATTTCGGCGATTTCAGTGGTACTTCCGTTTATCCAGGACCCAGTTCGAAGATCTCCTGTCCTGCGTTGGGAGACGAATCGGCCTCCAGGACACCAACTACCGGCGCTGTATCCCCGCTGCTGAACACCTGTCCATCTGTCTTCGGTGAGTAAATAAATCTCAGCTCAAAAAAACAGCCAATTTTTAATGTCCACATCTCCTAAATATAAGATATTTGTGCCTAAACATAACCAGGCCAGGTCCTTTCTGTACTTGTCTCGGTAAAAGTAATTAGTTGAGTCATACAACTCTGGCTTGCTGCACACCACCACTATGATCTGGTCCTCCATCTTCACTGACAACCGCTTCTTCTCCGCTGCGGTCTTTCACTCTACGTCACAGCCATATCCAGTCCCTGATTGGTTGACGCGACGCAAATTTAGTAAAAAGTTCAGATTTTTCAACTTGTCCATCGCTTTCGCTCTGCTCCCGCTTCGCTCGGCGTGCCTTTCACACCGCGTCCTTTGTCTCCTTCGCACCGCTCCACTCCTGAACGCGCCTCTACATAGGGATAACATGTAAATTGGCCGCTCCTATCGCAGAATCTGCGTTCGGTGTGAACGCACCATTAGGAGTAGTTCGGCCGTTGTGTCTGGTTTCACAATTAGATGGATGTAAAAACCAGAGTTTGTCCATCTAACTGTGAATAAAAACTTTGCGTGCAAAACATACTTAAAAAAAATTACTTGACAACCATTTAATTATTGTATGTTTGCACATGTGATGCTTTTGTAAAAATGTCGCCCAACCTAAAATATCTGATCCCAGGTTGGGAAATAACGTCCAAGTCACTTTCAAACAACAAGGACCAATCAAAACTTATGCCTATATTTACCATAAAAACTGTTAATCCAACAAAACCTAAACCTGGCCTTACTGAAAGAAAATTGTATCCTGACTTACAGGGGTTGGACAATGAAACTGAAACACCTGGTTTTAGACCACAATAATTTATTAGTATGGTGTAGGGGCTCCTTTTGCGGCCAATACAGCATCAATTCGTCTTGGGAATGACATATACAAGTCCTGCACAGTGGTCAGAGGGATTTTAAGCCATTCGTCTTGCAGGATAGTGGCCAGGTCACTACGTGATACTGGTGGAGGAAAACGTTTCCTGACTCGCTCCTCCAAAACACCCCAAAGTGGCTCAATAATATTTAGATCTGGTGACTGTGCAGGCCATGGGAGATGTTCAACTTCACTTTCATGCTCATCAAACCAATCTTTCACTAGTCTTGCTGTGTGTATTGCTGCATTGTCATCCTGACACACGGCACCACCTTCAGGATACAATGTTTGAACCATTGGATGCACATGGTCCTCAAGAATGGTTCGGTAGTCCTTGGCAGTGACGCGCCCATCTAGCACAAGTATTGGGCCAAGGGAATGCCATGATATGGCAGCCAAACCATCACTGATCCACCCCCATGCTTCACTCTGGGCAACGGTCTGGGTGGTACGCTTCTTTGGGGCTTCTCCACACCGTAACTCTCCTGGATGTGGGGAAAACAGTAAAGGTGGACTCATCAGAGAACAATACATGTTTCACATTGTCCACAGCCCAAGATTTGCGCTCCTTGCACCATTGAAACTGACGTTTGGCATTGGCATGAGTGACCAAAGGTTTTGGCTATAGCAGCCCGGCCGTGTATATTGACCCTGTGGAGCTCCCGACGGACAGTTCTGGTGGAAACAGGAGAGTTGAGGTGCACATTTAATTCTGCCGTGATTTGGGCAGCCGTGGTTTTATGTTTTTTGGATACAATCCGGGTTAGCACCCGAACATCCCTTTCAGACAGCTTCCTCTTGCGTCCACAGTTAATCCTGTTGGATGTGGTTCGTCCTTCTTGGTGGTATGCTGACATTACCCTGGATACCGTGGCTCTTGATACATCACAAAGACTTCCTGTCTTGGTCACAGATGCGCCAGCAAGACGTGCACCAACAATTTGTCCTCTTTTGAACTCTGGTATGTCACCCATAATGTTGTGTGCATTTCAATATTTTGAGCAAAACTGTGCTCTTACCCTGCTAATTGAACCTTCACACTCTGCTCTTACTGGTGCAATGTGCAATCAATGAAGACCGGCTACCAGGCTGGTCCAATTTAGCCATGAAACCTCCCACACTAAAATGACTGGTGTTTCAGTTTCATTGTCCAACCCCTGTATGTAATCAACACACAAACACACAGATATTAAGGTCTATGAGTGATAAAACCTGCGTAAGAAGACCACAGAGCAGTTAGGAGGCACTGGGCCCCTGTCGAGCCAAGCGGGTACAATGCTCCATCTTCAGCCTCCAGAAGCCTGGGCCCGACTACTCCAGGACCAGTGCTCAAACACACCACTGATGATGCCATGTCAACATCAAGCAAAGCCTGTAGCATCCTCAGGTAGCTGACTAGAAAGAGAACAAATTATTTCAGCAATTCAATTTAGAAAGTGAAACTTGTTCATTGTATATGGCTTACAGCTAATAAAAACTCCAAATTCTGCTCCTCAGAAACGTGTTACACAAGAAAATAAAAAATGATCTTTAAATTCAGACATTTTCACCAACTGAAAAAAATATCAATGTACTATACAGTTTATGCATTCAAGAATTAGTTGGGGCACCTTTTGCATGAAATGCTGCATCAATCCAGTGTGGCAAGGAGTCTTCTATTTTAGAAGTGTCCTAGCGCAGCTGGAGCCCATGTCTGAATAAGTCTGTGTGGTGGCTCATGAAGTTCTGGCTCCAGCTGCAGTCCACACCTTAGAAATCTCTCCCAACTGCTTGAATGGGCTTTGCTTCACAATCATCTCAAAGCTATGTTGCTTGTACACCTTCTTCTACCATACCTGTTCCTTCCACTCAACTTTCCTTCAATATTCATGTTATCCATATTAATGACAGGTTGAATGGGAGGGTGGCTGTGGCTCGGTGGGATGAATCTGGCAACCAGAAAGTTGTGTGTTCGATTTCAGTATCCTGTGCTATATATCAATGTGCCCTTGGGCCAGGTACCAAACCCCAATTGGTGTATTTCTGAATGATGTGAGTTCAACTGAGTTACTGTGACTCTTGTGTAAAAGCACTTTGAGTGGACTGTATGATTAGAACAGTACTACATAGTTTTAGCCCTTCTACCATGTGAATAGTACAACGTCTTCAGCTAGTGGAGGGTGTCAATGACTGTCTGCTGGACCACTGTCATGTCAGCAGCCTTCCCCATGATGGCACAATATTTCTGTATTAAGAAGCATTTTTATTGATATTTAAAGCTTTCTGAAAAATGTATTTTGTGTTGTCATTAGCAATGAGCCATACTAATCAAAATAAAACAGAAATAAACAGTTGAAATAAATCACTCTTTAGGCAATAAACGTATTTTAGTTTCATGTTTGGAAAAAATTATTTTCATAATAATAACTTTATTGAAATGCACTTGTAGAAGATTGACGAATAAAGACAAGACAGACATAAAACGAAGACAACAAATATAAACTGTGCTGATGTGAGTGTACAGGGTGGAAAGTATATGAATTACAGGATGATTGGAAAAATACAGCAGCAGAAATTGAGGTATAGCGGAAACAGGTTAAAGCAAATGAAAGACATTTTTGGACTGATGTGTGATGGAGAGCACAGGCAATAAGTATAAGATGTCTGAGTGCGGATTGAGAGAGACGTGATAACCAAGACTAAGGAACAATTCACATTAGGATAAAATCAAAAAAATAGCTCAAAACTGCTACTAACACAGCAGAATCCAATCTGAAAGTGGCCAACCATCTGAAACACACTTATGTCAAGAACACCAAGATCTGAGCGCCCTAATGGGAAGGAGCCCTAATTAGTGAATGCACAAAAGAGGAAGCTAAGACAGAGAGGAAAGCAATGCTGGAACAAGAAATGTTAGGGAGCTAAAAACTGAGGTACTGAGACAGAGAGGAGGCTGAGTGAGCAGAGAGGTAGTAAGAGAGGGAGGGAAAGAGAGATTGGTACGCAGAGCGAGGGAGCCAATACATCACAGTGATCCTGACAGGCTACTTATTCAGCTGACAGACAGAGACACAGGAGGAGCAGGGATGATCTGTCTACGAGTGCTGCAGTGGGATGTGGGACATTTAATATGATGAGTGCGTGTGAAATGCAGGCTTCGGGTTAGTTGACTCCACCAACAATGAAGCTTTGACAGGAAGTTTGCAGAACTTTATGTAAACTGAAGAAGAGACAACCACATTAGCATCCTCTGATTCACGCATTATCTAAAAAACTTTAGAATCAGTGATGCCTTATGCTAACCAGACTATATGGATAAACACTAAGGTACACTGTGGTATTTTACAGAACATAACAGATTGCAGACATGGACAGAGAAGACAAAGACAAAAACAAACACTAAAAATCAAAAACAAGTTATTCAAAAATGACTCACTTATCTATAAATTGTGAGTCTTTTTTCTGCAGGAAAAAGACTTAAAATATTTAAAAATAATATTCAGCTGTCATTACCCAGCAAGAGATTGTCTGTGTTTCTTTTCTGACAAAACAGTCGGTGTACAGCTATGTCCAGACTCCAAATAATACTCTTCTGAACCTTGAAGAAGAGATAAAGGAAACATTCAGAGAGAAAAAGAAAAGAAATATGGGTGAAGCAATCAGAGATAATAAGGTCAAACTGTTGTATTCAAGAATGTATTACTCCTTCACTGTGAGTGGAATAAAGCAGAGCTGACTGAAACTGTGATACATATCAAATAAAAGCAATTGTTCCGTATTCCACACCTACACCCAGCTCTTTACTCAGTTTTGCTGTGTGTTGTGTGTCTTGCCCTTGACTGAGCCTTTGTTGTGTGAAGTTCAGCCCTGGAGATGTGATAAGAGTCGAGTCAAGCTGTGCTGTGTACCTGAGTGGAGTGAATGTGCTGCAAGGCGATGAGGGAGGATAGGAGAAGATGGCTGCAGCACAGCAGAGCTGAAGGAGGACAGGCAGATGGAGGGGGGGAAGGAGGAACAGAGGAGGAGGAGATGATTGTCTGCAGCTGGTCCATCAACCCACTGTTGGAGAGCAGCATGGAGACAGCTGGGAAGAAGACAGCACTGTGACCTTAAACAATTGTGGGATTTGTCATTGTATGTTACAAAGCTGCATGCAGAGGTCATGTTAACTAAACATTTTCTGTTAGTGACTTGTTTTACTGATGGAAAAACATCTAAACCGATTCTTTAATCTTCCCAAATTAAAGCATTTGGGATTTTCTTTAATGGCATTTAATTCCCAGGAACATGAATAACCACCAACAAACCACCTACTTTGGCCCCCTGCTCATTCAAGCACCAATCTGCATTATTAGCAGAGACAATCTTTGATTTCATTGACTGCTTGTCAAGTTCTGCGGCACCAGTTTAACCCAGGCAGACAAACCGGGTCTTTTTCATGTCCCACTGCAGTGATGAAAACAAATCTATCAGCATAATCAGGGTTCTGATGTATGTGTCAAGTTACATTTTATACTTTTCTAAGCCTAAAATTAGTTCTCCTTTATTTCTAGCCAGTTTTACAGAGTAAACAGACTTCACCATGTATGTCTGGCAGATATTTCTGCAATGATGTGGCTTTAAATGTACAACCTGCACAACCCAACTTCTGTAAAGAAGAGGACGGTTGGAGGAGAAATGTTGCCTGTTGAGTTTAAAGTTTAAGTCAATATAAAACAGAAAAGACAGAAACTAATTTATTTTAGTCATTAAATGAACTAATCTGAATAGAATGGCCACAACATGTAGTTAGAATTTAACAAGTACAACTTAATTTAAATGTCTTTTAAGCTGTTAGAAATACACAATTTCTACTCAGAAATACTTATAATTAAATATACCCAAATATTTATGAAAATTGTTACAAAATGTTTAATGACTGAATTCTCAAAGGCTGTTCTATAAGTGTAGCTACGTAAAATAAGAACAAGTTGATAGATTTGGATGAAAATACAAAAGCAAATACTAATCATGCCTCCACAGTATTTAACCTCTCTGATTTCTGTGGTTCATAGCTGGATTCTACTATTATTCTCATCCTGGTTCCCATGTCCTGAGTTTTTCAAGTATTTATTAAATGCTCACTGCATCATACACCTGCATCTGTCCTGTCTGCGATCTCATCATCAACATCAAATAATGACACTTTAAACAGTATTCAGAACTGAAGCAGTTTTAAACACAATAAGTTCAAGTATGGTTTGAAGACTTTCTACCACTTAAGAAAAACGGATGAATGGATAGGTGGATTGGTTTCGGATGTGTTGGAGGATGGACAGACAGATGGTTGGATCCAACCTTTAGACAATTACATAAGAAATAGTCCGGAAATAAAAAATAAAATCTATATCCTATTTTCTTTTTCCATTCTTATCCAGGCCTGGGAAATATTATCCAAAATTCAGCAGGAACCCTGTATAATTCACTTTTTAATATACTTATCTATTTTTTAACCTTGACACTGGACACTAGAAATGGTTTGAATACCTCTAGCTTACATATGTGTGATTATTAGGCTATTGTGCCTTTAATACTGGAGTTCCTGTATATGAAGAAAGTGCTAACATTAACTACAGTCCTGCAAATATATCCACGATCAAGTTCATGGAACAAAAGCTGTACAATATCATGAAGCCAGTTGATTTAATGCTCTGTTCCATTAACCTCGAACTGGGAAGTCGGAGTGTATGTCATCTCCGAGTTATAGTATTCCAGTTGTTTCTGTTCATACTGCTAGCAACTGTAAAAGCAGTCTTACAACAATAACAATGATAATAAACACTGTTCTACAGTTTTTTTTTGCATATAAACAGCATTAAAAATCTAATCCTATAAACACTGGAAAGTAGTACAACTGACTAAATGTTACATAAATAATAAAGAACTGCTAAAAACAGTCAAAGAAAGAACATTTTCATACTACTGATGCAAGTAGCAGCCATCCTGAATCCGAATGTCTGATATGGTCATGTTGCCCCGACTTTCCGACATGTAATTCTGACTTTCGGGGGCGTTCCAATTGAAACTTCCTACTCGGAGGTCGGAAATTTCTACTTTCAAGTACAAATGAAACGCACCATAACAACTAATTCCACACTGTGCAGAGATTCAGCCTTGAAGCCAAAATAAAATTGTTTCTGGAGTAATATCTCCTAGATAAACCCTTATGACAAAATTCACCATAATCAAGTAGAGAGAACCTCAATGTGTTTTCTCTTAAACAAAGAGCAGAAAATGCTCTGAAACAGCTAATCCTGGGTCAAGAACTTTCTAATCTGTTCTGATAACCTGTAAGGAAAGTGGCTAACCATCATACTGTAGTTATAAATGTAGCTGGGCAACAATAGCAACACAAGGCACAAGCAGAGTTAAATATGAAATTAAATGAACTGTTTCACTAACTACAAACAACAAGATAGCATTAAGATGTGAACATTGGACAATGGAAAAGGCCTCCTTGAACTGCCACCTTAACGTGGTGGAGGGGTTTGAGTGCTCGAATGATCCTAGAGGCTATGTTGTCTGACGCTTAAATGCCCCTGGTAGGGTCTCCCATGGCAAACAGGCTCTAGGTAACGGGTCAGACAAAGAGCGGTTCAAGACACCTTCATGAGGACTAGTAGATTGAGACACGTGGGGTCGGCCAGTAAGGCGGAGCCGGGGTCCTACCCTGGAGCCAGGCCTGGGGTCGGGACTCGCTGAAGAGCGCCTGGTGGCCGGGTTACTCCTCACGGGACCCGGCTGGGCCAAACCCGAACGAGAGACGCGAGGCCATCCCCCAGTGGGCCCACCACCTGCAGGGGGAACTGTGAGGGACCGGTGCAAAGAGGCAAAGAGGATTGGGCGGCGGACGAAAGTGGAGACCTCAGCGGTCCGATCCCCGGACGCGTAGGCTGGCTCTAGGGACGTGGAATGTCACCTCGCTGGGGGGGAAGGAGCCTGAGCTTGTGCGGGAGGTCGAGAGATATTAACTAAAAATAGTCGGGCTCACCTCCACGCAGAGCGTGGGCTCTGGAACCCATCTCCACGAGAGGGGCTGGACTCTCTTCTACTCTGGAGTGGCCCAGAGTTTGCTTGTTGCCCCCCAGCTCAGCCGTCTCGTGTTGGGGTTTACCCCAGTGGATGAGAGTCGCATCCCTGCGCCTTCGGGTTGGGGACAGGTCTCTGACTGTCGTTTCGGCCTACGGGCCGGGGGAGTAGTGCGGAGTACCGGCCTTCCTGTCGGGGGTGCTGGATAGTACCCTCCCGGGGACTCCATTATTCTGCTTGGGATCTCAACGCCCACGTGGGAAACGACAGTGACACCTGGAGAGGCGTGATCGGGAGGAATGGCCTCCCCGATCTGAATCCGAGTGGTGTTTTGTTATTGGACTTCTGTGCTAGTCACGGATTGTCCATAATGAACACAATGTTCAAACATAAGGGTGTCCATCAGTGCACTTGGCACCAGGACAGCCTAGGCAGGAGGTCAATGATTGACTTTGTTGTCATATCATCAGACCTTCGGCCGCATGTTTTGGACACTCGTGGTGAAGAGAGGGGCTGAGCTGTCCACTGATCACCACATGGTGGTGAGTTGGATCCGCTGGAGGAGGAGAAAGCCGGACAGACTTGGCAGGCCCAAGCGCATAGAGAGGGTCTGCTGGGAACGTCTGGCAGAGCCCTCGGCCAGGGATGTATTCAACTCCCACTTCCGGGAGAGCTTTGACCAGATCCCGGGGGATGTTGGAGACATAGAGTCCGAGTGGACCATGTTCTCCGCATCTATTGTCAATGCTGCTGCCCGTAGCTGCGTCCGTAAGGTCTGCGGTGCCTGTCGCAGCAGAAATCCCCGAACCCGGTGGTGGACACCGGCAGTAAGGGACGCTGTCAAGCTGAAGAAGGAGTCCTATCGGCTGTGGTTGGCTTGTGGGACTCCTGAGGTGGCTGACAGGTACCGTGAGGCCAAGAGTGCCGCGGCCGGGACTGTGTAAAAGGCAAAAACTTGGGTCTGGGAGGAGTTCAGTGAGGCCATGGAGATGGACTACCGGTTGGCCTCGAAGCGATTCTGGCAAACCTTCCGGCGCCTCAGGAGGGGGCCGCAGTGCTTCGCCAACACTGTTTACAGTGGGGGTGGGAGGCTGCTGATCTCGACTGAGGACATTATTGGGTGGTGGAAGGAGTACTTCGGGGATCTTCTCAATCCTGCCATCACACATTACCTGGTGGAAACAGAGGCTGAGGATTCGGGGTTGGACTCTTTCATCACCCAGGCTGAAGTCACCGAGGTGGTTAAAAAGTTCCGCGGTGGCAAGGCTTCGGGGGTGGATGAGATCCACCCTGAGTACCTCAAGTCTCTGGATGTTGTTGGGCTGTCATGGTTGACACGCTTCTTCAACATTGCGTGCCTCTGGACTGGCAGACTGGGGTGGTGGTCCCCCTTCATAAGAAGGGGCACCGGAGGGTGTGTTCCAACTACAGGGGGATCACACTCCTCAGCCTACCTGGTAAGGCCTACGCCAGGGTATTGGAGAGTACAGTCCGGTCAATAGTCGAACCTTGGCTTCAGAAGGAGCAGTGTGGTTTTCGTCCCGGCCGTGGAACACTGGACCAGCTCTATACCCTCTACAGGGTGCTCGAGGGTTCATGGGAGTTTGCCCAACTGGTTCACATGTGTTTTGTGGACCTGGAGAAGGCATTCGACTGTGTCCCTCGTGATGCCCTGTGGGGGGTGCTCCAGGAATATGGAATCTGGGGCCCTTTATTAGGGGCCATCCGGTCCTTGTACAAGCGGAGCAGGAGTTTGGTCCGCATTGCCGGCACTAAGTTGGACCTGTTCCCAGTGCATGTTGGACTCCGGCAGGGCTGCCCTTTGTCACTGGTCCTGTTCATAACTTTTATGGACAGGATTTCTAGACGCAGCCAAGGGCCGGAGGGGGTCTGGTTTGGGGACCAGTGGATTTCGTCTCTTCTTTTTGCAGATGACGTGGTCCTGCTGGCCCCCTCTAGCCAAGACCTACAGCATGCGCTGGGGCGGTTCGCAGCCGAGTGTGAAGTGCCTGGGATGAGGATCAGCTCCTCCAACTCCGAGGCCATGGTACTCGACCGGAAAAGGGTGGCTTGTCCTCTTCAGGTTGGAGGGGAGTTCCTGCCTCAAGTGGAGGTGTTTAAGTATCTCGGGGTCTTGTTCACGAGTGAGGGAAGAATGGAGCGGGAGATCGACAGACGGATCGGTGCGGCTGCCACAGTAATGGGGGCATTGTGCTAGTCCGTTGTGGTGAAGAGAGAGCTGAGCCGAAAAGCAAAGCTCTCAATTTACCGGTCGGTCTACGTTCCTACCCTCACCTATGGCCATGAACTTTGGGTCATGACCGAAAGAACGAGATCCCGGATACAAGCGACTGAAATGAGCTTCCTCCGTAGGGTGGCCGGGCACTCCTTTAGAGATAGGGTGAGGAGCTCGGCCATCTGGGAGGGGCTCGGAGTAGAGCCGCTGCTCCTCCACATCGAGAGGAGCCAGTTGAGGTGGCTCGGGCATCTATACTGGATGCCTCCTGGACGCCTTCCGCGGGAGGTGTTCCAGGCACGTCCCACCGGGAGGAGGCCCAGGGGACGACCCAGGACACGCTGGAGGGACTATGTCTCTCGGCTGGCCTGGGAACGCCTTGGGCTCCACCCGGAGGAGCTGGAGGAGGTGTCTGGAGAGAGGGACATCTGGGCGTCTCTGCTGAGTCTGCTGCCCAAGCGACCCGGTCCCGGATAAGCGGAAGACGACGAGTACATTTGTTTTGTGTTTTATTAAAATAAAGACATTTTTACAATATCTCTCAAAAATGAGTACACCCCTCACATTTTTGTAAATATATTATAATATATTTTCACTGAAGATACAACACGTTAATACAATGTAAAGTAATCAGTGTGCAGCTTGTATAAAAGCTTTTAAATTTGCTGTCTCCTCAAAATAATTCAACACACAGCCATGTCTCAACTGCTGGCAACAAAAGGAAGTACACCCCTAAGTGAAAATGTCCAAATTGTGCCCAAATAATCATTTTCCATCCTCTGTGACATGTGACTCGTTAGTGTCACAAGGTCTCCGGTGTGAATGGGAAGCAGGTGAGTTACATGTAGTTCTCTCTCATACTTGTCACTGGAAGTTCAATATGGCTTCTCATGGCAAATAACTTTCTGGAGAAAATAATTGCTGCTCTACATAAAGATGGTCTAGGTTATGAGAAGATTGCCAACACCATGAAACTGAGCTGCAGCACAGTGGCCAAGACCATACAGCAGCTAAACAGGACAGGTTCTACTCATCATGGTCGGCCAAAGAAGTTAAGTGCATGTGCTGAGCATCGTATGGAGTTTCTGTTTTGAAAATAGATGTAGGAGTGCTGCCAGTACTGCAGCAGAGGTCGAAGGGGTGGGAGGTCAGCCTATCAGTGTTCAGATCACACGCCACACACTGCATCAAATTGGTCTTCATGGCTGTCATTCTGATGCACAAGAAAGTCCACACAAAGCTTGCTGTCGACAAGCAGACCAAGGACATGGATTACTGGAACCATGTCCTGTGGTCTGATGAGACCAAGATAAACTTATTTGCTTCAGATATAGTCAAGCGTGGAGGAATACAAAAATAAGTGTGTCTTGCAAGGTCAACCGTGGTGGTGGGAGTGTCATGGTTTGGTGCTGCATGAGTTTTCCTGCCTGTGGGGAGCTATAGTTTTATTGAGGGAACCATGAATGCCAACATGAACTGTAACATACTAAAGCAGAAATTCCCTTTAGGAGAGTGGTTTTCCAACATGATAGCAACCCCAAACACACCTCCAAGACAACCGCTGCATTGCTGATGAAACTGAGGTTAAAGGTGCTGGACTTGCCAAGCATGTCTCCAGACCTAAACCCTGTTGAGCATCTGTGAAGCATCCTGAAACAGAAGGTGGAGGAGTACAAGATCTCTAACATCCACTAGCTCCTTGATGTGGTCATGGAGGAGAGGAAGAGGATTGGCAACCTGTGAAGCTCTAGTAAACTCCATGCACAAGAGTTAAGGCGGTGCTAGAAAACAATGATGGTCACACAAAATATTGACACTTTAGGGACAGTTTGAACATTTCCACTTAGGGGTGTACTCACTTTTGTTGCCAACGTTATAGACATTAAGTCTGTTGAGTTATTTTGAGGGGACAGCAAATTTACACTGTTATACAAGTGGTACACTGACTACTTTACATTGCATCCAGGTGTTATGTTTTTAGTGTTGGCCCATGAAAATATAAATTTAAATATTTGCAAGAATGAGAGGTTGTACTCACTTCGAGAGATTCTGTGTGTGGGCTGTGTAGATTCAGAACAACGTAGGATTAAAACACAAGCAATTTATTCCTATTTGTCTATCAATAAACTTCTTGTTTCCTCCTTTCTGTCCAAATCTGAGCATGGCCTCATATTACAAGGAGAGTTCATCTGGAAATCATTTAAAAATATTCAGAGCTGAGGCACAGATTATTTTCTCTGAAATCATTATTGAAGATAATCCCAAAAGCCTGTTTTGTCAAATATTTAGAATAAAAACAACTCAAAGTTTTATTTTTGTTAAATAATACATGAGGCGCATTAAATTATGGTTCGTAAATTTTCAGTTGATCTATTTCTGGCAGATAAGCTGCATTTTAATTTATTAGTTTTAATGTGTTTAAATAATAGCTTGTTTTATTTCCAGTGAGATGCCTAAAATTAATTTACATGACACTGGGTGAGCGAGCAAATTTGTTGTTGCTTGTCTCCATAACAGGTTTTTAACAGGTAACAACACACGCCTGTTATGATGCAATTTCATCAACATCTATTTGGATTACCAGCAAAATAAAACCAAAACCAAAAACGTATCTGAGTCAGTAAGCATGGACAAATGTAAAACAAGCTTTTAGCGTTTAGTCCCTGGTATTATCTGTGTCCAATGAAGGCATCTAATGCAGTAAGTCTTCATCCTATAAGCTGAATATATTCTGGGCATGAAATCATGATATATAACTACAAACAAATATGCACTGATATAAATACAGCTCAGAAAATTAGAATATCGTGAAAAAGTTCAATATTTACTGTCACTCATTTCAGAAAGTAAGACTCATGTATTGTGTTACACATTGATTGAAACATTTCAAGCCTTTATGTTTTGTAATTTTGATATTTTGATTTGGGTCGAGGATCTTCCTGTGCCTTCATGAACAGCCTGTCATATTCTCTGGCTCAATGCAGGTGAATTGTTTTAATCAACCATTTCACTTTTTGTCCCATAACCCCCAGGATCTGTTAAGAAGATAGTCTAACAATGGTCTAACTGTGTCCAACCTCTGCAGCGAGGGATCACTACAAGAGGCTTCGTAAAGTTCCCTAATGTGTTTTTGCCTTTCTCACCAGGGGTTCATAGCCACCTGTTCGAGTTCAATGCAATAATTTTCCTACTCTATTCTTTGCTATTCCTTTTTGTATTTTGAAGGTCTACTTAAAACCTGGTTACACACCACAGCACAGAATGCGGTCCTACCCGTCTTTAAATTTTGATCAGGAGGCAATAATGTTAAGAAAAACAGCAGATAAATAAATGTGAAGTCAATCAAACATGCAGAAGTAAAGTGCGTCTGACCTCGGTCACTGCTGTGTGCTGGGGACAGACTCAGGCAACACTGCAAGAAGTTGAGGGCAGGCAGCAGGCTCTCTGTGTTAGTAGGCTTCAGCATCCCACCTATACTACTCACTGACACACATGTACACACACATAAACACTGTCTGAGCACCGGTAGGAGAAATAAAGGCAAAGTAAATTACGCCCAAGTTCTGAGTGACAAATGAGTGAGAAAATCATCTAAATGGATTTTTCATCTGCATAACAAACAAAATGGGTGTGATTATGTTTATCATATTAAAACAATAATTAGCTACACGTAAATGCAAAACAAAAGAGGCATGTTAGGTATTTACACCCCTTTAACGTGTGTACATTTTGTCATGTCAACCACAAACTTCTATTTATCTTATAAAGAGTTTATGTGACAGAAAAATATAACCAATTACTGCAGGGCTATATTATCATGGTCTTACCTTGGATGGTTTTAATAGTTCTTTTATTTTTATTATTGCCAAATTTTATTGTGTGTGTGTCCTTCAATTTGCCTGTCAGTTTGCTGCTGATACACTAAGGGACAAAGAAAAGTTTATTTTATTTTTTATAGTGTTAATATTGATCTGATCCAAGCATATCCATCATCTGTATTCAGCAGCAGCTCTATTCAGTTTCTGTCTCTGGCAATATTGCTTTGGTGATCAACTACAGTCAGCGGGGTTCTGACTACTTTCTGCTCTACCAGCTTCATTTTAGGTCCAACATTTGATTAATGTCAACTTCTTTTATTAGTGGCCACATTAGCCGCTGATTCCTTTACTACTGAGAAGCAATGGAGGGGGGCGCGCTGGTCATTTCTCTGTTCAGTAGCCAACAAAGTCGTCTGATGATGGATGTTGTCCTGCATTAAAATGGACCCACAGCAGAACAGAGCACACTGGGAAGACAAGTCACTGGGGGAACTCAGCCTGACATAACACCATAACGGGGCAATCAGTATTTTGCTAATATTTGCACAGATAACGTTAGCTTATGTTGTCGATTTTGTTTACTCCTTCACCGGTGCAGATACAGGAGTGCTAGTGACCTTCTTAAATTGCTCAAACATCAGAGTGTCAGTGATAGCTGTGGCTTTCCCTGTTCATTTGGCTCATAGGAAAAATACTTCCAAACATTTTGCTCATGCCTTGTCAGCTTAAATGTTTTAAACTTCCAGCAGCAGCTGACTGTTCTGCTTGTCAGCCATGACAGTTCAAATGAGGCTCTGCAGGGAGGCAAGGGCTGAGAGTCTGTTGTTGCAATGCTGCTGTGTGAAGAAGTGAGATAACCTGAGGAGATGAAAATGGGTTCGTTTGTATCGATTTTGAGTCTTAGATTTATTTTCTTAGTATCGATTATACCGACATATTGATTTTTTGGACAACACCAATTCAAATTAATAAATAGCAGCATTTTGTGGTTCGTCTTGTCTAATAAATGACATTTTTGTCCATTCCTTTTTAAAAAACATACCACAAGCCCAGTCTGATTAGATGAAATGTGTTCATGAACATTTTCAAGTCTTTCCACAGATTCTCGAATAGGTTTAGGTCTGGACTTTGACTGAACCATTTTAACACATAAATATGCTTTAATCGTCGTCCAGCTGGAAAGTGAACCTTTACCCTAGTCTCAGGTCTTTTGCAGTCTCCAACAGCAGGTTTACCATCTATTTAGCCTTATCCATTGTCTTAACAACTCTGACAAACATCCCTGCCCCAACCGAAGAAGCATTCCCAAAGCATAATGCTACAACCACCATACTTCAGGATGACGCGCATTGTTGGTTTACTGCCACAGATAAGATTTTCTATGTAGGCAAGAAAGTTCAGTTTTGGTCTTAAGTGACCAGGGCACCTTCTCCATGTTTGCCGTGTCCCCTATACAGCTTATTGTAAACTCCAAATGGCTTTTTTTTCTTGCAACTTGTGCACGAGTAATAGTTAACAAATTCTCCCACCTGAGCTAGGAGTCTCTGCAGCTCCTCTAGAGTTACTAAGGGCCTCTTGGCTGTTTGTGTGATGAACGCAATCCTTGCCCAGCCATCTCTTGGCACCACTGCAGTTGTGCCATATACTCTCCATTTTCCACACAGGTGGATACCTTTCAGATTTCCACTTGTATGCATACTTTTCCTTCCTGTTCACAATTCTGTGTGATGTTTTGTTGGCCTTGCACATAAAATCCTAACAAATTACTTTAAGTATACATTACTTGTTCATACACTATATACTTATGCAAGATACAGTATATGAAGAACGCCATGTTTCCATAATTTAAGGAAATAAACTAGTTTAGTATCTCTTCCGATGTATTTCTGAGAATCTGAAACACAAAATGTTTTGCTCTGTTCTTGAGGCATTACATTAAAAGTAGGGAGTCTGTTTGGACTATGCAGATAGGCTACATAAATGTGACAAAGAGAGTTTTTCATGGTACATTTACATCTCACCATGGTAGAGCAGCTTGAAGTGCACTCTTTCCATATTACTGTAGATGTAGGGTGAAGGCGGGTCACTGGCCTGCGTCAGACAAAGCAGCTTCAGCACCACAGGGAGTGAGGTAGCTGCTTGACAAAGACAGGAAAAACACAAAGCATAAAAATAATGAGAAAGCTGTGTAATGTGCAAGAAAGGCACGGGACTGTTGTAGCTCAAAGACTTTCAGTTCTCATTTGGAATTAGCATAAAGTCATTTCTTACTCCAAGATAGGATGTTCCCAGAGAATCTATCAAACCTAAACCCAGAATATGGTTCAAACTAACACATCTCAGTTTGGAGAAAGTTCCTAAACAAGGCAGAGGGGCTTGCATTCACTTCTGGATTTAAGCACACTTTGGTTTGCAGCCAAGGGATGCAGGACTGCACAGCAGAATCAAGTAACGGTAAGAAGAAGTAGCAGTAAGTGCACTCTATTTTCATTGTAGAAGACTTTCAGTACCAATACTTTGCATCCTAATTCAGGGAGGAAGAAGAAAACAAGCATGAGAACACTTGTTTTGAAGTAAAAGGAGATGAAGTGGTTACACAGAACAGAGTAGTAGTCAGTTCATATTGCTGCAGTGCATTGCACTAAAATATCTCCCCTTGAGATGCAGCCACATGGGAGCTAATATGGAGCATACATTAATGCAAATTATAAACACACCCTCCATTTCTGCTACCTGTATGACCCCTTCTCTTTTCCAATGGTTATAATCAGTCTGACAGAGGGAGGTATCCCAATCCTTGTGGTTTTTAGTATAACAATGACCATCAGTGGGATCCTTTGTGGGGTGCCTTGAGACGACATTGTTGTAAATAAGCGCCATTTAACTAAATAATCTGAACTGAAACTATCTGTGTAGTTATGCTGCTATAGGCTTAGGCTGCTGGAAGACATAATGACCACTTTCACCCTCTTTCACCCCCACTTTCACGCTACATTCTCACACTACTCTCCAATTCTGCATTTGCTGTTATTTCAGCTTTTAACTTTGTTCTCTCTTTTCTCTTCCTAGAAGCTACATCTGGCCTGGCTCTGTGTCTTCCTGTGACACCTTTCTGGAGAGGGGAATCGTCCAAGCTTCTGCTGGCAACAACTTAATGCTCACCCTCTACCGATGATCCACATGGCACTGTCTTTTAGTGTTTAACCCTTTCTCTCTCCTAGACATGAAAATTGACTGAGCTTTTACTGTAACTAATTATATGTGCTCTCTTTCAGACTCTAACCTTGAAAACTGGCTCAGAGTTTCTGTTCTTTCTTTCTAGGTGAAACAACTAAAGGAGCTACATCCATTAACATTTACTTTTTCTTCCCATAGAAAGTACTCCTGGATCAGTGCTTCTGTGTTCTCTTTGTGTCTCTGCTCTGTTCTCTCAAATCCCCAGTCGGTCGTGGCAGATGGCCGCTCACACTGAGCCTGGTTCTGCTGGAGGTTTCTTCCTGTTAAAAGGTAGTTTTTCCTCTCCACTGTCGCTACATGCATGTTCAGTATGAGGGATTGCTGCAAAGTCAATGCCAGTGACTGTCCACTGTCTCTACATGCTCATCCGGGAGGAGGGAATGCTGCAAGTAACTGACTGGATGCAATCTGCTGGGTTTCCTTAGACAGAAAAACGTTTTATCTAATTTGAATAAAACGCTAACTCTGACTGCACTGTTCAATTGTTAGGATTAATTGGAATGTATGTACCTGACTGTTGTGAAGTGCCTTGAAACATGTGTTGTGAATTGGCGCTATATAAATAAAACTGAATTGAATTGAATACTGAACTGTACTTGAACGCGTGCTTATTAACTCCCTAAACATGTTAAATGAGTAGAGAGTAGTCAGAGGCTAACCACAGCAACAGCTCCTGAAACCCCAGCTGGCATGCGGCTGTTTTGCCCTTCAGCTGTTCTCATTAACCTGGTCGAGTACAGAGTTATGATAACAATGTCCAGCAAGCATCAACGCCAAAAACCATCACAGCACCTTACATGCATCTGTCAGATAGAAACTTTAAACTTCAACACAACTGAAAAAATGCTCTTTTGCCTGCACATTCATTCGTATATTGTAAACATCTCCAATGTGATCATTTTTGTTATAATTTGTAGTTTATACTTTCAGATTTATACCATATCATGTTATTTGGTGTTCACAACACAACATAAGAGAATTCCTGCTCTAGTGATGCAGATGCAAATTGCAGAGGTTCTGCAGCTTGCTGAAAATGTGTGCATTAGGAGGTGTGCATTAATTATAATTAAGTTCTCTACATCATTAGTTTGCTTCCATGAAATTTATTTTCTGTCTTTGCAAATCAATAATAGAAAATACAAGATTTCACAAGATTTCTGTCGGTGATAAACTGAAAATATGACAGAGACGACTCATATTAAACAGATTTGACATAACTTCCACATCACCTCCTAGCTTTTGCTAATGTTTGTTGTGATCTACTGTTTGACAAACAATGAGGTTATGCTGTTTACACAGTAAAACTTAAATATTAGCATACTATTAGAAGTATGCTAAGATACAATATACACACAAATAAAAAATCTTTGGGCAGACCAGTACCAAAATTGAAGAAAGTAAATCAATATGGCCGTTCTATCTAGGTAAACAAGTTTCTTACATCACTTTGCTGTCAGAGGAGAATCCATTTCATATAACTGGAGTTGATGGTCTTCTGGTCCAACATTAGTCAGGAAAGTCTTCAGTGAAAAGTTTTTAACAAATTTATTCAAGTTTTCAGAAGGGACTGCGGCCTTTTTTCCTTTTTAACAGCAGAGGCTTGGATAAAAAAAACAAAAACTAAAATAATTATTAGAATCTAATCGTTCACATTACACTATCTGGCTTTACTTTATATAAAAACAACCCTAATCACGTACTGAATAATTATTTAGGTTGAAGGCAGTAGAGCATTTGTGCTTAAAACCTTGAATTAATCTTGGCCTTTATTTGATGTGTTTAAAAGATACAAGAGTGAGAGAAAAGACAAAATCAAAACAAATATATCTGAAAACATTTTATAAAAAGTGTGTCTTATTGAAAGCACAATTAGCTTGTAACACTTAAAAAAAAACTGTTGCCATCCTACAAAAGTAACTCAATGCAGCTATTCGTTTAAGACTTTCCTTTTAGATTTGAAAATAATTAGACTAAGTGCATTCCATTAAGCTTTGCAGGCTATGTCGTGCCAAACTAACCTATTAAACCTTCAAGATTACTTTATAGCTCTGTTGCTTGGCTAGTCTCCCCTGCCAGCTGTCTGTGTGTTGCCATGTGATTGTGTCTCTTTCCAATTTTTCTCTACTTTTCATTCAACACAACAAGGTAAGCGCTAGAAAAGTGCAGCATTAGTTCAAAGAACACCTGATAAGTTTAGATATATCCACCTTAAATGTCTGTCCTAAATTAGAGTTGTAGTGATGTCAGGACACGGACCACATTCTAAATGTTAAATTTTACATATGTAGGTGTACAGCCTCTGATTAAGAAACTCACTCTTGACCCTTATATTCTTGCCAATTACAGCCATTTTCTAACCTGCCATTTCTTTGAAAAATCATTGAGAAGGTAGTCTACAACCAATTAATAGAACACTTGCAAGAACACAACATTTTAGAGGTTTTACAGTCTGGTTTTAAGTCTTTACAAATTACAGAATCTGCCCCGTCGTCGTCTTCTGCTTTATCCGGGACCGGGTCGCGGGGGCAGCAGACTCAGCAGAGACGCCCAGACGTCCCTCTCTCCAGACACCTCCTCCAGCTCCTCCAGGGGGAGCCCAAGACGTTCCCAGGCCAGCTGAGAGACATAGTCCCTCCAGCGTGTCCTGGGCCGTCCCCCGGTGGGACATGCCTGAAACACCTCCCGAGGAAGGCGTCCAGGAGGCATCCGGTATAGATGCCCGAGCCACCTCAACTGGCTCCTCTCGATGTGGAGGAGCAGCGGCTCTACTCCGAGCCCCTCCCGGATGGCCGAGCTCCTCACCCTATCTCTAAGGGAGTGCCCGGCCACCCTACGGAGGAAGCTCATTTCAGCCGCTTGTATCCGGGATCTCGTTCTGTCGGTCATGACTCAAAGTTCATGGCCATAGGTGAGGGTAGGAACGTAGACCGACCGGTAAATTGAGAGCTTTGCTTTTCGGCTCAACTCTCTCTTCATCACAACGGACCAGCACAGCGCCCCCATTACTGTGGCAGCCGCACCGATCCGTCTGTCGATCTCCCGCTCCATTCTTCCCTCACTCGTGAACAAGACCTCGAGATACTTAAACTCCTCCACTTGAGGCAGGAACTCCCCTCTAGGTTGGAGGGGAGTACAGAATCAGCCCTTTTTAAAAACAATTTTAATGATATATTTTTAGTGAATGATCCTGCTGATTCCGCTCTTGTGAGGGTTCCCACAAAGCTCAGTTTTAGGCCCCTTCCTTTTCACCCTGTATCTGCTTACGTATTGGCTCTATTTTTTATTTTTTTTAGAAAATATGGGATCTCCTTTCATTGTTATGTAGATGACATCCAGATATGAAAAAGCACTCAAACTCCCTGGGCCCTTTTGTTTTTATGTCTGGAGGACTAAAAAACCTGGATGGCTGTGAGCATTTTAAAGTTCAATGAGAAAAAGACTGAGTTGATGGTCTTTGGAAGCTCCACCGGTGTAAATGTTGGTTCCTTGGCCCGTTACATCAGGCCAACTGTTACTAGCCTAGGGGTTAAAGTGGATGCTAAACTAAAGTTAGAAAATCACATTAGACTGGTTGTTAAATTCCAGTTTTTTCCATTTCAGGCATCTGGCTAAAATAAAGCCACTTCTTTCTCAGCAGCATTTCGAAACAGTAATCCACACCTTTGTTACCACTCGGCTGAATTACTTTAACAAACTTTATAAAGGCATCAGTGGTTCCTTCATCTCTCAGCTTTACAGAGTACTGAATGCTGCTGCACGTCTTTTGACTGGCACAGAGAGGTTTGAACCCATTTCCCCTATTTCGGCCTCCCTGGACGGGCTGCCTGTATATTTTAGGATTCATTTAAAAAATTTTTATTTGCTTTTAAAGCTTTTTAGGCCTTGCCCCATCCTACCTGTCCAAGCTGCTACATCCCTACACCAGGTCAGCTAATCGGCTGCTCCTGAGTGTCCCGCAGACGAAACGTAAGCCCAGAGGAGACCATACTTTTGCTGTAGCAGCTCCTGAATTATGGAACGATCTTCCCTTGGACATCAGACAGGCCTCTGCCCAGTCTGCATTTAATTGGTAAATCTACTGACTGAACTTATATAGCGCTTTTCCAGTCTTACAGACCACTCAAAGCGCTTTACACTAGAGCCACATTCACCCAATCGCACTCACTAACGCTCACACATTCATACACCGATACGCAGATCGGTAGGCAAATTGAGGTTAAGTGCCTTGCTCAGGGGCACATCAACTTGGCAGGAGGAAGCTGGAATCAAACGCACAACCTTCTGATTGCAAGATGGTTGTGGGAGCCACAGTCGCCTCCTTCTTAATTCCCTTCTTCTCCCTGGCCTTTGATACCATCTTAGATGTTGACTTTGAATTGTTTTACCTCAATCTGACTGATTGTATTACTGTTTTATTATTTTAATACGGGGCTGTTTTATTTATTTTTTAGGTCCTTTTGATTTTATTATTGATTTATTTTTGTATCATGTGACTGCTGTTGCATTTATTTTGTTTACAGCACTTTGGTCCTGTGGTTGTTTAATGTGCTTCATGTTAAATTAAAATCTTTTCAGGCTCAGATCTCCAGAGTTTCAGTCTTTTTATTACCCTTTATAAAGTATAAAATCAAACTTTACCAAACATTTATGCCAGATATTTCTAGGGAGCTCAGACTTTACAAGCGAGATCTGCAAAACCCACAGACTAGATAGATATATGCAAGAATGATTGACAAATGGATGAATAGATGGATCGACAAAAACATTTTTAAAGTTTCTGAATTAGAATTTTTCTTATATTCTGACCTTCTTCAGTAGTATTCAGCTGAAACATTTTAGCTCACAGCCTTCACACGACAATTTCGCAAGAAATACATATTCTTCTAGATTTTTTTTACATCTTTGAATCGTCTGTTTTTCATTTAAATTTTAAAGAGTTATGCGAATGCAAATTCATTATTTGTAGAAAGAGTTATGAAAAAAATTACGATCTTCTAATTTTTATACACCAGAAAAGCCTCGAAATCGGCAGGGGTGTGTATGCTTTTGAAAGTTTATGTATGTCCAGATGACATGGGACAACGCCATATAAATGAGTTTTTAGGCTTATGGACAACATACTACCTCATATAATACATAATAATATAACAAAAAAGACATGCTGGTTATTGTGTTTCTGGTATTTTCTACACATGCAAAATACAGAGTGTTTATCATACCCAAAACTACATATAATAACAGCTGGGACATTTAAATGTGCTACCTGAGAAATAGGATAAAAGGCAATGATACCAAATGTAATAGGTCAGAACATGTCAAAATGAGAAATAACTGTGTAGATTAGAAAAAATCCTGAATAAATTCAAACTTCAACCCGATTCCTGTGTTTTAAATTCATTAATGTTGTGCACTGTATGATCACAACACAGTGAAAAAGAACAGTTCCAAAATACCATTTAAACCTATATGTAATGACATTCCTGTAAGTGATGAGTGGATGTAAACTTCTCCCCCAAACTGTGAGTAAATCTTTTAGTGTTTGTTGAGTGTTGAGCAACAAATATATTTTATCTGCAGCAATACATTTCCCCTGTAGGAAGGAACCCACTAATTAAATTTGACAGTGTGTGTATTCTGCGTGTCAGTTTAGCCCGGTGCTGTTTATGTGATTTATACATAAAGATGAATTGCACTTTGTCTGAGTAAATATGAGATTATCTTTGCAACCTTGCATCAGAGATGACGGTAACCCACAGCAGAATAACTTCAAATGAACTAATCTGTTGTTATTCTACCAGTGAACTGCAAGCAAAGACAACTTTATCTCTGCAGAGATGATTCAATTCCATTTAACTGGTTTGTTCTATGAATTTAAGTTATTTCACATTATTCTGTGCACAACACTGAGAAAATGTTTTTTATTAGCTATCCTTTTATTTCTATAATACTGTTTACATCTTCATAACTATAATGTCAGATTAAGTTTCATACCTGGTGCAGCGTGACCTTGTCCCAGCCCATTAGCCATGTTGTCCACACTTATCCGCTGCAATGCCTGTAGCAGAGCTGGTCTAAGACTTGTGCACAAATCTGTCACAAACTCTCTTTGTCTAAGCAAAATAACCTTTAGCACATCCAAGACATGTTCTGCAAGAGGAGATTCTCTGCTGACAGCCATGTCCTGTATTAACACAGATGAAACAGTAGTAGTAGCGTCATCCTTAGAAAACTATAAAGCAAAGAAGTTACAAAACTGGACAAGATATCTAGAACACAAGATAGACTTCATGTTTTAGTTTCAAGGTTTACAAACATACACTCTGACTTGTAGCGATAGTTTAAGGATCTCACCAAGAGGGTCAGCATGACATGTGGGTACTTCTCCATAAGAGACAGCATCTCCAAGGTTTGTAAGTCTAGTTCCTCATCCTGCTGCTGATGTGTTTGGCTTTCTATTGTTTCATCAGTTTCTTGCACGTCTGCCTGAAAGTAGTTAAATCCAACAACGTTTCATCACTTTTGATCATATCTGGAAAGAAATGACAATAAATACTAACTGTAGTTATAATTAATGTAATTTGTTGAAACTCGCTGAAGTGATAATTTTTTATATTGTATACCGTGTTCTTCATGGCATCTGTCTGTGATTTTTTGGTGAACCAAAGCTCCAAGACCAGGGCTCCAAACTTTTCTGCAAGTTCTGGATAGCGCCAGATGAAGTGGAGGAGTGCAGGGTGGTGACTGTAGAGGGAAGAGAAGTTCTGGCAGGAGGAGAGCGCTTTGATGATGCAGTTCAAATGAGCCTTGAACAGAAGAGCAAAAGAAGTTTGATGAAACCAAAAAACTTTCTTTCAGATACTGTAAATGTATGTAACAGAGAGACTGCTTTTAAAGTAGGTTGAGTCAGAACCCCTCAGATACAGCTGGAAGTATAACTGAATACATAATGTTATCTAATCTTGCAGAATATATTTACCTTTGAGCACTTTTAGAAATACTGCTTAATGCTCTTTAAGAAAAAGCAGCACACATTTTGAATTAATGCCATTTGTTCTGCTCATCTTTAGATAAACTATGTTAAACAAGATTAATACTCTGGTGCTGTATCAGCCAAAGCACAAGGAGGCTTTTGTGTATAAAGACAGATAACGTCCGTTAATCTTGGATTATGAGTATTCCATGACTTTCACTTGAATGCTTTTAACATCAAATCCCAAAGAGCTCAAGCTCTTGCTGATCTTTGTCTCTGTGCACAGAAACCCATCAGTCTGGGTACTGTGGTACTGATAAAATCTTGACACATAAGAACAGCATTGGCTGCCATTAAAGCTTCCACAGAGGATGCAAAAAGATTAGATAATTGCCTTAGAATCGGAGAGCTGAGTCAGTGAACAAAAAAATAAAAGGGCCTATTTAAAACTCATATGGATTATTTGACATGATTTGAAAATGTAATTGTCAGGGTGGAATATTGGCTAATTTGATAAAAATGCTGAAAATGCTATTACTTTAGATCACATTAGTTGTTCAATAAACTTTTCATCTTTGCTAGACAAAAGTAAATTATTTTCTACTTCAAAACAAAATAAATCTATCTTGTTATTTACTGTAATCTCTTATTTTAAATTTAGGTTTAGATTCTGCTGCAATCACTGTTCTTTGTAAAAGAACTTTGGTCTGGTCTGCTATTAGCCAAAAATTACCAGAGAATTGATATTTCTTTTAATTATAAGTTAGCATATACAATTATCAATGAAATGTATCTAAAATGTCTAAAATGAACGCACCCAAAGTAAATTCATGGGCCCGTATTCCCAAAGAATCCTACTGGTGGGTTCAGACCAAATGTGATTTGAGCTTCAGGAGTGTTTTCATGCAAAGTCACGCACGTCTCGTGACGTCGTGATGTCCTGTGGTGCGTTTCACGCGTCTGGTGCAGCACGTTATGATGAGTTTCGTGCATCGAGCGCTGCGCGTTTTGAGACGTCAAGCATCTAATGCGCGTTTTGCCTGTCCAAATGGGCAGAGGCTAGAGTTGGGAAATCTTATCTTTTGAAGGTTGACGCAACATGTCAACCAATCAGAGAAGCTCAGCTTTGTGACGTAGTGACATATTTTATCATGGGAGGGAAGGACCATTTTACTATTTAACAAAGCTAAACAGAAAACCCTGC
Source organism: Girardinichthys multiradiatus (assembly GCF_021462225.1). NCBI lineage: Eukaryota > Metazoa > Chordata > Actinopteri > Cyprinodontiformes > Goodeidae > Girardinichthys > Girardinichthys multiradiatus. The sequence goes on from NC_061818.1 coordinate 14,632,723, forward strand.
TTTAATGATGAAGTTGTACATAGTAGCTGATATTAGGGGTGCACCGATTGCAGTTTTCTGGCCGATTACCGATCTTTAGAAAGCCTGACCGGCAATTCCTATTTTGTCCGATAGTAATTTGTTTACAACTAAAACTGTCAGGTGTTATAAGGTCACAATACACCTTCAAAATTGCAATCTTATTTTATTGAAAAACATTGAACAATACTTGTGATACAATACAAACTTGTTTTAACTACACATGAGGCAGTGCTCTCAAATATAAATAAAACATTAAGAGCATCGCAGTTCCTTTTAAAAAGAAACAAAACTTGCACAATAGGTTATAAGAAGATGGGATTGGTGGAGAAGGTTTCACATGTAAGTATCGGCTGATCACCAATCTAAGTCACAGTGTGTTGTTTTCTGTTTGGTGAACTGCTTGTAGTTACCCCGACCAGATTGAGGCTCCTCTCTTGGGTCACTGCCATCAAGTAGAGGGCAGAGCGGAGAACAGAGCAGGGAATAACACAGTTGCTCTCCTCCTGCACTGACTGCAACAACGCCACCACACTGGAGAACACGGTCTGATCTGGGAGCAGCCTGGATTATATGAACAGAACTGACATTAGTCACCAACTTACAAGTTCAGAAATATAAAAATATAACACCTATATAGACTTCTATGAGATTGCAAACAGTCTCTCACATTTCACACAAGTTAAGTATTTAAAAAGCCTACAGAAGTGTTCCTCTACAGGTTTCTACAAGACAAAAATAAACAAAAGCACATCCATGTAGTACAAATCCAAAGAGAAAAAGACTCCCAATTCTAACCTGTAAACAGAAACAGTATTCACCTTCAGCCCTCCAATAAAATGCAGATCTCCTGGTAGTAAACCACACACAAGGCCAGGAGAGGCTTTGATTGCCCTACCCTAGAGGTAAAGCTAATCCAGGGATCAGCAGAAAGACAGATACAATTTTAAAAGGATGCACACAAACTGCATTTTTGAGGGCATAAAATATCTACCTGAAAACACTGTTTGTTGGCTGTGGCAGCTTGGCAGGAAAAAGAAGAAAAACGTAAAACTAAACAGACAGATGGTTGTATTTCTTTCCCTTCATCGTTAAACTCCACCTTGATATTGGTGAGAAAACCCTGCAATGCTGCCTCACTGAATCTAAAACAGTACCGCCAATAAAGATTGATAAATAACCTTTATATTTATTTACACTGCCTTCTAAAAGTATGTACACCCCTTGTGCTTTTTCTTAAATCTTGTAACATTACAAACATGAAGTAGTGTACGAATGTGAGACAAAGGAAAGATTTTTGTTTTTCTAAATGCAAAACCAGAAGTGCAGTGCATAGTTGTATTCACCTCTCCTTCACCCTGATACCTCTAAATAAATCCAACCAATTGCCTTAAAATGTTACCATCAGTGTGTATTTTAATCTCAGTATAAATACAGCTACTTTCTGAAGGGCTCAGAGGTTTCTTAGAGAACATGAGTGAACAAACAGCAAAAAAAGAGCTTTAATCAGAGAAGCTGCCAAGTAGCCCATGGGGAGCAGCAGAGATCCACCGCTCAGGTGGGAAAATCTACAACTAGTAGGGTTGTGTCTGGCAAAATCTGGCTTTAATGGAAGAGTAACAGAAAGCCAGAAGTCCCATTTGTAATTTACCACAAAGCACATAGGGGATTCAGCAGCCCTGAAGTTCAGAAGAGACAAAACTATCACTTTAACATCCCTGGAGACACCATCTCAATCGTGACATTTGGTGGAGGCAGCATCATGCTGTGGGGATGCTTTTCTTCAGGAACAAGAAAGAACAGAAGGAAGAAAAACTTTTAGAAGCGGCCAAAGACTTGAGACTGAGGTGGAGGGTAACCTTCATCAGGACAATTACCCCAAACACACAGTCAGCGCTGTATGGGATGGTTTAGATCCAAGTATATTCTTGTGTTGGAATGGCCCAGTTAAATCCAGACCTAAAACTAACTGGGAATTTGTGGCAAGACTTGAAACCTAATGTTCACAGAAGCTCTTATTTCAAACTTAGTAAGTTTGAGCTATTTTGCAAAGACAAAAATGGCAAAAAAGTCTGCTCAAAATGTGCAAAGCTATTAGAGAGATACCCCAAAGGATATATTAGCATCTAAAAATATTATATCTGGTGGACAGAAAACAAATGACTTTCCAAACACTTAAAAATGATAAAATACAGTTTTTTCTGTCACATAACATTCTTGCTGAACATTCATAAAAATATTTAAAGAAAAAAATATTAAAGGTTTCAGTTATAAATTCTGTGCAAATTAAACTTTCTGGTGTCAATGAAAGACTTTACCAACTTTAAAAGCAAAAACGATAAAGTTTCTACAAGTTCAAGTTCCGGCAATAAACTGCAACAAAGATTAGTGTTTTCCACTGGCAGTGAGCAGAGTAAAGTTTGGTGGTACGTTACTATTATAATTGATTCCTGCAGCTCAGTTAATATAGTTCTCCCCAGAGAAACTGATTAAATGACTTTCCTAATCAAAGACTCCTTTTATTGCAGAAATGCTGCATGTAGCAACAGCCGATCAGTCTGAGCTCCTGGATGAAACTGCTTGAATAAGATCTTTACTTTACGCTGAAATATTTATTGGTTTGTGACATTTAAATAAAACACAAGATAACTTGCGCTGTAGATGCGATGCATACAGTATGTGATGTGATGAGCTGTGGATTACACCTTGGCATAGCAACTGCAGAGTGATTCATGATGAAGACTCTGCAACATGTGGTAAGAATGGCTGAAAAAGCGTCAACAGTGTCTCACTCTACTCCTTGGAGACCATATTCAAGGAGAGCTGAAAGAAAAGCTCTCTGGTGCAAGAAGAAAGATTTTTCTTTTAAAAAAGAAATCTTTCTCAAACCGCCCTCACCTCACATAAAAAAAATATTGTTCGATAGGCTCAAGAACAAATGTAATAGCTTCAATTAACTGGTAGGCTTAATCTATTTCTTTTATTCTGCACTCAGTAGGGCAAAGGAAGAAAGAAATCTCATCTAAAAATCACATTATATATCCACACAGTGTTTCTTGCATGTCCAAAACAGGATTAAAGCCAGACGCTTTTATTTTTTAAGGTTTTATTGATTCAAGATGTTTGCTGTAGTCAATGTCATGTGTACTTTTACCTGTCTCCTTGCTTTCGAGCCAGGTAAAGTATCATCACCAAACAATACTGAACAGCCTTTGGTTCCTGATATTCACACAGCAGAGAGGGCCAGTCTGACAGATGACAGCACAGAGAGGAAAGGCTGCACTGCAGAAGATTTTCCACCTCCTCAAAATCTAGGGATGAGAAATCAAATACAAAAAAGTTCATCCATGCCATGACAAAAAGGAAGAAAATTATCTTTTATGATGTTGAATAGACTGCAGAACAAGCAGCTCTGAGGCCTATTTACGGCGCATTTACTGCAGTTTAGTGCTTCTGACTAAAGCCAAGCCTCAAATGACACCCCTGGAAAAACCTGTGAGGTTGTGATTTATCGCTTTTCCAATATTCTGTGGTACGACCATACATTAAGTCAATATATGTCTCTTTAGAGAACAATGCTGTCATGGATGTGTGAAATCAATGTCTGTATCATAGACCAACTATGTCAACAATCAGTGTGGTCCCCAGAGGTTGACAGAGTTAAACGTGCATCAAATTATGGGTGCTTTGATAAAGCTAATTTATTGTAGGGCTAGAAGATGAAAATTAAAGATTTAAAAGATTTTCAATTTTTTTTAAACACTTTAGCCAACAGTTTGTTGTCAGATGTTGTTGTGCTAACATCTGTCACATAACAGCTTTTTGCAGGTTTCACCAAGTTAAATTGAAGACATTTTAGTACCATTAAGATTTAAAGCTCAGACCTTTGAGATCTATTTAAAAAAAAAACTTAAATATAAACTATTAGGTGAGTAAGTTTTAAAATTAGGTGCTTAGGCATGAGACTCCAGTCCTTTTACACCAACGAGCCTGCTGGCGAGGTCGTTCATAGTGTTCAGAAAAAATAACAACCTTCCTCTTTCTATATTTTCCTGAGGTTTCTTGCAGACACCTGAAGATTTCGGAACTGCTCATAATTTCATCCAATTTGAAGAAACAAATCTAGCTCCATCTGAAGCAACGTAACCCCAGAGCATGATGTAGCCACCACTGTATTAATGCTGTTGTTTTTTGTTTAGGATCAGTAGCACATTCTACCACAAGGTTTCAGGAGATTTTAGCTAGGCCTGGATGTTTTCTATTGAAGAAATATTTAGTACATATAGATAGAGAGAGAATGCAGGAGACTGTTGTCACCAGTACAACAGAACTGGTACTGATCAGAAACTCCAGCAGCTCCTTCAATGTTGCTGTTGGTCTCCTAGAAGCCTCCTTGACCAGTTTCAGTCTTGTGTTTGTATTAGTTGTGGAGCCCATGCAGTATTTTCGTGCAAATGAAAGGTAAAGAAGCTGAATCTAATTTTTACTCTTCATGAAAGACACTATTGCATTTTCAGCTGTAGGATGCATGCTGCTCAGACCAACTACAACAGGCAACGGCGCAGGTTTCATGCAGTCTGTGGCAATGAACCTCCCTCCTTATTGATTGACACGGCATCCTAGTGACTATTTTCAGAGTAAACCTAACTGTAAATTGTACTGCATCAGCAAAATAGCTGAGACAGAAAAACAAACAAGCAAAACCAGAATCTCAGGTTAGATAATAGGAGGATATATACCTGGTACTGTAGTGCAATGAGATCACTTTGATCCTTTGTAAATATTATCGGTTCAGCTAAAGGCTCCAAATGAGGAAATGTCAGGAAATTCCAAGTAGGACATCTGAACTTTATTTCAGGTTAGTCAGATTTTCTGTAATCAATGTGAGATATAAAAACCAGGAAGACTGAATCTTGACTTTTTATGTATTAGTTTAAAGGTTGTAAAAACCTAAGCCACCAAGTTGTGGTAGCTTTTTATTTTTTTACACTTTCAGTCTTAAATATTTGCTTGTGTTTGTGTTTAATTGTACATGATAAATGTCATGCTTAATGCAGCAAAAGTACATTAATGTTCCTGTTTGAATCTAAACCTTGTCAGGGTTTTAGCAGATTATAGATTAGATGCTCTAAAATAAACACTAAAGCAACAAATGTGACCATCATGTTTTTTTAAGTGAAAGTTTCAAAAACCCTGGATAGAATATGTAAAATCAAGGCTTATTCAGCTGCACTGAAATAAAGTGTGATTTACGGAAAAAGAACATGAAGAAGTTCTAGAAAAGAAAGCCTCCTTAACTTATGGATAATTCATTATTTTGAATTAGGTTATATGGTTCTTAAAACAGCAACATAAACTGCAAGAGGGGTCAAATTTAAGAGCGGATCAGTCATCAAAATAAGGAGAATGAAGAACTAGGCTATAAAACGTGAAAACAGCGGATGTAGCCACCAAAAACAATTCAAGAGAATATCAGCCACCCATTTATTGAATATACCCACTCCTCCTTGCAGAGTCACAGGGGACTGGTGGCTATCTCGGGGTGATAGGTGAGGTACACGCTAGACAGGTCGCCAGTCCATCACAAGGCCACTAAAAAGAGACACCCGGGACCAGCAACCATCCACCAACACTCTCATGTTGGGGCCATCCATTTTGGTCGCACATTTTGACGCACGCAGCACAACAGACGTCGCAGCTCTGACGTCACTGGGAGTATAAGCCAGCTAACATGCAGAGTTTCGTGGCCATTTCCCGCCTGTCTCACAGGACAGCGCATCGGAGGCACATATCTGGAGAGACAAAAGTTCGCAGGCGAACTTTTGCTCCACAAGGCCATTCCTGGAAGAGCTTGAAAGCTGGAAATCTGTCTGATACGAGAAGATCAGGAGATTTATTTACCGATCGAAGACCACGCCGACACCCGGCGCAGGTGGAAACCCTCAGAGGTTCTACAGGTCCTTCTCAAAATATTAGCATATTGTGATAAAGATTATTATTTTCCATAATGTAATGATGAAAATTTAACATTCATATATTTTAGATTCATTGCACACTAACTGAAATATTTCAGGTCTTTTATTGTCTTAATACGGATGATTTTGGCATACAGCTCATGAAAACCCAAAATTCCTATCTCACAAAATTAGCATATCATTAAAAGGGTCTCTAAACGAGCTATGAACCTAATCATCTGAATCAACGAGTTAACTCTAAACACCTGCAAAAGATTCCTGAGGCCTTTAAAACTCCCAGCCTGGTTCATCACTCAAAACCCCAATCATGGGTAAGACTGCCGACCTGACTGCTGTCCAGAAGGCCACTATTGACACCCTCAAGCAAGAGGGTAAGACACAGAAAGAAATTTCTGAATGAATAGGCTGTTCCCAGAGTGCTGTATCAAGGCACCTCAGTGGGAAGTCTGTGGGAAGGAAAAAGTGTGACAGAAAACGCTGCACAACGAGAAGAGGTGACCGGACCCTGAGGAAGATTGTGGAGAAGGACCGATTCCAGACCTTGGGGGACCTGTGGAAGCAGTGGACTGAGTCTGGAGTAGAAACATCCAGAGCCACCGTGCACAGGCGTGTGCAGGAAATGGGCTACAGGTGCCGCATTCCCCACGTCAAGCCACTTTTGAACCAGAAACAGCAGCAGAAGCGCCTGACCTGGGCTACAGAGAAGCAGCACTGGACTGTTGCTCAGTGGTCCAAAGTACTTTTTTCGGATGAAAGCAAATTCTGCATGTCATTCGGAAATCAAGGTGCCAGAGTCTGGAGGAAGACTGGGGAGAAGGAAATGCCAAAATGCCAGAAGTCCAGTGTCAAGTACCCACAGTCAGTGATGGTCTGGGGTGCCGTGTCAGCTGCTGGTGTTGGTCCACTGTGTTTTATCACAGTGGACCCCCCCCCCCCCCCCCCACTTCCATTTTTCTTCAGACCTGATCCCTCCTCGACCGGTGGAGAGCAGAAATCAACTTCAAAGTAATTTCATTCTCTTCATATTAAACCGGATAGGTCTGGGCAGGATGAGGCAGTTAAGGTGATTTAGAATCACCAGTAGTTCATCTCAGGTATTAACTCGTTGAATGCAATTCTGATTGAATTATGTTATGCTGAGCTGTGTTTTGATTTACTGCGCAAGCGCTGCTGAATTGTGCGTGGTTAAAGTTTTGTCCGGCTAATCTCAAATCAGCCAGGAGTTAGAAGTTGGACTTTTAAAAGTTTTTCATTCAAAGCAACTGCGGTCTGGGCCTCGCCCGACCACTCTTTGTTCCAGTTTTATTGCTGGAGATTTTCCACTGAGTTCCCGCCTCAGAGTTTATGACTCTTTGTCAAGATTTGGGGCAATCAGCTGCTAGAGCCTAAAGGGGCGTGGCTCCACCGTTTTATCAGCTGATCGCTGCAATCGAGACATCAACACAACAGGAGGATTTCTTTCCATTTAACCCAAATTACACATTTGGTCCATAAAACTGCTGGTTTGATCTTCATAGACACTAAATGTGCATATATGTTTTTCTTTTATTATTATTGTTAGGTAGTCATTTTTATTCCTTTTGTGTAGAATGATGCTTGTTAGTTAGATGATGGTTTTTGGACCAGAATAACGGTATATCAGAATTATTTGGCTTCAATAAATCTTCATATATATAATTAAGAGAAGCGTTTATGTTTATTTCGTGCAGATTTATCTGTCAAAACAAGGTTGAAGTTCCCTCACCTTCGGTGAAGCGGTTGAATAAACTGTGACAGTTTGTGGTTTGGTTAATAATTTGTAATTATTAAAGAGCTTTGAGCCCATAATCACAACACCAGACGACATCTCTGATTTCTATTCGTAAGTAATTATTTTTGGTTAAGAAATTAATTTTTTTTCAAAATTATGATTTTAAATTAGCCCTGTTGCCTTGCAGCAAGAAGGTCCTGGGTTTAATTCCCAGCCGGGGGTCTTTCTGCATGGAGTTTGCATGTTCTCCTCGTGCATGCGTGGGTTCTCACCGGGTACTCCGGTTTCCTCCCACAGTCTAGAAAGAACTCTATACAGAAACCCTGGATGGGTGGGTTGAATCGTGGAAACATCTTAAACACGCAGGGGTTTTATGGGAGGACGTTAAGTAATGACAATAAAAACACGCTAGAAAAAAAGACAAATCAAGAATGAAAAAAATGTCAATTAATGCCTTCTGGTAATCCTACCTTAATTCAAGGTCATGTTATAATCATTATGTTACTGAATAACAACTATTTTAGTTTTAGGCGTTCAAGCTTTGTAAACAGAAGAAATCAATGAGTGAATAAGAAATTATCTGGAAGAGCCATGGAGGAAAACACAGAAAGTAAACCTTTGTTATCATTTAGGATCTTGAGAAAAAAGACAAGGTGGGTTTATGTGTAGGGCATTATATAGAGCTCTATTGAAATAAAGAAAAAAGACACTGATTATACTATTACTTCAACGGAAAGGGAGTTTAAGATAAAAGCACAGAGAAGATTTAAGAGCTTTGGGTATAACAGAGAAAATGGAGGGAGAGAAATGCAGGAAAGGATTCCTTTCACTCTGAGAAAAAGCGAGACTAAAATAATGACAAACATGAATGAATGGATTTTAAAACTAAGGCAAGGGCAAACCAAAAAAAAAAAGAAACAGATACATAAGACACTAAAGATGGCACAGATAGCAATGATAAAAGTGTTTCAGACAGAAAATGGAGCAAACAAAACTCTGGAACACTCTCAGTGCTTACATACACATTTTCAAACATGACACAGATAGGAACACAGTGATACATGCTCCCTACTAGACAGAAATATTTTACTGAACAGGGCAACATATCCCCTGGGAACAGCTGAGATGTTTTTGTGCATTTTACATTTTAGGTGACAACAACGTGGAAAGTGTGAGAGCAGAAACAGTGCTGACTTTGATTATCTATTAGTTTTTTATACATTCATATTATTTTATCCTACAATAATCAAAAGCAGCATGGTATAAGATGGACTCATGATGTCCCAAAGTATACTGATATTGACATAATCACTTCTACACTGATGTTTTAAAGCATGTTCACGCATCCAGTATGTCAACAGTATATGAATCCATTCCCCTCCTTCTGTATAGATAGTAGAGCTGGTGTTCCTAAAACCTGCATCATCAGCAAGTTCGTGTTGTTTTTCGGCCAGGCTGGCTCAGACACACTTCAGCTTCTTTTCTTAAGTGATGTACAGTGCCTTGCAATAGTATGCACACCCTTTAACCTTTAACCTATAATGTTTTCAAAATAGAAAATAAACAAAAATCTGAAAAGTGTGGCATGTATGCAGCAGACATATGTTTTTCCCAGTAAATATATGTCTAATATTTCTGTTGTGATGAAATTCTCACTAGGTGTCGGTTGGAAATGAAGTTGTGAGTAAAAAGAATTGAAAAAGTACCGATCACGCTTATCGAAATTTATTAAATACTTCAAACAAAAGCCTTTTTTGGGGTGGTGTTTTTTGGTGACGTGCTGAACCATTCTCCCTCAAAACTGGTGTGTGCAATGACATCTCAAGCTTCGGTTTTATCATCAGGTGACCAGACTATATTCTCCCAATATTTCTCTGGCCTGTCCACATCTCCTTTAGCAAGCTATAAACAAGATAAAACATGCGTTTTATTTATCAGAACTCTTAGACAGTGAGTGAGGATAGAGCTCATTGTGTTTGAGTGCATTACTTTTCTTGGGAAAAACTGTACCTGCTAACTCCTGGTCTTTCTGAAGCTCTATGTGACACTGTGTGAGTGCTTCTTAGCTCTTGGATAACTTATTTCATTGTTCTTTTGTCGGCTATGTCTTAAATCTTATGAGGGGCACCTAGTCATGGATGGTTGATAGTGAAATTATTTTCTTTTCAATTCCGGGAGTATGGCTACCAGATTGTCCCACCTGAGCTGTAAATGTCTAAAGTTCCTCCAGAGTTTCCATAAGCCTCCTGGCTGCTCTCCTTGTTCTACCTGTCAGTTTAGGTGAATGACCATGCCTTGCTGGTCTCGCAGTGGTGCCATAATCTTTCCATTTAATGGATGACAGATGAAGATGGGTTGAACAGAGGTCTGTGAGATGTTCAAAGCTTGAGATACTGTTTTAAAAACCTAACTCTGTTTTAAACTTCTGCACCATTTTCCTCCTGGCCTGTCTGCGGTGCTTCTTGGTCTTCGTTACACTGAATGTTCACTGATGTTCTCTCAAACGTCTGAGGCCTTCATTTATGCTGAATTTAAATTACTTGTAGCTAGACTCCAATTACTAATGAGATGACTTCTGAATTTGGTTGGCTGCGCTGGATTTGATTTAGGGGTATCTGAGTAAAGGGGGTTGATACATGCACACACCACACTTTTCAGATGTTTATTTGTAAAAGAAACATTTTGGAAGCTATATTTATAATTTTTCTTTCACTTTATAAATATGCAATACTGTGTTTGTGTAGTTCATAAAGTCCCTTCAAAAGACAATGAAGTTTGTGGTTATGTGACAAAATGGAAAAGGCTAAAGGGGTGTGAATACTTTTGCAATGCAATGTAAACTGTCAGTCAGTCAGTCATTTTCTACCACTTATTCCATAGTGGGTCGCGGGGGAGCTGGTGCCTATCTCCAGCAGTCTATGGGCGGGAGGCGGGGTACACCCTGGACAGGTCACCAGTCCATCGCAGGGCAACACAAACAACCACGCACACACTCATTCATACACCTAAGGACAATTTAGAGTGACCAATTAACCTAACAGGCATGTCTTTGGACTGTGGGAGGAAGCCGGAGTACCCGGTGAGAACCCACTTATGCACGGGGAGAACATGTAAACATGCGCCATACGGGCTGCACGGTGGCGCAGTTGGTAGCACTGTTGCCTTGCAGCAAGAAGGTCCTGGGTTCAATTCCCAACCTGGGGTCTTTCTGCATGGAGTTTGCATGTTCTCCCCGTGCATGCGTGGGTTCTCACCAGGTACTCCGGCTTCCTCCCACAGTCCAAAGACATGCCTGATAGGTTAATTGGTAACTCTAAATTGCCCTTAGGGGTATGAATGAGTGTGTGCATGGTTGTATGTGTGTTGCCCTGCGATGGACTGGCGACCTGTCCAGGGTGTACCCCGCCTCCCGCCCATAGACTGCTGGAGATAGGCACCAGCTCCCCCTGCATGCATGCATGCAGCTCCTATATGTAGTGCAACCATGAATGCAAGCTGTGTATACCATGACAGGAGCCACAAGGAGGGTCTGACTGGAAAAGCAGACACATGCTTAGTTTCTGCAGAAAACCACAGCAAGATGCATTCAGATTTGGGTTCCTGTAAGAGTTCATAAAAGGGAGAAATGCTCAGAAAAGACAGAATATAACCATAAATGCATAAGATAACAGCAGAAATATTTGGAAGAAAAATGCAGAGCAAAAACAGAAAAGAACAAGGCATCTAAGAAATACATGCGCACACCATGATCGTACTATACATACTGAGTTGAACTGTGAGACAGAGGACAGGATGTGCTTTCACAAACTCCTTTCAATATGAAACCCAGACCAATTATAGTTCACTTTCATTACAGCTCCGAGCAGGGGGCCTAAAACCTACCTCAACCACATCTACAGGCACACTTTCAAACACAGCAGCACAGACACGTAGCCTCAGACATACAAATAACAGTCAATATGCTTATATCTAAGGCAGAGTGTGTTAACACATTGCTGACAACACAATTTCAAAAACCTTAGCAGGGTTTCACAGACAGGTTGTTTTTTTGCTTTCTGAGGCCTTGTTGCGTCACTGAGTTGGTATTTACTGGATAAAGAAACAGAACACACAGCTCCATGTCTAAACTGCTGCTTTAATAGCTGTTTGCTTACCTGTTTCCTGCACAGAGGAGGGCTTTATGCTCCACAGCCAACCGATAGAAACCAGAAGATACTAGAGGGGCGAGAAGGTGAGAACAATTATCCGGGTATCCAGGATAGGATGTTTTCTAGAACTTTCCAGAAGTTATTTCTTTACATTTTGTTTTTTATGAGACGTCTTCAATGCGTGTTTAGATCCTTTCATCTTTTTCACATTTGGTCAAACTTTAATGTCAGGGTTTCTGTACGATTTTAAGTCCCATAAGAGTCATTCAAAATCGCTTAAATAAACTTAATAACTTCCGTAATAGCTTATATTTAGCTTATTTAAAAATGCGAGCAGGCAAAAATAACTTTATCCACTAACATTTGGGTTTTAAGCTGCAGCATGTGACTGCACATCTTTTACATTGATAGGTTACCTAGCTTCAACAAAGTACAGGTCCTTCTCAAAATATTAGCATATTGTGATAAAGTTCATTATTTTCCATAATGTCATGATGAAAATTTAACATTCATATATTTTAGATTCATTGCACACTAACTGAAATATTTCAGGTCTTTTATTGTCTTAATACGGATGATTTTGGCATACAGCTCATGAAAACCCAAAATTCCTATCTCACAAAATTAGCATATTTCATCCGACCAATAAAAGAAAAGTGTTTTTAATACAAAAAACGTCAACCTTCAAATAATCACGTACAGTTATGCAATCAATACTTGGTCGGGAATCCTTTTGCAGAAATGACTGCTTCAATGCGTCGTGGCATGGAGGCAATCAGCCTGTGGTACTGCTGAGGTCTTATGGAGGCCCAGGATGCTTCGATAGCGGCCTTTAGCTCATCCAGAGTGTTGGGTCTTGAGTCTCTCAACGTTCTCTTCACAATATCCCACAGATTCTCTATGGGGTTCAGGTCAGGAGAGTTGGCAGGCCAATTGAGCACAGTGATACCATGGTCAGTAAACCATTTACCAGTGGTTTTGTCACTGTGAGCAGGTGCCAGGTCGTGCTGAAAAATGAAATCTTCATCTCCATAAAGCTTTTCAGCAGATGGAAGCATGAAGTGCTCCAAAATCTCCTGATAGCTAGCTGCATTGACCCTGCCCTTGATAAAACACAGTGGACCAACACCAGCAGCTGACACGGCACCCCAGACCATCACTGACTGTGGGTACTTGACACTGGACTTCTGGCATTTTGCCATTTCCTTCTCCCCAGCCTTCCTCCAGACTCTGGCACCTTGATTTCTGAATGACATGCAGAATTTGCTTTCATCCGAAAAAGTACTTTGGACCACTGAGCAACAGTCCAGTGCTGCTTCTCTGTAGCCCAGGTCAGGCGCTTCTGCCACTGTTTCTGGTTCAAAAGTGGCTTGACCTGGGGAATGCGGCACCTGTAGCCCATTTCCTGCACACGCCTGTGCACGGTGGCTCTGGATGTTTCTACTCCAGACTCAGTCCACTGCTTCCGCAGGTCCCCCAAGGTCTGGAATCGGCCCTTCTCCACAATCTTCCTCAGGGTCCGGTCACCTCTTCTCGTTCTGCAGCGTTTTCTGCCACACTTTTTCCTTCCCACAGACTTCCCACTGAGGTGCCTTGATACAGCACTCTGGGAACAGCCTATTCGTTCAGAAATTTCTTTCTGTGTCTTACCCTCTTGCTTGAGGGTGTCAATAGTGGCCTTCTGGACAGCAGTCAGGTCAGCAGTCTTACCCATGATTGGGGTTTTGAGTGATGAACCAGGCTGGGAGTTTTAAAGGCCTCAGGAATCTTTTGCAGGTGTTTAGAGTTAACTCGTTGATTCAGATGATTAGGTTCATAGCTCGTTTAGAGACCCTTTTAATGATATGCTAATTTTGTGAGATAGGAATTTTGGGTTTTCATGAGCTGTATGCCAAAATCATCCGTATTAAGACAATAAAAGACCTGAAATATTTCAGTTAGTGTGCAATGAATCTAAAATATATGAATGTTAAATTTTCATCATGACATTATGGAAAATAATGAACTTTATCACAATATGCTAATATTTTGAGAAGGACCTGTATACAATAAACTTTCAACGGCTGTTGTTGATTGATTTTAGTCACCTGAAATCCCCGATTAGAAGACAAATCTTGTTCAATATGTGCCTTTTCATAACAGAGTAACTCATCACAAATACTTGACAGGAACATTTGATTTGACTTTTCTAAAGCAACTATGATCGGCCAGTTTTAGGTTAGGAATCTTTTCACAGCTTCACTACGAGGCTGCATTGCTGTCTCTAAATTCCTTCTGACAAGGCTGTTTGCTCCCTGAATGTATTATGATGTCAACATTTTTCAACCAGAAGTACAGCATATGGCATGACTGGATGCCAAAAATAAAAAAGCCAATGGAAGAAGCAATGAAGAAAACTACAGGGGTTGGACAATGAAACTGAAACACCTGATTTTAGACCACAATAATTTATTAGTATGGTGTAGGGCCTCCTTTTGCGGCCAATACAGCATCAATTCGTCTTGGGAATGACATATACAAGTCCTGCACAGTGGTCAGAGGGATTTTAAGCCATTCTTCTTGCAGGATAGTGGGCAGGTCACTACATGATACTGGTGGAGGAAAACGTTTCCTGACTCGCTCCTCCAAAACACCCCAAAGTGGCTCAATAATATTTAGATCTGGTGACTGTGCAGGCCATGGGAGATGTTCAACTTCACTTTCATGTTCATCAAACCAATCTTTCACCAGTCTTGCTGTGTGTATTGGTGCATTGTCATCCTGATACACGGCACCGCCTTCAGGATACAATGTTTGAACCATTGGATGCACATGGTCCTCAAGAATGGTTCGGTAGTCCTTGGCAGTGACGCGCCCATCTAGCACAAGTATTGGGCCAAGGGAATGCCATGATATGGCAGCCCAAACCATCACTGATCCACCCCCATGCTTCACTCTGGGCATGCAACAGTCTGGGTGGTACGCTTCTTTGGGGCTTCTCCACACCGTAACTCTCCCAGATGTGGGGAAAACAGTAAAGGTGGACTCATCAGAGAACAATACATGTTTCACATTGTCCACAGCCCAAGATTTGCGCTCCTTGCACCATTGAAACCGACGTTTGGCGATGGCATGAGTGACCAAAGGTTTGGCTATAGCAGCCTGGCCGTGTATATTGACCCTGTGGAGCTCCCGACGGACAGTTCTGGTGGAAACAGGAGAGTTGAGGTGCACATTTAACAGGCAGGAGGCGGGGTACACCCTGGACAGGTTGCCACTGGTTTAAGTGAACATTTCTTACTATATCCATCCCTCTTTGATCATCTTCTGATAGGTACACCCGGCAGGATAATGCACCATGTCACAAAGTGCAAAACCTCTCAAACTGGGTTCTTGAACATGACAATGTGTTCACTGTTTTCCACTTGCCACCACAGTGGCCTAATCTCCATCGAGGACATCTGCATCATGAATGTAGAGCCCAAGCAAGAGCCTGCAATGTTCTCAACACCGTGTTGAATTTATGTCACAAAGAATTAAAGCAGCAAAGTGTAACTAACAAAGTGGCCAGTGAGTGTTCTCCAATTGCACTGCACTGCAAAGTTTGTTTACCTCACCAGCTAATGAGACTCCACTAAGTGTCAGTCGAATTAAATGTAAATGGTTTTATCAGAGAAGAGCTTTTAGTTGGAAGAAACAAGAAATGCAAGATGAATAAATTTAGAAACTAGAAGAAAACAAAATAGACTATCTTAGTCATCAGGAATCTTAAATGCTATTCAGAACTTATTAAAGTACATCTGGTTATAAAGTCTATTATTTATGTAAAAATGTTTCTGTATTCAATGAGACATTGTGTTACTACATGTTACACACTGAGTTTACAACATATGACAGTCTCTCAAAAGTCTTACCTTCAGTCTCTTTATATTATCTAGTGGATTTTTACAAATGTTTCATAAAGTTAAAACTACCTCACAGCTGCTTGAAAATAAGATTTTTGTCTGAAGAATTATTGGTGAATTAGTACATTTTACACTTAATGTATGCCTGATAAATGTAATCCTTGATTAATTAGACTGTACATTGTTTGATAAATAAATAAAATCTCCTCATTCTTGCCAGATTCATCCTTCAGATAGATTTTTCAACAGGTATGAGACTCATTATTGCCTACAGTATTATAAAGCTCACCCAGTTTATTGGCAAACTGTGGCATTGAAGATGGAAGAAGGACAAACTGTGAACAAAGGATGGAGTAGAGACTCCAGTATCTGGGCACTAGGTGGACCATCACATGTTCTCTGTAGATGAAAACAAAGAAACAATATTCCTGTGTAATTATTTTTCTTTCCACAGAATAATTACCAGCCATACAACTACGACACTGATAAACAGTCACAGGTTTGCATTTGTCTAAAAGACTTGAAGACAAAGTTGGTGCACCTGTGCTTGTTAATATAGTATAATATATGAGAAGATGCTAGAAATTACTCAACATTGGAAATATGTTTAACCTATTTATTAAACATAAGAGCACAGTCAAGACAAAATGCTGCACATCACACCTAAGCTCCAATGTTTCATTAACCAGATTCTTATAAAACAATTTGCTTCTTTTTCTTTTAACTCCAACCTAATGATAACTTCAAATGAGGGCTGAGTATTTGCACTGGGCTTGGCGTTTGCTCCTCTTATTTTTTAACTTTTAAATTTGCTGGCATTTTATGGTTGTAGTCTTGCTTTGTGACCCAGTTTAACCTAAGCTGCAGCTCTCAAACTGATGGCCTAAAAATTTTAATTTAGAAAACACTGGTCCAAATAAACCCAAATCATCACCCCTCAACCACCATGTTAGACAGTTACTGTGAGATCTAAAATCGACTCTTCCTGGCCAATACAGATTTGATGTTTACTTCGAGATCTGATCTGTTGATTCTAATTTTGATTCAATTTTCTAAGGACTACAACACATTATTAAAATACTGAAAATAATCTCAAACAGTTTTCTTTGACAAGGGTAATAGTTTCGAATCCAATAATGAGGAGTTACACAATCATCCCTATTTATACACCATTACACATGAACCTAATCTTAACAATCTTTTAATTAAACAAAAAAGTGCTCAAAGTGTCTGCTGCTGGTTGATGCATTTATAGCAAGGCAAATAGTGAGTGTTTTTAAGGTACATCTAAAAAAAATTAGAATATTGTGAAAATGTTTTTTGTCACTCATTTCATAAAGTAAAATTTTATATAGATTCATTACACATAGTGAACGTTTTCAAGCCTTTATTTCTTGTCATTTTATTTATTATATCCAAAATTCATTGTTACAGAAAATTCAATATTGTGAAAAAGTTACAGCATATTCATAGAAAGTTGAGTGAAAGGAAAAAAATGTGGTCAGAAAAGGTACACTAGCAACAGGGATAACCGCAGCATTGAGAGTATGTCAAGCTAAATCAACTCAAGAATTTTGGAGACCTTCACGAGGAGCGGACTGAGGCTGGAGCCAGCGCATCAAGAGCCGCTACGAACAGATGAATACAGTCTTACCTGGACAAAGGAGAAAAGGAACTGGACTGTTGCTCAGTGGTCCAAAGTCCTCTTTTCATATAAAAGGGAAGTTGGCATTTGATTTGGAAATCAAGGTCCCTGAGTCTGGAGGAAGAGTGGAGAGACAGAATCCACGTTGCTTGAAGTCCAGTGTGACGTTTCTACAGTCAGAGATTATTTGGGGTGCCATGCCATCTGCTGGTTCTGGTCCACTGGGTTTTCTGAAGTCCACAGTCAATGCCGCCATCTACCAGGAAATTTTAGAGCACTTGATGTCATTTTCCAGTAGGGCTTGGTAATGGCCCACACTGTCAAAGGCACCAAAAGCTAGTTCAGTGACCATGGTGTTCCTGTTCTTGATTGGCCAGCAACCTCCCCTGATCTGAACCTCATAGAGAATCTATGGAATATTGTCAAGAGGAAGACGAGACGCCAGATCCAACAATTTAGATGAGCTGAAGGCAGCTATCAAAGCAACCCGGGCTTCCATTACACCGCAGCAGAACCACAGGCTGATCACCCCTTTGTCACACCGCATTGATGCAGTAATTTATGCAGAAGGATCCCCAACCAAGTATTGATTTTATAGAAATTAATATACTTTTTAGGGGCCTGACATTTCTGTTTAAAGTATTATCTTTCCAATAATCTTATGTAATAAATCTTATGTTTTCAGAGGCACTGAAGTTTGGGTTTTTATTCTCTGTAAGTCATAATCATCGTAATTACCAGAAATAAAGGCTTGAAATATTTCACTCTATGTGGAATGGATCTATATAATATATGAGTTCCACTTTCTGAAACTAATGACAAAAAATATTGAACCTTTTCATTACATTGTAAATTTTTTTTGATGTACTTGTGGTTTTAATGCATTGATGAATGGGGGGAAACCAGCTCATTATTAGAGCCAAACAATAAAAATCTCTTGCAGATAAACTGGTGCATCTCTAATGAAGTCCTTGTATTATGCTTGACCAGTTTACACAAAATTATTTGGCAGAAATCTTGTTTGTTTTTAAATGTAATTCTGACAATAATTTAACAACACATTTCTAAATCAAAAATCTTGAATGAAGGGTGTACTTTTTACCATAACTTTTTCACTATATAATGTCACAAAGAGATCAACTGGTCCATTCAGAGTTGAAGTATATAACTGTATTTAGCCCTTACAAGCACAGTTGGTATCCACACAGAATCACAGCAGCGCAGCAGACATTGACAGACAGATTCCAGTGAATCCTGAGCATCGCTGTGTTTATAAGGGGCTGTAAATGGGTTCTTCATCAGAGCAGGCTCTGACGCACACTCCTCAGCAAGCCTTGAACATAAAAAGGACTTTTTCAAACACTAGACACAAAATTCAAGTTGCCTATGGAAGAAAACAGATAAAGAGACACAAGAAAAACACAGATGATGCACACAAAAATATCAGAAAATTATTAAACTCTTAGCAAATTGAAAAAAAACAACAATCCAATGACTTCTAGCGAAGCCTTATAGCATAATTGCCTAAGTTATAGTTGCCAAAATATGACTAAGGCAATTATGCTATAATGCTAAAGTTTTGTTCTAGTTCAATAAACAAAGCAACAACATTTTTTAAACTCATTTCTTTACATTTTCAAAAGCCAAATTAGAAACCTTCATTAGAGAATTATATTTAAACGAAACACTGGCAGTAATACTGTTAAATGACTATGTGAGGTTGTTACCTGATGTTAGGACTGCATTAGTCATGTTATTTAACTCACTGAGCAGTTTGTTACCTGCAGGCTGCCTGAAAACAAATCAGAGCCTGGAGTAGAAATCCTTTGGACCGAAAGGTCTGGCTGCTGGATCCGGACCTTCGTTTGTTCCTCTGGAACATAAGAGGGGTAGGTCAATAAAACCAGGGAAGAGACACTGTTAAACTGTAACTTCATAAAAGGCAGTTAAAAAAATATTAACAATAATGATCATTTCTTTTTTTTGTGGCACTAGTGGCCTTTATTTTTCCCATTATTTTATGACAGGAGTTAGACGGGAAACAGAGGCAGAGAGAGAGGGGGAGACATGCGGCAAATGTCGCCTGGGCCGGGACTGCTACGTCGATGACTAAAGCCTCTGTATATGGGTCGCGTCCTTAAACCCCTACACCACGAGTAATGATGATCATTACCGATCTCATCTACAACTAAAGAATGTTGATATAGTGTATTATTACATCTGTAGGGTTAAAAAAGGAAAACACCTTTAAATGAGCTCCGATTCAAAACTATGGTGCAAAACTTTGGAGAACAGAAGATAAATAAATGCACATTTACAGGTTATTTTCCTTAAAAAGGCTAAATATAATTATCATATGATTATTTTGAAGATTTTAAATACATTCATGATTTTATATTTGATATTCATATTTTACTAGGATCAAGGATATCTGGAGGTAGCCAAGGGATTGGCTATCTCCACTGTTTATGAAAAGCAATTAATATTATTTCAGTAATACTTAAATATGTACACTCTCTGGCCACTTTGTTAGGTACACCTGTTCAAATGTTTCTTAACACAAACAGCAAATAAGCCAATCACTGAGCATCAAAGTGGAGAAGAAAAAGGGATTTAAGTGTCCTGGAATGTTGCATGGTTGCTGATGCCAGACGAGCTGGTCTGAGTATTTCAGAAACTGCTAATTCACCGGGAATCTGCTGTGTGGACCAAAACACCTTGTTGGTGCCGAGGACAATGGGCAGACTGGTTCAAGGTTGACATAAATGCAGCAGTAGCTTAAATACCCACTCATTACAACTAAATAATGAGGAATACAGTTACTGCATACAGAGCACATCAAACCTTTCCAAACAGGAAAATGATTCACAGGGTCTTGAATGTTACCAAATTGAAAAAATGCTGCCTGGTCCAATGAGTCTTGATTTCACCAGCAACATTGAGATGTTCGAGTCGGACCTTTTTACTTATCATACTTGTTTTTGCATCTGCTCTTGTATCACTTCTGACAACCACCAGACATCCTCGTTGCCTGTGTTTGTTCCTGTCACACTCACCTCACCTGCTTCCAGCTCCCCAATGAGGACTTTTTGACAATTTTCCTTAATATTTCAGTCTCCTCATTTTTGGATGTAGTCCAGAACCTTCCTGACTGAGTGGAATACCTATGACTACAAAAGCTCAAAACCTCTGAATGCTCTAAAACAGCTTCAGCATTTTCTTAGTATTTATGACCTGCATCAGTGAAAACACCGAACCACGTTCTGAGGAGATTATTTCACCCTGAGTTCAGCTATTTTTACCCAGTCCAACCAACTCTGGTTCAGGTAAGGAAATGTGAATCAGGAGTGTGCTCAGTTTGAGAAAATAATTTTGTTTGTGCGATTTTATCTCTTCTTTACTGTCCTTGAAAAAAGTCAAATATTATTTAATGCCACTATAAGACATACACTCAATAAAATAGTGTGTTAAAACTATATTAGACAAGTTATTTAAAGCAGGGTTAGCAATGTAGCAAATAAAATTATTTATTTAAACCGATATGTTTTATTTCCTTACAAGGTAAGTAGCCATGGTAACCAGTGCTTATCACCTACCAAGCTTTCTGCCATGTAAATGCCTAGCAGCTGGTAAAATGCTATTTTCTCCACGTTCCCAGTGAGCTTAAAAGATACATAATCCTGTAGATATAAATGCCTATGAAGAAAACTGCCAGTTGTCGCTATTGTAAAATATAAAACAGCTTACACTGAAAAAGTTAAGTTCATTCAAATTTAGGACAGGCGTCCCAATGTCAAAATGTCTTTACACTATCACACATTATTTTAGGGTTTATTATCTTACATCTATTGCCATTAGTCCTTCATAAATAGACTTAGAACGTGCTGACTCACCAAATGAATCATTATAGCACCTACTATGATCTTGACTGTTTGAAATTGTTAACCCTAATGCTTAGAAAACATAATTAGGTTGAGCTTTATAAACCATAAAACAGGAACCATTTTGTCTTGACTATGCAAGACTTTAAATAGTTTGAATCTGCTTGCAAAACACAAATATAAATTTACTTCCCTCTGACTATAGCTGTTTTAGGACCTTGATGTTTCATTTTCTCTGATCACATCAAAGAGTCAGATATTAGCAACATAGATAAAGATAAACAGTTATGTCATTCTCCAAAGATCTACGTTTTGTTTTCTATTTTCACATCTGTAGTAAAACATGGTGCAACTTGACGTGCTTCGATGATGAGAAGGGGAAGACAGAGTTAGCTCAGAGAACCTTCTGGTGATGGCCTCTATCAGCTCCTCTACCACTTGGTACTGAAGTGGTCTGGACTGATGGGTGAGTCTAAAGAAAAGAGACGCTGATTTAATTAAGGAAGCACCTACTAATACATTAAGAGGGATTGTGAAAGTAAGAGTTTGTGTTATTCTACAGCCAACTAATGAACAACATCTTCATCACATATTAATTTGATCTTGAGCTCACAAGCTGATACCAGACATTCTCCTTCAGGATTTTCTGCTTTAGAGCAGATATAATGCTTAAATTAATTACAGAAACTCCTCCAGGTCCTGAGGTAGAAACGGCCCCAGACCATCACACTTCCAGTAGGAATGACGTTATTGTTCTGAAATGCTGTCAGTTGGACCAGATGTTAGAGGATGCACACCTTCCAAATGGTTCCACTTTTAAGCAGTTAGTTCGCAGAATATTATCCAGAAGTATTGGAGATCATCACAATTTTTTTCTTTGCAAATGTGAGGGATGTGTTTGTGTTTTTGTTTGGTCCACAGTGGTTTTTAGGAGTGCACAACTGCAAGCTCCTTGGGCATTGAGCTTTGGCTTCTAGGGCTTGAGGTGCACCATGAGCCAGATGCCAGGTAAGGCTAAGGACCTGACCATGCAACGTCTGCAGCATAATTTAGCTGTTGTGAAATGCTTAATTTTACTGGCAGGAAAAGATCCACAGCTGGTGGGTGAGGCTGAGCAGCACCAACTAGATACAGTTAAACTCACCTCAATGCACAGCTTGAGCTGTGGAACCCAGCTCCTGGACCAGGTACTCCAGTCTTGCATGTATGAGTAAGAGGAATGCCCTCTTCATTCTGTGCTATGTACTTCTGTAGTTCTTTTCTAGGCATGAAATACCCATAATTATCAGTACATTCAAGAACAAGGTGAGTAAGTGTGACTTGTCCGAGGCCACCTTAGGAAAAAGGTTAAGGTTTGATTTTGTGATTATTAGGTCTTGGACAATCTAGTAAACAGAGAGGGATAAAACTATCACCTGTACACCTACTGGTTAGTCAAATGTCTGGGAGAATTTCCATGTTCATGTTCATGTTCAGCACCTCTACTGCAGAGATGGTCATCAGACGTGGCGTGAAGGCCATGGTGCTTGCCACAAGCGGCAACCAGAGGGCGCCAGTGGTGATGGAAGCAGACAAGCTGAAGAAGGAAGCCTTTAGGGCTTGGTTGTTCTGGGGAGCCCCTGAACCAGCTGACACGTACTAGGTCTGCAACTCTGTAGTTTGCAAAAGCAAACATATCAAGCATAAGAGGAATTTGGAAGCTATGGCAAAAACTTTGGGTTGGCTTCAAGAAAGTTCTGGGAAACTGTTTGGGGACTCAGGATTAGAGAGCAGAGACCAATTTAGGAGCATTTTTAAAGATCTCGTTTATCCGGTCATCATGTCCTTTGTGGAGGAGGCAGAGTCTGAGGAGTTGGGGGTAGGCGAGTCCAACACCATGGGATAGTTAAAGAGCTCCCCAGCAGCAAGGGTGGGGGGATTTATCCCAAGATCAAGGCACAGCCTGTGGACAGCATGGGGCTGACAACAGCCCCCATCTCACCAGGGTCCGGTCCTCTGAAAGTCAAGTTGTTTGTAAATACAGCCCAGAGTGGGTGGTAAACTCCATCTAAGGCTTGAGGGGAAGTACAAGGTTCCAAGTTTGGTTCTGAGGGCTATGTGATCCTTGTATGAAACAGCAAGAGGAGTGTCAGCATCCTCGGCCAAAGTCCGGAGCTTATTTCCTGTTCATGATGTCTCCGATCCGGCTTGTGGTGTTCTTAGGCAGGATCCCAAGGCATAGTAATTGGGTGGAGGGTGTCTAGTTCTTCAACCTCAGTGTCAGATCTCTGCTGTTTTGAAGATGTTTGGTTCTGTAAGCTTCTTCATGCCATACCCTCCAACAATTATTTCAACTATAAATAGTTTAGATCCAAAACAATACATATTTTCTTTTTAAGGTAGTTCTGGATTTGGTGTGAAATGATTGTAGTCAGATAAAATCTCATGTATCTCAAATTCCTGAAGGTAGATTCTTTAGTGAGATAATGTTCACATGTCAGTTTAGCTGTCTGTTTAAAAATGACATAAAAAAAAATAACATGCTCAGGTGTTATCAGATTTCAATATTATTTTAACCAGGTACAGGTACAGGTTATTTGAAGTTATCTCCCACTGATGTTGTCATAAAAAGACAAATTAGAGCACCCTCCAACATTAATGGCACCCCTGGCAGAGATATGAGACACGGTCTCACCAAGATGCCACTTTTGGTGAGTTTGGGATTTATCTAACTTCCTTACCATCCTACTCACTACGTGTGGAGGCAAAATAAATGTTGGTCCTCATTCAGCCTTGTTTGTTGCAGTTTCTATTGTTTTATTTTTGTTCTGACTGTAGATTGTTGAAGTAGAGGAAAACCTATTTCTCTTGTAGTAATTTCCTGACGTATGAAGTTTAGCAGACATCTTTCTTAATTGAATGGCTTGTTCTTCGGGGTTTCTTCTGGTTTTCATGTCATTATTTATTCTCTAAAAAAACAAAAAGCCATGGATTACTTATGAAAAGATCTTAGACAAAAAATAGCAAATATGCTTTAGTTACATTTATTTGACAGGAATTGTTAGAAGGTCCAAAATTGTTGGACCAACGCATTTAGAATATTTACCCCCGTACTAAATAAATGAAGGTTGTAAAATTCCTAGATTTTCATTGTAAGATTATCCTTCATTAATAAAAATAAATATCGAAGATTTTACAAGCAAATGAAAACTGCAACAAATATAAAGCCTCCCCTAAAAAGCAAGACAGCAACAAGAAAGAGAAATATAATAAAATATTATAGCATATAATAGTATTTGATGGATGGATGTAGCAACACACATTTTCTTGTGGATACCTGAACAAAGCAGCTGCAGCCTTCACGACCTGCGCCGCTACCAGCGGGCAGGAGGAAGAGACCCCAGCTGTCACAGCCTCTGACACCGCCACAAACCCTGAACCACTGGGGAACAGATGTATGCTTGGTGGCTGTCTGTTCACAACAGAAACACATAACATACACAACACCGTCATCACAGCATTTAATATTACCAATTAAGTGTAATTACAGAGGTAAGTTTATCAAATTATTTTATTTATTTATTTTCTTTCCTTAAGGCTGAGTAGAGTACACATAATGAATAAAGGGCATTGACCTCTTAGCATTACAAACATCACCAAAGTTTGCCTTGACGATGCACAACCATAACAGGTGTGGACTGGGTCGCTGTTGCCACAATACTTGTTGCATAGAACATCCTAAATAACCCACGCATGCACAATGTCATGTGCACAAACACACCAAAAATTGAAATTGTAGAACCCCAAAACAAACAAAACACTGTCACACATCAAAAAGTAAAACCATGATATATTAAAGGCAAACTCTGATAAAAAAAAAAAAAAAACTCTAGTACACACACCCTCATCCACCCACATACTCACTCATTTTGACTTGTTCAGCACTTGTGCTTAAACGTAGTTCTTAAAGGACAAATTTCACTGTCAGATTATTAAATCTTTTCTCCTTGCTATCATTAACATGTGACCGGTGGCATTCCATTAAAATGATGTCAACCTTGCAAAAATAGGATGGTGTTTTATTAGCTTTTGATACATTTTCATCAAGCAGACACCAGACAGTTAATTTAAATCCAATTAAACTCCCCAGTGCACCGCAGTTAACATGTTTTACAAGAAGCCACTTCTCTATGCGGGTGTAGCTGGAGTTAGTTTGAGGTCGATTTGTGGACAAGTAATCTAAGTGTAATTCACATACACTGTCAGAAATGTACAATCTAATTAAGTCTGTAATAAATTAATGAAAAAGTAACATTATGTAAAGACTATGTCAATGAGATGCAGAACATTAGAACACTGAAAAGTCACCAAATGTAAGTAAAAGGATATTTTTATTTAACAGACCAATTAGCTTAAAGGACAAGACAGTTTTTTATGCAAATGTCAACCAAGGCTGGAAATTAGTAGTCGCCGCTGTCCAAATGTGAGTAAAATAATGAAGTGGTGGGTAAACTTTCATCAACCAGATGCCAGTGGAGGGTTTGCAATGTGAACAGGAGGGCAAACAAAATTTGAGGACAGGAATGCACCTGAGCTGCCACTGGTCTGTACAGGAAATCTATTATGAGCAACCAGGAAAAAATCAGCAATTTGGTGTTAAAAAAACCACCAAACTTTCTCAAGACGAGCTTAACCTAAAGCTAAATGGCGCTTTTTGTTTAGTTCAGACTGTGGGAGAGCAGTTTTGTGTTTGTTTACTTTTTATCAGTTAGGTTCCCTCATGTCCTCAGGTTACTTTTGTTAATTGTTACTTTCCAGATTCCCATACTTTATGTTTGTTAAGACTTTCCTTAGATTTGTTCCCTGAGTTTTGTTATCTAGATTGGGTTTCTCTGTTAATTCGTTTTCTTCAGATACATTCCCCCTCAGTTCCCTGCAGCTTGCTCCTCACACCTGTTCAGTATTCATCTGATTACCTGCCTCCATTTCTCATCGGTTCCACATTGCACTTCCCTCTGTTTAAAAACTCACTGATTCTCATTGTCACTTGCTGGTTTCTCCCGTTAACTACCTTGCTGGTCTGTGCTGATATTCCACGTCTTCTGGTTGTTAACCCATTGAAGGTTTTTGAAACCTTTCATTAAAAAAAGACAATTTTTCTCATCATGCTGCTGCCCAGTGTTTGTCTGCGTTTTGGTCCCACACAACCCCAAACTCTGACAAAACCTCAGAAATCATAGGGATTGTATGGAGCAGATACAAGATGGAAGATGGGAAGGTCAGTAAGGCATACGTACTTAAAACTTAAAGCTACAAGTTTATTTGAATAGATAAAAAATAAAAAAATAAAACAGCCTGTATCTTTCCTTACTGTATTTCTCCTTATTTTGTCTCCAAGTAGCAACTTTTATTGTGTGTCTCAAAGCATCAGCCTTAGAGCCTCTTCAAAAGCTTTTGGTTGCTCTATTAACAGAAACATTAAATACACTCCCTGTACCATATTAGTATATTTTTTACGACTGTCATGTAGGAATAAAAATAAATCTAATTTAAATGGACTGAACTTATATAGCGGTTTTCCAGTCATACTGACCACTCAAAGCGCTTTACACTAGAGCCACATTCACCCAATCACACTCACTAACGGTCACACATTCATACACCGATACGCAGATCGGTAGGCAACTTGAGGTTAAGTGCCTTGCCCAGGGGCACATCGACATACAGCAGGAGGAAGCTGGAATCAAACCCACAACCTTCTGATTGCAAGATGACTACTCTTCCTACTGAGCCACAGTCGCCTCTTTAATGGGTTAACAAACCTATCAAACTGATGATTTAAAAATTTTAAACTGCTTAAATTTTAAATTATAGTTTTAGGCACCAGTAGCTTTTCTCAATATCAAATATTAATCTCATAATTTCTTAAAAGCGCACCTTTCAAGTATTTCAGTGAGGAGCAAAAAACCTTGTTTTGGTACTTCCAGATTGGTCAGCTGCAGAGCCTCCTTCAGGCTGCGCACTAGGGACTCGATACCTAGCACACAAACACAAACCAAGCACACAGTTAGTGAACGTCATACATAAGCAACAGCAAACACTGGCCTCCTCTTATTCAAGTGTTTTGAGATCATACGCCTTAAATAGGCTCAACTACAACTTCCTACATTCAAATATAGGACAACCCATAAATATAACAGAAATTATGCACACAGACAGCAACCCTCATTTTCACTCATTTTATACAGTGGCAATGATCCGTGTTTCTAATTTACTGCTACATAGACGCTGCTGTAATGAGCTCATTTTCATACAGATCCTGCAACAGCATCTAACATCAACATAATGAAGAAGTGGATCAGCAGATATTGTGCATATTGGCATATTTATTCTGTACTGGCAGCAATTTTCAGTCAGATTTTAAGGGTTGTTGTTCAAGAGCATACCAGAGAGAGGTATCAAAAGCATGAAATTCTGGCGCTAAGAGTCTTCTACCATAAGAATGAAGATATTTAAGCATTAAACTCGCTGTTTCAAGAGCACAACACAGGTGGCACTTTGCTAGAAAAGGATCCCATGGAGAGAAAGCTGCAATTGAGTATGTGTCCTTATACAGCGTGAGTCTCTGGTATGTGGGCTGCACCGGTGCAGATATAAAGGCTCTTCAAGAGCGATTAAGTCTGCAGAAAACCTCACTGTCTCCTGCTATCTTACTATCGTGCAACATAAGGACAGCAAACAAACCGCCATTAAAGCGGGTCTCACCCTGGCCACTGCAAGTTTCAACTGTTGCCCTCTGTGGTATACTGCAGGATGCCAAAGCATGAACAACCAAACAAATGATCAAGTATCATATATGCATTATGTATTATCCTGTTTTTTAAAGAGATAACATGTTATACTTCTATGTTTAATGTATGTTTTCAGCAATGCAACAGTTGAATCCAGCAACCAGGGGCACTGTATTACTTTAATAATGGTAATGCTTGTTTTTTTGCTGTATTTTCCCTTGAGGTGCACATGCAAAAAGAAAAAAAACATACACACAAAACATACATACGCAGTATTAAAAAAACACACCAAACTGACCTTAAACATGCTAGTGCATGCACAGATATGAGCATTCCACTATTTTGACTTACGCTGTAGAGAAATGCCTTCAGGTCACATTAGATTGAACTAAACTATTGATTAATTTCAGACTGGGCTCTTGGGACTGATTATGAAGCTATAACAAAATGTTCAAAACATTTCTGCAAAAATGTACATCCATGTGAATACATATGTGTTTTCTAAGAGCTAAGTCAGTAGAGCGCAAGAGTGTGAAATAAAGTGATAAAGAGCAATGAAGAGAGGGTGTGAAAAGCCAGAGAGACGGACCACAAGATGCACATCTGGCCAACTAAACACAAACTAGCTTAGGATTTGGTTTTTATTCACCTGAACATTTCTTCATCTTTCAGCAGGATAGTTTTTTTCACTGCTTACAACTTGCTTTGAATTCCTAAGAGAAGAACTGCCAAAACTCCAAATTGTGCACATGAACTGTGAGTTTACCGCTCCAGAGAGACAGGTTTCTGATGAGGTTAGATCTTTTATTAGCAGAATAAAGGAGGAAGACTTCATAATTTTGGATGGATGGATGGATGGGTGGAGGGAGGGAGGGATGGATGCTTTTAATTTTTGCATACCGTTACATCAGACTGTATTGACTAGCGAGGACTAAAGAGTGCTGCTCATTGCTGTTCTCCCTCTCCTCAGGAGAAGACAACATCTTAGCGCTTCACCAGATAGTGATGTTTGCATAAACAGCATTTTTGTGATACTTTGTAATACTCCAATCTGAAAAATACAACCACGGAAACCTGTCATAAATATGGTCATATTTAGAGTAAATAAAGCATTTATGTGCTGTATTCTCATTAATGTGCAGATAGGAAGTGTAATGAAATATTTTCACTTTAACCTTGCAGCCATTGTTACTATATCACAGCTGAAGCAGTAACATAACACAAATAAAACTGAGTTTGACGTGCTCTGTCAGTCGGGAGCACAAAATATGATGGTGCCAGGCCAATAAGAAAAATGTTGATTTTAGGAGGAACAAAACATAGCCAGCTAGCTACAGAGCTGCAGCTCTTGGCAGCACATGCCTTCACGGTCTTATAAATCACACTTGTCTGTATACAGTATGTTACATTAAGACACTCCAACAGCAACAATAATGTGAAGTATTATAGACAAGAGAGGAGTGCTTGTGCCAAAACAGTCTCCCGGATGGAAACAATTTCTGTGTCAGAATAAATAGACAAGCCTCTGAATTAAAACCTGTATTCAACAATATCACCGCAGAGCTTAAAATGTGTGAAATCATGTCCAATATTCACAATGCCATGCTGACGTTTAAGCCCTATTCAAAAACCTTGATTATTGCACATGCTTTAACTTTAACAACCTATAGCTGCATGTCTTCCTCCTCTCTCCACCCCACTGTCTGCCTAGTTTAGAAAAATATAAAAAATAAAGGCCCTCAGTGCCGCAAAAAATAAATAAATAAAATTAGGTCAAAGTAAAACTGTGATAAAATCCCAGACATAACTTCCTTTGGGTTAAATGGGAATAAATACAAAGTCATCATTGGGTATTATTAAAAACCATTTTTCAGAAGGAACATAAAGCATCTGGCTTAAAGGATAAAAGCAGATCTGATAAATATATGGGACAAATAACTTTTAAAAATCATGAAATTCAACTTAAAACCCAATCTGAACAAAATATTATTAATTAAAATCAATCGTTTATCAGCTACACAGGTGTCCTTTTTGCAAAGACATTTAAAAACCACTTTATACCTGCAAAATTATCTTTGAAATGTATATATTATGTTATAAAATACTTTAAATGTAGCAGTAACACTTTGAACAAACTCAAACCCCTACTTTGAATAATTTTCTGAAATTTCCGATAACTGCAAAAAGATCCACAAAGCACACTATTCTGCATGAGCTTTTAATGGCCTGCATCTCTATCAATTATCCATCACTAGTTATTTTTAGATATGCAAGGATTAAGTACAAAACTGGACTGGTTTCTAATCCGTTTAGCTTCCCCACCCAGTACAGAAAGAAGAACAACAATCAGAAGTGAAGCTAAATTAGGAAAAAGTCCCGTCTACTTGTTTTAATGAGATGAATCAGTGCTCTGAGAAGGGAGCTCTGGTTTCCCTCCTGTGGGAAATCTTTTTATATGTATAGTCTGAGGTCTCACCATATACAGAGTGACACTGGGAGAAGAAAAGCGGTTCTTCAGTCAGTAACACCAAGCAACTGTAGCAAGACCACAGCAACATCTCACTACTACTGCTGGCCAGATGGTCAAAGAGAAAACCTACAAGAGATGAAGACACGATGGATAAAAAGTACAGTTACTCTGCAACTCTATAAAACTCTCCACCTTACTGATTTCAAAAGAAGAGAATGTTTTTCTACAATCTTTCTATAAGGTTTACAAAGAAACTAAGAAAATCAAATCAATATGGTAAAATTCTGAGGCAGAGGAAATATTTCAGTTTTTTT
This sequence comes from Girardinichthys multiradiatus, assembly GCF_021462225.1. Taxonomy (NCBI): domain Eukaryota; kingdom Metazoa; phylum Chordata; class Actinopteri; order Cyprinodontiformes; family Goodeidae; genus Girardinichthys; species Girardinichthys multiradiatus. The sequence continues at coordinate 14,663,578 of NC_061818.1, forward strand.
TCCCTGTTTTATAAAATTACGTTTAAACTTAAATAGAAAAAGAAAAGTAAAACAAGCCAAGATAAAACAATGAAGACACACTACAACAACCTGTGTATTTTTCTAAGATATTTTGACGTATGGATGTTTAACATAAATTTGACAAATTCTCAGAGATTATAGTAACATAACTAAACAATTGAAGCCTAAGTACTTTTAAAATGTTTCACAGAATGTAAAACAGGAATAAATTAGAACACCCCCACATTTATTTATTTCTAAAATGGCTAAAATCACATTAAATGTTTCACATCATGGGAAAAAACAGTACCCAGTGTTTTGAGGGAGGTTGGCCATAGCTACACCTCTGACATTTAGCATTGTTGGCTCTTGACTGCTGAGATGAAAGTGAGACCCTGTGGAGATCAAAAGAGCTGCCCGGGGACTTCAGAAAGACAAACGTAGCAGCTTATGAGTCAGGTAAAAGGTTTGAGTTTTAATTTAATATGAGCACTTCCACTGTATGGAAAGTAGTCTACAAGAGAAGGACACTGAAAACAACAACCAACATGCGCAAGTCCGTCCATCCACACAAGTTTGTCCCAAAAGCCGCTAAAAGATTTGGAACAAAGTCTCCAAAAACTCTAAGATGTCATCATGGGACCTACAGAGGACTCTTGCTACTGTTGATATAATAGTTGAAGAGGAACTGGACCTTGCAACATGACAATGTCCTGGACTGGTCTAAACATAGATCTCGATCTCATCGAGATGCTGTGTGGTGATTTAAAACCAGAGATAAACCCCTAAAACATCTCACAGCTGAAAGTGAGTAGTAGGACAAACTCTCCTCAGACTGATGTCAGAGACTGGTAGATGGCTACAACTGGAAAACATCTCACTGAAGTTACTTCAACCAAAAAGGCTAAACTAGATGTGAGGTGGTGTCCTATTTTTCTTTCTTCAGAGCAGTTTTGTTGGAAGTTTTTTAAAATAAAAAAACAAGGTCATTTTTCTTGTCTACATTTCTTAAGTGTTCAGCATACCCAGTGGGGTGTCCTAACTTTTTCAAACGACTCTCCCAGCTCTAGTGTGTCTGCTTTCATCTGTTACCTGGTAAATCAGCTTTGATGCAGAGAGCACAGTACTGACTGGGAGAACGAACCAAAATGGCAGCGATACACTTCGCACTGGTCACTTGTAGCGTCTCATCACCACTCAACAGCAGCTGGAAAAAAATATTTTGTTAGGATCCATTAAAATATGACCCTGAATATGAATTTGAAATTTAAGATGCGTGGCGCCAAAATACACTTCACTGCCATGTCGTAACCACCACACCACTCTGCTGCCCTTCCACTTTCTAAGCTGATTTACGTTCCAAAAACGGGATTCTAACCTATTAATATAATTTTTTACATTTATAGTTCTGGTTACTGTAGCTTAAGACAGATCAACTACACTAAACGAAATTCAGTTTTATTCCAACTGTAAAATAGTGAAAACCTGGATAAAGAAAGATGCCCAGATATGGAAGAAATTACCTCCTTAAGCTGATTGAATATTCAAATATTCAGGCCTCTGTTTTTCTTCACTTATTTTATCATTGAGAAAAATAAGTTCTTAAGCAACAAATATTTAGTAATGAGATGGAGTGGCCCATGTGAAGCAGAACAACCTTCTGAAAACCTTATCATTTAATAATTAGAGTGAAGATCTCTTATTTTTACATACTTATCTGTGTAAAACTGCACAGAAACCCTGAGTGTCCTGGTAGCCAATTTGAAAAAGAATCAATAATTAAACACACAGTAACTGCAGAAAACTATCCCTGTTGCTGAATCAGCTTTTCATTATGCAAATTGTGGTCACTTCTAATTTCAGAAAAACTGAAATTAAGGCTTTAAAACAGCGGTTATCATGCAGGGTTCATCCACTCAATTTTACAGTTTATAATCTGGCCACAGTTGACAAAGGTACGGACAAATGAAATCCCAGTTTGTCATTGCTTAAATTTATAGGAATATTGTTATCTTGAGCTTGTGATTGTAGCGAGAGTAATACTTTACACAAAACAGGGGCAATCCAAACAAACCAACCGACGTCATGAGCTGCGAGTGACCACTGAGGAAACTCAACCAAATATAATCTACCCATTGATTTCCCAGACATGAAGAACAAACATTTGTATAGGCTAAAGCCCTAACTGAATTCCCGTTCAAAGGAACATTAATCCAGGATTAGAGTTTATTGTTATGATTATAGTCAGTGGTAGAGTTCAGGTCTTGGGAGTGGAAGCAGGATGTTTAGACAGAGACCTTTTTCAGCAGGAGAGGCAGTAGGCTGTGGTCAGCAGGCTGTTGCTCTTGGTATTGGATGAGGGTCTGGCTGCTGTTGTTGAGGCCGTCCTCGTTCGCATCGCACATGCCTGAGGTACTCATCAGAACCGACACTGCTTCTTCCAGCTTGACTAGCTGCCAGAGGAGTCCTAACGCACGAAAGATACAACAGACTCTGATGATGTGCTTTACAAGTGTTATAAAAGGATTATTACAAACGGATCACAATGTGTGTACATGATACTAATTTATGTAATCTTCACATGACAACCATGACTTTAACCAATGTTGAAATAAGGCCATGTTAGTCATTATGTAGATCACAGGATCTCAGTCTGATTAATGATGAACCCAATCCTAACTCCGCAAGTTAAATGGGTAGGACTGGCAACACTGGCGACTAGTAGCCTGCATTTCGTCTCACTGACAGTCTCCTCCTCTGAAGGAAAATGACTACATGCTCAGCTGTGAGCAGATTCATAAATAGGTCAGGTGTTGTATTGAGACTATTATATCCTGGATTTTCTATAAAACCATTGCTATTTCTTTTTTTGTCACATGGGAACAAAAATTGGGTGTCAATGCTTAAAATTATTGCCGATGTTCTCTAACCGACACGGGGAAAAAAAATTCATCGCTTACAGTAATATTGGATAAATTAGAATATGCATTCTGATGAGGATTAATTGCTTAAATTACTTTTAGGCAGGTATTAAACATGCTTTTCATTAAACCCACATCTCTGTATTAAAAATGTTTTCTTTATTGGTCTGATGTAATACTGTAATATTAAATGTTGTCTTTTAATTTGCTTTAAGTGGGAAATCATTTTATATTTAACAGAAATAAAGGTTTGAAAACGTCAGTCTGTGTGTAACTGATCAGTGTGTTTCACCTATTGAATTGAGTTACTGACTTAGATTAGCTTTTCAATAATATTCTAAATATTATTAAATATAATAGTATACCTGGTTAAATGTCAGTTAGCAAGTTACACCTTGACCTGACGCTTTTAGTTGCCATCAGGAATGTCTTTTGTTCTGGATATTCGACCATTCCTCTTCTCAGCGTTGGTTGAGTTTATTACAATTGGTTGATTTGCTTGTCATATTATGGCTTTTAAGCATAGTCCAAAATGGTTCTTACAGGCTGAGGTTCATTCCAGAGGCTTAAAGTTAGCCCGCTTTAACAGTTTTAAAATCGGTTTAAGTTTGCGTTTGGTTCATTATAACAAATTAAAAGAATCTAGCTGATTTTTGGTGAAGCCTCCAGCAGTAAACACCCCTCTCCGTTCCAAACATTTCTATCATTGTGACTAAATGCCTCAATCTAAGTCTCGTCTGTCCATAAAACGTTTCTTCCAGAAGATATTTAGCTTGTCCATGTAGAGGACTCCAAATTTCAGTTTAGCTTGAAGGTGTTGATTTTAAACCCGTGCCATATCACTTTTTATGCTTTTGTTATTTTCTGAAAGTATGCAGACCGCAAGTGGGGTGGAGAGAGGGGGAAGACCTGTAGTATGCGTTGCACGCTTTACCGCTACGCCTGTGTATCTCTGCATTTGAGATCAATGAAGCCCTCGAAACACAGCAGGCCTTCCTGTTGGCATCCTCTCAGCAGCTTCACTATTGTCAAAATAAGGTGAGATCTTTCCATGTAATCCATGCAACACTCATTAACTGCTACAGTTAAATCCATAAAAACTACGATAAATATCCTTTTGTGTAATCCATGCAATAATTATTAAAACACACAGTTGGAGCAGTGGAGAGTGAAACAAGCATGTTCTCATATTCTGGCACAGAGAGACTGGAAAGGCCTGTGTGGAGCCACATTTTATCTGTCTTATCTTTTTCAAAAATATAAACAAGTATATCTAAAGAAATGATGTATGATTTTACATTCTTTCACATGTATTAAATGAAATTAGCAATCTTTGATTAACAAGTTAAAAGATGTATGATTGAAATGTGATTAAGAACTGAGGATTAGAGTAAAAAATATTGAGGTTTGACATTCTCAATCAGCTATATATGAAAGAAATATAACAATCATTTGTGAAGCATGAATAAAAAGAATTGTAACTATGTTTTAAAGTAAATGCTGAAAGCTAAAGAATGAAATGTGTAATACTGTGTAAAGTTTAAAACTGAGCAGATTAGGGAAAGAACTGGAGGATGACTTGGAGTGACGAGAGCCAGCTGCATGCTGACAGCAAACCTTTTTGTAAAGAAGGAAGGGAGGATGTGACTACAGCCAGCTGTGTGGTTATTATTGGCATCTCCAAGGCTGAAACAACAGCATCCGTGGATCACAGTGACCGTGACTAAAGTATTGGGCAATAACCAAGAAGCCGTGCGGAAAGGGTTGCGCAATAACTAAGAAGCCTAATAAGGGGCTGACTGGTGAAAGCATCAAGCACCATAAAAGCAATGCTGAAGGAGGTAACGGGGTTGTTTCCTCGCAGAAGACCAGCGAACAAGATCGGACGGAGAAGATAAGCTTGGATGGAAAAGGAACAGAGACACAGCCCCACTGATCGACTGCATTAAAAAAGAGGATCAACCCGTGGGCCCAGAAAGGACTCTGCCTCAAAATTAAGAATCTGATTTCATCTAAAGCCTTTTTATAAAGACAACAGAAGTGAACTTGATCGGTGAACAGCTGATTGCTCCAAGTTTCAGGCTTCTGGAAGTCCTGAATCAACTTCATTTATGTCTCCGGGTTTCCTTCAACTCTTCAGCCTCTGGAAACTACTGTCTTCTGAGACATATAACAACAAAGATCCTGTTTAACCATCAAAGTCTGGAGCATCAGTGCCTGCCACTTAAAGGAAGAAAACTGAAGATTAAGTTGTATTCCCTTCAAGAAACCACTCGTTGTTACCAGACGAATCTTCTCCATCAGGTGCATGGATGAGCCTCCGTCTTCAAAGTCTCTCCAAACTCACTAGTTTCAGCATCAGGAAAAGACAGGTTGAATTGATTGATTCATTCTATTATTGAAATTAGTTTGTGTTGCCGAATTAAAGCTGTTACTGACCCCTGCAAAAGCGTTACTAATTAAAGAAAGCATATAAAATTCTAGTTAAATCGTGGACATTCAATTATTTGAGTCACTGTATTGTTGGTTTTTCATTGGTGGTAAAAAGTCTTGTTGCCTGGTTCTAAGATATTTTAGGAGGTTTTTAAAGGTTGCCTTAGCCAAGTTTGTTAAAACAGCGCCTTTGGGGCTCGTGCTGAGCCACTAAAATTAACCTAGCCCATATACCAAGAGCCAGTTGTAAATTAGGGAATGAGCAGCCGTGAACAAAAGTGACTGTTGAAAGTGTGGATGACTGCGATAGGCTATTCAGTCGTCCAGACCTCCAGTTGAAGAAGGACGAGACTTTTGTATGAAGGCTGTCAGAGGCTAGGCGAGTAATTTCCCAACACCAGCTTAAACAGAACTTTCAGTAAACCTGCTTAGTAAGATCTTTCAGGTTTAGGGAAGTCCGGACCCGTTAGATGGAGAGCTGGTTTGAGCAATCTCTTTAGACATAGGGAAGTAGGAGGGAGGGGTTAGCTCATTGGACAACGAAACTACTGACAGCAATAGTGATGTAGCAATTTCCAGTTCCTGGTAGGGTTATGTCCTCGTGGCATTTAGTCTCAGGTCATAAGGTTAAAACTTCAACAAAACAATAATCCAAACAGGCATCAAAAATAGTTTTGGAATGGAAAGAGGGCTAGCATTAGCTTTCTGGAATGCCATTCTTAAAGCTTAAACCTCAATCCATAAAATATATATTTTCTCACCGGCACAGTTTTTAATAAGCTGAGCTGAGCTAGCACTGTTTAAAGTCTGCAGCAGCAGGATGCATAATCTGTCCCTTGTGGCAATGGGAAGGTACTGCGCCCCAGTGTCTCCAGAGGTGCGAAGCAGCTGTAGCCAAACATTCACCACCGAAGTCTTCAGCACTTCGTCTGGATAAACCAAAGCTGAGCACAGGAGGTCCAGCAAGGGCACTGGTAAACAAAGAAAAACTCTTTCAGAAAAAGTTGACAAAATAAAATTGCAAAACATACTTATAACATGTCAGTGCAGAGTAAAGTCAAATCTTGTGGTTGTACTTCTATTATATTTAAAATACACCACAGATGGTTACTCAGAAGTAGAGGTGGCATCTAACCTGTAGAACACTCTACCTTTTTATTGGAGCTAGACTGTTTTAATCATTTTAAAACTATTTTAAAAGCCCACTACTATAATACAGAATATTTTAGCTTTTATTGTGCTAATTATAATACATATACTATCTATATTACAACTTATTTTCTTTTGTTGTGTTTTATCTTTTGATAATATCTACTCTTTTTATACCACTGGTGATTTCATACGTTGTGCAGCACTTTAGTCAACTTTTGTGCTTTTTAAATGTTTTATGAAAATAAACTTTGACTTGACCTCAGTTTAAATAGGCATGCACTGAAAAGGCTTTTCATGGCAGGATTTAATTTCTGGAGTTCCTTGAGGTCTGACTTCTTTCTCTTTCTTTTTTGATCAATTAAAATTTCTTTGGACTTTTTGTCTAAGGACTATGATTCATAGAAGAGAAAAAAAAAACATGCTGAAGTTTTTTGATAGAGGCAGTTGAATCCAAAAGAAAAGGAAAGAATTAAAATATCCCAATTTGTGCATCAAAGCATGTTTTTAACCTATATCTGATTTTCATTCAACTAAAAAAAGTGCATCACAGTACATGGTGTAGGTTGATGAGTTTATGCTATGAAAAGGGTGGGAATTCTTAGTTTTGATGCATTGAAATAATTCGATTTTTCAGTATTTGATTTTAAAATTAAAGAAAAAACAGTCGATTCAAATCTCCTGCTGATAGACTGGTGTGATTCAACACTCTACTTGTGCAGAGTTACATTTGTTCTGTTACAAATGTAACGAATGTTCACACTACAAAAGAAAACACAAGAGCTGTGTGGACACTGGTGCACAGATACGAATCAGTAAACTATGAGTGAAACGCTTGTAAATATGTTTCAGAGTAGATTGGATTTACTCATAGGAACTTTCCTAAGTTCTTGATCTTTGTTACAGATAAACACAATAAATATCATTGTTGCAACCAGCCAATGGCAGGCTGTCCCACAGTTAACACACAAGCCACCTGATTTAGTGCTCCATCCTTTGGCTATCTGAGATCTCTTAAGAGATTTGTGATAGTGCTGATAATGCATGTGGATGTGACTGGATACGCTGCCTCTCTCACAACATTTACAGCAAACACTCAGTAACAAGTTTTACTGACTGAGGATACACCAGTCACAAACCAGAGCTTCTAAGCCACTGTTTTCTCAACCAGTACGTCTTAATACTGGTCTTCAGACATATGCTAAGACTTCAGCATGATCGAGGAGCACTGAAAATACTACAAAAAAAGTGGATCAAATACTGGAAATAAAATGTGTCACAAGGATGAAAGGATTCAAGAATCAGGAGAGAAGGAACTTAAATGGCAGACAGGATAGGGAGACAGTGGAAGAGGTACAAAAACACCATCTCTACCAGACTAGGAGTCTTCTTAAAGCACATCTTCAAGGTATGCAGGCTGCCAGAAAAAGCAGGATTCAGATTCCCAAAAAGAACAACTAAAGCTGAGAGGACAGAGACATCATCCATGCTGTTCATTACAGTGCAGAGTGAGGTGGAAGACAGCAACACAGACTCTGTGGGTAGCACATAAGAAAGAGATGACAGAGTACATGAGCCGAGCTGAAAGCCAGCTGCTCTTTCAAGAAGATCAAAATCCATGTGAGCCAGGAGAGGAAATGTTTGATTGCACTACAAAATATGAGACAAAGATGAGAGACCGGCATTAAGAGGGAAGCAGAGGGTGAAGAAAGAGCAGAAGAGGGTAAAACTTTCAGGAAGAAGACAGATATGTAAAACACTGTTGTTTAACAGCACTCTTCACAACAAATAAACACAGATGTAGATACAACATAAAACAAAAAAGACTTCATTTTGCCTTCGTCAACAGTGAAAGCAAAGGTTGATTTCCATGTTTTGCAGCCAAACAGTGATGCTGCATGCATTGAAATACCACTTGGTCACCCTAGCGAGCTGCTTTCAGAAGTGTTGCTTTGTTGTTGTGTAAACATCGCTGCAGAATATTTAATCGGACCTTTCTCTGACTTGCTCTGGGGCTTTTGAACTCTCAGCTTCTAGTGTAAATACCAGCAATTCCCAACCTGGGGGGTTTGCTCTTTTAGAGGGTAGATCTAAAGGTAGAGGAGGGGGCCAATGACACAAGCAAATCTACAAAGTAAACTCATATTAGAGCGCTGAATAAACTGCATCAGAGCAGCTTAGCAACTGTGTATCTGTGGAACAAAACAAACTCAATGAGAAAATGGTCAAATAAATCGTACAGAAATCACAGATGCATTTTTCATTACCTGCATACAGAAGCTTTTTCCAATGAAAACAATAAAGAGGTACAGGTTCTTCTCTCATTCAGTACCTAGTGTCTTGTAAAAGTATTCACCCCCCCTTGGCATTTTTCATGCTTTGTTGCCTCAAAACCTGGAATTAAAATGGATTGTTGAAGAGTTTGCAGCATTTTATTTATAGAACATGCCTACAACTTTGAAGATGTATTATTTTGTTATTGTTAAGCAAATTGGACAAAATAACAGAAAACTTCCGTATGCATAACTGTTCACCCCCCTATAGTCAGCACCTAGTAGAGCCACCTTTTGTCGCAATTACAGCTGCAGGTTGCTTTGAATAAGTCTCTAGGAGCTCGCCACATCTTGCCACTGGGATTTTTGCCTATTCCTCGAGGCAAAACTGCTCCAGCTCCTTCATGTTGGATGTTTTTTTGCTTGTAAAAAGCATCTTCAAGTCTAAACACAGGTTCTCAATCTGGTCTGGACTTTGACTAGGCCATTCCAACACATTTAAATGTTTTAACTTAAACTACTGGAGCGTTGCTTTAGCAGTATGCTTAGGGTCATTGACCTCCTAGAAGGTGAACCTCCGTCCCAGTCCCAAATCCCAAGCAGACTGACACAGGTTTTGCTCAAGAACATCATAATGATACATATAATGTATCTTATTCCATGCTTATCCAGAGCTGGAAAATATCAATATCAATTCCCCATCTGATCCAGACCCTGTAGGAACTCTTATTTTCTCAGTCTCTTCCTGTTAGAGTGGCTAACCCACAATACACATAAAACAGGGTAAACAACAAAACCAAATAAACACAGAAAATGATAAGAGAGCAAGAAAAAAAAAAGAGATAGGGGTTAATTCTATAGACTAGCAGGCAGGGAGCAAATCTGAAAAAAAATGAAATCCACTGGGAGCTCTGTTGTCATTGCCTTGGTGTCGTTAGTCCAAACAGGCCCACAGAGACTTCCTGTTGACTGGCAGGCAGCAGACAGATGCACACAGTCAATAATGACAGCCCACATCTTACATCAGCAACTTAGCAAACCATTCCTACCTGTGTCTGCTTAGGGATAAACACAGAAGGTGGTCACAAATAGGAAAACACAATGGCTTTAATGCCAGTGTTTTGGTATAGGTCTTACCTTTGTTCATCAGTGCAAAGACAAGCAGTCAGTCATGACAAAGCACCTCACAACATCCACAAGCTTGAGCCTGATGAACAATGCCCACTAACAGAGCAAACAACTGATCAATTAGCAGACAGATGTTGCATAACTGGTTGAACCAGAGATTTAATCACAACCGTGTATTTTCTCCCTCATTGTGCTGAACTGGACTATCTTCTGGATCTAAATCTACTAATGAATGGAGTAGGGAAATGATTAGATGAGCAAAATGTAACATCTTATTTTGGCAGCACCTGTTCAGGGACTGGCCATGTGAATCTAATGTAATGTGTGCTTATTTATATGCAACCAGAGGGGAACTGAAAAGGTTCAAACAGCTGAAGAAAGTCCAAGGTGGGTTCTGATCAACCAGTTCTGTCTTTTAAATGTTGGAAAGGTTTTATTTGAAACTGGACACAATATAAAAATCTCTATTCATTTGCTATGGAGCTATTGGGTTTAATGATTACCATGAAAACATTGCCATGGGTTAGTAATACTAACCCATGGCAAGATAACTACTACTACTAGCAGTACTAATATAAAAAACAATATACATAAATACATTTTTTCCAACTGGCTTCATTCTAGGTGAACACTTTTGCATATCTTAAACAAATGTAGTATAATATTGGTAACCATGACAAATTAATATATAATAATCATGATACTAAATGTTGATCATATGATCATATGCCAAACAGCTACATAGGTCAGTTTATAAGGTAAATAAAACAAGCTATGATTTAATTTTGTGTATCCCTTCTGATGTTGAGTAAATCACCAAATCCACAGTTAGAAGTGACCCTAACTGTTCTGTGTTACCATTTTTGTGTGGATACTCTACACACCCCTGACTGAGGACATTTATCTTTACTACAACAGGAGGTCAGAAGGATGGGTCAGAGAATTAGTGTTTTGAGAAAAACATGGCTAAGTATAATTCAACAGTAGAAAAGAAATGCATTTCCATCAGGATATTTCTTGCTTTTGGCCACTTTAACAACTATTGACATGATCACAGTAAATAAAGACAATACAGGAATAACATTTAAATTATAAAAATAATAAAAAACATCATCAATGAGACAAAAATGCTTCTTTTTCTTCAAACATTATTTAGAGACTATACTTTGAGTCCCTGCAGGCATTTCAAAGTGTGCAATATTGCAACTGGATGGCGTGGAGTCCATACTGGGTAGGCTTTTATATTTCAGGTGTCGTGTATTCACGTTATGCTTGTCAATACTATACTTGACCAGTTGAATGGATTTTCAGTTTTTACACCTGATGCACATCATTGGTGAAGATGCTAAAGTTCAAGGAGAGTGGTGTGGTCATCTTGGTGATTGAAAAGAGAGAAAAATGTGGGTTATCAGCATCAGAATATTCAGTTAAAATACTGTGAATATTGTTTTTATTAGTAGTAATAGTATTATTTTTATCACTACTCTCACAACCTCATCAAACACAGAATATCTTCTGTATTACATTATGTCTATTTTTAATATAGGATGACATGCGTATTTTAAGGTAAAATGGAAAAATAGGAAAGCGTTTAGATTAGCACACTATATATATATATACACGTTTAAGTAATTCCAGTGAAAAATTCATCAGCCTACCGCAAGAGACATTGATTATGTTTTTAGTGTTGGAATGGAAATATTTAGAAAGAGCCTAAGAACTGCTGAACATCAAACAAAAATATAAACTTGACAAATTTCACGACTGGCCTGTTTTATATGATTTCAAGGACAAATTATGGTCTGTAGCCCATTCACACGACGCACCCAGCATTCGCTCTTCTTTTACAAATGACGAGAACAGTTAGCTACTGTATTTAGCTTTGCACTTTTACTTGAAATCCAGAGGGCGGGATATAGTGTGTGCTTAAGGCTCTTATTGTGAATGATTAAAGGAAGTTGTGCCTCAGTTCATTTGCTATCTTGCTGCTTTTATACAAATCAGATGCTTATTGAGAGGTCAACGTAACAAAAATCAACTTGAAATGAAATGAAGGTGTGAAATACTGAACATGGTAAAAGTGAGAGGCGTAAAAACCAACATGATTAATTTCACCTTTGTGAAAATTAGAATCCGTGAATTTGGAGGTCATTAAAATGATAACATGGTAAATATTAATGTTATAAATATTAAGGTTCTCAAAAATTTAACATTGTCTGTTATTATTCACTGCTTTGATTTTAGCGCCTCCATTTTTATTATCATTCATCGCGTTCACAGTGTAATTTTTGTTACATCCAGTAGATCGGAATACAGCAGCAGCCTCGGCGCTCTTGGTTTTTACGGCACAAACGTTTACCATGTTCAGTATTTCAGAATCAGAACCAGAATCAGAATACGAATTCTTTTTATTGTCATTGTGTAAAAAATGCACAACAAAGTTTAAAAATAGCAACTCTCGAAGTCGGTGAAAACAATCAAATAAATGAATAAATCAGGGATTACATGAATTTGCAGTGTTCAGGGCAACAACAGCTCTTGGGTAGAAACTGTTTTTCAGTCTGTTTGTTTTTGACATTATTGCCCTGAAACGCCTCCCTGAGGGTAAAAGTTCAAAGAGGCGGTGGCCGGGGTGTGAGGGGTCCCTGATGATGCTGCAGGCTCTCCGGAGGCAGCGGGTCCTGTAGATCTCCTCCAAAGATGGAAGAGGGCAGCCAATCAGGCTCTGGGCAGTGTTTATGACCCTCTGGAGCTGCTTCCTCTCTGCCACAGTGCAGCAGGAGAACCACAGTGAAGATGCCATGGTACAACACCGACTCCACAGAGCAGTGATAGAAGGGCACCGGCAGCTCAGTTCTCAGGTTGTTCTTCCTGAGAATCCTCAGGAAGTACAGTCTCTGCTGTGCCTTCTTCAGGGTGGAAGTGGAGTTTGCATTCCAGGTCAAGTCATCACTGATGTAGGTGCCCAGGAACCTGAAACATCTCCTCCCTGTCCCCATTTATTATGAAGGGCTGAATGTCTGGTTTACACCTCCTAAAGTCGACAATCAGTAGCTTCGACTTGGAGGTGTTCAAACGGAGGTTGTTGGTGGTGCACCAGTCAGACAGCCGTTCTACTTCCATTCTGTACCTAGCCTCATCTTCTCCAGAGATGAGCCCCACCGCCGTGGTATCATCAGCAAACTTTATGACGGAATTGTTCGGGTGGATGGGGGTACAGTCATGGGTGTAGAGTAGGGGGCTTAGGACACAGCCTTGTGGAGTGCCGGTGCTCAGTGCTGAGGACATGTGGGGTCCTACTCTCATTCTCTGGGATCGGTCTGTCAAAAAATCCCTTATCCAGGGCGGCGCTGGTGGTGTAGGGGTGAAAGCGCGCGACCATATACAGAGGCTACAGTCCTTGAATGGTGGCTGTCCCAGGTTCGAGTCCCAGACCCGGCGACATTTACCGAATGTCTCCCCCTCTCTCTACCCCTCTTTCCTGTCTACCTATTGTCAAAAAATTGAAAAATAAAGGCCACTAGTGCCAAAAATATCTTTAAAAAAAAACAATATGATGTGCTGGACCCCTTGCCACACCTGCCGGCCATTGAATTCTTTCTCAATCCTCTGCTTGTAGTTTTCCTTGGCCTCTCTGATGCCTCTCTTCAGAGAGGCTCGGGCGCAGATGTACAGGTCCCTGTCTCTGGATCCGAAAGTGCTATTTCTCTCCTTCAGCAGGTTCTTGACCTCTTTGTTCATCCAGGTTCATCCAATATATACAGCAGTCACCATGACAACAGTAAACTCACACGGAAGGTACAATGGCCTGCATCTGACGGTAATAAATTCCAGATCTGCTGAGCAGTGCCTGTAAATACCCGTGGCATTTGTGCACCAGCTGCTGTTCACATAGATGCAGGGCCCCCTTCCCCTGTTCTTACCGGAGTCACGGCTCCTGTCATATCTGTAAGCTGTGCGTCCTGCAAGCTCGATAGCCGTGTCCGGAATGGATGAGTGGAGCCAGGTCTCCGTAATCAGCAAAATGCAACAGTCAGAAACGAGACTCTTTGTTGCTAACTGAAGCTTCAGCTCATCCATCTTTCACACCTTCAATTCATTTCAAGATGATTTTTGTTACTTTGACCCCTTATACTACTTCTGGTATAAGAAGAAATAAGAGAGAAATACAACATAAGAAATAGGAAATAAGACATTTTGCTACAATAAGTAGTACACACATCAGGCTAAAAGTTAGCTTATTTGGCAATAGCCAAATAAACAGCTAGTAGCTGCTGAAGGAGGGTGTGGACAGCCTGTGTAGTTTTTTTATGCATGGCGTGAGGACAAAAACATCTTCCTAAAGCAGGTACAAAATCCAAAACACAGCTATATTTAAAGCTTGCTACTGTTGTCCCCCCACTGCACTTTCATTGGCTTCTGCGAGTGTCTGCAGGGAGGCATCTGAGAAGCTATATGGGATGAACCATTAAAAACCATAGTTTTAAAAGTAAATTTATGTATAATCTGTTATACTAACTAAAATCTTTTACCATTGTTATTATTAAAACCAGTTCATTTCATTCATTCAATATAAAAGCTCCTTTAAGAGGCTGAACAGGTTTTTTCTAAATAGTAATAATGTTATCATTTACAATGATTGAATCTGAGTTAACATAAAATCATCTTAAAACCCATTCTCATCTGAGAACCTCTGCTTCCCCTTAATGGAGAGTCTAATTGACCTGCAGGGTCTTACCGTACTGAGTTAGAAGGCTCTGGGCCACGTTGGGGACGGTCTTCAATAGGTTCCCTAGGAAGTTGAATGTAGGCAGGAAATGCTTCACACTAAGCTGGTCGTTCAGCTACGGGAAAGTATAAAAAAATACAATAACAAGATGAAACAAAGGAGGGCTGCACGGTGACGCAGTTGGTAACACTGTTGCCTTGCAGCAAGAAGGTCTGGGGTTCGATTCCCGGCCGGGGGTCTTTCTGCATGGAGTTTGCATGTTCTCCCCGTGCATATGTGGGAGACCTTTGAACACACATGGGTGTGGACAATGCAGGAAAATGATTTGAAGCATAGCAAGTCAGCTTCTGAATGGCTCAAAAAACAAACCAAGATAAAGGTTTTGAAGTAGCATGTTAAAAGTCTGGACTTGAATCCAATTGAGATGTGGTGGTGTGACCTTAAGCAGGCCCTTCATTCTTAAAAGCCCACCGATGTGGCTGAATCAAACAAATTTGCAAAGAAAAGTGGCCAAAGGTTCCTCCACAAAGATGTGAAACACTCCCTGTCATTTGATGGCAGTTGTTTCCTCGAAGGGTGACAGGAGTCGTCCTCAGGTTTAGGCAACAATTAACTGTTTCACATTGAGACAGATTGGTTTGGACAGCTGTTTCCCTCAATAAATGAAATTATGATTGAAAAACTCCTTTCCTTATTTGCGCCGGTTATTTCTGTCTGATAATAACATTTCATTAAAAAGCAAACACTGAAGAAATTTGTAAGTGGGCAAATAATTTTTCAGAGCACCCTAAATCCATTTACTCAATTAGCCAAGGGATTATTAGATTCCCTCAACTCTAAAGTAGGTAAAAATGTTTTATTTAAACATGGGTTTTATTGAAAGTGCTCTTAAGTTGCCTCTATTTAATTTTCCCCCAATAGGAGCAGGACACCATAGGAAACACATACTGTGGATAAGATGGCAAAGGACTCAACGAGACAACTGTCTGATTTACTGAACCAAAACATACTGCTTCCTAGTCCAAACAGGAGTTCTTCACCAGAACTTCACATGAAACGTTTTTTAACAAGATGTATTCTAGTTATATATACGAGACCTGTCAACACCACCAGGCGTTAAATCTTCCTGTCATCAGCGGCACAAACAACCTAACCCGGTTTACCTGATTGCTCAACGATCTCCTCACCCTGAGGTGACACAACAGCAGCGAGAGGAAGACAAACTCTCTGTCTGTCTACTAAACCGCCCAGTTAGGATGTGACTTATTTACACTTAGCAGCAGTGGATGCTGGATGCATGTAAAAGTGTTTGCCTTACCTATTTGTGTACCTTGTCCAAAACAAAGTGAAATGGCAGCTCGTTCTGGAACTCTAGAAGCAGCTGAACCAGCACTGATTGGCACAAACACAAACAGGAGTACACACACACACACACACACACACACACACACACACACACACATTAGACACATAAAGGGACATTAAACAGCAGTGGAGAGCAATGGAAAACATATTCAGCTATCCTCGGCAGGAAACTACAACTGCTTGAAGCATTTCATTAGCGAACATCATGACAACAAGATCCCTGCAACTGTGTTTTCAGTTGGCCGTAAATGACTTTTAAAAATGTATTTCACATGTCAGAGCAAAGAGGAAATAAACATCTAACTATTAGCATTCTACTAACGCTTACAATAAAGCGGTCCCTGAGGCATTCTGGGACGGCAGCCATGAATTATTCATTTATTAGTTCTTACAAAAGCATTTTAATGCTGTAAACGTCTGCTGAGACAAAGTCTGAGTGTTTGATGGCATAGCTTGGCTGAAAGACAAAAGCATTATGAATACAGAGAAGTGTGAATATTGCTGAGTACATAAATCATTAAAGATAAAGAAAACAAATTATTTCAGCTCTCTGGAAAATTAAAATGAACAATTATCGACGTGCAAACTGAGGCGAGCAATTACTGGCAGTGACCCTGCATCAAGCCCCTAAAGTCTCTGTGTTTGTAAGATTGGATGTGGGTAGAATATGCGTGTCCACATGTAACATTGATGTGTTTGTATGAGTGCAGGCAGGGATCTCATCACCTTGGCCAACTGGGTCCTCCTCACTTTGAAGCATTCTTGTGAAACAGGAAGGCCACAAAAACCTTATTATAATTTGTCAGTTATAATCTTGTATAATCTGACTTTTCATGTCAATATTACTCAGAGGTTTCAATTTGCCACATATTTTACTGTAGTTCCAAGTGGGTGTGGGTGTAGTGCTTGAGCAGGTAAGGATCGATTAGTAACGTCCATCCGTTGTCTATGCACGCTTATCCACCATGGAGAGGTCGCCAGTCCGTCGAAGGGCAACACACTGACACAAAGGACTGAGTCTGCACTCTAAAATATTATTACTGCCATCAGTTTAGATCTACCAATTTATGTAACCTAGTTGTTTTGGAATGCTGCGAGAGGAGATCCCATGCATGCATGAGGGAAACATACAAACTCCACTCAAAGCAGTGCGACCTTCCTGTTGTGAGGTTACACTGCTAACCACTTAACTAGTCTGCAATCATTTTGATCCAAAGAGCCATTTTTGCCACTTTTCGCTTTTAACATGAACTAATTCTGCCATGAAATAATTTTTTTCTTTTATAAATAAAACAGAAACAAAACACTGCACACATTTTTTATAAAATGTATAAAGATTAAAAGAAAAAAAGTAATAAAAGGCCAGTTCTTTTTTGGTTTACTTTTTAAATTAATATACAGGTCCTTCTCAAAAAATTAGCATATTGTGATAAAGTTCATTATTTTCTATAATGTAATGATGAAAATTTAACATTCATATATTTTAGATTCATTGCACACTAACTGAAATATTTCAGGTCTTTTATTGTCTTAATACGGATGATTTTGGCATACAGCTCATGAAAACCCAAAATTTCTATCTCACAAAATTAGCATATCATTAAAAGGGTCTCTAAACGAGCTATGAACCTAATCATCTGAATCAACGAGTTAACTCTAAACACCTGCAAAAGATTCCTGAGGCCTTTAAAACTCCCAGCCTGGTTCATCACTCAAAACCCCAATCATGGGTAAGACTGCCGACCTGACTGCTGTCCAGAAGGCCACTATTGACACCCTCAAGCAAGAGGGTAAGACACAGAAAGACATTTCTGAACGAATAGGCTGTTCCCAGAGTGCTGTATCAAGGCACCTCAGTGGGAAGTCTGTGGGAAGGAAAAAGTGTGGCAGAAAACGCTGCACAACGAGAAGAGGTGACCGGACCCTGAGGAAGATTGTGAAGAAGGGCCGATTCCAGACCTTGGGGGACCTGCGGAAGCAGTGGACTGAGTGTGGAGTAGAAACATCCAAAGCCACCGTGCACAGGCGTGTGCAGGAAATGGGCTACAGGTGCCGCATTCCCCAGACCTGGGCTACAGAGAAGCAGCACTGGACTGTTGCTCAGTGGTCCAAAGTACTTTTTTCGGATGAAAGCAAATTCTGCATGTCATTCGGAAATCAAGGTGCCAGAGTCTGGAGGAAGACTGGGGAGAAGGAAATGCCAAAATGCCAGAAGTCCAGTGTCAAGTACCCACAGTCAGTGATGGTCTGGGGTGCCGTGTCAGCTGCTGGTGTTGGTCCACTGTGTTTTATCAAGGGCAGGGTCAATGCAGCTAGCTATCAGGAGATTTTGGAGCACTTCATGCTTCCATCTGCTGAAAAGCTTTATGGCGATGAAGATTTCCTTTTTCAGCACGACCTGGCACCTGCTCAGAGTGCCAAAACCACTGGTAAATGATTTACTGACCATGGTATCACTGTGCTCAATTGGCCTGCCAACTCTCCTGACCTGAACCCCATAGAGAATCTGTGGGATATTGTGAAGAGAACGTTGAGAGACTCAAGACCCAACACTCTGGATGAGCTAAAGGCCGCTATCGAAGCATCCTGGGCCTCCATAAGACCTCAGCAGTGCCACAGGCTGATTGCCTCCATGCCACGCTGCATTGAAGCAGTCATTTCTGCAAAAGGATTCCCGACAGAGTATTGAGTGCATAACTGTACATGATTATTTGAAGGTTGACGTTTTTTGTATTAAAAACACTTTTCTTTTATTGGTCGGATGAAATATGCTAATTTTGTGAGATAGGAATTTTGGGTTTTCATGAGCTGTTTGCCAAAATCATCCGTATTAAGACAATAAAAGACCTGAAATATTTCAGTTAGTGTGCAATGAATCTAAAATATATTAATGTTAAATTTTCATCATGACATTATGGAAAATAATGAACTTTATCACAATATGCTAATTTTTTGAGAAGGACCTGTATACTGTAAGCATTGATCAGCGTGTGATTCTTACGCTATGATAAACTTGAGTAAAAAAATACATCTTTCAATATACAGTACAGACCAAAGGTTTGGACACACCTTCTCATTCAAAGAGTTTTCTTTATTTTCATGACTATGAATATTGTAGATTCACACTGAAGGCATCAAAACTATTAATTAAAACATGTGGAATTATATACTAAACAAAACAGTGTGAAACAACTGAAAATATGTCTTATATTCTAGGTTCTTCAAAGTAGCCACCCTTTGCTTTGATTACTGCTCCACACACTCTTTCCACTCCTTACATACTCCTGACGATGATTACCGTAAATTCCGGATTATAAGCCGCTACTTTTTTCCCATACTTTGATCACTGTGGCCTATACAACGGTGCGGCTAATGCATGTTTTTTTTTCATGCCGCCAAAAACATTTTGCCTGGTAACAGTAGACCAATCAAATTGATGAGTAGTTCACAGAGGTCCAATGAAACTGCGCGATAAATCAAGAGCACTTTCACAATTCAATGACTGGTATTGTAAATCAGTCATTTATATTCACCCGCATCAACATCGAAAATCACCAACGGGTTTCGAAAGGCTGGACTGCTGCGTGATTAAGGAGACCGGGTGCGCTCAAGTGAGAGCGTCAACGAAGAGGCTGAAGTGAGTGACGAGATCCTGAGGCTGTTCAGTTCAGACACTGAAGAAGAGGACTTTGATGGTTTCAGTGTGCAGGAAGAAGATGAAGAATGACTTTTGACCTGGTAGGCTGCAGTGTATATCAGTTAGGAGATATTGGAAAGGTGTTCGTGCTCTGTTCAGTAAAAAAGCATTAGCAACGAAATTTGTGTGTTACTGATAACGTACGTATATTTAAAGGTAGTTGTGTTACAGGCACTGTTCGAAAAAAAGCATTTGCAATATGCATTTGTTTATATTACCATACAAATTAAGTTAAAAATAAACAAATCCTCCCATCCTGATGTGCCCAACCAGTTAGATAGACTACAAGCATGTCTTGAAGATGTAAAAACTTGGATGACTTTAAATTTTCTGCTTCTAAATTCAGACAAGACAGAAGATGTCGTCTTTGGACCGGAGTCTTTAAAAAAGAAACTGCTTAGTCAATCACTTAACCTGGATGGCATTAAATTTACCTCTGATAATAAAGTAAAAAACCTTGGTGTTATTTTTGACCAGGACATTTCATTTAAATCCCATATTAAACAGGTTTCTAGGATTTCCTTCTTTCATCTCCGGAACATTGCCAAAATTAGAAATATCCTATCCAGGAGTGATGCTGAAAAACTAGTCCATGCATTTGTTACTTCAAGGCTGGACTATTGTAATTCGTTACTATCAGGATGTCCACAAAATGCAGTTAAAAGCCTTCAGCTGATTCAAAATGCTGCAGCAAGAGTTCTGATGAAAATTAAAAAGAGAGATCATATTTCTCCTATTTTAACTTCCCTTCATTGGCTCCCTGTTAAATCCACAATAGAATTTAAAATTCTCCTCCTCACATATAAAGCCCTTAATGATTTAGCTCCATCATACATCAGAGATCTGATTGTTCCATACGTTCCTAACAGAGCACTTCGTTCTCAGACTGCAGGTTTACTGGTGGTTCCTAGAGTCTCTAGAAGTAGAATGGGAGGCAGATCCTTTAGTTATCAGGCTCCTCTCCTGTGGAACCAGCTCCCAGCTTTAGTCCGTGAGGCAGACAC
This sequence comes from Girardinichthys multiradiatus, assembly GCF_021462225.1. Taxonomy (NCBI): domain Eukaryota; kingdom Metazoa; phylum Chordata; class Actinopteri; order Cyprinodontiformes; family Goodeidae; genus Girardinichthys; species Girardinichthys multiradiatus. The sequence continues at coordinate 14,684,277 of NC_061818.1, forward strand.
CCTGTCTACTTTTAAGGCTAGGCTTAAAACTTTCCTTTTTGATAAAGCTTATAGTTAGAGTGGCTTAGGTTATCCTGAGCTATCTCTGTAGTTATGCTGCTATAGGCTTAGGCTGCTGGAGGACATAATGACCACTTTCACCCTCTTCGCTACATCCTCACACTACTCTCCAATTTTGCATTGTTTGCTGTTATTTCAGCTTTTAACTTTAAGTTCTCTCTTTTCTCTTCCTAGAAGCTACACCTGGCCTGGCTCTGTGTACAACAACTTAATGCTCACCCTCTACCGATGATCCACATGGCCCTGTCTTTTAGTGTTTAACCCTTTCTCCTTGACATGGCGATTGACTGAGCTTTTACTGTAACTAATTATATGTGCTCTCTTTGAAAACTGGCTCAGAGTTTATCTGTTCTTTCTTTCTAGGTGAAACGACTAAAGGAGCTACATCCATTAACATTTACTTTTCCTTCCCATAGAAAGTACTCCTGGATCAGTGCTTCTTTGTTCTTTTTGTGTCTCTGCTATGTTCTCTCAAACCCCCAGTCGGTCGTGGCAGATGGCCGCTCACACTGAGCCTGGTTCTGCTGGAGGTTTCTTCCTGTTAAAAGGGAGCTTTTCCTCTCCACTGTCGCTACATGCATGCTCATGCATGCTCAGTATGAGTGACTGTCCGCTGTCTCTACATGCTCATCCAGGAGGAGGGAATGCTGCAAGTCACTGACTGGATGCAATCTGCTGGGTTTCCTTAGACAGAAAAACTTTTTATCCAATTTGAATAAATAACTGAATCTGACTGCACTGTTCAATGGTTAGTATTAATTGGAATGTATGAACCTGACTGTTGTGAAGTGCCTTGAGACAACATGTGTTGTGAATTGGCGCTATATAAATAAACTGAATGGAATTGAATAAATCTGATATCATATTTATTAAAGTACCGCTTTAGAGACTAACTATTACTAAATATGGTTGAGTTTTTCTGACCACTTTCAAAAGATGGTCAAATCCTTCTGTACTAAAAGGATGCTGATGTAAATCCATTTGGTGCAATTACTACAGAGCACTTCATTTTACCTGTAAATCACTTTCTGTAAAAGTGTCGGCCAAATGAGTGTCTTTCATGCCATTACATTACATACACACAGAGGTTGTGAGCCGTTGCTCCTACACACACACTGTGGAAATAAACAGCAGGTCCTGAATGTGCAGAAAGGCTGCATAGTAAAACTAAAACTAAAACCCCATAAAACTAAAATACCCATTTCACAAAAACTGTCCCACGTTATCCGATGTAAGGGTAAGTGATGCCCCAGTTAAACAAAACCTTGGAGGTGTCTAAAACAAGGAGCTCTACTTACTAATGGTGAGTAGCTATTGGAGGTTCTGCACACAGCTCACACACAGTGTTTATGCTTACAGTACCTTAAAATAATACCTTTCATCTTTTTCACATTCCCCATAATTGGAAGTGTAAGAGAAAAGATGCAGGATTTTCTTGTTTTCTACAAATAAAAATCAGAAAGGCGTGGCATGTATTTAGCCCCTGCTAGTCAAGACTCTCTGGAAACAAGTGTTTGTGAACAGCCATTTTTAAGTCTTGCTACAGATTCTTAATTGAATTTGGGTTTGGACTAAATTAAAGCCATTCTAAAACACATTTATATACTTTGATCAAAACCTTTTCCTTTTTTAGTGTTGTTGTCAAGCTTTGAGACAAATATCTGCCCTGGTTTTAAGTTTTTCCTTCCACTTCACAAGTATGTGGTGTATGACAAAAGTAAAATTAATTAATGTGATGAAAAGGTTCAAGAGGTATAAACTCTCATAAAACTTTCTTGCATGGCACTGCGTTGTTCTGCAGCTTAAAACTCCCAGAATAAAAAGGCATCAAAAGTGAATAAACAACATACCCTTCAGTGGGATGACAAATTATGAACAATAGTCTAAAAATGTCCTGATCACCCTTCCAAGACCTTTCTTCACCTTCTAATGTCCTCATGCATATTTTCCTCACCTAATAATGTGGTAATAAAATGCAGAGTGACTCTGTGGTCCTGTCGGAATAGCTCTCTCAGAGCCCCTGCAGAGCTCCTCAGGATGCCGCTCATACTCGACAAGGCAAAACACTTCCTCACCGACTGCAACAAACATGTGGAGTGCATAAAAAATATAGACATGGACGAATAGATACTCGGTGTGACAGTAAAATGCGACGTAACATCCTGAAATCTGAATACAAGAACACAATAGCGCAGTTTTGGTCGGTGGAGACAGTTTCCATTAATACCGTGATACTTACGGCCATTTCTTCCGCCTCCATCATTTCAATGGCACAGGCCAAACAAAGCAGCAGCCCGCCGCCCTCCGCAGACCGCAGGCGGACGCTCCACTTCGGGTCATGTCTAAAGTGGACCTGCTCATAAACAATATCCGCGCCTGCCATCGTTGTCTTACCTATTGAATGAACACAACAATGAACGTGACATATGTTAAACAATGAAACAAGTAGGAGGCTTCTTTGTTATTTCGTTAATAGGCTATAATGTTAAGACAAAGTTCTAATAAACAGCTTCGTGTTAATTGTGCCCCTTAAAAACAAAATTACCTGCGCTTCCTTTGCTTTGCGCTCATGTTGTTGACAAGACTATGTTGTATGAAAAAGCGACCAAGAGCTGCAGAAGTAACAAATGAGGCAGCAATTATTACGCTAACCTTAACTAGCCTCCCTCTAGCACTCAATCTGCACAACGGCGGGAAATTTAAAACTTTATTAACAGCAGGAGAAGAAATAAGGACACTGTGCAAAAAAGATACATTAACACAGACTAAATCTTTCCAGTTTTAGGCCAGTTAGGTTTACCAAAGTTATATCTATTTGCTAAATGTCAGAATAATGGTTGTTGTTGTTTTTTTTTTTTATTCACACAAAGATGGCTGTCTTTAAAGCCTGACTAAAAGCCTACATGATGATGTCATTGCTTGGTAGGCTTCTGAGACATTTATTAATCTGAGTTGAATGAATTAAGGCACAGCCTGATATATTATTTAACCTTTTAAGGCACAGGGGACCTTTAATCACAATGTTCACACATAAAAGAGGCAGAGAGAAGAGGGCAGAAGACCTGCAGAAAAGGACCTGAAATCCAAGTCAAACAGTAAGTCACTTGGCACCCAACAACTGTTTATGTATGTTAATATACTCAACCACACTGCTTCCTTGTGTGACACAATGTTACAATCAAAAGAAATCGGCCAACGCATCCAGACAGGAATTGTGGACCTCCTTGAATTTGGTTGATCCTTTCCAGATCCAGTACAATTTCCAGATCCCCGAAGATGCTGTTTTGATCTGTTTAATCATTTATATGTAAGTATGAACACCATGGCAATTTCTAGTGTGTTACCATTTAGGAAGGAGGATGGTTCACTGTCCCAGAGATGAATGTTGTGAAATATGCACATCAACCCTACAACAAAAGCCAAAGACCTTATGAAGATACAGCGTGTATGAATGAGTGTGTGCATGGTTGTTTGTGTGTTGCCCTGCGATGGACTGGCGACCTGTTCAGGGTGTACCCCGCCTCTCGCCCATAGACTTCTGGAGATAGGCACCAGCTCCCCCGCGACCCACTATGGAATAAGCGGTAGAAAATGACTGACTGACTGACAAAACCCCTAAGCATTAGAAGACCAAATTAGTTACAAACTGCAATGTCAACAGAACCTTGAGAGTAATGTTAAGGTTCTGAAGTGACATACTGTATACAAAGCCCTGATCTCAGTCCCATAGAAGATTTGTGGGCAGAGTTGAAAAGATGTGTGCAAGCAAAGCAGCATACAAACATGATGAAGTTACAGTTCTTCTGTCAGGAGGAATGAGACAAAATTCCAGAAAACTATTGTGAGAAGTGTGTGAAAGAATATAGAAATGCTGGAATGAAGTCATAAATGTATTTCTACACAATTATAAGGAAATCAATGTAAAGTTACGAATTTCATTGTTCTTGCATTTAGAAAGTAGAAATCGTGTAGATGATTCGATCTGACCAAAAACAGGAAATGTTTATTCTGGTTTAAGGTCAAATTGCTATGAATCAGAAAAAGGCGGACCCAGGATTCAGCCAGACACAGTACTGAAAGTTTAAAAGGTTTATTCAGCCACAGGAAAACGTCACACAGGTAACACTCCTCACAGCTTCCAGGAATCACTGAGGCAGAAAGAGGGATTAGTGACTTGTAGTCTCTCCAGATTTTGCAGGCGGTGATCTCCACAACACAGGTAAGAAGTGACTCCAGGCTGAATAATCCAAGGACAGAAACAGGGTCAACGATCAGGACAAGAGGCGTCAGGCAAGAGGCAGGCAGAGGCATAAACCAGATGCAGGAAACAAGGTTGACAACCAAAATCCAAATACTCCGACAAGGAGCAGGCAGAGGCATGAATCCAAAAAGCAAGGCAAGGTCAAGAACAATGATCAGACAGGAAGGAACGCTGGATATCTACTCACACGATGTCGGGGCTCCACGAAGGGCTAGACCTGGGAAACGTGGAACGTGGGGTTAATCCTCATGGAGTTGGGTAATCTCAGTCGTACAGCGACAGGGTTGATGATCTTGGAGATTGGGAAAAGTCCAACAAATTGGGGTGCCAGTTTCCTGGATTCTACCCTTAATGGGAGTTCCTTGGCGGAGCCAAACCTTCTGCCCCACCTGGTACTTAGGGGCAGGGATCCGTCTCCGGTTGGCCGTTCTTGAATGAACCAGTGACATTCTGATCATCGATCTCCTGGCCTTTCTCCATATTCTTTGGCACCTTAGGGCAGCCGCTTGGGCGGACGGAACATTAGCTTCTCTCTCCTGAAATGAAAACATGGGTGGCTGGAAACCAAACACAACATGAAAAGGGGACAAACCAGTGGCACTTGATTGCATAGAGTTCATGGCGTATTCAACCCAGGGCAAATTTTGGGACCACTTGGTCGGGTCAGACTCACATAATATATGAAGTTTGGTTTCAGCTTCTTGGTTGACTCTCTCGGTTTGGCCATCAGACTGAGGATGAAACCCTGAGGAAAGATTAACAGACATTCCCAACAAAGAACAAAACTCCTTCCAGAAACGTGACACAAATTGGGGTCCTCTATCGGAAACAATGTAATTTGTAATTCCATGGAGCCTGAAAACTTCTCGGGTCAATATCTCACCCATCTCCTTAGCAGATGGAAGCTTCTCCAAGGGCACCAGATTAACCATTTTTGAAAATCTGTCAATTATGGTTAGTAGTACAGAGTGACCATTAGAAACCGGTAGACCTGTCACAAAATCCATCGCAATATGTGACCATGGGCGAGGGGGAAATGGCAAAGGGTTCAACAACCCCGCAGGGGGGCGATGAGAAGGCTTGGCTCGACAACATTGAGTGCATTCAGCAACAAAGTCTTTGACATCCTTGACCAGCGATGGCCACCAAAACTGAGTTCGAACTGTCTGAATGGTTCTGCTGATTCCTGGATGACAAACTAAACGAGAGCAATGACAAGACTCTAGTACCTTAGGCACAAGGCGTTCAAGGACAAAACAGCAGTCAGGTGGATATGATGGTGGGATAGGCAGATCTCTAATGGCTTCCTGGACCTCTCTTTCCACCTCCACTCGGGACACAGACAACATGACGGTTTCAGGAAGGATAAACTCCTCTTCACCCGCAGACTGAGATTCTTCAAGCTCTTGAATCCGGGATAGGGCGTCAGGTTTGCCATTTTTACCCCCTGTCCTGTAAGACAGGGAGAAATTAAAATGACCAAAAAACAGAGCCCACCTAGCCTGTCTGGGGTTTAGCCGTTTTGCTGATTTCAGGTACTCCAAGTTCTTATGGTCAGTCCACACCATAAACGGCTCCTTAGTCCCCTCCAGCAAATGTGTCCACTCTGTCAACGCCAACTTGACAGCCAATAACTCTCTGTCTCCCACGTCGTAATTCCTCTCAGCCTGTGACAAAGTCCTTGAAAAGAAGGCACATGGGTGAACATGATCATCCTCACCTCTTTGGCTTAATACAGCTCCAACCCCAGTGCTTGAGGCCTCCACCTCCACGATAAACTCTCTCTCTGGGTCAGGAGACCGTAACACTGGAGCTGATGTGAAGAGTTCCTTTAACCTATTGAAGGCCTTCTCTGCATCCTTATTCCACACAAATTTCACCTTTGAAGAGGTAAGAGCGTTTAGGGGAGTAGCAACCAGGTTGTAATTTCTAATAAACCTCCTATAGAAGTTTGCAAAGCCCAGAAATCTTTGAAGCTGCTTGCGATCAGTTGGAACAGGCCATTCCAATACGGCCTTAACCTTGGAGGGGTCGACAAGCACTTGATCTGGGGAAATGATAAAGCCCAAAAAGGAAGTGGTAGTTATGTGGAACTCACATTTCTCTGCCTTGACAAACAACTGGTTTTGGAGAAGACGCAGGAGAACAGCTCTGACATGTTTTCTGTGGGTTTCCAGATCTTGAGAATAAATCAGTATGTCATCAAGACAAACAAATACGAATTGACCCACCATGTCTCTTAGAACGTCATTGACCAATGACTGAAAAACTGCAGGAACGTTAGTAAGTCCAAATGGCATGACCTTGTATTCACAATGGCCCGTGGGCGTGTTGAAAGCCATTTTCCACTCATCTCCTTCTCTGATTCGGACCAGATGATATGCATTCCTTAGATCCAGCTTAGAAAATATCTTGGCTCCCTGGATCTGATCAAAAGCTGTGTTCATGAGTGGTAAGGGATATCTATTTTTAACTGTTCTCTCATTAAGGCCTCTATAATCAATGCATGGTCTCAATGAACCATCCTTCTTCCCAACAAAAAAGAAACCAGCACCTGCAGGAGAGGAAGAGGGTTGAATGTGCCCTGTCTTTAATGCCTCATCAACATAACTCTTCATGGCCCTGTGCTCTGGACCAGACAATAAATAGGTTCTGCCTTTAGGGGGTGATGTGCCAGGAAGCAAATCAATAGCACAATCATAAGGTCTATGGGGTGGCAGAGCTGTGGCCTTGATTTTATTAAAAACCTCCTTTAAATCATGGTATTCTTGCGGTACCTTGGATAAATCCGGATAGGTCTCCTCAACCTCATTCTCCACACTGACCTCCGTAGCAGCAGACAAAAGACAGTCAGCGGAACATGACTCAGACCAACCCAAAACTTCTTTTTTTCTTCCAGTCGATGTGAGGGTTGTGTTTCTGCAACCAGGAGGCCCCTAGGACTACAGGAAGTTCAGGTGAATTAATGATCATGAAAGTTACTTTTTCTTGATGATTACCTCCAACTGTTAAGGTAATCTCCTCCATCCTGAGATGTGAATTGTTCATGCTGTGACCATCCAAAGCTAGCATGTTTCTTGTGTCAGCTGATGGAATAAGTTTTATGCCGTTCTTATTTGCAAATGTTTCGTCCATGAATTCAGTATCTGCTCCTGAATCAATAAACACGGTCCCCTGGACAGACAAAGAAGAGGTTTGAAAATGGGCAGGAAACTAGAAGGAGGCGGCAGATAGTTGACTTCGGCTCAGTGGAGACCTCCCTTCCTCTGCTGAGCCTGTCCTTTTAGTGGACACCTGAGTGCCAAATGTCGCTCCTCTCCACAATACAAACAGAGCTTGAATCTTCTCTGACGATCTTTCTCCTCAGGGGTAATCTTGGTTCTGCCCAATTGCATGGGCTCACAATTATTATTTTCCTCAGTGAGAGGTTTCCGACTCCTTCTCTCATACTGGTGTGCAGAAACCTGAGTTAATGATGAGCGACCCTTCTCATGGCGCTTCTCCTTCCTTCTCTCTGCCAGCCGAATATCAATCCGAGCAGCCAAATCCTCGAGTTGTTTCAGGGAAGAAGGATAGTCACGGGTCGCTAGCTCATCCTTGATGACTTCGTTTAATCCTTTCATGAATGCATCCATTTGTGCTGCCTCATTCCAACGGCTCTCTGCAGCCAACAAATGAAAGTCAATTATATAGGTCGAGATATGTTGATCACCCTGTTTGAGGGACAATAATCCTCTTGCGGTGTCATGACTTAGAATGACCGGGTCAAAAACTCGAATGAGTTCCTTGGAAAAAGTTTCATAAAGATCACAAGATATAGACCTGTTATGCTATTCAGCAGTTCCCCACTGTTTTGTCTTTCCTGCCAGCAGAGATATAACAAACGCCACCTTGGTACGTTCAGTGGGAAAGGATGACGGCTGAAGCTCAAAATGAATTTCACACTGAGTTAGAAAAGCTCGACATTGGTCTGAGTCTCCCCTGAACATCTCAGGCGGAGAGAGTCGTGGCTCCCTTACCTCTGCTGTAGTCCGTGTTACTTGGGCGTGGTTTCTTTGTGACGGTGGCGGCTCGGAGACAAGATTGCCAGAACGTATTGTGGAAATTATTTCCTCCATGCCGGAACCCAACCAGGAAAGGGTCTCATCAACGTGGGTACGCCACTGTTGTGCTGGCGATGGGTCCATTTTTGGCCAGATTTTTCTGCTATGAATCAGAAAAAGGCGGACCCAAGATTCAGCCAGACACAGTACTGAAAGTTTAAAAGGTTTATTCAGCCACAGGAAAATGTCACACAGGTAACACTCCTCACAGCTTCCAGGAATCACTGAGGCAGAAAGAGGGATTAGTGACTTGTAGTCTCTCCAGATTTTGCAGGGATCAGAAAAGCCACTAACCTGCTTTTGTCTTGAGTGGACCTTGAAACCCAGAGGGGAAACCTCAGTGGGCGGCAGGCGGTGATCTCCACAACACAGGTAAGAAGTGACTCCAGGCTGAATAATCCGAGGGCTAGGCTGGCTCAATAATCCAAGGACAGAAACAGGGTCAACGATCGGGACAAGTGGCGTCAGGCAAGGGGCAGGCAGGGGCATAAACCAAATGCAGGAAACAAGGTTGACAACCAAAATCCAAATACTCCGACAGGGAGCAGGCAGAGGCATAAATCCAAAAGGCAAGGTAAGGTCAGGAACAATGATCAGACAGGAAGGAACGCTGGATATCTACTCACACGAATGGCTTTCAAAAATCTGGCACCGTCTGCTTGTCAGAGTCAGTATATATCAGGGAAGACACAGGTGCTTGGCATGCCACAGATTGCACTACACTGCAGCAGCCACCAGGTGCATCTAATCTGCTGATTGCAGCCAGGGAGACAGGGTAGAGCAGACGTGCCAGAATCATAACACAAATAGTGAGAAAACATATGTTGTAAATGTCTGTTTTCAACTGTAAAACAAAATTTGCATTGTTTTTTAAAAATGAACTTCTTGTTTCCTAGTATTTGGTGGAAGAACAGTTTTTTGGGTAATAATAAGTGCAGTCTTTCCTTAGAGTTTCCTTTAAACTCTATGTTTGTGTACTGCAATTGTTTTTTATTGCTCACAGGAAATGAAAAGGTGTTTCCAAGCAAAGGGTATTTGTCATAGAAGAAATGTGCAATCGTTTGAAACTATGGTTCTGTGGTACACGTACCACTGGTGGAACTTGGGCCTTTGTTGGAACCGAGAAGAAATTTTGGCTTTAATAATTTACAATGTAAATAAATTACTTTTTACTGCAGCTTTCACAAAGTTACTGTGTATTTGCAAGGTAGCCATATTGGATGTTGCAGTTAGGATTGGGGGAAAACCTCAAGATTTTCCACATGGAATTCCAACTTCTATGGACTTTTTGATAATTTTTCCTACTTCAAACCGTGCCATTCCAACCTCTAATTAATAATGTTATCCCTCCCTCGCGGTATCATTAACTCAAATATAAGGTTCAAACAAATGCTAATGATTCTTTCTTTTTTCTTTTATATGACAAAGCACAACTAACGAGAAATGTCCACGTCCTGTGGTACTACTGCTTTATATGTCTGTCTGTTATGATTCTGGCATGTCTGCTCTACCCTGTCTCCCTGGCTGCAATCATCAGATTAGATGCACCTGGTGGCTGCTGCAGTGTAGTGCAATCTGTGGAATGCCAAGCACCTGTGTCTTCCCTGATATATACTGACTCTGACAAGCAGACGGTGCCAGATTTTTGAAAGCCATCGTGTGAGTAGATATCCAGCGTTCCTTCCTGTCTGATCATTGTTCTTGACCTTGCCTTGCTTTTTGGATTTATGCCTCTGCCTGCTCCCTGTCGGACTATTTGGATTTTGGTTGTCGACCTTGTTTCCTGCATCTGGTTTATGCCTCTGCCTGCCCCTTGCCTGACACCTCTTGTCCCGATCGTTGACCCTGTTTCTGTCACTAATCCCTCTTTCTGCCTCAGTGATTCCTGGAAGCTGTGAGGAGTCTTTCCTGTGTGACGTTTTCCTGTGGCTGAATAAACCTTTTAAACTTTCAGTACTGTGTATGGCTGAATCTTGGGTCCGCCTTTTTCTGATTCATAGCAGAAAAATCTGGCCATAAATGGACTCATCGCCAGCACAACAGTGGCGCACCCACGTTGATGAGACCCTTTCCTGGTTGGGTTCCGGCATGGAGGAAATAATTTCCACATTACGTTCTGGCAATCTTGTTTTCGAGCCGCCACCGTCACAAAGAAACCACACCCAAGTAACACAGACAACAGCAGAGGTAAGGGAGCCACGCCTCTCTCCGCCTGAGATGTTCAGGGGAGACTCAGACCAATGTTGAGCTTTTCTAACTCAGTCTGAAATTCATTTTGAGCTTCAGCCGTCATCCTTTCCCACTGAACGTTCCAAGGTGGCGTTTGTTATATCTCTGCTGGCAGGAAAGGCAAAACAGTGGGGAACTGCGGAATGGCATAACAGGTCTGCATCTTGTAATCTTTATGAAACTTTTTCCAAGGAACTCATTCGAGTTTTTGACCCGGTCATTCCAAGACGTAAGGTCGTATTGAAATGGCCTGTTCCAACTGATCGCAAGCAGCTTCAAAGATTTCTGGGCTTCGCAAACTTCTATAGGAGGTTTATTAGAAATTACAGCCTGGTTGCTACTACCCAAAACGCTCTTACCTCTTCCAAGGTGACATTTTTGTGGAATAAGGATGCAGAGAAGGCTTTCAATAGGTTAAAGGAACTCTTCACGTCAGCTCCAGTGTTACGGTCTCCTGACCCAGAGAGAGTTTATCGTGGAGGTGGATGCCTCAAGCACTGGGGTCGGAGCTGTATTAAGCCAAAGAGGTGAGGATGATCGTGTTCACCCATGTGCCTTCTTTTCAAGGACTCTGTCACAGGCTGAGCAGAATTACGACGTGGGAGACAGAGAGTTATTGGCTGTCAAGTTGGCATTGACAGAGTGGAGACATTTGCTGGAGGGGACTAAGGAGCCGTTTATGGTGTGGACTGACCATAAGAACTTGGAGTACCTGAAATCAACAAAACGGCTAAACCCCAGACAGGGTAGGTGGGCTCTGTTTTTTGGTCATTTTAATTTCTCCCTATCTTACAGGACAGGGAGTAAAAATGGCAAACCTGACGCCCTATCCCGGATTCAAGAGCCTGAAGAATCTCAGTCTGCAGGTGAAGAGGAGTTTATCCTTCCTGAAACCGTCAGGTTGTCTGTGTCCCGAGTGGAGGTGGAAAGGGAGGTCCAAGAAGCCATTAGAGATCTGCCTATCCCACCATCTTGTCCACCTGACCGCTGTTTTGTCCCTGAACGCCTTGTGCCTAAGGTACTGGAGTCTTGTCATTGCTCTCGTTTAGCTTGTCATCCAGGAATCAGCGGAACCATTCAGACAGTTCGAACTCAGTTTTGGTGGCCATCGCAGGTCAAGTATGTCAAAGACTTTGTTGCTGAATGCACTCAATGTTGTTGAGCCAAGCCTTCTCGTCGCCCCCATGCGGGGTTGTTGCACCGTTTGCCAATTCCCCCTCGCCCATGGTCACATATTGCGATGGATTTTGTGACAGGTCTACCGGTTTCTAATGGTCACTCTGTACTACTAACCATAATTGACAGATTTTCAAAAATGGTTAATCCGGTGCCCTTGGAGAAGCTTCCATCTGCTAAGGAGATGGGTGAGATATTGACCCGAGACGTTTTCAGGCTCCATGGAATCCCAAATGACATTGTTTCCGATAGAGGACCCCAATTTGTGTCACGTTTCTGGAAGGAGTTTTGTTCTTTGTTGGGAATTTCTTTTGATCTTTCCTCGGGGTTTCATCCTCAGTCTGATGGCCAAACCGAGAGTCAACCAAGAAGCTGAAACCAAACTTCGTATCTTATGTGAGTCTGACTCCACCAAGTGGTCACAAAATTTGCCCTGGGTTGAATACGCCATGAACTCTATGCAATCAAGTGCCACTGGTTGAGAAGCTAATGTTCCGTCCGCCCAAGCGGCTGCCCTAAGGTGCCAAAGAATATGGAGAAAGGCCAGGAGGTCGATGATCAGAATGTCACTGGTTCATTCAAGAACGGCCAATCGGAGACGGATCCCTGCCCCTAAGTACCAGGTGGGGCAGAAGGTTTGGCTCTCCGCCAAGGACCTCCCATTAAGGGAAGAATCCCAGAAATTGGCACCCCGATTTGTTGGACCTTTCCCAATCTCCAAGATCATCAACCCTGTCGCTGTACGACTGAGATTACCCAACTCCATGAGGATTCACCCCACATTCCACGTTTCTCAGGTCAAGCCCTTCGTGGAGCCCCGACTTGGGCCCACCTCCGGGGCCCCTCCAGCCACCCAGGTCATTGATGGTGGTCCAGTGTTCTCGGTCCGGCGCATTCTCAGGTCCAGGCGAAGAGGACGTGGAATGCAATACCTGGTTGACTGGGAGGGCTATGGGCCCGAGGAACGGACTTGGATTCCTACGAGGTTCTTCATTGATAAGGACCTAATTCGTGAGTTTCATCATCTCCATCCTGATCAGCCTCATGGTCCGTCAGGTGCCGGACCTTAGAGGGGGGGTACTGTCATGATTTTGGCATGTCTGCTCTACCCTGTTTCCCTGGCTGCAATCAGCAGATTAGATGCACCTGGTGGCTGCTGCAGTGTAGTGCAATCTGTGGAATGCCAAGCACCTGTGTCTTCCCTGATATATACTGACTCTGACAAGCAGACGGTGCCAGATTTTTGAAAGCCATTCGTGTGAGTAGATATCCAGCGTTCCTTCCTGTCTGATCATTGTTCTTGACCTTGCCGTGCTTTTTGGATTTATGCCTCTGCCTGCTCCCTGTCGGACTATTTGGATTTTGGTTGTCAACCTTGTTTCCTGCATCTGGTTTATGCCCCTGCCTGCCCCTTGCCTGACGCCTCTTGTCCCGATCGTTGACCCTGTTTCTGTCCTTGGATTTTTGAACCAGCCTAGCCCTCGGATTATTCAGCCTGGAGTCAATTCTAACCTGTGCTGTGGAGATCACCGCCTGCCGCCCACTGAGGTTTCCCCTCTGGGTTTCAAGTTCCACTCAAGACAAAAGCAGGTTAGTGACTTTTCTGATCCCTGCAAAATCTGGAGAGACTACAAGTCACTAATCCCTCTTTCTGCCTCAGTGATTCCTGGAAGCTGTGAGGAGTGTTTCCTGTGTGACGTTTTCCTGTGGCTGAATAAACCTTTTAAACTTTCAGTACTGTGTCTGGCTGAATCTTGGGTCTGCCTTTTTCTGATTCATAGCACAGTCAAGATGGTACCAATTAGAAAACATAGTATTTAATAAGCTGGAACTTATTCTAAAAGGTCTGAGAACCATTGATATAAATAGTTCGAACTCTCATTCTTGTAGCAACAAAATGAAGGACACCCTGTGTTTTTGATAACTTTGCTGTGATGTTTTAAACCTTATGTAAACCATAACTACATCACAACATAGTGTTATAAAGCCTTAAGTCATTCAACAAAATGCTTAAAACACACTGATTTATTACATGGAAAAAATAAATCCCCTGATTACAACATAAATCAACTGTGTGCCCCCTGTGTTTTGCAATAGTTATCTACAGAGTAACAGAAAACGTTATTCAGGAGTCATTATGAACAATGTTGTTTGCAGATGACACTGTGATCTGCAATGAGAGTAGGGAGCATGTGCAGGAGAGCCTGGAGAGTAAAATATCTGTTCTGGAAAAAAGAAGAATGCAAGCAAGACATAGTAATTAGACATGGATGAGAGGGAGACAAGTGGAACAGAGACAATGCAAAAAAAAAAGACTTGTTGAAGGTGGGTGAATTCAAGTACCTGGGGTCAAATATTCAAAGCAATTGACTTTCCAGATGAGCGATAAAAAGGTGAGTACAACAGAGTTGAAGTCGTTGGTAACAATTGTGGTAGGGGTGAATTCTGACAAAAGAGGGAAAGGGAAGGTTTACAAGGTAGTGAGCCCTGCTATGATGAATGGCTTAACTGGAGACAATGACATTAACAGAAAGGCAAATGGCAGAACTTGGCTGGATGGCAATTAAGTCTTGGTAAGCTGTCTTTTTTTCATAGGGGACTATGAAATGTTGTCAGTAGAGGAGTGGAGGTTGTCAGTATTGTGTCAAAGGGATAAAGTGACTTGAGGACCTAGGAGACTCTCCAGAAAAGATTAATAATAGACTAATAATATAAAACACAGATAATGGTTTGATATCACAATCAGTGTATCTGGTAATGCTTAAGATGCTGGTCTTCACATAAGACTGCTTTCACATAAGAAGCAACAGGAGGTGCGCTACGGAGCTAGAGCCAAAAGCAAGAGTGAAGAGTGCTGAGTAGGAAGCACAAAGGGCGCAAAAAATATTGCATAAGTTGACAAAAGTATCGTCATTCACTATCACATGGGAGTCTCTGATACCATAATGAATTGATAATAAGGAAAGATGATTGTATTAGCTAGCAGTTTTGGAACATAAAAACCCACATATTTCCATATATTTTAAATCTTGAGTCAAAAGCTCTAGACAAATACTAGCTTCTCGCCCGCCTTGGTCTTTGTGGATATGTACCAGGCTGTCTCTGTTTTGAGTCACCCAGATGACATCATAGAGCACTGCACCCAAATGAAAACTATTTTAACTTTGGCACAAGGCACAGAGCGCCATTCCACCCTGGGGATCTGCATTATGCCATCGCTCAGCTTGGAACAGTGCAACCTTGCTCTGGCGTCAAACAACATAAATAATTATGGGCTTTAGAGCTGTGAACTAGTCCAACGCTTCCTAAATGAAAACTGTGTTATTTTGGGGCTTGGTGGAAGCAGCACAGGAGGAAATGCTCCATCCTCAAAAGAATCAGCACATAAAAAAGTAGAGAGTGAGTAGAGGAGTTGCAAAAGATAACCCAACTACCCCTGGATCATGACATAGGTGGAACATTTTTCTACCCTCCAAGACGTGCCATTTACACCTCTCTTTTCTCCTTAGGTCACTTCCATTATTCTAGCTTGAAGAGAATGCTTTTTGTCAAGCACTCAGATGAGGCCTCAAGGTTTGGATCTAAAATTTCTCTGTTGTGCACACAGAAACTGTTTTTTTCTGTTTGAGAAAGCTGGAGAGTTTGATTATTTCCTATGCAGGTGGGTTTTTTTGTAGGTGTAATTATCAATAATGATGAACGTATGCTCAGAATGATTTGGAATATAGTTATTGTTATAATGCTAATGTTCATACTTAAGGTGTTTTAAAGTTAGATTTTGTGGACTAAGGACTTTTTTCTAAGGTTTGTGTTCTGAAAACAGCTTCCTTCTTCAAGTTCAGATGCAGTTCTTTTGAGGGTTAAACATCCTTTGCAAACTCTTCATCCTGAATGCATTCTGATATTACATGTCATCTCCACAATAGAGGAAAATGTTGGACATGCAGTAGTTGGACGATTGAGTAGCATAAGCGGGTCTAAAAGCTGATCACCTCAACAACACATCAGAAGACAAACAATTATGAAGCTTCGCTCTCATTAACCTGCACTATCTCCTTAAACAGTCTGATCAGCTTTGCAAGTAAGATTTGGGAAATCTTTTGTTTTGTTTTCATCAACATTACCCGTTTGACTGCTTGCAATTTTCTTGACCTTTTTTTCTCAAAAAAAAGATCAAGGGTTAGGGTTAGGGTCTTAACCCTTACCCTAACCCTGAGATGATACCTATGAAACTGTCCCATTATCATCCCCTGGAGAACGCAACTGAACATGGCAAGTAACATCTTTCTTTTATCTGCTCTGATACTGAGATGTAGTCTTGGCTGGGATCCAAAAGACTCCTCCGTCCAAACATCCAAGTTTGTTGGACAGAGCCCTGTTATCGCTTCTCTCTTCTCAGGGTAATGACAGGCAGAGACTCCTACGACAGAAGGAGAGAGATAAAAAGCTAGATTTTATTTTCCTGCTAGTAATATCCAGGGATCCAGGAAGCAGTAAATGTTTTTAACAGCAATGAGGTGGGAAAATTTTGTGTTACCATGCTGATCTGGAACCGGATAATAATATGGAAAAGAGAACTTGGAATGCTTTTCTCCCCCTTTTTCCTCATAGATAAGTTAGTCAGATTAAGTGAGGATCTTTACTTTACAGGATTCTAGGAAAGTTGGATGAGGTCTGGATAACCTCAGCTAAATATTGGTTTGATTAAAAATATAATGGAAATATATTGTCAATATATTTAAAAATACATCAGATTTTATTAGTAGCTCAGAGTGATTTTCTCAGTTTTTTGATTTACCTGTTTTATGTTTGATTTAAAAGAAATCATACCACTGAGAAATAAATTAGACTGCTGGTCTTTTTAAATTTGTGAAATTAATTGTTGTGTGGGAAGAAAAACAAATTCATGACTGATTTTTAATTATTTTGTACATTCTGCACACATTTTTGCAATGTACAATAAGCCCAAACAGCACCTTTCACATGTTTTGGTTCTGGAATAGGAGAATAAGAAGAGGAGAACTTTTAATGTAAATGAGGACAGGTCAAAGATCCATAGCAGTATCTATTAAACTCATACATCACAGATTTTTTTTTCTCTAAAGAATTGCATTGGTTAAATACCATGCATTGAGTTTCAGGTAATGAGGTGTGAAGGTTTCATTTGGCCCGACCCATAAAGGCTCAGTTTGGTCATAACCATGACAACAGAGTCCTCTCAGCAGCTAAGCAGCAACGTGCTGATAAGTGTGTGGGGGCGAGTATCAGCTACTACCAACTCTGTCCATCTCTCCATAAACAGACTGCTCTGCACACCAGTGTAGGCAAACACGTAGTCCATTGTGTGTTTCTGTGTAACAAATGAGCATGCACAAATGCCTTGCAGGGAGCTCATTCCTAATTGTTTCTCAGTCTGTTAAATTTAGCAAATGTAATGTGCTCCAGCAAACATACTGGGGGCAAAAAGTGTACTGTGTTGGGACTCAAATTAAATTAAGTGGTTGAGGAACTGCTTGACTGAGAGAAGTATTAGACCCTGACAAGAAGTTGGAAAGTAATTGGTTTTAAAGCCTCTGTTTTAGCTTGGACCAATGCTAGTTATTGACTCTCGAAGGAGACAAATAGCCACCAAGAGTGCAACATGTGGAGTTCTACATGGGCCACATCTATCACCTTTTTTAGACAACAATTTCTCATTAACTTCTTTTACAGCTTGATTACTAAAAATGGAAACAGTTTCCACATAATTCATTGACATTTGCACCTAAAAAGACTTGTCTTCAACCACTTCCTTTGATCACCTTTGCAACCACACACATTTCAGTCTGTAGTGTGAAACAGTCATAGACTGACAGATTGTGCCATTTTATTCACTGATGTTATTCCACCACCCATACAGAAGCCAGATGTAGAGGTGCTGTGAAAAATTCTAAAATAGCCACTTTATAATTTTCCAGTAAATACTGCCATGTCACAAAAACACTTGAGCTCAAACTAAAATAGCATGTGTATGGTGAGAAACCAACACTGTGCATCAAGCTGAATACAACATCCCCACCGCAAAACAGTGATGGTAACAGAATTATGCTGTGGGGATTCTTTTCTTCAGCTGGGCCAGAGAAGCTGGTCACAGCTGACGGGAAGATGGATGAAGCTAAAAACAGGGCAGAAGAAGAAAACTTGTTAGAGGCTGCAAAAGATGCTGCAGTGCAAGTTTACCCTCCAGAATGACAAAAACCCTGTACATACAGCCAGATCTACAGTGGAATGATCTAGACCAGATTTCTGCAATCTTTACAACCCTAAGAGCCATTTTTGCCTTCAGTCCAGCAAAAAAAAAAGTGCATAGCACCACAAAAGCAGCATGACTAACCTACTAAGATTATTCCCTATACTATTAGTATCTTTCTTTGTGGAAATGTTATGCACATATAGCATGAAAACTGGAATAACTGCAAAAGCCAGCATTTTTAAAATTCCCTTTACATTTGAAAACATTGCTCAATTCATTAGAATTTGAGCCCAAGTTAAAAGGAGGTTCTCAATCATGTGGCTCACAAAGCTAGTCCAAAATATTGTTCACAGATGCTATCCATCCAACTAACTTTTCTATAACCTTATAAAGGTTATAGTACCTGAAGGGAAACACTATTTAATTTATTTATTTGTACATTCAAATGTTTCTGATCTGCCATTTCAAACACACCATGAAGACGTTGGTTGTCAACTTGTGTCAGGGCAGTTTTTGCACTTTAAATAGAGGATCCAGACATACCCCCATAATGCTGCAGAATTCACTACAAAGCCTATCTCTCAGCAGAAACCGTATGAAGTGATCAAGTAGTAAAAAGTACAAATTTGGACACTATAGCGGTTTTAAAATCAGGCAATAAGGGGGCTTTCGTAATTTATAACATTTAAGGAGGATTAGGATTATCTCAATGTATTGTTTAGGCAAAACTAACTCTAAAACATAAATCGAGGAAGTGGGCGGAACGAGGAAAGACGTGTTTGCGTTAGTGGGTGTAGGATAATATTCGGTTTCCCACTCGGGTGTAACGGTCAGGTGCGCCTCAGTCTGCGGTGCAAACTTTGTGAAACGATGGATTTTATCCGATCAGCAGCCGGACGTTTCCAAACAAACAAAACTATGTTGTAGCATCGCTGCAGCGTTGGACGGAAGGCCGAGGAAATAAAAAATATCCACTGACGGTAAGAGACGCAAAGTGTTTTAATGTTATCCGAGGGTGAAGCTCTTTTACAAAAACCTTGTTGGTTCAAGTGTTGCATGAAAGTTTCCAAACATGATCAGAATTTCATGCTTGCCTCAAGAGATGTTGGAAATTACACCTAAGAATATTTTTGTATTCAAAAAGTAGATTGTTAAATAGCAAATTAATCGTTAAGGATCAGCTCTTGATCCGAAGGGAAAAGGGTATTTCTCAGTCAGTTATCCATTAAAAGGGTCCTGAAGGAAAGGTAAGAGGTCTTGTAACTTTGTATATTGAAAAAAAAAAAAAAAATTTAAGAACTTTCAGAAAGTTGGTCACAAGAATGAAAGTGGGTCCAAAACTGTTTGTACAGTTTTTAACTTCTTCATTACGCAATCAGATCATTAACAAGTTGATTAAATTACAGGACTGCTTTTGTTCTCTTCAAGACTGGTTTACCAACAATGATCAACCAAGACAAATCAGGTTATGATGGCAGCTTCTAGGTAACTAAAAGCCTTATAATGAATAAAGTGCTGTGGAGCACAATGTTTATATGGGAGGCGGCTGCACACAAAGAAATCGACCCCGTTCTGAGAAAAGCATTACTGTGCAGATAGGGTCTGCTGAGGATGACCAGCACAAACCAGAGGGTTGATGTAAAAAGGGTTAGTGTAAAAATCATGAGACTAAATAACTGCTTTTATCTGAAAATGAAAGGCTAAGGTTCAGAGGGAGACGGTTCCTGTAGCTGATCAGAGCCTCATTTCATCCCAGACATTATATAGTAATATTATATCATGGTGCGTAAGTAGAACATCTTGCTCTTATTCATGGAATAATGAATACTTGATAACATCAGTGTATTCCACAGAAAAATAGCATTTGCCTGTGAACTGAATCTCTTCTCACAATTTACCAGTGTTTGTATGACGAATATCTGTTATCTTGGTTTTATCAGTAGTAACAAGTCATTAAGAATCATTTAAAAAAATACAAAAGAGGTGGTGTTAGATTTTTATTAGAGAGTACCCTGATGTGACCAGCTCATGCAACATATGATGGGTTGAATATTGTTGTAGGTGGAGTTATTAACTAAAATTCATGCTCACAGATTTTGATGGCTTCAGTTTAGTTGGCCCCTTGACCCTTTGGTACCAAGACATTGCCTTTTCGTTCCCTCCTACATCTATTTTGTACCTGTAAATAAACCATTTCTTATCCAAATGCTTAAATCATGGCATATTTGTTTAGTTTTAGTTGACCTAATTTTGTTCATGAGTTATGAAGATATGTGGATCTAAAAATACTGGGAACTTTGTATTAACATTATTTGCTGAGCTCAAATCCCCTTTTGGGCATGTTCACCTTCTAAAATAGAACAGATTATGATCCCTGATAGCAGATCTGTACAATCTATTCAATCACAATCACCTTCAAAAGATCAGGATTTTAAATATGTCAATTGCAACATATCACATGGATGCAGTTTTTGGTATTTTATACCTCAAGTGCCTTAAAACTGTGCATGTCAGTTAAATAAATACCCATCTTAATCAGACTACAAATTACTCTTGATGCCCACATCACATGTATATTTCTAGTGGCTGAGATGCTAAAACTCACAGAAAATGGTGGAGACATTTTAATGATGGAAAAGAAAGAAAAGAGCCAGGAAAATGTGGCTTAACCGTCACTGCAATTTTTAATAATAGCATTGCAATTAAGTGTTTTCATGATATCGAGCAGCCCTAGCCACTAAATATTGTTAATTGGAGTGACATGACCACATTTCCCAAAAGTAAAAGGCAGTAGAATATAGAAAATTGGTTTAAATGGTGGGTATTGCACAAACACCTAGTAGGTGCAAAATTCGTCTTCTAAGTTGATCTCATTATTTAACTGGGTTTTCTCATGAAACTGCAGTATGTAAAGGGCAAAATACAAAAACAAAAAAACTGATTAATCATTAAACTAATTATTTTATTTAAACTGTTACAGCATTGTTATTTTTGTAAAACAATGTTAAGATTTTGCACCTAATTCCATGTACCTTGAAACCAGAATGACCTATTTTCTGGGATTTTGGATATTGATCCAGAACATTGAACCCTGCTGAATCTAAGCTGATAATCATGACCACCCATCTAACCCTTAACAGGTCTGCAACTCCCCTCTTTTGGCTTCAGGAAGTAAGATCCACCCTCATTAGGCAACAGAGGAGCTCTGTTGCCTAATGAGGATAGGTGAAACTAGTCTGTTATAATCTTTAATTATGTAGCAAATATTATTTTCCCTGTAGAATAGTGTGAGCTGATATTTTAATAGAGTGACTTACTTTTAATGTTGCGGCTGACCATTCTTCTGTGAATGCCGCCCTGGCTAAGCTTCTTCTTCTCTGTCCAATGTACAATGCTCAATATTTGGTTCACAAACATGAGACAAAATGAAATATTAACAATATTTTTGATAAAATTAAGAATGTCCATTGTTTTTACAAATTGGTTTCACAAACTCAATCTATACTTTAAAGAGTTAATAATCTGTATAGAATAATTCAGTTCATGTTTGACTGTTATATATTTTTTCAATCTTCTTTCAGTTTAGGGTTATCTTGCTGCCCAGAAAAATATTTTAAAAAACATTTAGTGATTTCACAAAAAGAATTAAGGTTTAATAAATTTCAAATTGAGTTTTAAAGAACCTTTGTTCAGCATAGCTTGTTATAGTTTTTTGTTTGTTTGTTTTTTAAGGACTAATACCATCCTCTGACACAATGGTGTGCTAGGCGGTGAATCATATCAAAAATCTCTACTGTGGATTGGTCTGGTTGCTATGGTTTTTTTTCACTGTTTCACTGTAACACAGACATGACACTGATTCTGAAAACTTGCTTTTAGGCATAAATAAGTCGATTATATATATAGCACTTTGACATTCAAGGCTATGTTGTGGTTTCTTCTCACAGTTGACTGTGCTGCATCACTTCCTGTGGGACTAACATTATTCATGACATGTTTCCATGCATTGCTGAACTTGAGAGCCAATGCATTTCGCAGACTGACAAACCGGAAAGACCGCTTGCAAACATGCCGCACTTTCAGGTCTGTGTCAGAGAGGTTTGCATAGGTTAAGGAAAAAAATTAAAGCATTGAGTCAAGTTGAGAGGCTGACAAAATAACCACAGTGAATCAGTGGTGTATTTCTTTGCACAGGTCAGGGTTTTATATCACCCTGCTCAGGTATTCAAGTGCAGCTTCCAGTTTCTAAGTACCCTGCTTTTTCTTGCTTTATCTGATAGACAAACACTAAACATGAGCTCATCTCCTCTCGCAAATGTCTGATCAGCACTTTCAGCGAATTTTGTAGGACACAATAAACAAACAGACGAAAGGTCTTCCAGAAACACTGATAATGCCCTTATACTCCTGTATCCAAACATATTGACTGTGCATGCGCTGTGCAAACTACTGAATCACCTAGTGGATTAACAGGAATGGTGGTGATGTGGTATAATTATAGCTGAATTGGAATGTGCCACGGGAGTATTTGATTTCTCCCAAGGACAGTTCCCCACTTAGTGCATAAAGACTTGGTTCATCAGTGAGATGAGATGGCGATGGTGACAGATCCACTTATTCATGTCTGACATCCTGTGAATGTCCTGCCTTTAGAAAGATGTTCTTCTTGTCGGGATGCTTTTAATATAAAGTGGAGGCGACATGAAAATTACTCCAAAGTGAAGAGAGGATGAAAAGAGAAACAGTGTCACGAAATGAGACATGCTGAAACAGAGAGGGGAAAAACCAAGCACCAGAACCCGATCATAATAATGTGGTTTGCAATCTTGCACCGCCATTACTGTTTCATAGCCATTAAACCTTTTTCATTTTGTCACATCACAACATAAACTTCTGTGTATTTTATTGGGATTTAATGTCATAGTTCAAAAACAAAATGGTATATAATTGTGAAGTTAAAGGACAATAATACACTTTTTTTTACACATTTTACAAATAAAACTTTGACGTTGAAAATTTCTTTCCTTTTCTAAACAATGTAATGTCGCCCATTCTTCTTTGCAATATAGCTCAAGCTCAAATCAGATTTGATGGAAAATATCTGTGAATATCAGTTTTCAAGACTTGCCGCACATTCTTGATTTAATTTAGTTCTGGACTTTAACTAAGCCATTTCAACATATGAACGTACTTTAAAACCATACCATTGTATCTCTGGCTGTATGTTGTCCTGCTGGAAGGTGAACCTCCTTAAGTCTTTTTATTTCACTCCATCTATCTACTCATCAGTTCTAACCAGCTTCCCTGTCACTGCAGAAAAATATCATCCCCACAGCATAATGCAGCCACTGCTATGTTTCACTGTGGGAATGTGGTGTTTTTTTGCATATAGATTAAAAAAGAAAATAAATTGATCTCACATGACCAGAAAAAACCCTTTTGTCAGGATCTGTGCTTTGTGTGTCTGTTGGTGCTTTTACTGTGCTCAGAACCTAGATGGCGTGGAATCTGGAGGAGAGGTGACAGGTGTTCGCTATTCCCCTGATTATCTGCAGAGGACTATTTAAGGAGGAGGCTGCCAGCAACTCACTGCCAGAGTGTTGCCCTTAGTGGTACTACTCAGCCATGTTACCTTTGCCCTTGACCTTGCCTTGTACACTGAGTAACTTTGTCTTTGTATCCTGCAGGTTTCCTGAACCTGATTTTGCCTTGCATTGAATCATGTCTGCATAAACCGTCTTCTGGAAGGAAGCAATCCAATTCTATGAACAAAGACTCAAGTCTCTCATAACTTCGTTGGATCACGCCGGCTGGCAGCCTCTTGATTCCTGCGTACCTCGGACCTCCATCTGCGAACCCTGTCCACCCTCCTCCCTCCATCGCACCTCGTGGATTACAAACTCTCCTGGCTTACCATATCCACCATCTTCAATCTGACCGGCAAACAACCACTTGGTTTCTCCACTCCCCCTCTGGCGGATCCCTCCACCATTCTTTGTAAGACAGATTTATTATTTTCATGAGTTCAGCCCCAGAGTTATCCCTGCTTACCTTCTTGTTTATTTCTACAGTTTGCATCCTGGTTCCAGTTCCCTGCATTATTCACCCAGATGTAAATAAACACTTTACCGAACAATGCTGTCTCCTGAATTGCTTTCTGCATGTGGGTCAAATCCTTTAAACTCAATATGACACATTTTGTTTGCGATGTCTCCTAAATGGTTTAACATAACTCTGCTTTAAACTTCTCTACAACTCTCTCTCTGACCCTTCTACTGTGTTCCATCATCATTGCGTTGTTTGTTCCCTGACTAGGATGATCAAGTAAATAAGATTTTAAATTTCACTGGATTTTTTTTCTAGTTAAATAAAGTATGAAAAAAATCATGTGAGACTTTACAAGAACAGTTAACTTTCTACTGAGATTTAATTATACACATGTTGGCTCTTTACTAATTAGGTTGACTTGTGAAGTCAATTGGTTGTTCTGGATTTTATCTAGGGATATGAGAGCAATGAGGACTGAATACAAAAACTTTTGAAAAACCATGCATCATGTTGCTTCCACTTTGTGTTGATCCACTGCATAAAACCCTGATTTAATATACCTTGAAGTTTGTGGTAACATGATTAAAAAATGAAAAAATTTTGGAAAGTTTTGCATAGCACTGTATGCTCAGAAGCTGATGATATAAAAGATTTAAATTCATAATAACAAAAGAGAATTGTGTTTGGGAATTGGCAAATCTTAATTAAAATGATGGCTCTGTTTCTCTGTATGTGGGAAGATTGCATTCAGAGTGAAGAAAACCCATGTCCAATGACAGAACTGGCAGAAGCTGAATACTTCAAGCCATTTTCATCTACTCTGAACAGGCATTACTAGCAGCCATTTATTCACTTGGATAACACCTCTCAGCCAATACTCAGCACTCAATTTAGCAGAAAATTGTCTTCTTTGAAAAAAATCAGTTAGCTTCATTCACTGTTTTTATTTTGTCTTTGTGTTTCCCTTCTTTTCGCCCTTTTCACCATTTTTCTGACTTTTATCAATCTCCCCGTCTGTTGCTCTCAGTTCTAATCCTTCTTGCAATTTCCTAACAATTCACATCTTTTTTTTTTATTTTCACTACGCTCATTTCCTTCTGCTTCTTTCTTCTCCTGTCCCCCACTCCTGCTTTTGCCTGTCCTTTTTCCACCTTATCTCTTTGTCTCCTCTGTCATGTCCTTATCCATGAGGAACCCACCTCAACGTCGGCGCTCTCTGGGACCCGTTTCACCCAAACGAATCTACAGGAACCTCTCTGTCAGACTGAAGGGAGGAGAGTGTTCCGTCGCTGCGGAGGTGGCTGCACCCAAATACACCAGCAAACCTGCAGACGCTGTAAGATACTAGCATTTTCTTCATGCTTTACCTTCTGAAAAACCCCAAATTGAGATGACACTAGTATGTAAACCTCTCACTGGAACACTATAATTAAGGTGCTTTCAGGTTGAAGAACTGATTGGACAGCATGTTTTGTGCCATTTGATATTTCCTTTGAAGCACAAAACTAATCCTCCAATAGCTCACCACGAGACAAACAGTGTTTTCGCTTTTACTAAGCAGAATGTGTGCAAATGAGCACGAGGCATTGTGGTTTTGACCTGATCAATGGTGAAGAGCTATAACTACATATATGTGACTTTGGCTGCTTTGTGGATTGTAATTCAGTTTGTTCCCAAGAAGCAATGGTTTAGAAATGTAAAGTAAAGATATTCAAACCCACACACAACACCAAAGCATGATCACCCCTAAAAGGAGATGGACTAAACAGAGAAAGAAATGTTTCTGAACAAATCACCACCACTATTCTTTCACCTACAGTAACCAGTAATAACTCAAATTCCCAAGCTTTTTTTTTATCTCATGAAGCTAGAGTATGAATTTGTCGTCCTTGGCTTCTTTGATTTATGGATCTTGTGTTTTTTCTGTTTCCTTGCAACTCCCTTCCCTCTATCTTGCTAAATAAATCTCTTTCAACATCCAAACCTTCTTTTTTTTTCTTATGCTCTCCTTGGTGGTGCACCCTTCTTCTTTCTCCCCGATTAGTACAAGACCCTGTGGGAGGCCGTGGAAAATGAGGACACTTTGGCTGTGCAGAGCCTTTTGTCCAAAGATCATGCCAGCTGTGGAGGAGGAGGAGCAACAAGCTTGTGGGAGAGAGGAGAGAAGAAAGAGAAGGACTGGGAGAGAGATAAAGAAAAAGGGGTGAACAGATTGAATGAACAGGGTTTGGTTCTGCTGGATGTGGCTGCACTTACCCACAACTCCCCTCTTCTTCATGTACTGACAAAGGCAGGGGCCAGACATAACCCTATTTGTAAGTTTTATGATTTCATTGATCAAAAAGAGCATGAAAGCAGCTAAATAAGGGTTTTACCTAATAAATCATATACATTAACTGTCTGCCTCTGCTGCATCACCTCTCAGTGTGCCGGCCAGAAGACTGGGGGCTCAAGCTGGATGCCCTGGTGGATCTGGCAAGTAAACGAGTGGAGGAGAAGTTGGAGTCCAGAAAAACAGGAGCAGGCCCCCAGGCACAGGCTGAGGTCCAGAGACAGACTCGGCTCTGGAGACTCCGGCTGGAGCTATACTGCCGGATGAGAGAGAACTTCCAGAACACAGGTAGGTGCTGTTGGGTCAGATTGTGGTACTTGATAAACTATGTATTGCTACAACAGCTTTAACACATTTTGTCACAGACCTCGAAGTGTTTTATTAGAATTTTATGTGATAGACCAACAAAAGGTAAAGCATCAATGAGAAATTGATACATGGTTTCCAGAATTTGTTGCTAATAAAAATGTGAATTTATAATCAACTCCAAGAATCAATACTTGTCAGAATCACCTTTTACTTGCACAATTACAATGACAGCTTTGCACATCAAGACAGTGAAATTGAGCCAATTCATCTTTGCAAAACAACTACAACTCAGATCAGATAAAATGCATCTATGAAAATCCATTTAAAGTTTTTGCCACAGATTTTCAATTGAAATTTGAGTCTGTACTTTGGCTAGGCCATTGTAACACATGAATAAGCTTTGATCTACATCAGGCTTTTCTTCCAGGATTGCCCTGTGTATCGTTCAAACCATTTTCTAATCAACTCTGACCTCTCATACCCAGCCAGTGACTGCGTTTTGTGTTTTTGTTTATTTCTGATGGTCTGGTCCTTAGTTTACCCTTAGTTCTGTGTTTTTGTTTTGTTAATTGATTTCACTCTCTGCAGTCTGATCCACATTTGTTCCTTGTTCCCCTTGATTACCTGGTCCCTCTATTTATTGGTTCACCCTGCTTTCTGTTTTGTATTTAAGCTCCTTAGGTCCTTGCTGGTTCCTTGTTGTTTGATATCATGTGTAATGCTACGTCTGGTTTCTGGTGTCCTGGTCTGGTTCTGTTTTCCCTGCCTGGTTCTGTAAGTGAGGAAATATAAAACTTGACTTACCTTTATTCCGCTGGTTCGTAGCATCCTTTCTCTGCACCACAACTCGCAATATGACATGACCACCTTCCCTGTTTCTGCTGCACATGATGCTGCCACCACCATCTTTTGTCAGGAGAATTGTTGTGTTCGGGTGATTTGAAGTGTGAGTTCCATGCAAAGTGTTTTGCATAGGGCCAGACTGTTCACTTTTGGTGGTGGCACACTGGGTTTTATTCAAGGAGATTTATTTTGACTTGCAGGGGCCAATAAAGTGACACTAATGTGTGTCCCCTTCAAACTCTTTCAGCTGAGTTGGTGTGACAGATATGAAAAAGAAAGAAGGAAGATTGCACCAAAACAGCTATAGATACGCGCCCTCTGAGCAGTGGAGAATCTGGAATAGAAATTCTGCACTGCTGCATTAGTTTTGCATTAACTGACTGGCAAGGGATTGATGCTAAGTTTTTTAGACCATATATATATACAATAATCTTCGTCTGGATTTTTAACAAGGTTCTAAATAACTTATACTCCATTTCTAATCTACAAAGCCCTCCGTACGAGCTGACTAGAGCACTGAGATCTATTAGTAATCCCACTATCTCGTTTAAGTTTTGCTAATTACTTTTCCAGCTCTTCGGTTTTCACTAAATGTTTCCCTCTAGCCTCTGTTTTTAATCTGAACTTCCAAGCAAGTCCCTTGTCATCAGCCTGTCCAAATTCTCATGGCCATGCCCTGCTCTCCCTCCACTGTCTGTCTGGATCAAATAAAACCTTGATGCTGGCAGATTTATGAGCAGGAGTCTGCAAAGGGAAGATTCTCAAGGCTGCTGTGGTTTTTACGTCTCACACAAACCCATTGATGTCTTCATTCTGTTTGTTCCTTCAGTGGTTCAGTTAGTTGTGGGGGTTGTTCTAGCTAGTTGTTATGTTATTATGTGTATTTATTACCAGCTGAAATGCTTTTAGTTAGAACTTGTTTCATTTCTTTTTCAAGGATCTTCTGATATCTTCCATTGCTGTTTTATTATCACACTTGTTAGGAGCACAGGGCCTCAGGTCTTCTTTTTGTGTGCATTAAAACAATCATACTCTTATTATAAATCTCCAGGGAAGGAAACGTTGGTTGAATTTTTAAAAATCTAAAATATACAGGTCCTTATCAAAATATTAGCATATTGTGATAAAGTTCATTATTTTCCATAATGTCATGATGAAAATTTAACATTCATATATTTTAGATTCATTGCACACTAACTGAAATATTTCAGGTCTTTTATTGTCTTAATACGGATGATTTTGGCATACAGCTCATGAAAACCCAAAAATCCTATCTCACAAAATTAGCATATCATTAAAAGGGTCTCTAAACGAGCTATGAACCTAATCATCTGAATCAACGAGTTAACTCTAAACACCTGCAAAAGATTCCTGAGGCCTTTAAAACTCCCAGCCTGGTTCATCACTCAAAACCCCAATCATGGGTAAGACTGCCGACCTGACTGCTGTCCAGAAGGCCACTATTGACACCCTCAAGCAAGAGGGTAAGACACAGAAAGAAATTTCTGAACGAATAGGCTGTTCCCAGAGTGCTGTATCAAGGCACCTCAGTGGGAAATCTGTGGGAAGGAAAAAGTGTGGCAGAAAACGCTGCACAACGAGAAGAGGTGACCGGACCCTGAGGAAGATTGTGGAGAAGGGCCGATTCCAGACCTTGGGGGACCTGCGGAAGCAGTGGACTGAGTCTGGAGTGGAAACATCCAGAGCCACCGTGCACAGGCGTGTGCAGGAAATGGGCTACAGGTGCCGCATTCCCCAGGTCAAGCCACTTTTCAACCAGAAACAGCGGCAGAAGCGCCTGACCTGGGCTACAGAGAAGCAGCACTGGACTGTTGCTCAGTGGTCCAAAGTACTTTTTTCGGATGAAAGCAAATTCTGCATGTCATTTGGAAATCAAGGTGCCAGAGTCTGGAGGAAGACTGGGGAGAAGGAAATGCCAAAATGCCAGAAGTCCAGTGTCAAGTACCCACAGTCAGTGATGGTCTGGGGTGCCATGTCAGCTGCTGGTGTTTGTCCACTGTGTTTTATCAAGGGCAGGGTCAATGCAGCTAGCTATCAGGAGATTTTGGAGCACTTCATGCTTCCATCTGCTGAAAAGCTTTATGGAGATGAAGATTTCATTTTTCATCACGACCTGGCACCTGCTCACAGTGCCAAAACCACTGGTAAATGGTTTACTGACCATGGTATCACTGTGCTCAATTGGCCTGCCAACTCTCCTGACCTGAACCCCATAGAGAATCTGTGGGATATTGTGAAGAGAACGTTGAGAGACTCAAGACCCAACACTCTGGATGAGCTAAAGGCCGCTATCGAAGCATCCTGGGCCTCCATAAGACCTCAGCAGTGCCACAGGCTGATTGCCTCCATGCCACGCCGCATTGAAGCAGTCATTTCTGCAAAAGGATTCCCGACCAAGTATTGAGTGCATAACTGTACATGATTATTTGAAGGTTGACGTTTTTCGTATTAAAAACACTTTCCTTTTATAGGTCGGATGAAATATGCTAATTTTGTGAGATAGGAATTTTGGGTTTTCATGAGCTGTATGCCACAATCATCCATATTAAGACAATAAAAGACCTGAAATATTTCAGTTAGTGTGCAATGAATCTAAAATATATGAATGTTAAATTTTCATCATTATATTATGGAAAATAATTAACTTTATCACAATATGCTAATATTTTGAGAAGTACCTGTACATGAAATGTGGCCTTAGGTACTTGGCTCGGTGGGAATCCATTCAATTCCAGGTCACTGCTGAGCATGAGCAAACTATCCTTTTTGTCTAGACTCGGTGGGCAAAGCATGGTTACATTTGATCACAAAGGAGAAAGTCTGAGGCACTGTTATAGGCGAGGTGATAACGAGCATCTCCCACAGTGTTTCAGAACTGCAGGAAGCTTCAAAGGAAGATTTCTTTTGGTTTAGTTAAAGGTAAGAATATTAAATGACTCATTTAAATTCAAATCAGATTTAACTACCAGTTGCATGGCACAATGGAAGAAGAATGTCTGTAAAATTTTAAGCTGATTTTCAATTAGATTTTGGGGCTTTGACTGGGCCATTCATATGCTCTGATCTAACACAATACATTGTTGCACTGCACTGGCTGTATGTTTATTGTTGATTCACTGTTAGGCAACCCTTCTACCTGTTTTTACCTGTGTTCCTGTTTCTGCCTGTGTTCTGCTGCCCTTCTTTCAGTATTGGCCTGTATTTAGCTCTATCTATTTTCCCAACAACTCTAACCAGCTATTCTGCTCGTACTGAAGAAAAGTATTCTCACAGCATGATGCTCCCACCACCATGTTTCACTGTGGGGATGATGTGTTCGGGATCTGAGCGTTTTGCATGAAGGCCAAATTTGAGCTGTTTTTGTTTCAAATCTGGTCTCTCACCCTCAAAGATAAATCAGGACTTCCTACAGCTGTCTACCAACAATAGTTTTCTTATTGCCACCCTGCCAGTAGATTGTCGCAGCTGAGCTGTGGCCCTCCATAACCCCTCCAGAGGAGCCATGGGGCTCTTGGCTATCTTATCTTTTTTTAACATACAGAAAATTGTCATAATTATGATTTTTATATTTGTTATACATTGCTTTGACCTTGTGTAAATTGTACAGTTTTGTCTTTAACTGTTCCATCTAGAGCTCCCAGGTCCTCCCAGCCACGTGTCTTTGCTGGTAACCAGCAATTCATCTCTATGTGTGGTGATCAAGGAGCCAGAGGAAAGCACCACAGGACTCATCACCCGCTATAAAGGTAGGTGGTGGTTAAGATGGGAGGATTATGATACATTCATACAGTTAAAGGAAATTGCATCTTTTTGCAATTCTAGGTGTTTATCAGAAAAAACTTAATTATTTTAACTTGAAATGTTCAAAAACACACAGGACCCACAGTCATTATTTATTTCACAAAACACAGTAAAAACAGAAAGTCTGTGTGTGTGAAAAACATCTGACACCCCATGATTCAGTAGCTTGCAGCTTGTGACCCATCTTTGGCCTCTACTCTTTAAATTTCTTCACTTCTTTGAGGTTTGCAGATACTTGATTTTGCAAATCGTTCACTGTATTTTAATCTAGTCTGTATTTCCAGTTGAAGTCTGGACTTTGACTGGGCCATTGCGACACAATGATTCTTTTCTTTTTCAGTCATTTGGTTTTACATGGCTGCTTGGTTTAAGATCATTGTGTTCTTGATGATCCGGTTTGGACAAAGCTTTAGTTGTCAGACAGAAGGCTTCACATTTTAATCTAGTATACTTTGCTATGCAGTGGAGTTCATGGTCGACTCATTAACTGCAAGTTGCTCAAGTAATAAATAGTTATATTGTGTAATTTGTTGTGTGCTTCTTTATAACCTAGGCTGGATTTAAATCATTTTACAACCTGGAAAAGACCAGACCAATTGTACTATGTCCTTTTTTTGACCATGATTGGATAATACAGATGGATGGGATTTGAGAGAGATTATAAATTATTTGGAATATAATGGAAAAGAAACAAAAAGGCATTTGATGGAGTCTCGAATCACTTCAATAACATCAGAATCCCACATATTGCCAGGCTGGCGTGGAAAAAAAGCCTTTTATTCATGCATCCAGAGTAGGCGTTACTTTAGCAGCTGCATTATATTCTTTTGCCAAGAGTAGATTAAGCCCATGTTCTTTGAACTGTAAATACTCAAATCCTTTGTTCTTGCTTATTGGAGCTCTGAGCAAAACCAGAGAGGATTTTGTCAGTGAGACAGTTTTTTCTCCTTCTACACAGTGGAGTGGAGCACCTCGGCCAGCTTCAAACGCGTCCTTGGTACAGCCCAGGTTACAGAAACAAGGAACCCCTCCTTTATTATCTATGGACTGACAGCAGTGAGTTAAGCAGCACACACATATACCCACACACAATGCTGACAAAATTACACATTGCATAATCATACAGTGCAAAAGCAGCAACTATACAGCCACACATTGGTTGTATTTGTTGCTCACTGAATCACGTTCCTTAAAAGAATGCTTTCCCACAGCCTCACAGTAAACGAGATGAATTAATAATGAGACATCTTTCTCTTGTCTTTGTCCTGAGATGGCTGATTCACAAGATTATTGCACAGTGATAATTTGGCACTCTGGTGCTTCTCCAACACAGGGAGTGCAGTACTATGTGAGAGCGAGCGCCTACAATGTGAAGGGATGGGGCCCGCCTCAGTGCTCCACTCCGGTCAGCTCTGCCCTCTCCAGTAAGTATGCTGGACAGCAGAACAAGACTTAAGGTTCATCATCATTTCTGTCCTTGGAGCAAAGCTTTAAATTTTAGATTTGGCTAACTTCAAGCTTCACGTGAAACAAGTGAAGGTTGGCAGATTGTGTGAATTATTAAAACATGGAGAATCAGGGATGTCACTGTGAATCAATGGCCCTTGTAGCCATGCTCCCCTAAATTTAAATTGGGCTTATAATCTTGCCTCCTTCTTGCTTCCTTTACTAGCTTTTCTTTCCAATTTACTCCTCCAGTAATACTACTCTGTTTTTTTAATGGAGTAGAAAAGTGAAAATATTTAACAATGCCAAACTATTCATTAGATAACTTAATTCACATCCAACTTACAGTGACGTTCTGAATGAATCGGCATAGAAACTTTCAGAGCATGCAGGTGTTTTGTCATGCAAGCGCTCTCGCTTCCTTATCTTTCAGAGAAAGCAGCACTCAGGACTTGGCAGCAAATTAATTCTTGCCTTTTGAATGATTTTCCCCTAACTGTGAAAGAGATGATTTGTTTCTGTCTTGTGCAGGCTGGAGAGAGTGTGTTGGTGTGAAGTCGGCGCTCAGGAACCACGAGGGCCTTGTGAGGAAACTGCTGGAAGATGCCAAAGAATCCCAGTACAGAGGATATTATATAGGTAACAATGGGAATTTCATATATATATATATACTGTATACATATATACAATATATATTTATATATATATTGCTGCTACTGAGAAATAACATTTTTTATGTACTTGGCCTTGCAAAACTTTTCATACCTTTTAAACTCATTCACATTTTGCCACATTACAACCATAAACTTCATTGTATTGTATTAGGATTTTATGTGATGAATAAAATGTCATATTTGTTAATTATTTGTCTTGGCAATGTAATATTTTGAGGTTGCAAAATTGTATACAATGTGTGTCAGAATTATGCAACAGTGCAGTAATTGCCAGCCAGGTAGACATCCATTGTCTTTGGAGCAGGTGTATTTTGCAAGATAAAAAGATTTTCCTCCACTCTTGTCATGTTCAACAGACAGCTTGAAGTCACCGAGCCCCAGCAAGCGCCTGACGATGTCTCGGGGCATCAAACAACTTTTCCAGTCTGCCACCAAGTTTGTTCGTCACCTACAAAGGTAGTCCCATCTGTTTTACCTATCCCACCGCCCTTTGAGAATAACAAGACAGAGTACTTAAATGGGATGCAATTAGAGCCGTGCAGGTTACACAGGGTAGATAATGTATGTTATTTTGCCGTGACTGGAAAGAGCAATTGTTACATCAAGGCCTATGCAGCTTAAAAATAAGTAAAGTGAGAACACATTAAAATGCAAAGCTCCTGCAAATGCTAGGCTTCTTAAGGCCTCTTTTTTCTTAAAACAACCAGGAAACCATACAAATCAACAATAATTGGTATTGACAATTAAGTACTCCCTAATCACCTGTATATGAAATTACTTCATTCGAAAAGGCCCATTTCAGAGTCTAAAAATGTCCTCTCTATCACCAGGGGTGTAAACTTGGCGACTGTTTTCTACCACAAGGATAACATCCTGGTGACAGCTGAGGATCAGATCCCACTGGTGGAGATCCACTGCTGCTCCACCTCTATCACACAAGACTTCCTTTGGTTTGCCAAGGTGAACGGATCATAAACTGCGAAAGATTGAATTTATTGTGGATATTCTTTAATCCACTCATGGTCAAAATTATACATCACAAGCGGTTTCAGTGCCAAAGTGAATCATTAGTAAGATGGTTGAATCCTGGGCACAGTTGGGTGTTCCAACAGGACAGTGATCCCAAGCGCATTCAAAATGGTTTTGGAA
This sequence comes from Girardinichthys multiradiatus, assembly GCF_021462225.1. Classification (NCBI taxonomy): domain Eukaryota; kingdom Metazoa; phylum Chordata; class Actinopteri; order Cyprinodontiformes; family Goodeidae; genus Girardinichthys; species Girardinichthys multiradiatus. The sequence goes on from NC_061818.1 coordinate 14,718,961, forward strand.
TGAATAGAAAAGGCTGACATTAGGCTTCTGGAATGGCCCTGACCTAAACGTTGCTGAAAATTTCTGGACTTTGTTCAACAGCTAGTGTGTACCAGAAAACCAACCAATTTAAACGTGCTCTACCATTTCTGATAAAAGACTGGTCAAATTTCTGGCATCAAAGCAAGAATGATGCTAGAAATTGGAGGATTTGTTGTATTTTGTATCGTCAGTTCACCTTGACAGACAAACTGTTCAAATAAGTTAATAATTGCCCCAAATTAATATGACCATATTGACCATGTTGACTGTATGTGAACCTCTGATAAAAACTGTATATGTTATTATCAACATTACTGTTTTTTGCATATTGAATACCTAAAAACCTTATTTGTTTATGTCTTCTATCCTAAACTTCCTTTCATCCCTGCTGTAGTTGTCCTGCGCATGGCAGCAGGTGCCCTGGCTTCAGCAGGGCCTGTCCTCTGCTCACTCCTCTCCCTCCTCCCTCCTTCAGAACAGGCACAACATCGTAAGAGCTGTTTCTCAGCTGCAGGTAGGAACTTAATCCTCTTATTCTCCAGATAACATGTTGGTTTAATTGTGTTTTTAATTACCTCCCAACATCTCTTCCTTCCCATTTCTCCTGGTCTTCTTTTTGCCAAGCTCATTCAATCTACACACAAATACTGACGCTGTGTTTAATGCATTAATCCTTAATATCCCCAATTTTTTTACGTCCCATGATTTTTATTTTAACATTCCTCATGTGTGTGCTGTCAGTCTTCTCTAGGAACAATGGATTTGGGCCAGGTGTACTATGAACCACTGAAAGACAGGCAGGGCAATGTGCTAATAGTGACGATGAGGGAGTTTCCAAATCCTCCATTTAGGTAAGGCAGAGTCTTTTCTTACAGCCTGTAAGTCTCGCGAGAAATTTCTTTGACTCTGCAAAGACATTTGATTTTATTTTCTTACTCTGCTTGCCATACATTCTTTTGGTTTTCCAAATACATAATGATTCAGGTGGGCTGCACAGTGATGCAGTTAGTAGCACGGTTGCCTTGCAGCAAGAAAGTCCTGGTCAGGGGTTTTTCTGCATTGAGTTTGCATGTTCTCCCCGTGCATGCGTGGGTTTTCTCCGGGTACTCTGGCTTCGTGTGCATGGTTGTTTGTCCTGTGTCTTGCCCTGGGATGGACTGGTGACCTGTCCAGGGTGTACCCCACCTCTTGCCATAGACTGCTGGAGATAGGCACCAGCTACCCCACAACCCAGTATGGAAGAAGCATGTATAGAAGATGGATGGATGGATGGATGGATGGATAGATAATGACCCAGGTAAGCACATTTGCAGAAAAATCTTACATTTTTGTTTCATTTGGCTCAGTCCCCCTGACCCCCCATTCCACTGGATTCCTCTGGACCGGCTGGAGAAGAACCGCAGCAGAACTCCACTGCTGCCTGAGCCCACTGCCATTGATACACTCTATGAGCAGCTGAAGGTGAGTTTGTGTTTTCCTAAAAAAGAGACAAACAGTTTTGTATTACAGACAAGCGTAGCTGTAGCTAACCTGATCTAAAATCAAATATGTCCTTCTGCTTTACAGGACAAACTGTCATTCCACAGACACAGCATTCAGTGGGTCCAGCCTGGTCTGTATGTGGGCATCCTAAAACTGTGCAGCTCAGTGGACCAGATCAGGGTCCTGGTGCCACAAAGGATCCCCAATCTCCTCTGCCACACGCGAGTCCGCCACAATCCCCATGTGACCAGGTAACACAGTTAGACCGAGGGACATCCTGTTAAAGTTCACAGCAAAACCATACTAAGAAGTTATTCAATCATCGTTCTCTTTTTTTACTGCATTGTCACTGGGCCACAGAGAGGAGTGGGCTTGGCTCCAGAGTCATGTTTACACTGCACACAACGGCAACGCTCATAACCCACCGAGCGGTCAGGACGAGAGCTTGACAGAGAGCAGCGGTGTGGAGGAGTTTGTCAGGTCTCTGAGAGCCGCAGTCACACATCTCCTGACAAAGCTCAACATCCCCCTCTACAGGGTAAAATGGACTAAAACAGGCATCTCTAAAAATGTCTTTCTCAAAACATTACAGTGTCTTGCACAAACATTGGTCACTTTGTTAGATTTGCTGGGTTATTTATTTATGTAAATGGCATTTTATGTGATAGACCAACACAGAGTGGTGCATAAGTCAATACTCTGTAGAAACCAATGCAGTTACTGCTGCAACTCTTTGGCATATGTCTTCACAGCTATGTCTGCTAGCTTCGCACTTCCAGAGACTTTTTTGTTCATTTGCCTTTGATATATTAAACTCATTAAAATTGGATATAGAGCATCTGGAAACATCAATTGTAAAGTCTTTCCACAGATTTTCCATTGGATTTAGATCTGGACTTTGACTGGGGCATTATTATTATATGCTATAATTATAGCTCTGGGTGTTTGTTTAGGGTTGTCCTGCAGGAATGTGAACCTCTTGCACAAGCTCAGCTCCATCCATCTTCCCAACAGCTGCATGAATAATAGTTAGTTTTTAACAGGGTCTCTCTAAGTTCTCTGCAGATCCTCCAAAGTTGCCATGGGGCTTTTGGTTGCTTCTGAGATTAATGTTTGTTCGTTGTAGGTTTGCAGTTGTGCCATAGTCTTTCAGTTTTTAAATGATCAATACAACAGTGCTCAGTGAGATTTTCAAAACTTGGAATATTGTTTTGTTTTATATGCTAATCCTGTTTTAAACTTGTCACTGATCTGCCTGCTGTCTTCCTTGGTCTCCTCCTTGGTCTTCGTTTGATAATTGTAACAAACCTTTTAGGCCTTCACAGACAATGTGTATTTATACCCACAACAAATGGGCTCCACAACTTTGTTATATGCGTTATATTTGAAGAGAGCTGGTTGCATTGTATTTACTTAGGGACAACAGAGAAAGGGGGGTTGTATATAAATGCATGCCTGACATTTCAGTGTTTTATTTGCAAAACAGTAAGATTTTCCTGTCATTCCACAATTATACGCATATATTAGGGTATCAGTAAGTCATAATAAAATACTTTAAATTACCTTAAGGGCTTTAGCAATTCTCCTTTCTATTTTAAAATTTGAATTTGACAAAAATAGCACATTTTTAATTACTTGCAACTGTGATTCTGGCAGGCCTATCAGTATGGCGTTTACACTCGGGAGCTGCTCCAGTTTGGTGGAAAGGTCTCCATGCTGTTACTTTTGCCTCCCAGCGAGGACTTCAGCTCTAGTTACTGGCCTTTGGTGGGAACCAAAGAGCCTGGCCTCACCATGCCTCTGCAGATGTTTGAACTGGGTAAGTGGAAAGCCGTAATTGGGTTGGATCTGTCAAGAATGAGGCTGCACGGTGGCGCAGTTGGTAGCACTGTTGCCTTGCAGCAAGAAGGTCCTGGGTTCAATTCCCGGCCTGGGGTCTTTCTGCATGGAGTTTGCATGTTCTCCCCGTGCATGCGTGAGTTCTCACCGGGTACTCCGGCTTCCTCCCACAGTCCAAAGACATGCCTGTTAGGTTAATTGGTCTCTCTAAATTGACCGTAGGTGTATGAATGAGTGTGTGCGTGGTTGTTTGTGTGTTGCCCTGCGATGGACTGGCGACCTGTCCAGGGTGTACCCTGCCTCTTGCCCGTAGACTGCTGGAGATAGGCACCAGCCCCCCTGTGACCCATTATGGAATAAGCGGTAGAAAATGACTGACTGACTGTCAAGAATGATGTTTTTCACAAAGTGAGGGGGCAGAAAAAAGGAGTGTATCGCTCCTTGATTAAAATTGGACTTCTGTGGACCTACAAAAGAAACCTTGCAAGAAAAAAAAACCGTGTTATTGCATTTGATAAAACTTGTAGCAGTCATTATTTTGGAGAAAATCCCACTCTAAGATCAATATGTGTCATATTCAAAGGAACTAAAGAACAGAAGTAAAAATATACTACCAGAAAATAGAAAAAAAAGTGTAGAATTAATACCTTGAGTAAAACAAATGAGAGTAATGCAAAGTGTGGGAAAGGATCTGATTATTCAGGTTTCCAGGTGAAATAAAGAGTAAAAACGAGTACTGAAGCTAACCGTACCAGCTTCTGTCTCCTCTGTGACTCATCAACCAGTTCACTTCTGGACATATGAGCGCGACTTCCTGTGTCAGTACTGCCAGGGATGGGTAAGGCTGGAGCTGGACACTCATCTGGCCCAGCAGGCTCTACGTGAGGCACTGGACACCAAGGAGGTGCAGGAAGCCCGGGAGCGGCTTAATAACATCACTGACCTTTCTCGTGTAAGAGCATGAAAAGAGCAATTTTTCTTTGTTGGATAAAATAAATATTTTGTGAATCTTTACCTAAATCTTTCTGTTGTGTGATGTGTGAAGATTTAATGAAGGAAATTAATTGCCTGGATGTCAGCCAACAGTAAAATTGATTAAAACATGTTTTCTGTTTTTTTAGCATTTGGAGATGGTGTGGAGGGACGCCCGTTGGATAATGGACTGTCTGCAGTGTGTCCGCTCCAAGCAGTGGGTGGGAGCAGTACCTTTAGGTCTGGTGATGGGAGGTGACCCACCACCTTGTCCTGAAGGTAAAGAAGAGGAAGACAGCTTGACTGCCAGATTGAAATGGCCCAGCCGTAACCAAACACAAAGATCTATAGCAGGTATTGATGCATTCTTTGTGGTTTTGATGTCTCATTTAATTTTTGTAGCTCAGTTATATTGGGGTGTATGTTCAAGTTTTGCCATATATTATGCATTAGGTTTAGACCTGGACTTTCATCACTGACCCATTGTAGCACATGAATTTTCTTTGATCCATTGTGGCTTTGACTGTATCTTTGGTTGTTTTCCTGCTAGAAATGGAACCTAAACCCCAGTCTCAAGTTTTTTGCAGCCTCTAACAGGTTTTCTTAAAGAATAGCTATGTATTTAGCTCCATTCATCTGTACGATAAGCCTCCCTAAAGCATGATGCTGCCACCACCATGTATCACTATAGAAATGGAGTGTCCAGGGTGATGGGCAGTGTCAGATTTCTGATAGATAATTGTGAGGAACCAAATTCATTTGGTTTGAACCAAACATTAACAATCGACTAGGATTGTAGCAGATAAAAACAACACAGAGGCAGAAAAAGCTAGAGGTGGAAACAACACAGACAGAAACTTTATTATCCACTTGGTACTAGACGATGAACATAATTCAAAAGGGATAGGAGGGTCAATAGAAAACATATAAAGGCTGTTGAAACATGAACAAGGCAAGGCTCAACCAATGGCTAAAAATGATCTGGTGTGGAGAAGGGAGAACAAAGGGTATATAAAGGTTACCCAGCAGGTGCGAGCAATGAGGTGATCAGCTGCAGAGCTGCAGGACTTCAACCAGCAGGCTGCAGCATGATGTTTAAAACATGAACAGAGCAAAGCATGATTAAACTATGACAATAATGTTTCACGAGAGGACCAGAGTTCAGTTTTGGTATGATCAGAGACCCTTATCCTAAATTGCCTAATGGCTTTCTTTCAAAAATATTTTCTTTCTGACACCCTAAAAACTAGATTTATTGACATCATGCCTTATAGTTGTCTTGTCAAGAAATGGACCTCCGGAGGGGGGTCCTGGCATTTTCTCAGATTAATGCCAGGTAGACAACCATGTCTTGGTAGGTTTAACATTGTCCTATACTCATTCCATTTTCAACTGATGGACCTGAGGTAGTTTTTGTTAGCTAACCTTGTCATTATTTGTGTAGTTTATTAAGGGCCTAAATGCCAGCAGGATGTCGGCAGGCATTCGGTAGGACTTTTGTTTCCTTCAAAGGTCTTTTTAATAAACAACAATCATTCATATGATGCAGAACTGTTAGGGAAAGACATGTTTTGAATCCAAACAAACATACCCACTCAAAAGGAAGCAGAGAACCTCAGGCCAAGAATAAAAATAAATAATGTATCCATGTAAAATCCATATATCCTTTTCCTTACATACTGTTGATCTGTGACATAACATAACTGCATGATACATTGAAGCTTTAATTGATGTATCTTATCGCTCTCCTAACTTCTTTCTGATTCTTGCTTCACTTTTTAGGAAGTTCTGTCAGTGCGCCCTTACCAATTAGCAGGAAGTCGGTCTCCACTCCAGAAGGCATCACAGTTGTCCCCGAGGATGCTGCGCTCACGTTGATGGAAGGTGTTGTGAAGGGAGGGTACCCTGTTGACATCAGCTCTCAGTCAACAGCACACCTGACCAGCATCAGCCTGCCGGAGCGTGGAAACACCATGGCTTTAACAGAGTCTGGACTTCACCCTGCTGCTGTGGCACAGCTGGAGGCCACAGTGTTGGACACAATGGACTTCACCCCCAGCATCACAGACGTCATCCAGCCGATGGAGATGGCGGAGCTGGTGGACATTTTGCCAACGCTGAGTCTTATGGAGGAAAACTCCAGTGGTCCATTCACGCCATCTGTAATGGACATGCTCAACAACTTTGGACGTGGGATTGGGGAGGAAAACAGTCATTTTGTCTTTGAGGGCTCAAGCTTGATAAGGGATGATGAGGGGGCATCAGAGCCAAACTGTGTGAGCAGAGAGGAAGTTACGCCTTCTTCTACCACTGTAAATGCTTCTGAGAGCAACACACCTGTTTCAGGGTGTGACTTTCCTCGAGAGGTTGCAGAGATGAAGGAGGCTCCAAGTAGAGGTGCATCTTTTCCAGTGAGAAGCCTGGTGGAGTGGGACAGACCCTCCACCAGTTCATCCTGATATTAAACTCTGTCAATTTCAGTCACACTCCAGCACTAGATGAAGAAATGAAAAGATCCATCTAATCTTTTTTGATCACTGTATTTATTCATAGTAGCTATTAACTTGAGAATGTCTTGTAAGATTTAGATAAAGCCTCATCCATGATATTGCACCCAGTTCGGTGATTGCAAACAAAAAGCTAGACATGTTTTTGCACATTTCTAAATCTTTAATTTTTTTTTTTCTAGCATGAAGACTTGTGCTCATAAGTTTCCATTCTGAATATGAAAGTACTACAAAACCTTCATGCTTGCTTATTGGTTGCTCTTTTTAAATTATAAGGACAACAGAAACTACCCAAGTGATCATGATAAAAAAGTTTACATAACCAGTTCATACCGTGTGTTGTCCCCTTCAGCCTCATTGGAACCAGCACCAGCTTGGGCTTCTGCTCTGGGTTCGCGTAGCTGCATAAAATCCCAGAAGCCACCCATTCTTGTCTCTGTGGTGTTTGGCCTGTTGTAAGCAGGCTGCTGTGTTGCAGTCGTGTAGTAACTGTTTTCTTCTGGCAACTCAACCCTGCAGTCCTTCTTACTTCAAGTGTCTCTTTATTGTGCATCTTGAAACAGCCACACGACTTGTTTTCAGAGAGCCTTGTATGTCAGATGAAATTATTTGTTATTTGGTTTTTCTTTGCATGCCGAACAACTCTTCTGGCAGCTGTGACTGAATTTTTAGTTTACCTACCTGACCGTGGACTATTTTAATCTTCATTTTCCACAATTTTAGAGTTTCAACATTGCTGATTGTCATTCTGAATTCCTTGGATGTCTTCGATCTTCCTTTTCTGTTTGATACCGTGTGTTGTCCCCTTCAGCCTCATTGGAACCAGCACCAGCTTGGGCTTCTGCTCTGTGTTCAAAGTTCAACAACCTTCTAACACAGATAATTTGATCATACTTTCACTTTCCCTGTGATTCTAAATCTAGAAACATCAGCGCATCATTGGAGGAAACCACAGGTGACAGAAAAGGTTTTTCATCATTGTTCATATTGTGCCAGGGTATGTTAACTTATGAGCACAACATAAGTTCACTAGACCTATATGTCAAATGTAAAAACAAATAATAATCTTAAGCTGTAGTGGTAGTATTGACTTGAATATTCCTTGCTCACTACAGGACAAAGCCTTGTTGGTGCTTGTCAGAGCTGTATACAAACTATTTAAATTCAGTCAAATAAAAGTGTTTCCTTTGGATTTTAAAAGTAAGCATGCTTATTACAGGTTGGTAGTGTTACTCTAGTTTCATTTAAACTAAAATGGGAAATCTTGTTCTTCTGGTATTAAATAATCAGTTAGATTCAGTCGGAGGCTGAGGTTCAGCAAGCAAAAGAATGTGTCTATTGGGACTTAAGTAAGTTCAGGTAGACCATTCAAGGACCCCAAAAAAGCAAAGAAAATTACACAACAGGCTGTGCTTCCTATGCTTTGCTGAAAGTTTATTCTTGGGTGAAAAGAGTCTCCATTTATTTGTCAAATCTTACATTTGGAGCTGATTGGTTTTAGTCGGTCCAGATAGTGGAACAGTGAACCAGACTTTTACACTTTCTGAGATGAGGACAAGGTCTCGGAAGATTGGTTGCCCATAGCACCTGTGTTTAATGGACCTGAAGAAATAAACTAACATGACATTTTTGAGATTGTTTTGAGTTGTGGTCTTAGGCCCTCTTGGAGTAGCTGTTAGCTTTAAGGTCCAGGTTAATTTAATCTAGATTTATACTGAATGCAGACACCAAGAGAATTATCTGCAGGTAGGATATTGACTGCTTAGAACCTTTAATTAGAACCCCACTTTAAAAAATCCTCAACTATTTCTCTAACTCAAATGTCCTGTAAAATGAAGAATTCTGCAAAGGAACATTTAAACAGAAGTGGCCTTTATTTGTTTTAAAGCCCACTCACCACAACATGGTGCAGGCCATGAGTGGGAGAAGGAGACAAATAGGACATGCTCGACAATACAAACACGCAACACAGAATAGTTTTATCACTTATGTTGATTAATATTTACTGTATATATGCTGTTTACAGTGCAGACCTTTATTACAAATGGCAACTACTTTATTGTTTGTCAAATTTAATGAAAGAAACATGAAAAAACCCATGCATACACATAAAACATACAGTCAACACAGTCAGCCCCTCATGTGTAAACCGAAGTTCCTAACAGGCATCTTTGTTAACCCTCCACTGCCTCAGAAGTACTCTGTAGTCACTTTATTCTGATCAGGATCATATTTTTCTTACAGATTTCTTCCTTTTTTTTAATCCTACTTAAATGTTTCAGATCATCAAACCTATTTGATATCAAAGAAAAATGACTCAAATAAAAGCAATTTTCAGATGATTATTTCACTTATTAAGGGAGCAACGTAATCGCCCCCTAAACCAAATAACTAATTGTGAAACCCTCAGCACCTTGATAAGTTGGCATTAACTGGAAATGAGTTTTACACATCAGTGCGAATTAAATTTTTTTCCTGACTTTATTTAACCAGGATATGTATCATTGAGATTAAAAATCTCTTAGATGAACGTCCTGGCCAAGACAGGCAGGAGCGAAGATGCACGCCAGTCACAACATACAGCCAACATACAAAAATATGTAATTACAAACCTGAAAAAGAATTACAGACATCAAATTATCAGAAGCAACACATTTTAGAATATGAATAAAAAACAAATCAGGTAAAACAGCTACATGCTGATGTTACAGTTTCCCTATCACTTAAAAGTATTTTAGAAGATTCTAAAGAGAGCAGCTCCCCCAATTTTAAATCATTTTACCCAGCTCAGTACAGAACATTTTGGAACTGACAATAAAAATAGGTCAGCACAGCGAAGATGATAAGAACCGGTGCATTTCTGAGACATATACATTTGCAAATAACAAGGGAGCTTACCAAGTAGAGCTTTATAAATAAGTAAATACAGCTGCCGAAGCCTGTGAGACGCAAAGAGGACCAACCAACACATAAAGTACACAGTGATGTTAAGAGCTCTGAGACCAGTGATGAACCTCAGGGCTCTATGATAGGCAGAATCAAGAGTTCTCAAACTCTGAGCTGATGAGTGCATGTACAGTACATCGCCAAAGTCCAACAATGGCATGAATGTAGCAATAACAAGCCCCTTCCTGGTCTCATAGAACAGACAAGCCTGAATTTGAAAAAAGGAGCCCAGCCTAATTCTAAGTCGGGTTACAAGCAATTTAATATGGAATGTAAATGAAAGTGTATTGTCAATCCAGATTCCAAGATATGTGTAATGGGCTAACAGATTCTATTTGAGCACCATGAAAGGTGGAAATCTGTGGTACAATTTGGGAGTTGGCTTTTGTGTTCAAGAACAACATGAATTTTGTTTTGTCTGAATTTAAGATGAGTTTTAAATCATATAGGTTGTTTTGTATAATATCAAAAGCTGATTGTAACTGAGAAATGGCTTGTAAGGGTGAAAGTGCAAAACTATAGAGTATCAGCGTAGAAATGAGTATGCATTTGTGATACTCCGGTTTATGTTATTGCTGTAGAGAATGAATAGTAAACGTCCTAATACTGATCCTTGAGGTACTACTTTATTAATAGAGAGTGTTTGTGATGTAAGTCCATCTACCTTTACACATTGAGTCCAATCTGAGAGGTAGTTATGAAACCATTTAACTGTTTTGGCTGAAGGTCCGCATGCAGTGAGTCTTTTCCAATAGAAAATGATTAACTGTATTAAAAGCTTTAGCAAGGTCTATAAACAAGGCTGCACCGTGAAGTTTGTTGTCCACTGTGGTGATAATGACATTGACTACTGTTAATGCTGCAGTGGTTGTGCTATGTTGCTTCCTAAAACCAGACTGTGAATCAGATAAAACATTATTGTCAGAAGGTAATTATTTTAACTGAAAACTGATGAGAGATTCCAGAGGTTTGGCCAGAGCAGATAATATGGATATTGGTCTATAATTAATTAATTCAAAAGTGTTGGGTCACCCCATCTAAGGTTCCATGTGGTTTGAGTGAGAAAGTGATTTGCTTTAGCATTTCTGATGGGAACTGTACAAGAATTGCGTAATTGTCTGAATTTGAGCCAGTCCTTCTCAGAGTTTGGCCCAAGCCAGGTTACAATCATGTAACACTTTAAACAAATCAGGTGATAATATTTTAGCTATATTGGAGGATTTTTCATGCATGAATAGCCTGTTTAAGGTCAGGCTGCGATTCAGAGGTAGACCTGCTTGTGTGTTTTGGATCACTGTCCTGCTGCATTACCCAAGTGATTTTTCTGGTAGAGAGCAGAAGTCATGGTTCCATCTATTATGAAAGGTCGTCCAGATCCTATGGCAGACCCAGACCAAAACACCGCCACCCTCATGTTTGACTTTACCCTCAAAACTCTCCTGTGGATGCCATTTCTGCCTATTCTCTTTCTTCATATCGAATCATAAAAACCAACAGAGGCAAGTGAGGCCTGTAGTGATTTAGATGTTGCTCTGGGTTCTTGGGGTAAGCTTGGTTGACTGATCACTCCCAGGGAGGTACAGCACTGTTCCATTTTTTTCACTATTTGTGGATACTGGCTCAATGCCGTTCTCTGGAGTAAAAATGTCATTTTATCATTCCAGACCATCAGACATCAGCGATTTTGTTCATTACTGGTTCTTGATCTTCTTTAAAACAAGGCATGGTGTGCTGCTTATTGAGATCTTTTAGCCCACTTCCTGTTGTCAGACAGGTCATATTTAAGTGATTTTGTGATTCTTGTGGTCTGGTAGTAATCAGGCCTGGGTGTGTGGAATCAAACTCAGCTTAGCAAAAAACATGGTTACTTATCTAATGATTAAAGAAGGGGGTGGGGGGGTGTTGAAAATATAGAATGCCACTCAAATATTTTTAAAATGTTGCACCATTTTTACTCATATTCCATAGGCTTTGACCTCAGCTTATTTACATATATGTTATATTTAATCATTAGTTTTGCAAAGTTTGATTTTCCTATAATAAAATTGACAAAATCATAACAATGAAAAGAAACGACATATGTAATTCTTATGTGCTCACAATAAATCTCATGGTCAGATAAACTTCCTCAGTCTTGAGTTAGCTTTCATCGTCAGACGTTCGGTCATTTTTTATCTTTTATAGGTGTGAATGATGTTGATCAGCCAAGTGACCATGTGGGACAACCAACATGGACGCCTGAATTTCGTGTCATGCCCCAGGCTTGTGTTTTATATGGACAGTTCCCAGGGAATTCCGACCGTGGGCGTTTGTCGCCTTCTAGTGGTCAATTACGTGAACTACAAAGTATCTTCAAATTTATAAAAATTATTTTAAATATTGTATTGCAATGTAACTTGTGGTCACTCAATAGGCTTTTGCTTCGCCATGATAACATTTTCTCTATGGTATTTAGTGGATTAAATAACTTTCTATCAGTTCACAATGCGCGTCAGCGTGGAGCTCCGCTCTGGTCCTCCTTGCTACATCTGCGCTCTGACGCTAGATG